>NC_056735.1:1191451562-1192159062 GCF_019279795.1 Protopterus annectens | reverse complement strand
GAGGACATGGCACCCTGTTCTATCCCTCAATAGGCAAATCTTTGCATACAATGGTCCTTTGCTATGTTCCCCACTGGACACCCACAACAACTGTAGAGTCAGCAAATGTAACCCACAATGGAAATACCATGACTTATACACATGCCCTGTATGGACAGATGCCACTAACACCAGTGAATACCTGTATCATGCTGTCAATGTAAGTGCAGAGCTCCATTGCCAGTTCTGACAACATGAGGTCAGGAATGCCACATCAGATGATAACAATCTGTTCATACAACATGCCCCAGACACCCCAGGTACACTTCCACATGTCACAGAACATACATGTGGGACATGTGCACATACCAAACACCATCCATGTTATGGAATATAGAAGAAATACATGGTAAGCATTGCACAGCACTGGCCACCCACAATAGTAACCCAGATGAGCGGATGGTGAATACAATACCCACCTGTGTGGGCCAATCCAGAGACTACACTCCTGAGCCACACTGCAGACCACTGTCATGTGGCCTGATGCCAAGGTATACCCTTTGCCTAGCCTTGTACATCCTTCTGGCACAGTCAACCACTCACACCTGTGAAGCAATGAACCCATGCATTTCAGTACTGGCAAATGTGTGTGTGTGTGTGTGTGTGTGTGTGTGTGTGTGTGTGTGTGTGTGTGTGTGTGTGTGTGTGTGTGTGTGTGTGTGTGTGTGTGTGTGTGTGTGGATATTAATGATTTGGAAGCCATTCACACTCACTACACCTCCCATTGCCCTACTGAAACATGCTTTCTGATTTCAGTCACCTTGACATACCCTTTGCCCATATATCAGCCTGATAGCCTCTGTGGTGCATGTGATATCTGAGTAATACTGTAGTGTAGCAAACTAGTTAGTTAGGGATTCTAATCCTGACCCTGCCAACTGTAAAAATGTGTGTGGGTCCCTGAGAGAGTGTGGCTGTGTTGTCCTTGACACCTGTTTTTGTGGACAGGCACATGTACTACACCTACCTTATCCCTCCTTTATCACTGTTGCTGATGTCACGCACCTTCAAATATACTTTTGGACAGCTCTCCAACATGTAAGCTCTGTGGCGCATGCAATAACTGCATAGAAATGTAATAGCAATACATAGTCAGGCAGGGGTTTGAAACCCTGTACTGGTAAGTGTGTGACACAAACATGCTTAGCTTTTACTCTCCTACCCCTTTCCTTTCTTACTTTGTCTCTGTCTCTCTTACTCCCTCCCTGGTGGATGTGGAGAAGTACACCTGCTTTGCTTAGGCAGCAGCTTGTGTTTTGTAAGTGATGCTCATGATCAGCTGATGACCTGTGCACGAATTGCAGTCCCCCACTAGCTGATTGCATGTGGAACAGCTGTGGTAACATTCCCATAGCCAGTTGCATGGAAACACACTCCTATAACTAGGAACATCATGTGGGTGTTGGCCCTTTGCATTCACTGTGAGCAGGACTTCATGTCAGTGTTTGGCAAACAGCATAACAGAGGGTAGTGGGATATACCTCTTACAACATACACTTTGGAGATAGGCCAACAAACAGGAGGGGGATGTTCCAGACATGACTACAGAATGTAAGTCTTGCTCTTCTGCATTTGAAGTAATGTTGGTTTAACAGGGTTTGTGTGGATATGGCTGCTCTACAAGATTTAATACCGGTCATGACAGTGTTATGTGGTTGAGGGAATTCCCACCTGTAGGGCTATCTGCAGACTGGGTAGTGTTTGGACTCTCACATGTGTTCTGTTACTCACAGATGACCTATCTTTAGAAATGCAGTAGCATAGTCTGAGGATTGCAGTCAGTAGATGGTGATAGCCATGAGAGTTACTGACTTCATATCCCTCAGAAGACATATGTCACAATAAACCCTGTTACACCAGTAAATGCATGGGTTTATCACAGCAACATGTCAATATTGGCCCTGTGTTTGTGCCTCCAGCCACAACTCTGTCAACCTTTGTACATATATCATGCAGTAAGAGGTGCATATATTCAGTACACTATTATTTATTGACATCATACCTGATAACAAGCCAGTGAGATATCAGATTGCTAGACATGTCATGTATAGTAGGGGTTATATTTGAGGACAAAACCTGGACATTCTGTTGTAGTGTGTACAGCAGTGAGGTCTGTGTACTTATGATGATTGTCAACAGAGTATGTATTGTGAATATGTACCTTGGCCTGTGGACAGAATGTGGTAGATGTCATTGTTCTTGGCCCTGTTCTATCTGATATTGCATGCTGCTCCAGTGTATGGTACCCTATCGGCTTATATGTTTGTAGGGCCAAACCCACACATGTCCCATACTACAGTCAGACATCGGAATACACTGTGTATTGGCCCAGTATATGTAGGGTTAGTGTGTGAGTGACACATATGAGGATGGTGTTGATCAGACAATCCATATACTGTAATATTAAGCATGCTTACCATATGTGGCTGTGTTCACATTGGTTGTGGGTATGCGCTTTCACACAGGTGTCTGTTACTCTGTGCTGTTACATGCCTGTAGAACCTGCTATATTTGCAGGTACATGTGTATTCCCCCATAAAAAATGTAGGCCAGTGTTGTGGCAGTCTGCCTGTAGTTTGCACAGTACTTTGTGACATGCCTAGCAGCTCAGTGTACTTAGTGTGATGTTATGTCCAGATATTTGTCAGATGCACTGCTGCCAGGCCACCATAACTGTTGTGTGTTTCTGACAAAGCAATGCAATGCTGCACAGATGTATGTCACTAACTAGTGGGTAATATGTGGGCTTGTGACCTCTGCTCAGGACAGACAGGAGTGTGTGAATGTATAAACTGTGTGAGCATATGTATTCCAGTATTTACGTGATATACCCATATATCTATATACACATATACATATACATATACACACACACACACACACACACACACACATATATATATATATATATATATATATATATATATATATCTTGTGGGCGGCACAGTGGTTCAGCGGTTAATGCTGTCGCCTCACAGCAAGAGGATCTCCGGTTTGATTCTTGGCTGGGGTGCCTTCTGTGGGGAGTTTGCATGTTCTCCCTGCGTTTGCGTGGGTTTCCTCCGGGTACTCCGGTTTCCTCCCACATTCTAAAGACATGCTTCTGGAGCATTTCTCCCTGGGCCTCCGCTGAAAACAGGATCTGTGGAACCTAGTCGGACTTTCCCGGTCAACAAATGTTAAATAAAAAAATTAAAATAAAAATATATACATATACACATATATATGTCTACAGATATATATATATATATATATATATATATATATATATATATATATATATATACGTATACATATATGATATACAAAGATGATATACATACATAGATCCATATATATATATATATATATATATATATATATATATATATATACATGTACACATATATCTTCATATGTATACATATATACATATGAAGATATATGTGTACATGTACATATATATATATATATATATATATATATATATATATATATATATATCCATATCTTTGTTATGTGTAAACATTACGGTTGCTTATGTCTTCCCAAATGTATCACACTGTATTTATCTGATATGTGTATAATTAGATATAACATACGTGATTCAACATTAATATCACTAATAAGTACTATGCCATTGTAGAAGTCATAGCAGTTGTTCAATACTATTCAGTATGTATACTGACAGATATATTAGAAAAACAACTGCCTTCACAGCTGTGATGGCTTAGTGGTTAACTGCTGTGACTATAGTGTACAGGATCCTGAGTTCAAAACCTGCAAGGGCTGTTTATTTTGTTGCTGGGCAGAACAAGGGCTGTTGGATACAGAGTGGTTAAGGCAGTTTTGTGCAGCTTTAAGCGGGTTTGCCCAAGATTGCGTGACGGTAAGTGCTGCTAACGTACGGTTAAACGTACAGGTGCTTACACCGTATGGGGTTCGCTTACTAGTGCGCAAATCTGCTTAGCATTTATATCTCAGCAATGCTGAAACCTGCTCAGCATGGCTCAGCCCTGGTAACTAGTGCTCACATTTTGGTCTGATAAGACAGCAGGGAAATGACATCTTTAATAAGTGTATTTAATGCCATATACATAACATGCATCTATGTGCTGTCATTACAGTAGCAAGGGGTGTGAGTCTACTGTCTGGGACACCTGAGTATATATGGCTTGTACAACACTCTTTTCTGTTTGAATGTGTTACATACATGGATATTGTCCCAGATTATATGCAGTCACACTGGCATGTAGTGTATCATTACATTACTACTGCTGACAGTGCTTTCACATGTAAGAGTAGATTGCAGAATGTAGTACTGAAATCAAAGACCCCTGCATGCAAAGATGGACTGCGTCCTCACTGTTGTGTTCCTGGTGTGTGAGCCGAGTCTCTTTAAATATTTCCTACTGGATAATGATCTGACATGTGGAAAATAACTGTAGACGACTGTGTGTATAGTACATGTCAGTGAGGGCTGCCTTCATGTAGTAATGGCATACCTATTGGTGTTAGACATCTGTCAACACATTCATCCTAATGCATAGATAGTTGGCTAGCTGATGTCTATCTGTCCTCTGTACAGATGTGCAGATGTCAGATATCCATCTTGACTACTTACAGGCAATCTATGCTTGACTGACACTGACATGTCTGCCCAGCTGTGTTATGAATGCCACAGCTAGGAATTCACACCCTGTACATACCACATGCCATGGATCCCTCAACTACACTACCACAGTCAACAGAACATGCTTGGGTACAGGTCTCCAAGACAGACACTGACCATGTTATGTAATACATGTTGCATACATGTCAACTGGAGCACCTCACTGGACCTCTGCAAGAGGCAACCAGATGATTGGCTGATGCATGTAACTCTCACCCTGAGGATCACCCCTGTGGTATCTGTTGATAGATGGCCTGCTGGCTCATGGCAGGTGGCATGATACCACGGTACACACATCCCCTACACTTCCCATCTCTCTATGGACAGTAGCCTGGTACACACCTATGAACACCTGCACTGATGGACCCCAGTACTGACAAATGTGTATGTATGCATTACTGAGAATATCAGAGTCTGTGCATTTGTAGACCTGCAGTTGAGAATGCCCTGAGGCTCTTCACACCCACCGCACCCCATTTGCCATAGTTAGATGTGGCCGCTGCTGTACCGGACATTACATGTATCTTGTTACACTCTTCTCCCTAAGGACTACCCACTAAGCTCTAGCAAGTGTTTGTATGTGTGCATGTGTGTATATCTGTAGGGTACAGGATTCTGAGGCCACATTCTCCTAATACAATATGCCTTGCCACACAGTATTAGGGATAGTGATGTTGCTGACTGTAGGAGAGCCATGACAATGCATCACCCTACTATGCCTGTGGCATGTGCATTAGATGCGTATCCCTGTAGTAGCACTCTTGGGATAGACTAGGGGGTGTATTGCAATCCTGGTCAATGTGTGATGGTTGGTATGTCAGAGTGTTATCATGGGTTTCAGTGCATACAATATCCACTGTGGGTGTGGGTGCTGGGTATACTGTCTTTACACCATGGTACCCCTGGTACATGTCCCATGTTCCACTGTATGGGGACCACTGTCACCATCAACCATACAGGTAACTGATAACACTATCTAGCCCAGTTATGCATGTGCTGTGTGGAACTTGTCTGTAACACAATGGACACACTGACAAGGTAGTTAGCACTGATAAGCCCAGGTCTCTCAGATGTGTGTCTGACTGTTATGTGTTTGTCAATGTGTATATGACAGTATGTCACACTATGTATTGTCCATAAACAACCAGTACATCCCCCATTACCATACTGTACAGGCCTGGGGATGTTCTTCTCATAGCATGTAACCTGGAACACACCTCATCCTAAAAGCTGTGTGGTGTGTGCAATTAAGGCCACACACATCAGTAGCACTACATACCTAGGTAGGGGTTCTAGTCCCAGTGTTGCCAAGTAAGAGAGAGAGTGTGTGTGTGTGTGTGTGTGTGTGTGTGTGTGTGTGTGTGTGTGTGTGTGTGTGTGTGTGTGTGTGTGTGTGTGTGTGTGTGAAGGAATCTACTTCCATTTGCAGAATATACATGTCCCAGGAGGTCATCTGTCCGAGAACTGCCTGGCATATGCTAACATTTCACAGGTATCATCCTGTGGAAATACATTCCATCACAACTAGTGGTAGATGTGTAAATGCCCACTTCCCCACTGTATAGGTGTGCAGCGATACTGGGGTTGGTATATATAGCTGGGTGTGGCTCTTGTGGACACAGCCACCATCATTGCAGTTACTGTTGAGTGTATCCCCCCGCTTAGCTGGCCGTAATATTGTACAGGTCATGTTAACAGGTTAAGTAGTTGTCTATCACACTATCTGTGGTTCTACAGCACCTCTCACCCTCCAAAGGGTAGGGCTGTGCTACCCACACCAGCACACCTATGTTTACCAAGTTGAGGATTGCACCTATATTGGGGAAGGGGGCATATACCCTGCAAGTACCATCGTCAATGACATTAAACTAGCGGACTGCTTATTTCCCAATGTGATGTTGAGCCTATTCAGTCTTGGTGGAATTACATAGGCTACAGTATGTTCCTTGCACAGATACATACATCCATGTGTACTCTGTGTATTGCATCAACACCAAAGCCTCTGTGTGTGTTATACACAAACATGTGGTGTGTACTACCTAGTACACTTACCATTGTCCACTGTAGAAGAGCTGCTGACAGCAGCCACCATGCACTCATGTGTATACACCACCCCTAGACCTATCAACCATGTGGCACATGCAGTAACTGTTACACAGACCTGTGACGTGTTCACCTGTACCCAGCATATAGCACAGCCAATGTGTCACCACTGTGCCATACCTCTTGTAGGATACAACAGCAGACTATCCTCCTGCTGACATATGGACACCTACAACACAAATGGAATACATTATAGAGACTACAATCACTCAGTGTTAATAACAGCTAAAATGCATCATGGCTGAACAGCTACACTTCCTGACATGTAAGCATTAAACTTTACTGCTGACAACATGTTACACAACATTACATTGGTACACCATAGTACAGTCACCGTGTGCATCAGAACCATATTAGCCTGTCCCTGCATCGATGTTATGGATGACAGGGATGTGGCACAGGTATCATCATATGCACAGGGTGTGTTTTTGGTTTGCCAGAGACCTAGGCTGAGCCATATGTTTGACACCATGTGTGTTAGTGAGGGGGTTTAATAATTAATATGGCCATGGTGATGTGGTGTGTGTAGGTATGGGGTTGCCCTAGCTATGTTTGTATTGTGTGTGAGTATACATGCACACAGTTCTGCCATGTGGCTGCCTTATATAGGTGTTTGTTGGACAGCTGCAGACCATAACTGGCAGGGTGTGCAGTTCACCGTCTCTGGCCACAGACACGAGAACTGTGCCTGCCAGGGGTTCCACAGGCACCACCAAGTACAAGCCATGATATGGTACTCTCCCCTGATGATGACATATGTCCACTGGATCCAGGTCCCTCCTGGGACTGGCCAGGGCCATGTGCATGTGGCCTGCTGTAGTGTGGTGTGGAAAGCACCCCCCCTGCAGTGCTGGGGCTGGTACTGCCACTACAAAAGTGGCTTGGTTTTCTTGTAATCCACATCAACCTCCAGCTGTTGGTGTTGCTGGCCTACGTCCATGTGGCCGTCGCACCACTCCCACCATCTGCTCAAGCATGGACATTCCACGGTCGAGGATTCCCACCATCTCACCCAACCGTCTATCCATGACCTCTGAAAAATAACGGAGGGCACCTGCAAGATCACGGATGTTGTCAGTAACAGCTGAATGAATAGCCCTCTGCAGCCACAGAGCCTGTATGGTGTACAGTTCCATATGTGCCTGCACCTCCTGGCTTGGAATATGTGTCTGGTGGTACTAGATGTGACACCTGCCACGGGCATGATGACCAGCAGCCCTCCAATGAGCACCCCTGCACATCTGCCTATGTGGTACCCTGCCAGACATCTGGCTATGGCTGCTGTGTCCAGACACATGTGCAATAGATACCACAGTGTCCTGTCCTATGCCACCAACCGCCAACTGTCCCTGAGCTATGGTGACTGGTTATGGGGTATGTATAGGCATTGTGACTGTGTGCGGGGATGGGGTGGATAACAGTGGGATGTCAAACGATGGCGCAGCTTCAGCCCCTGACAACAACACACCTATCATCATTTTCAGTGTCTGTATGGACACCAACATCAGAATGCCTGCAGGAGGGACCCTGACCCATACCGCCACCTGTAAGGGGAAAACAAGAAGCGCACTTTAAGACCTATACATCATTGTTTAACAGTACACACACACACACACACACACACACACACACACACACACACACACACACACACACACACACACACACACACACACATTCTACATACATCAACCCCCTCCACTCCACCAGATAGCACTTACAGATAAATTAACCTCCCCACACACACACACACACACACACACACACACACAGACACACACACACTTACAGGTGAGGTTGCACAAAGATATTACACACAGACCTCTCATTACCCATCTGTCAACATGCATGGCATATGGCACTCAACAGCATGCAGTGCAGCTATAGTCAATCCCTGCTAGCAACATTACACATCTCTGTGATGCATGGGTTGTGATATCAGGTGATGCCCCTTCCCCTGGAACACACTGCACCCATGTACACAGTATTGCCCTGCACCTGCTCAGCACCCTGGCATGTACTGTACACCATACCTCACAGGTGTACACACCATTGCTGAATGTGTATATGTGTGTCAGTTATGTTTTCTCTGCTGCTCACAGCCCCTATGTATTTGTCCGACACATACCTGGGATGATATGTGGACAGATGTCATTTGTGAATGCCTGATGTCTGATTTACAGATCTCATCATCAGCGGTGCATGTATGGCCAATAAAATACAATTACATTGACAACCTTCAAACCTTACCATGGCTATGGGGAGTGTACACACCCTTATTGATATGGCACCCTCTTCCTTGATATGCCATGGGGCCACATTACTGCATATGTTAACATTACACAAACCTGATATGTGACATATGACCTGTGCAATCAAATGCAGTGTCAAACAAATGTGTTAGTTGTACAGATGCTGATTGAGATGCATACAATTTGTGGGTGCATGTGTGTGCATGCCCTTATCAAGATGGTTTGTTACACCCACTGTTATGTGTACTACAGCAGTCATTATTCCTGGCAGGGGTATACTAACATGGGCCATCTGCATTTGCCAGTATTTGGTCACTCTGTCCTACAAATGTCCCTGAACTCTGCATGATTGGAAGGTCAACTCATGTTCACATCCCTTGGCAGTCACACAGTGCCGTCACTATTGCTGTGGAGTCAGGGTTATGTCTGCCACAGTTTCTGACCTTGACTGTGTGCAGATACAGCCATTCATAGCATCCTTTGGATCTCTGATTCAGTGCACTGTTGTGTTTCATGATGACACTCCCTCCCCACCCTCAGCCTTTTTGCAGATGCTTGACAACTATGACCTACACGTGTCATTTTTGCAGTGTCCCAAACACTGAACACCATGTGTACTGGCCTAGTCCTTGGTAATGAATGGCAAACATACAGATTTACATTGGCACTGGCAAGGTACAGATGGGGATGGTGGGGTGAGGTGTTGGTTGTGCAGCACATGTATCTTAATTGATACTATCTGTAGGTTTCCAGAGTGGTCTTGGTACACCAGCACACATTGCAATGCATGTCTTTTGGGGACCTTTGCTGGTATGCATACTCTACCTGTAGAGAGGCCTGGCTGATGTTTCCTGTGGTACAACTGTTCCATCTGATTACCCTAACCCATGGGCCACACTTATGCAGAGTCCAGGCAATTGCTGACACAGGTACTGCACAGCCAGTACTTGCTAGACATGCCTGCAACTCCCTCAGTGTTGTGGCATGTTACTAGGCAGCCTGCATGACCAGTTTGCAACATGTGTCATCATCTGTCTTGGATGTCCGTCTGTTTATTTTCTACATTAATCCTATACATCCCCACCACATACATGACTGTCTGCACTGTTTGCCATGGTATATGCAATGGTGAGGTAAGGCTATATGTCCAACTCCTGGGTGTTACCTGTTGGGTATGGGATCCATTCTATGGCTTGTAAGATGTGCGCAAGCACGGCTGCCTCTGTTGTAGGTAAGTGGGCACATTTGATGGCCAAACGTCTTAGACAGCAGATCATTTATTGGTGTGACATTGAGGACCTGTACTTGCTGCAAGGTCCATACTCATGAAGAATGCATGCTGTCAGTACCTCAAAAGCTGCTACCACAATATATCTGGAGTGTATGCACACATATACTTCCAGTGTTTGTGAAGGTATGTATTCCCCATCTTTGCTGTCCTAACATAGGATTCCATATTACACATTCATTGCTCATTTTAGAACCACATTGCAGGTTGTAAGGGTTGTGGAATGCAGTATTGTGATATGCCTTAGTGTATCTGTGTAACAGTTGCCATTGTAATAATTGTATATACATTGTTGTAGCACTGTATAAGGGTGATATTTCAGACATGTCCCTACTGTAGGCCATTTGTCCCACCATTATGTGCATCTCTGTGCACACATCTTGCAATGACAGGTTGTTAGTTATATTGCAGGAGTCTTACATACCCTTCAGATACACTATCATGGTGACCACTGTCATGCAGTGCAGTTAACAGCAACAATACGTGATCATGTACAACATGCATTGTGGGTAGGTGTGTTAAACATGTGCATGGAATATACCACGGCCATAACATGACCGGTGTATTGGCAAACCTGAACAAACACCATACTCACCAGCTACATGGTGCTGCTCCAGAGGTATACCAGAGGGACCTACATAATTGTGTGAGAGATGTGAAGTCAGTAGCCACACCTGTGGCATTGGTACAGGGTGGGTGTAGCATTACAGTACATCAACAGTACAAACACACAATACTACAGATTAGGCACATATGTTTATTACAATGCAGCAACAGACTATATATATTTCATCTCACATATGCATGATCTAACTCTACAGATGCAGATGGATATGCAACAGTGGTCTACTGATATAACTTGTGGCTTTACCTGCACGCTCCTCTGCCATTGTGTGGGTAGCACCTACCTCCACTATGCTTTCCACTGGGTGTTGTGTTTGCGGGAGGACAGGTTCCCCAAAGCTGGCAAGGAGATCCTCAACATGTGTTGGGGGGCTGGATGGCATGACCCCCCCCATTACAAGTTGGTCCCCCCCCCAACCGCAGCAGCACGTCAATGGGCATGGCGGAGTAGATCAGTGCATTGATGTCAGACCTGCTCATAACTCCAGTTATGCAGGCTGACACTGTTTATCCTGTGGATAAGATCGTTCCACAGGGTGGTCCTCTCCTACAGATCATGGGCTGTACACCCAAACAGGGTATTGTAGTGCTGCACCAGGTATGTGATGATGACATCATTTTCCTCCACTGTGTACATAAGCAGTCTCTCTCTGGACATATTGCCTGAAAGACATAAAGAGGGAAACAGGTCTGAGGACCTCATACTGTAAGGATATCATAGTTGTTAATACACATCTCTGTCTCCCCCCCCCCCCACCATATCTGCAACAACAATCTGATCACACAATTCAACGGGTATATCTACAGAAGACCTACCATTGGGACATATATCATATTGTACAACAATTTGTGCAATGTGTTTGTAATCATGTTCCATATTAAAACACTGTCATTGGTGGTCTGTTACGAACAATGTCACCTGCATGCCATTGTAAGGGCCACTATGGTTCCATATATGCATGTTTCTGTTTGCTATGTGACTGCTACACATCTATTGTTTTGTGTTATTGGGGATATCTATGCATGCTGTTAGACATAATCCCAGAATGTGTGGACTATTAATACCCACATATGTTCTATAACAGTGACACAATAGCATGTTTGGGAAACAGTTGCCAGCAGAACCTCTCCCACCTCATCTGGCCATGTTACCAGGCCACATCAAATGTGAGATCCACCCTGGGACCTCCTCATCTACTGGTCCTGCACTACCTTCAGATGGAACCACCTCAGGGGATGGTGTTCGCCCCCCCCCCCTGGAGCACACACAGACAGGATCCTGTCAATCAAAGTCAGGTCCAGGGTCTGGTGCATAGGGAGCTCCACAGAGACTTGGAGGATGTGCTACAGCACCTTGAGGCCCTCAGTACACAATCACAGGGTCTGCATGCTCCTACTGCTCAGCCCCCAGCCCAGACACCTTCAGGGCCGTGAAGATGATGTTGTGACTGCCCATGGGGGGACCTTGGTCCTATTGTTTCCATATGGGGGCTCATGGGCTTCCACATCCCAAACAACACTCCCCAGCCAAGGTGTTTACCCACAGTACAATGAACATTCACAGTTTTGCAATATATTTTTTTTAGGCTTTTAAGAATTTACCTTTTTCCCTGTTTTTTCACTGGAGTTAATTAATTAACTAATTGGTTGTCCAGTGGTATTTGATTACATCATAATTATTTTATGATTTAAACTGTTTAGGCATTCTGGTGTGTGTATCTGATGAAGTTTTTACGAAAACGCCAATTTTGAGTACACAGCATTAATCACAGCACATCCTTTGGAATTGTATTTTGGTTGAATAAACTGTTCTTCGGCTCGTTCTCCATTTGGTTGCTCTCAGTGATTTTTTCGGTTCAAGTTTTTATTCAATGACATCTTTTTGGTTCTTGGTTTTTGGTTTGTGATGGCTGAGCATCCAGGGGTTGAGTCCAAAGATGATTTCAGAGGAGGTGAAAGAGGTGAACTAAGGAAAATGATTGGTCAGCTTTCACAGTTAGTCGAACTGTTAACTCCACCTTGCCAATCTATTATCAAGTTGATGTCTGGCGTTCCAGGCAACCAGGAAGTTTTGCAAAGCCAACAGGCATTGGCGTCTACAAGTTCAGTCGTCCCACATTGTTCTACTCCTTTCAAAAACATTTCCAAGGTGAATGAATTATTGGGTTTACCCAATATTTTTCAAACCAATGAAGATGGCGGGGATTCTCAGGCCAGGGTGGCGACCAGTTCCAACGTCAGCATTAACGCTAATCAAGGTGACTTTCAACATTCTAACATCAATGTAGTTTCAAATATGAAACCGGCTCTTACTTTTAAAGACATTATTGAAAAGAACTATGAACTTGGTAGGAAGCTTAGCTAATTTAACTCGGACACCAGGATTCCTACTTACAAGGAAAACATGGATAAATTGTATTTTTTAATGGACAAATATAAAACATTTGAATGTGATAATGTTTATTTGAATGAATGCCTCAAACAGAAAGTTGTCCCAAAGGGGCTTAGAATTTGTAAATATCCAAACAGAGTGCAGGATGGCTCTGAATTTCATTCCAGTTTAATTGCCATTTTTGACCAGTGTGGTTAAGACATTGTGAAAGCCATTAGGGACAAAAATGATAGAGAGAAATTGTTTCTAATGAAGGAAATGGAACACTTTAATCAAGTTATTCTTAAAGACCTGTTGTTTACAGTGGAGGGCGAAAGGGCTAAATATTATGAGATACTTGCACAAGGGGACAAGAATTGTAATACTAATATTACAAGGAAACAGGGCAAACTTGACAGGGATTGTAAAGAATACAAAGATGGTATTGCATATCCCAAGCCGAGACCTTTTCACAAATTTAGGGAACAGGCAGGTAGGGGAATCAACAACAGACCTGTTACCGATGAATATCACCAGTTTGGTGAATCCGACCTTCACCAGTCTAGCTATCCAGGTGAAGTCCCTTTAGAACATGTATATCCCCCTCCCCCCAGATGATCCAACAGGATCAGGAACAAGCCACAAGTTTACTACAATTACAATCATTATGGGGGCAAAACGGGAAAGAAAACATGGTATTAATTGAGCACTTCTCTGACAGTATTTGGGTATCCGATCAGGTTTCTACCTACAGATGTTACAATATTTTTAATTACAGTTCTATTTCTGTGAACGTAAATCATTTTAATTTATTCTCAAAAGGTTTCAAATTCATTCCACTAAGAAAGGTTAATGTAGCCAGAGCTATTGTTGATTTAAAGCTTTTCATTAGAAAGAAGAATTTAGCTATATTTTTTAACAATCACAATCACTTCAATAATCCATCTTCCTCATTGAGGAGAAAAGGTATATTTAATCCCCCCTTCACCCACAACAAATGAACCTAGAAAATATTATGGAAAGGGAAATTAGGAAGGAAATAGCAAAACAAAGGGTATTTCCTAACCTTTCCAAAGAAGAAAGAGATTTACTTGAGCTTCTTAAAGTTGATCGTTCTATCAGAATTATGCAACCCGATAAGGGTGGGGGGATGGTGCTGATGGATGGCATTCTTTATGAGTCCAAAATGAAGGACGAGCTTAGCAATTCTTTTAAATACACCCTAGCTTCCATCAATGAGGTCAATATAGCAAATTCCAGAATTCATCTTATGCTCAATTACCTTCTTTTAGAAGGTTCCATCAATTTGGAAATGTTTAATTTTTTATACAATAAATATCCCAGGGTTCCTTCTGTGTTTTGAATTCCAAAGGTCCACAAGAACACCATGGACCCACCCTTCAGATTGATTGTTTCTTCAGAAGGGGCCATAACATCTTCCCTATCAAAATTTGTTGATAACAAACTCAAAGAATTGTCTTGGATAGGGCCAGCTGTGTTAAGGGACTCCTGGAATTTTCTTAGACAACTAAAACCAGAGCTTTACAATGATCAATTGCTCTTTATTACATTGGACATAGTCGACCTTTTTGGTGGTATACCCCACGACATTGGTCTACAATGGTTTGAAGATTATATGGGCACATTTGGTAAACTTTCTAACAACGATTTTACCAATGTTCTTCTGTTTATGGAAACCATCCTCACCAACAATTATATGTATTATGAGGGAGAATTTTATAAACAGATGAAAGGCATGGCAATGGGGGCTAGCTGTGCCCCCACGTACATCAATATAGTGTTGACTTGGTGGGAACACACGTTTTTAACAGTGAATTCAGAGACTGTTGGTCTTTATATAAGCGTTTTTTAGATTATATCTGTATTTTGTGGACAGCTAGTAAGGATAGATTCCTTGAATTCCTGACCTATTTGAAAGGTACCACAACATTTTTGGATTTTACTTACAGTGCGAACCATGAGGAACTTAATTATTTGGATGTCAGTATTACTAAACAACACGGCAAATTTTCATCTAAGGTGTATAGAAAGAACACCTTTTCAAATTCTTACCTTCATTTCAGTAGTGGGCATCCTTTTTTTCAAAAGAAAAATCTTATAAAGGGTCAAATGGTCAGAATTAGCCATATGACATCTGATGATAATGATTTTATGGTAGAAACCAATATAGTGAGTGAAATGTTTGAAGACAGGGGTTACCCCACCAATTTGATTGAAGAGGTAAAGTCAGAAGTTTTAGAAGGTAGGCAAAATAGGTTTCCACCTATTTTGGGACAGGATTTAGTTCCATCAGTTATTGAAACGTCTTCCAAATATATAAACACTAATAATGATAAGCAAGACGCATATATTCTGGATTTCAATGGGGATTCAGGAATTATAAAAAATGTTATAGGTAAGGAATGGGACAAATTTAAAGAAATCACTGACATTGATCAACTTCGGAACAGTCAGTTAAAGTTCACCTATCAGAGAGATTTGAATTTTAAAAGTTTTTTTTGAGTTTGGGCATCGTTCACGAACTTCGCACTATGGTACAAGATTGGGTACTTTCAAATGCGGTGCTTGTTCACAGTGTAGTTACATATTCAATGCTTCCCATATAGATATAATTAGTAGGAATAGAACTATAAGGAGCAATTGTTTTTCCAATTGTCACACTAGTGGGCTGGTCTATCTTGCTCTATGTAAGGAATGCCAATCCTTTTACATAGGCAAGACAGAAAGAAAACTTAAAACCCGCATTTATGAACATTTGTACAAAATGAGTAAGGCCAACAAAAACAATGCACTTTTTCATCACAAGATAGTATGTGACAAGGCAATATTTACATTTTTTGTGCTGGAAGTTGTACCCAAAGAAATAAGGGGTGGCATGTCGGAAGCGAGATTAGAATATTGTGAGCTCTATTGGCAGATAGTGTTGGATGCTTCAAAACAGCCAGGGCTCAACGATATACTTTCAATTGTGCCTTTTCTAAAATTAAGAGCTGCAAAGTTGTAAATTTTTTTATATCCCTAGAGGGCAGCATTGGCATGCATTTGAAAATATATATGTATATATATATATATATATATATATATATATATATATATATATATATGTATATATATGTATAGATAGATATATATATAGATAGATAGATAGATATATATATATATATATATATATATATATATATATATATATATATATATATATATATATATATATATACCATTACATATTATACGGAGCAGTAGATTCATGTACTTTATTTTATTAAGACTAGACAATTAAGTTATACAAGTGAAAAGTTTTATATAATTGTCTTTATATGAATGTTTTTATATAATTGATTTTAGCAGTAGAATGAATATTCACAGTTTTGCAATATATATTTTTTAGGCTTTTAAGAATTTACCTTTTGCCCTGTTTTTTTTCACTGGAGTTAATTAATTAACTAATTGGTTGTCCAATGGTATTTGATTACATCATAATTATTTTATTATTTAAACTGTTTAGGCATTCTGGTGTGTGTATCTGATGAAGTTTTTACGAAAACACCAATTTTGAGTACACAGCGTTAATCACAGCGCGTCCTTTGGAATTGTATTTTGGTTGAATAAACTGTTCTTCGGCTCGTTCTCCATTTGGTT
Organism: Protopterus annectens; assembly: GCF_019279795.1. Lineage (NCBI taxonomy): Eukaryota > Metazoa > Chordata > Ceratodontiformes > Protopteridae > Protopterus > Protopterus annectens. The sequence continues at coordinate 1,192,142,074 of NC_056735.1, read as the reverse complement.
GCTCTCAGTGATTTTTTTGGTTCAAGTTTTTATTCACTGACATCTTTTCGGTTCAAGGGCAATGTGTTCCCAACATGGGGTTCACATCTGACATAACTGTAGATTTTGCACCCACTTACTGCTGTATATATATGTGTGTATATTAATATGTATGATGTTCCCTCACATATCATAGTCATTCAATAGTAGGGAATATGTATTTATATAAATATGTGTGTGTGCATTTGTATACATGCAGACATACCCCCATGTGTGTGTGTGTGTATATATATATATATATATATATGTATATATATATATATATATATATATATATACATATATATATATATATATATATATATGTGTGTGTGTGTGTGTGTGTGTGTGTGTGTGTCTGTATATCTGTAGACATACATTATTTATTTATTTATTTATTTAAATTTGTTGACCGGGAGTTACTGGACGTAGGTCCATTTTCAGCAGAGGCCCGGGGAGAAAAGCTCCACAGTAAAATAAAAAGACAGTAGTTACATTGGATTACATAGCAATTAACTATTAACATAGCAATTACTTACAACATATTTACAGATGAACAACATAGTACAGCAGTAGACAACTAGAATCTTTATCTATGAAGTACATAACAGACATTAACAAATGTTACAATGAGAAGTTCCTGCTGTATAATAAGTACTAGGCTTATGAGCATCTGAGCTTGCTATAATCAAGGTAGTTAGTGGAGTGGAAAGAAAGGCAGTGGTTGGATGGGGTGGATGATATTAGAGTGGGAGTTGCAAGGGCATAGCCAGCATGTTTTTAGGTGCACTTTTAGTAAAGTTTTGAAGTGGGTGCATGATTGTACGGAGGTAATTGTGGGTGGGAGTGAGTTCCATAATTTGGCTATGGCGCAAGAGAATAGTGGTTCACCAGCAGAGTTATTGGCTTTAGTGATCTGCAAGTGATTTGTGTTGCTGGATCTTAGTGGTCTGGTGGTGCGATAGGGTTGGAGTAGATTCTGGAGGGATGGGACATTTAGTGGATGGTTTACTAGTTTGTGGGCGAGTGAGAGTTGATACCACTGAAGGAGGTGAGGGAGTTCAAGCCAGCCCGGTTCAGCAAGTGAGAGACAGTGGTGACTACGGTAGGATGCCCCTGTGGCGAATTTGGTGATTTTGTTGTAGCAGGTCTCTAGCTTGTTTAGAACACATTGCCTTAGGTTGATATATATTGGAGAGGCATAAAGTAGGGTGGAGATAAGGTGGGAATTTGCTATTGAAATCTTTGCTGCTTTGGTGAGAAATTGCTTATTTCTGTATAACGCTCCTAGTTTTTTGTGGACTTTTTTTATGGTCATGGATATGTGAATGTCAAATTTTAGTTTATTGTCTATTTCCACTCCTAGCAATTTGGTGTGTTCAGTTGGGTATATAGTGGTGTTCTCGTTTGCTGTGATGTTAAAGTGAGAGTTGTTTTGAGTATGTTTGGTGGGTTGGAAGATGAGTAGTTTAGTTTTGTTTGGGTTGAGTATTAATTGGGCATCGGATAACCATGTTTCAACAGAGGAAAAGGCTTCCTGTGTGACTTTTTGCAGTTTGGGTAGGGACTGGGCTGAGCAGATGATGGTCGAGTCATCTGCGTATTGTATGAGTGTGCCATGTTTGGTGGCAAAGGCTAGATTATTGGTGAAAACAGAGAAGAGTAGGGATCCAAGGATGGATCCTTGGGGAACCCCTATGGAGACAGGTAGTTGGGGAGATATGTCATTCTGCCATACAATGGATTGTTGGCAGTCAGACAGGTAACTCTGAAACCAGTTAGTGACTGATTGTGAGAAAGATAGGTTATTGAGGACAGAGATAAGTTGTTTATGTGGGACCATGTTAAATGCTTTAGATAGGTCTGGGAAAGTAGCAGAGGAGAGATAGCCATTGTTTTTATGCTGAAGGATAGTGTTAGTAAAGGAGAGTAAGGCAGTGGTGGTGCTATGGTTTGGTCGGAAACCATGCTGAGTACCGGAAAGGAGGTTGTTAGTAAGGAGGTAGTCTGAGATCTGACAGTGTATGCATCTCTCTAGTATTTTGGAGAATGGAGAGTGGAGAGAGAACAGCTATTGGGTGGTAATTGGTTAGTTCTGTGGAGGGAAATTATATGTGATACTTTCCACAGTGTGGGAACGTAACTTTCTGACAGAGATTGGTTAATCAAGATGGATACTGGGTAGGCCAGAGCATCAGCTGCGATTTGTAGGTATTCACTTGGGAGGTTGTCTGCTGCTAATTTGGTGGGTTTAAGTTTAGTTAAGAGTATTTTATGTTGGAGGTAGGTACAGGAGAAAAAGAGAAGGCAGTGGGGAGAGTAATAGTTGAAGGTGTGGGTTGGAGGGAAGGGGGGTTGTGTTGTTTAGCTAGTGATAGTATGGTTTGGGTGAAGTGTGTGTTGAATGAGGTAGCAATATTTTCTGAGGAGTGAGGGATGTTAGGAGGAGGGGTACTGACTTTATCTAGGTGGAGGATGGCGTTTATGGAGGACCAGAATTGTTTGGGGCTGTGTTGTGAGGAGTCTAGGGCAGACTGGTAGTATTGGAATTTGTCCTGTTTTGTTAGCTTTTTGACTCAATTGCGTAGTTCTAGGAATTTCTGACTAGCTGAGGAGGTTTTGGTTTTGCGCCAGTGCTCCCAGGCTTTATCCCTGTTTTTCATTTCTGACTTAGTGGTTTTCTGTAGCCATGGGGAGGATTGTGCTTTGGTTCTGGAAAATCTTATGGGGGCATCTGATGCTGCGGGCTGTAACACTCCCCTCCAGGGAGGGGAGCCACCTTCCACGTGGCCTTCCCGTCTATATATATATATATATATATATATATATATATATATATATATATATATATATATATATATATATGGTGCATTCAAACATCAGGTCCACACTCTCTAACTCTCCTTCCCGCACAGTTGCACTGTTCTGCCTTGCTACAACACAGACAGGTGTCACATGTGGACACAACCTAACATTAGAGGGGTATATATATATATATATATATATATATATATATATATATATATATATATATATATATATATATATATATATATATAGGGACAGATTGCAGGTAAGCCTATGGCATTTATTCATGCTACATTACATGTTAACATGATTGTCCTGCAAGTGGTGGGCTCTGAAACTCACGTGTCCATCATAACGGCATTACGTCCACCAACAACTATTGGCCACACTAATATACATGTCTTGCAGTACACAACACACACTATGATGGCTTACATCTTGTCAGTCAGTGCTGATCTGCACAGTTGACAGGTATGGCCCACTGCCCACAGGAACAGACACTGTTGTCCATAACAGTTGTTCAGCTGGACATCATTACAATAACACCTGATGGTACATATAAATCATTCCACATCTATCCCATTATTATGCACCAAGTACTACATTCAATTACATGCATATATGCTTCACATACCTGTTGTGGGAATGCCATCTCTTCTGGATACAGTTTGCTGTGTCCCCTTGGTCAACCTGGGATGTCTGTAGGTTCAGTTTCTGAACTACTTTATATTTACTGGATGGCTGGATGTGTGTCTCTTTTTTTTCTCTCTCTCTCTCTATCTCCACTACATGGATTGAGCTGCTTTGAATAGATTGCAGCATGGATTTTGTAGGTGATTCACATGATCAGGTGATGGCCTTTGCACCAATCAGTGTCCACCACTTGCTACCTGCATGCAGCCTGCTGTGTAGAACTTCCAATTACTACTGTCATGGCAACCCACTACTATAAATTCCTAAATCATGTGGGTGTTGTCCCTTTACCTTTCCTGTATGGAAAACATCCTTCATATGTGTGGCCAGCAGTGTTACAGATGGCAGGTAGCAATACCTCTTACAAGAGGACTTGCAGACACAGGCCATCTACATATTTGTATAAGGTTCCAGACCTACAGACAGTGCAAGTAGTGTTGTTATATGCATTGCATACCACTAGTGTTACAGGGTTTGTATGTACATACTAGTTTAGCATGGAATGCAGTCTGTCTGCATAGCTCTCAACTGTGGACCTATCCACATGATGGCCAGAGGATTGGCTGTTATGTTTGTGTCTGGCCACCACACAGGTCTTATCTCTAGATATATCACTGGCAGTGTGTGTGTTGAGTGCTATTAGTACATGGCTACATCCATTTATGTTTCTGACTTCATATTCCTGACTAAGGGTATGTTGCAAACAATCCTGTAACACCAGCAACTTTCTCAGTGTATAACAACAATATTGCAAATATGGCCCTGTGTTCCACCCACTGTCCTCCACCTATATACTAGGCTTTGTCCATATGTCATGCAGTAAGAGGTTAAGTAGTGGCCTATGATTATGTTGTGCTGCCATTCCTGCCATCATTCCAGTGATGTTATTGTGGGGTAGAGTCCATATATATGTGGGCGACAGCTGGACAAAACATGTGTGCCCTTGTGCAGTCCAGATGTTAGTGTATGTATCACTGTTATATGCTCCCTGTAAGTCATTCTATGGGGGAGGGGGTATGCACCATATATAACCTAGGCTGTTACAACATTTGAGAGATATCAGTAGTAAAACACCTTAAGGTATATGGCTGTACATTTTCATATATTTCACCTTGGGAACGTTGGTGGCCTAGTGCTTACTGTCATACAGGCTGTTTTGTTTGTCAGTGTGATAGTGATGCTTTAAGTTAAGCATCATTTAACAGATACATCTTCATTGTGACAACTTAATTCTTTTCCCCCTAGGGGGTTAAGTACAGAATGTAACTGGAGGCTGCTGAACTACATCTGCATTACTTACTGTTGATTGATTGTTATCTTCTGGCCCAGTGTTTCTTTACTGGTGTACTACTTGAAGGCCTTGTCTTGGACAGCAACATATGTTATGCTTTTGGATTACTGTATAAAATGATTTGCTTGAGAGTTGCATTACTCAGTTAGTATGTATTTCAAACATCTAACAGCTATATGACATGGCACATACAACTGTAATATTACACAAGTAAACATTTCTTACGTATGCAAACCTGTGTGTGGTGTCATATCCTTTGACTTCTCTGTGGGTATATGTTTCATGCAACAATTGTCTTTTGTACGACAGAATCAAACACTGTCCATTTTAAAAGGTGGCAACAGTAGGAATACTGGCTGGTCAATATGCTGTGCACTTTCTAAATATGTATCTTCCTACACATATCTGTGTGTGTGTGTATGTGTATTTACATATATATATCTAGATATATATATATATATATATATATATATATATATATATATATATATATATATATATATGTGTGTGTGTGTGTGTGTGTATATATATATATATACATATATGTGTGTGTGTGTGTGTGTGTGTGTGTGTGTGTATATGTATCATTGGAATGTTTACTGCTTCCATATTGTACATTCCCTATGGTAGCCAGACTGTACTGCATGATATGTTATTGATACTATCCTGACATTGTAGAGGTGGGTTGGATTACTGTTAACTTCTTGTGGCTATGTTGAGTAGGGTCCTTGGTATGGGATTTGCAAGTGTTGGTATTGTGTTGCAAGGCAGATCTGTTTGGCTGTGGGGGAGGGGATGATATCAATAATTACAAGGGGTACTTAGATTTAGGCCCCTCAATCCCATTAACGGTGCCTTTGGTCATATATGCATTTGATGTGTTCTCTTATATAAATATATATATATATATATATATATATATATATATATATATATATATATATACATATATATATATATATATATATATATATATATATATATATATATTGCTATACATATATATGGGTCTATATTACAAGATCGACTTTTTAAAACATCGAATGTTCTAATATCGACCCCTATTCAGTGAACGTTGACAATATCGAACATGCAGAACAGTGAATTTTTTCCCAGGGAAAAAAATTGCTGTTCCGGCACACATGCACACAATACAAGCACACCAGACAAACAGAAATCCACACACATACACTTAAAATCCTACATATAACCCTTCACTAAACTGTACATACACCACTAGCTATCCATTTACCTTAACCCAAACCCTAACCCTGAGGTCCATCCTGTTTGGGTATACCTCAATTTTATGTACAGCTGGGATGGCTTACTGGTTAACTGCTGTGACTATAGTGTACAGGGTCCTGGTTCAAGACCTGCAAGGCTTGTTTATTTTGTTGCGGGGCAGAACAGGGGCTGTTGGATACAGAGTGATTAAGGCACTTTTAAGTAGTTGTAAGTGGGTTTGCATGGGTTTGTGTGACGTTAAGCAATGCTAACTTACGGTTAAATATGCTTACAGAGATTTAGCTTCAAAATTGCTTAACCTGTGTGTGCATTGCTTACCCTTGAGCAAACAGGCTTAAACCCGCTTACTACTGCTTAAAAGTGCTTACTCCCACTTACCCCACACTAATTTAGAAAGAAATGAAACATGGGTCTTGGGAAAGTGGTAGATTTGGACACACTATGTTTGTTATCATTCATTACACATTATAACTTCATTTAGTATCCCTGATTCATGTGTACATATACTGTATGGGGCACTTGTGTTTATCTGTGGATTTTACCACATTATTACAATGACACCTCACATCTGCACTTAATGCAGTACTCCAGTTCACAAATATATGTTATTTAGTAGGTTATACAGCAAAAAAAAAATGTTCATAAATTGCTTTCACATGGAAAATGGAATTTACTACAGTGAGGATCGAACCAGGAATGACTGCTCGCAAAGCAAACACTCTGACAACTACACTATTGCAGTACTGCTTCAGCTGAATATATCTTGCTATTTATCTTCTTGTGCTATTTAAGCTACAGTAGGCATAGCTAAGCAATGGGCAAACCCGCACACCTACGGTTAAATTTAATCTGTTTGATAAAATAAAATAATTTCTCTACTGTTATTTTCTCTAGGAAGGGACAGATTACACTTATTGCTGTGAACTCCTGCATGCATGTGCACATTTGGCAGACATCCTAACAAGCCCCCATACCTCTCAACCTCTTCATGGAAAATATCTGGACAGAGCTTGACAATATGAGGTACAACTAGGGACATATTTTAAATATTGCTCTTATAAACTTAGGTAAGTTGCTAGAGTAACAGGATTTGTTTTAATATAACATTTCTGACAGATCTGGTGTCTGAAACTCAAATGTATGCCATTATTTAACTACTTCAATCCTGACATCCTCCCAGTGATTTCCCAGAACAAATAGGGTACAGACCAACTGCATGGATGAAAAATCTGGACATTCTGTGATGATCTGTACAGCTGGGAGTTATGCAACCCCCTATAAGCGTCTCTCGCTCACTGTAATTGCCGAACGGCACTTCTTGAGTGCAGGGGCATGTGTATTGTGAGAGTTCTGCTCTCAGACACACCTCCTGCACTCATCCACGCTCCATGTCCGTTTAGGAGCAGAGGCAGTGCGCCTTCATTATTATGCATGGCGCGCTGCCATGCTGCCCTTAAATGGTCATTTCCATGCAGGAATAAGCTATTCCTGCACTGAACCTTACTGAATCCCGGGGAAGATCTATCAATCTACACAGTTATGGGTTCCTGTCATTTAAATGAACACTGACAATGTCAAACCTGCTAACTACTGCATTTCTAATTGAAACCCCAGAATTTCAAATAAATAACAGTTGCTGGTTATGGGCGATCATGGCAGAGCAGGGAGAAGTTTTTTGCCTTTTCCTTGCTGTAGTATGATCTTGGAGTTGGTGTGTGTGTGTGTGTGTGTGTGTGTGTGTGTGTGTGTGTGTGTGTATATATATATATATATATATATATATATATATATATATATATATATATATATATTTTTTTTTTATATATAATTAGCCGGGCTGTGAAGGATGCATGGAGGGATTACTTGCTTATTTTTTTTTTCAGTATTTGGCAGTTCAACCTTATGGGACTGAGATTTTGGTATATGAACATGTGTGTTTGATTTTATGCATATATATATATATATATATATATATATATATATATATATATATATATATATTCCCTGTATAAATACAAACATTTAGTAGTAATATATAATGTATGTAGTGCAGTGTGCCTTTGCATAAGCCATAAGGCTACAACACATTCAAGATGTCATACATTTCTGTCTTTCTTGGCAGTTGTTGCCATATCCATATAGGTTACTATTACACTAACTACTACTAGGGACCTTCTAAGCCTAGCTGTGTGCCTCAAACCCATTTGGGCCCAGAGTATCATGTGCATCTGTTTGGGGGGGGGGTAGCATGTTAATATGGCGATAGCTAAGGATTTGTGGGGGGGGGGGCTGTTAGGATAATAATTTTCTTATCAATGGCCTCTGTCCATAAGGGACATGGATGCCAGACCAGCAGTAAATTTATGATTTCCCATCCAATTGTCAAGGTTTCATTTGAATAGGCTCAGGGATGAACTCTGTTTTACAGGGATGGGGAACATAGTCCATACTGTGGGGATCATTTGGTGCACATATTTGTCCCTCCAGCCTTCCTGCTTATGTTATGAGTGCAGTTCATATCCATGGATCTAGTGTGTCTGGTGATGTTTGTTTTGCACATGTGTAACAGATCCCTGAAGGCTGGGTCTGTGGAAGCCCTGTAAGCCAGGCAAAAGATCCCCTTCCCAGCAGGCTGTAGGAGAATAAGTAAAGAGACAGAGACTTAAAGTGATCAGTGTAGGACAGTGTATTCATGCCCTGAATTCTCCTGGTGAGAAACCTGTGTGGGCGTTCCAACTGTTGCAAGTGTCTGGTTATATACATGCCAAAGGGGACATTGTATTCAGTGAAAGGTTTGATAAAGGCCAACTTTTGGACCTGGATGCCATGCCCTTACCTATAATTTGGGTAAAATAGAATGACTTACTATCTTCGCTACATATTGGTCAAAGGGCAGATTGCTGTCTATGTATGTTCCCAGATTCCTTACAACTGGGTCGACTCATAGCAGTCATTTATCAATGGATTAGTTATCTATAAGATCTTTAAACCTCGTGCTTCCCCATGGCTGTTGTCCGATCCTAGCCCCAGCATCTATTTTGTACTCTTTCCAGCCTGATTATCCTGTTCTAAGAATTTAAGAACCTACCCCACTGTTTTTCCTGTTGTGTTATCCTTTAACCAAGGACTTCGGCCATATAAACTCTGTGCCCCTACTACTACAAGGATCAAGAAACTTTCCAGCCTGATTATCCTGTTCTAAGAATTTAAGAACCTATCTTCTGACAGCCAAGAACCAACCCCACTGTTTTTCCTGCTGTGTTATCCTTTAACCAAGGACTTCAGCCATATAAACTCTGCACCCCTACCACTACAAGGATCAAGAAACTTTCCAGCCTGATTATCCTGTTCTAAGAATTTAAGAACCTACCTTCTGACAGCCAAGAACCTACCCCACAATTTTTCCTGCTGTGTTATCCTTTAACCAAGGACTTCAGCCATATAAACTATGTGCCCCCAACCACTACAAGGATCAAGAAAGAATGTGGTCTCCTACAGCTGACAATAAAGCCTAACTTTGTATATAGTATTATACTAAGGGTTTATACATGCTTCCCAGCCAGGTCTGCCAGCAGCCATATTTTCTTTCTACTTTGTAACCTTCTTACCTCTGTCTTTTCCCTTACTGCACCCTCCTCTGTACCTCATACATTCTACCATTGTAATCCCTGTCCAGTTACCCCTTAAGGATCTATTGCAAACTTATCCTTGCCCACTAGGTGGTGCCACTATCTACCTTTTCTTCACTCCCATGTCTACCCCCCCTTTTTGCTTCTACCTAATTGCCTTTTTTTCCCTATTCTGCTCTTCATTCTATCCTACTATAACCTCCTTCTTTCCCTATAGCTACCAAGTTTTATTACTACTATCTATTACAGAGTTTCTACTCCCATCACTTATCCCCTCCTTGCTCACCTTCAGCAGCCTGCAATTCACTGATTGTCTCTCTAGACCTTTAGCCCTTCACTTGTCTCTGACTCTCCCACAACTATACCTAGTTACGTCTTCCTTCTCCTGCCATGCCTAGCTTTCCTTAAAGTTTATCTGATCCCTTCATCTCTCTGCTGTATTCCCTCCTACTCCTTCTAGCCTGACTACATACATGTACCCTATTACTTGCTTTACTTACCTATCAGGAGAGCACTAGCTTCTTCCGGTGGTACCTGCCCATACCTTTCTTCCCCTCCCCTGTCTACTGACTTCCTCTCCAATAGCTTAAATATCCCTAAACTCCTGAGATGCCATCTTTAATCCTCGTGCTTCCCCATGGCTGCTGTGCGATCCTAGCCCCAGCATCTATTTTGTACTGTAAGTAATGTGTTTTATTAGCATCAAATGTCTTTTTGGAACATTTAGTACTGCTTATTAGAACTGCTGTGCACTCCTAGCCCCAGCGTCTATTTTGTACTGTAAGTTATGTGTTATCTAGCATCAAATGTCTTTTGGAACATTTAGTATTGCTTATTAGAACTTTGTCTCACTTTGTCTGTTGACTATAACATTTGTATTTTTAATTGGTTTGGTTTTACTGATAGCAGTGCATTGCTTTATACGTTACACGTATCCTGGTTCAGACTGTTCGCTAAACTAAGTGAGTGAGCTAATTAATATGTGCTCTCTGGTTTTACTGGTTGTTCTCATAGATAGAATGTTTACTAAAACTAAGGTTTTTACTTTAGCTGTGGTCCATATATAGTGGTTTTACATGACTTATTGAATTAGTGTTTTGCACGTGGAGCTGTTAGACGCCATCTCTTAAACTGTAGGTAATGGTATAATGCATCCTATACAGCCATTGGTGACGATGGTTTATTCCTGAACGAAGTGTTTGGTTTAGTTGTCTGTCCCTGATGCCTTTGTGTTATTTTCAAACATATATCAAAGAAAAGATCTGCATTTACCCATTTAATTTTACTTACAATGCTAACAGGCATTCTGAATTATAAAAAAGAAAAACGCTATCCAGATCATTTAATTGGGAAAGATTTCAACAATTAATTAATAAAAAGAGGAAATAAAACCAAAAACATTAGGATTATCAGAACTAGTATAGCGATGTTCAGATTACTTAATTGTGAAGGATTTCATCTGTTAATTGAAGAGAAACTTAATATTAATATAAGCGATATCCTCAACTCTCAATTTAGAAGGGCTTAAACTGTGCTCTACCTGTCTAGTGAAGACCGTGAGCTTATTTCTAAGCCACCTATTTTTGCTCTCTTTTTTATATCACATTTCCTCATCACTTATAACCACTTTGAAGGAGTGCTAACAGCCTACTCAGCTACAAGGGCCACGGCTCAGAGCTAGTAGCGGGAGAGAGCCCAGAGGGTATTTTTCCCTTCATTATTTACCATAGTTTGTAGTAATTCTTAATACAGCTATCAGGCCACGTATCTACAAAGGACACAAATTAGTGTTAGTAACAGGAGAGAACCAAGAGGTTAATTCCCTTTATTATTTATTACTATTTTTTAACAGTATTTACTCTGTACTCTTGCCAAATTGATTTCGTTATCAAGTGACTCCTAGGGCTAGAACTGGGTAACCTCAAATAGCCTGTCATATCCAGTAAATGAATTCTTTAATTACTGGGGATTAAAAAGAAATAAGGGTTAATGCCTATAGAACATATAGTGTGCTAAATGTTATACACAAACGCTGGCCTTATGGACTTTAAACTGCTTCATTATTAGCGCAGAGTGTAGGCAGCATTTTTTTTGTTTCCTTTCCCTGGCTTACCTAGTAGCACCTGGTAATTTAAATATTGTTATATCAGCTTTTTAATTATGTTACATTGTGCTCATTCTCTGAATTTGATGCAAACCAAATTATAACCTGGAATAGTTTATTACATTAAGCACTGTTTTGTTTTTCCCTGAACTGAGGTAGACCTAATGGGTCTTTTGTTAAGACCTACATAATTAGTGTGCTATTTCTACCTGCTCCTCATTTTAATGGCATTGTGTTATGCAGCTCTGACTTGCCTTTTGAAACTATAATGTGTTTTTTAAGTTAGTTTTTTTAGCAACTTTAGAATCTGCCTGATACAATGTATATAGCTACTATATTAACCCTGAGATTTTACTAGTTATGTTGCTGCCGTATTTGCTTTCTTACTAAGTGAATGTATACATGTTTTTTTCCTATCTTATATTACCTGTACCCTTATTTGCTAATTTACTGTATTGTCTTTACTACATTTTTTTCTCTCTCTTCTATAATCTACTCAGCTTTCCAGCCTGATTATCCTGTTCTAAAAATTTAAGAACCTACCTTCTGATAGCCAAGAACCTACCCCACTGTTTTTCCTGCTCTGTTATCCTTTAACCAAGGACTTCGGCCATATAAACTCTGTGCCCCTACCACTACAAGGATCAAGAAATTATGTGGTCTCCTACAGCTGACACTAAAGCCTAACTTTGTATATAATATTATACTAAGGGTTTATACACGCTTCCCAGCCAAGTCTGTCAGCAGCCATATCCTCTTTTTACTTTGTAACCTTCTTACCTCTGTCTTTTCCCTTACTGCACCCTCCTCTGTACCTCATACATTCTACCATTGTAATCCCTGTCCAGTTACCCCTTAAGGATCTATTGCAAACTTGTCCTTGCCCACTAGGTGGCGCCACTATCTACCTTTTCTTCACTCCCATGTCTACCCCCCTTTTTTGCTTCTACCTAACTGCCTTTTTTTCCCTCTTCTGCTCTTCATTCTATCCTACTCTAACCTCCTTCATTCCCACCAAGTTTTATTACTATCTATTACTGTGTTTCTACTCCCATCACTTATCCCCTCCTTCAGCAGCCTGCATTTCACTGATTGTCTCTCTAGACCTTTAGCCCTTAACTTTTCTCTTCCCACTCCGTTCGCCCTTTGTGCACACTCCACTACCATACCCTAGCCCCAATTCCCACCCACCCCAGGGGTCCTAGTCTTATACTTCCTAGCCACTCCCACTTCCTCAACTGAAACACCAATTAATTACACCACCCTAGATAATTAACGCCACACCCTTGTCTCCACTTAACCTACCTTAGCTCAAATTTCTTAGTATCTATCTCCCACTCATGCCTCTCTACCCTATTCTCTACTACTACCACCTACCTTAGTACCTTTTTCGAATTATATAACCATGCCCAAACAAACCACCTCTTCACTAACTAAAATACTACTCATTGCCTCACTGTTATCTTTTATAACCTCACCCTATCTATTAACCTTCTTCGAACACCTACATTTCTCTCAGTTACCCCACCCAACCAAACAGCCACACAAACCCTCACTTTCTCCCATGACAACATAAATATAATATCAACACCTAGCTACCTACCTGCAAAGTACCATAAATTGGCTCATATTAAATATAATAATCCACTAACCAAAAAATCTCGACATCTATTTAGTAACCTACATTATTCCTTACTTATACTAAAAAAGCAAACCTTAGAAATTGGAGATATCCATCCTAATCCAGGCCCCGTGAATGTCATACCTACTGATCTTCTTACTATCAATCCTTCCATCACACATACCCCCAATGAACACCCCAATTCCTTTGTAATAGCACATCTCAATATCCAAAGTGTTAATAACAAAATTCCCCAATTCCTTTCTCTCCTGGACATACAATTTTTTAATATTCTATGTTTGACAGAAACTTGGTTAAAACCTGGAACTTCAGATAATGAAATTATTCCATCAGGATATAATATTATAAGATTAGATCGTAATAAAAAAAAGGGGAGTGGGAGTAGCAATTCTCTTCAAGGATGGACTCCAAGCTACCTCCTTACCCTACAACCCACCTAAGGACACTAATGCTGAAGTCCTTATTTCCAAAATTCAGCTGAACTCTACTAAGTCCATATATATCATATGTGTCTATTTGCCTCATGGAAATAATATTAGTTCACTAGAGGATATTCTTTGCTGGATCTCATCAACCTTCCCACAAGAAACTATTATGCTAGGTGACTTCAATATTGAATGGAAGTGCATTAATACTGAGCACCCCACTTCTCATATTAAACTTCATAGATTCTTCCAGACCATCACTTCCCCCACAAGAACTAACAAACCCAACAATAAAGAAAGCACCCTGGATTGGAGTCTCATTAATAATTACCACCAAACCTACAAAGTTGGTATTTTCCCTGATGATGTTAGTGACCACTCTTTGACCTACATAATCAGGCAAAAAATTTACATCTCTCACCCAGCATCATATAGAACTATACGGTCCAACAAGCATTTCAACCAAGGGCTATTCCAGAGTGAACTTAGCACTTGTAATTGGTCTCCCCTAAAAACCCTATCACTTGAAGAGGCTGTCAAATACTTTAACTCCAGGTTCTTAAATATCCTTGACCAGCATGCACCCAAGCATACTATCAGAACAAGGTTAAAACCAGCCCCCTGGCTCTCCCAAGAAAGAAGGCCGAAAATCCTGATCAGAAATAAAGCCCGGACCAAATGGTGAACTACCAAAACCTCATCAGATCAGCTAGTATTTAGGCAGATGAGAAATATGAGCAAAAAAGCAATATTCTTAGACAAAAGAAACTTTTACTGCAAAATGCAGCAAATACACCAAAATAACCCTCAGAAATTCTGGACTAGTATCAACAGGCTCCTACACCCAGGTCATTCTAGTACACCAACCCCAACAGGTGCAAATCATGAGACTCCCAACCAACCTGTTAATGCCTTCAATACCTTCTTTACAGAAGCCATCCAAACACTAGCCTGCCAGCTATCCCCAGACAGATACAGGCTTCCTACCTCAACAACTAGCTCTCTGCCTAAATTCCTTCTGCAACCCATCTCAACTAATTTAATTGACAACCTCATTCAAAAACGTAAGCCTTGTACTCCTTCTGCTGACCAAATCCCAGCTGAATACCTGCAAAAAGCAGCTAAAGCTGTAGCTTATCCTATATCCATCCTGATAAACAGAACCATTAGTGAGGGAACTATCCCTGCTATCTGGAAAATCTCATACATTATCCCCCTACACAAAGGTGGTAATTCAAATGAATATTCTAACTATTGGCCCATAGCCCTACTATCTCCCTAGCTAAAATAATGAAAACATGCATTTGTCATCAGCTTTTTCACCACTTAATCCAACACAAAATACTAACTAAGAGCCAACATGGCTTTAGGCCATTCCATAGTACCACTACTGCCCTTTTATCCTTCACAGATACCATTAACAGAAACCACAACAACAATCTTCTTTCCTCAGCTCTATTTATTGATCTTTCAAAAGCTTTGATATGGTAAACCATACATTGCTTATAAATATCCTCAAATCTCTCTCTCTTGACACATTGGTGGTAAAATGGTTCACCTCTTACCTTAGCAATAGGCAGCAGGTTGTTCTCTGGCAGAATAATCTATCATTCCACCTGCCAGTGACACTGTGTGTCAACCAAGGCTCTATTTAGGTCCTCCCTTATTCTCTTTTTATTAATGATCTTTACTTAGCTATTCGTTTAGCTACCTGTATACAACATGCAGATGATTCCACACTAATCTGCACAGCTAAATCATTACCTGAACTGCAATCCCTAACTCAGAACGTAGTTAACATAGTAGAGTCATGGCTCTTAAAACGTTGTCTCCTCCTGAATCCCAAAAAAATTAACCTCCTGCTCTTTACTCCTACCCATAAGACCCTGCCAATAGATTTTTCTGTGATTTCTAATAATGGTACCCTCATATCCCCTGACTCTACTACCAAACTCCTAGGCATTTCCATTGACAATAATCTTACCTTTGACACCCACATTAATAACACAATAAAAACAGTTAACAGAAAAATGGGATCCCTGTATAGGATCAAACCTTTCCTTACTCCTATAGCAAGAACTACTATTACCCACACCCATCTTATCTCCACACTTCTGTACACCTCCCCTATATACACTAACCTGACAAAGAATAATCTGAAACTAGCTAGCTCCTAAAATAACATTGCCAGATTTGCCACTGGCAATCCTTTCAGATCCCATCATTACCAGAATCTAAAACAGCTAGAATGGCTAGAACTACAAAATCAGATTCAGTTTAACCAACTTACTATTGCCCATAAAATCCTTAACCAGCCTAATAATACCCCTATACTCACAAACCTCATAACCCCCTACAAAAATCTAAATACCTTACGCTCATCAAACAAACTACTTGTTAGCATAAGTAAGTCTAACAATATGGCAGGTAACTCTCTGTTCTCAAACACAACTGGGAAAAGCTAGAACCTGCTCCCTACTGAACTTACTTCTCTTCCTTCCTTACCCCTCTTCAAAAAAAACTTAAAATACTCCTTAGAACACACTGGCTATGCCCATGCAGTAACCCAGACTAAGCTACTACTCTTATACTAATATCTCCATAACCCTATTCTCTACTAAATTTTATGTTCCTAATTGCTTACCTTGTAAGAAAGGTAAACCAGGAAAACATTTATGAATTCCTCTTGTCAAGAGCTTATCCTATATTGTGTATAAAGTTGTAAGTGTTATTTTTTGTTAAGGACTGCTTATGTGGTAAAATATCTGATATGTTCATCTTTATGGTCCCTTTAGTAACCTTATCTCATTGTTTAATAATTGTATTTGTCTTTGGAGCTTTCCTCCCCAGGCCTCTACTGTAAATGGACATATATCCAGTTAGACTAGCCCGGTCAACAAATGTAAAATAAATAAATAAAATAAAATTAACTTGGGTTGACAGTTTCCCAAAGGGCATTGTGTCGCTTGTCTAGTCAGGATGGAGTAGATGAACATTGTGGGTTCTGTTTAAGCAGCTTTATTATATGCAAACACAAACATATATATATATATATATATATATATATATATGGTTCTACCTGACATAGTCGAAACCACACAACACCGACAACGACATCACCGACACCACATAATCGACAGTCCATTAACACGAAACCTCACATACCCGACAACGAAATAACCGACGGTACACAAACACGAAACCCCATACACTGCACACACCACAATAACAACAATAAAAAACAAAACACATCCCCATTCCACAAACCACACACACAACACAAGCACACCAAAATCCTTACAAACCCACACTAAACCTTACCCTAACCCTAAGGTCCGTCACTATCGCACACGTACCTAACCCGCTCCCTAACCCTAACTCACTTAACCCACCCCTATCGCTCCCTAACCCTAACTCACTTAACCCACCCCTATCGCTCCCTAACCCTAACTCACTTAACCCACCCCTATCGCTCCCTAACCCTAACTCAATTAACCCACCCCTATCCCCACAGACCGTCAATATCCACACTTACCTGACTCGCACCCTAACGTCCGTCACTACCGCATACTCACACAGCCTTTTCCCATGTCGGCATCCTCGGCGTCGGTGTTGTCATCCGTCGTGCCGGTCTTCTGCATTGTCGATGTTCTGGAGCTCCGGATTCCGTTGTCGGTCTTCTGCGCTGTCGACGAAGTCAGGTAGAACCATATATATATATATATATATATATATATATATATATATATATATATATATATATATAAACTAGCTATCTCATACATTTCTGGCTGTACTTACAAAATGGCACTGAAGTTAGCATGTGCCTGCAATTTATACTGCATGTTCAGGTCTTAGAAATGTTTCTTAAAGGTACAGTACACCTGTTCTACATCCTCAGTCTTTGAGAAATGACATTGACAATATTGACTGACATGCTATAGGTACAAAGTAATTTTCCATCATGCAATTGTACAAAACTAGATGCATATATACAACTATGTCCAAGTTGCTGTGTATCTCACACTGGGCCTGGAGATACGACCAAATTGTGTGACATATAAATTGGAATTGGGATTAACAACTGGGATTGTCTTTGCTGAATGTTCAACCTTAGGGATGTTATGAACATTATCAGAAATGGTAGTGGAAATCAAGACATGTTTTAGGATGGGAAAATTGTCTGAATCACTGTGAGATTTACTGTCTGTATCACAGGAACAATGTTGCGACAATGGTTCTGATACAGGGAGTAGATGTCTGCGATTCCTCCTGTATTCCACACCTTCAGATTTCACAAGATAGGATCTCAGCTCTTTAAATATATTTGTTCCTTGACTAATCTAGTCGAAACCTTTCGCCGTCTGTATCCTCACTGTCACTCCTTATTTCAACGGATGAAGAAATCTGCTCAATGTGTCATAGCTGGACTTCTGGAAAGAATGCTTTCTGAACAATCGGGCTTTGATTGCTTTCTTGTTTTTAGCTTTAGGCCTAAATGAACTGGAACTGATAGGCAATGTTGTTCTGGTTTGCCTAGATAGTTTTTAAGCAGGTGAGCCAAGTATATAATCATGAGGTATGTTTCTGAGATTGAGTAAGTTCAAAAGGACATCGGTATTGTCACACTTTGACTTCTCAAGTAATTGCTTTGCACTCTGTACTGCACGTTCAGCTAGTCCATTTGACTGTGGATATTCTGGACTACTAGTAACATGTACAAAGTCACATTCTCTTGCAATTTTTTAAACAAATGACTGGTTAATTGGGTACCACTGACAGAGAAGCTTTTGTGGACTTCCATAGAATGAGAAATGACATTTCAACTTGGTAATAACAGTAGTGGAAGTTCGTTTAGGTAGTAAATCAATCTCAAACCAGTTCGAATAAGAGTCTACCAATACTAAGTAGTGTTGATTGTTCCACTTGAATATGTCAGTGGCTACTGTTGACCAAGGTAGTTCAGGAATTGGACTTAGCTGAAGTGGTTCTCTTTGCAAATGCAGTTTAGTACTATTGCATACTAAACAAGAAAGTACTCAAGCAATGTCTTTTGCTAGAGAAGTCAAAAATACTGGTCCTCTCACCCTACCTGGGTGACCACAATGCAAACTTTGAATATATTCTTGTTGTAAGGAGGCAGGAACAACAATTTTAGGACCTTTAAAAATAATGCCATCTTCCATCAACATCTCATCTCTGCAATGAAAGTAGAGTTGCACTTCAGGTGGTACATTAGATTGCTTTGACAGCCAGCCATCATTAAAGTAGTGGTTGAGCTTTTGCAAAATTGGATCAGTCTTTGCATGATCTCTTAGCTCATCAAGTCTTGTGATAGAAAAATTATGCACTTTCATGAAATCAAAGTAAATATTTTCTGTGTCAAGCTGTTCCTTTGTATTTCTGGGCAATCTGGATAAGGTATCAGCCAGATAAAGACATTTGCCTTTTGTATAGACCATTTTGTAGTTGTACTTTTGCAATCTAAGCATCATTCTTTGTAATCTTTCTGGGGCTGAATGCATAGGCTTCTTTAAAATAGGAACCAGAGGTTGATGATCAGTTTCAATCTGAATTATCTCAACCATAGATATAATCATGAAACTTGGAATATGCAAACACTACTGACAAATGTTCTTTCTCAATTTGAGCATATTGCATTTCAATTTGGGTAAGAGTTCTAGATGCATAGGATACTGGTCTACCCTCTTGAAGAATAACTGCACCAAGACCAAATTTCAAAGCATCGCAGAAAAGGGTTACTAGTTTGTTAACATCATAGTATCTTAATGTAGGTGGAGAAGCTGTTTTCTGCTTAAGGTCATCAAATGCTCTCTGGTGATGTTCTAACCATGACCATGTAACTTTCTTATGTGTTAGCTCTCTTAAAGGTGCTGTCAACTCACTGAAGTCTGGTATAAACTTGCCTAAATAGCTGACCATACCAAGAAAATGTTGTAGAGCTTGAACATTATCTGGTGCTGGCATCTCAGGAATGGCTGCTTGCTTGAACGGGTCTGGACTCAAGCCAATGCTAGTAAATAAATGACCTACATATGTAACTTCTGGTAGTCTGAATTTGCACTTTAGAGAACTGAGCTTTAAGTTCACTTTGCGTGCTCTGTCTAGAACCCATTAAGATTTCTGTCATGTTTTGCTTCTCCATTGCCTCCGACTAACAAATTATCTACTATTATGGCACAAAGATAACCTGAAAAAAATTGCTCCATTGCACGCTGAAAGACTTCACTTGCAGAATTTATTCCAAATGATAGCCTAAGAAATCTGTATCTTCCAAATGGGGTACTGAATGTAGTCAGTAATGAAGATTTGCCATCAAGCATCACTTGCCAGAATGAACTTTTTGCACCTAAGACAGAAAAAACAGTGGCATTCGGTATTAGAGCTTAGACTTCTTTGACTGTATGCATAGGGTGAGCCAGTCTTTTTAATGCTTTGTTCAAATCTCTTGGGTCAATGCATATTCTGATTTTGTCTAAGCCTTTTTTGTGAGCTGCTACCATGGACAACACCCATTCGGTAGGTTCTGTAACTGGACAAATTACACCTTGCTGCACCATTTTGTCCAGCTAAGCTTTGACTTTATACTGCATAGCTATCGGAACGTTTCTCACTGGTCTGACTACTGGACTGATCTCTGGGTCTAACTTCATAGAATACACAACTACACAACTGGAAGTTTGCCCAACTTGTCATTGAAAACATCAGCATACTCTGAAAATTTCTTAGTAATTTTTTTGTATTGCAACATGCATATCTGACTATAAATATCATAATCTTTACTTTGTGAGCTTTTCTCCCCAGGTCTCCACTGAAAATGGGCTTTGTTTCTTGCCCAGTCAGACACAACCCAGTTACCAAATGTAAATAAATAAATAATTCACCAGCTCTCACCTTAGCAAACATATATGCAGACCTAACATTACACTTTGAACCAGTGTCTGCTTTGAGCTCAGTGGGTTTACCATTGATCTGGACAGTACAAAATATTTCATTCTTTGCCAACAAATCTACTGCATCGATCTTTTCACTAATTACAGATACACCGTCTACATAGAAAGCAGACTGTTGCAGTTCAACATGATCAATTTGCTTTTTTGAATGACTCTTTATAACAGTGTGAGGCTTACTTAATTTGCAAAATTTTTGAAAATAGTTCCATTTCTTACATTTATGGCACTGCTGAACAAATGCTAAAGACTTTTCTCTTTTAGACTCATGGTTGGCACCGCAATTGCAAGAGTTAACAATAATGCCTGACTTGGGTTTTGCTGATTCACCCTTGTATGGCACTGAGCATGCTCCTTTAACTGAACTGGTCTTAGAACTTGTTGGAAGATTGTGGGACCTCCTAGGAAAACCTGCAGGGGCAGAGGCTGACATGTGCTTAGGCCTGTTTCTGCCTGCCACATGTTGCATACTGTCTACATTTGCTCTGGAGCCTGCTGAAACCATGCTCTTATCACTTGCAAGCATATTTGTGTGCCTTTCTGTAACTTCATGAATTTGACAAATCTCAATAGCTTTGCTCAGCATTAAATCACTGTCATGAAGCAAAATCTTTCTCACAGCAACATTATTAATACCACACACGAGCCTGTCCTTTATTAACTCATCTTTTAAGTTACCAGCTCACATTTTAGCTTTATTTCTCAGGTCAGTAATATAAGCTGCAAAAGTTTCTCTTTGCTTTTAGACTCATGGTTGGCACCGCAATTGCAAGAGTTAACAATAATGCCTGACTTGGGTTTTGCTGATTCACCCTTGTATGGCACTGAGCATGCTCCTTTAACTGAACTGGTATTAGAACTTGTTGGAAGATTGTGGGACCTCCTAGGAAAACCTGCAGGGGCAGGAGCTGACATGTGCTTAGGCCTGTTTCTGCCTGCCACATGTTGCATACTGTCTACATTTGCTCTGGAGCCTGCTGAAACCATGCTCTTATCACTTGCAAGCATATTTGTGTGCCTTTCTGTAACTTCATGAATTTGACAAATCTCAATAGCTTTGCTCAGCATTAAATCACTGTCATGAAGCAAAATCTTTCTCACAGCAACATTATTAATACCACACACGAGCCTGTCCTTTATTAACTCATCTTTTAAGTTACCAGCTCACATTTTAGCTTTATTTCTCAGGTCAGTAATATAAGCTGCAAAAGTTTCTCTTTGCTTTTGATCTCCTGCATAAAACAAATGCTTCTTTAGTTTAACATTGGTCTTGGGGTTGCACATTTCTCTAAATTGCACTTCAAAGACTCAGGGTCTTCCCTTGATTCAGCCTGCACAACAATATGATGATTTGCCCTTCACCTTCATATACTGCTGGTGCATATAAAAATGAACGCTCCCTTTCAGTGGCCTCTGACCCTGTTAGGTTTAGTAACATGAATGCTCTGGTGTGTGCATCTTTATCAGAATAAGCTGCTTGTATGAATATATCATACTCTTGCTCAAATATTCTCCAATTATCTGCAATATTCTGATCAAACACAAGTGGTGGCAGTTTACGAAAGCCATCTGCCATATTAATTCACCTCAGAGAAGACTTTTCCCAGTATGCACGAACACACACATGTACGTATGCCTGAAATTTATGCTAGTACTTGTAACTATGCCCAATAGCACAACAAGCCTCTATAGAACTGAACTTTGCGAAATACATGTCCCGGGCACTGTAATACTCTTGAAATCACTTCTTATCAGTATAAGAAACATTTCAAATAACTGCACTGTGCAAGTAAACTGGGCAAAAGAAGCTCAGAGTAAGAAACATTTCAAAGCAATTACATTCTGTGAATAAACAGTACACAGCACACTGAAATTTCCCTCAAATGTCTGTACTTTGCTAAACAACTCTGTATAGTGCAAGAAACACTCTGTAATGGTGGCACTCTGCGAATAGACACACCCAGCACAAGAAAGTTTTCAAAATGGCTGTATTGACTGCACTTTATGAAATAGTGGCACCTTGTACACTTTGAGATATTTCAAATAACTCTAGTTATACTATTCAGAGCTCCAATCAATGGATAGTAGTTTATGCCAAAACACAGAAATTCGCAAATCAAACATGCAGTCGCCTTGCTTTATTTTATACTCAATGTGCCCTTTTTTGCCCTTTGTTATAGTAATTTACTCTCTTTTCATGCCCATCATATTTTCTTGTGCTTGTTTTAACTCTAAACATGCTAGTTTTACAATTCTGAGATAATTCTAAACCCTTTGTGTGCTTTTCTGATGCTCATTTTATCAAATCCCTTAATTTCGAACATTTCTTTTAATTAAACTTTTTATGTTTTTCATTTGTTTAATAAATGTTTTCATGCTGTTTGTTTGCTTAGTAATGAGTTTTGTGCCCTTGTAATGCTCCATTTTATCTTTTTTTATTAAAATGAATCATTTGTGCAAGTTTTCATTACCTTTAGTTTGTTTCTGGCCCTTTTCTGCTGTCAGTTCTCTTAGTTCGCCTTCACTGTTAACTCTGCACCTCATGGGTCTGAAAAGCAGTCTCTGGAATCCTGGTTCTGACACCATGTCACTCTTCTAGTCAGGATAAAGTAGGCGAACATTGTGGGTTCTGTTCAAGCAGCTTTATTGTATGCAAACACATACATATATACAAACTAGGTGTCTCATTGTTCACACTCTGGCTATACTCACAAAATGGCACTGAAGCTAGCACATGCCTACAATTTATACTGCACATTCAGGTCTTAGAAATGCTTAAAGGTACAACACATCTGTTATTCTACACATTGCAATGCATTTTTTGGAAGTGAGTTTTAAGCCATGGCTTTGACACCAGTCATTTTTCTGTGTTAAACCCTCTTGCAAGATGTTAGTTTCTTTTTTTTGGCATCTTTATTATCACTTAAGACAAAAGCAAGCATTGACATGTTCACAGTTACAAACATTATACATCACACACATTCTTCTGTACAATTATCAGCAATCCATCATTGTGTAAATTGTTAAATTCCTGCTTTCCCTTAAACCTTACTCCTTCTCCAAAACATTATTTTACATGTATTGTTTCCACAGTTTCCATGTTTTGCCATGTAATTTGCTCCTACCCTTTTCTAAAGATCTAGTTTCCAGTTCTTTTATCTCTGTTACAGCATTCACTACTTCAAATGTAGTTGGTTTAACTTTGATTTCCATTTTCTAGTAATTGCTTTTTTGGCAGCCACCAGAGTTAAATTTAGCAAAGACTTACTATGTTTAGGCGATTCATATGTTGTATCCCATCTCAAAATTTTGCTCACCCAATATTTCTTACAGAGTACTCTGTAGGGAATTTTTAAAATCTGCCAACTCATTTTACTCCTAAAATATATGTTCCAAGTTATCTCTTTCTTCCCCATCACACTTCCATTTGCTATCTACCTGAGGAAAAATTATTTGGAGTCTGCTTATAGTATAAAAATACCTATGCAAACACTTCCAGGCAAAGATTCTACAGCAAGGTGTTAGTGTGCTGGGGGAATCTATAATAGCTCCCAGTCCACAGTCATCTGGAACTTGGTGAGCCAGAGGCCTTGAACATTAGCCTTGACTTCCAAGAAGTAGATACCAAACATGAGCGTGCCCAGCACGGAGCTCTGGGGTACTCTGCTAGTGACTGGTATCTTGGTGGGGGGTGGTCTCACTCATCCTGACTTTTTGGAGTCCTGTCTGTGAGCCAGCCAGCAATCCAGCAGGTTATGTAGGATTTATGCCTAGTTCATAGAGTTTGTCAACAATGCCTGAGTGGGTATTGTATCAAATGCCTTGCCTAGGTCAGGATACACAGTATGCACTGTTTTACTCTCTCATTCATTGCCTTGGTGATCCTCTCATAGAAGTCTACCACGTTAAGTAAGCATGACCTTCACTTAACAAAGCCAAATTGGGATGGGTCCATTGCCTGTATGTTGCTAATGTCCTTGTTATCATTTCCATGATAATTCATTCCATGGTTTTGCATATTAGGCTTGTTAGACTGATGGGTCTGTAGTTCCCTTGGTCAGTTAATTGTCTGCCCTTGGGGAGGGGAACGATTGCTGCATTTCTCTGTTCACTTGGAATGTAGCCTGTCTTAAGGCTACAGTTGAAGACAGCCTCATGTAGTCCTGATTGGTCAAGTATTAGACTGTTCAGGAGGCAAGCAGGGATGTTGTCAGGACCCATGGAGGAGGTGTTATTGTCTTTAGAAGTGCTGTTGGAGATGATTTCTTCTGGTGGAACTTGGGGGGGGGGGGCAGTGGGTCTGAAATTTCAGCTGAATTTATCAACCAATAGATTTGCTATGTCATCCTGATCGACGAAGGTTGTACTGCTCACCGCCAGTTCAGCACACTGCTGTGTTTACCTTTAAGGTTCCAGACGTAGCTGAAGAAGGCCTTGTGATTGTCCTTAGCCTGTGAGGCTTTCCTGACTTTGAAGCTGGCCTTGTTGGACTTAGTTAGACATCTTAGGTTCTTGTTTAGTTGCATAAGAGAGCACTTGTTTTTAAAAGGAGTTGCTCTTCCTAATTTTGGTCATGAGTGGTGTTCTTTTTCATATACCCTGTTTAGATGGGGATTCCACCAGTGGGGTTTGTTTTTAGTGTTTATTTTTTTTTTGTTTTGTTTTTTGTTTTACTTCTGGTAGGGATGTCAGCATCTATGTATCCATTCACATGCTTGGATAGGGACTCTGTAAATAATTCTGCATAGGTAGCTGTGGTCTTGGGGTTAAGTTAAGGGGAGCCTTGAATTTTTATAAACTGTCACTTAATAGGATGTAGTTGCCTTAGCATACTTCCTAAGTGTTACTGGTTTAACTGGCTTTTCTAGGTTGATTTTTACTTCAAAAGAGATGGTTTTGTGCTCCGCTCTCCCTAGTGAGGACATGACACAGGGTGGTGGTGCGACTATCTCCCATGTTGGTGAGTAGATGATCCTTAAACTGTATGGTTGCTTACTTAGTAGCTTCTGGATGCTTCTGTCTTTCCATCATGATGTGCGGTGTCTACAACTATAACTTGAATTCATACCCGAGTATACAGTAGACAGAGTGCTATGATTACATTATCAGATTAATGTACCCTCACAATAAAAAATACTCCATGGGTAACCTTCTCCCACAGAGCTGGGGGGTTCCTTCCCCATGCTTGCATAGCACACTTTCATTACATTTGTTTAAGCAAGGAAAATATGTTGTACATAGAATCTTCAATGATGAAACTGAAGGATCAGAGATGAACTGAACAGCAGCTCAGTAAACTGTGCTGACACACTGTGCAAGTCTGACAATTCCTCCATCATGCACTATAATATATTCATCTGCCTTTTTTGACCTTTATGCTTGGCTCCTCTGATAATAAGATGTTCATCTTGTCATGTAGAAAATTAAAATTCATCTTTAATAAAACTGGCAAATAAAAACTCTCCTAAAAAAGTATAACATCATGGTCTTTGGGACTCTGTAACTGTTTACAGCACCCTGTAATGGTTACTCCCAGTATTTCTTTGTCTAGGTTAACTAAATTATGCAATGCAGAATCTGACCACAAGAGGGTAGTGTTGAATAATTTTGCCAATCAAGACACAGTGACTGACCCTGCAGATCAGCATGTTATTGAAGGGAAAAAAAATTCCTAAAAGGAATTAACAAAGTAGACACTTTGCATCAAACAGTATTGTCGAACTGTACAAAATCACAGCCGATGTATATTATAAAAAGGTAAATGGAGCTAGGCTGGTTAGTGTTAATCTTTAGTACAAGGAGTTCGGTACGGGTAGGAAAATGGAAATCATGTAAAAAAAATCACAAAGAGTTCATAGTCAACATAAAATCAAGCATAAATACATAAAACAATCTAAATTATTAAATGAGGAACAACACTTTCTCCATTCGGCAAGGGGTACTTTTTCAACTACTCTAACTTTAAAATCTCTTACTCATTTGATGACATCAAATATTAATAAACCAAGTTATAAATAGTATAATAGTAAACATATCAATAGTTAAAAATGAACATTAAACAGATCTGTGAAAGTATTTCATGAGAATGAACTAGTGGGCATAACTGTCACTAAGTAAGGAATTTTAAGGTAAATTAAATGAGAACTGTCTGTCCTCTATGGTAACCATTTGAAATGTTAGGACTCACATGGAGACTGAATGGCCGAAAAAATGAACTTATATATCCTAAGTCCAAGGTGGCCATTTCCCAGAATATTCCCTTTTCTGTGAGGTATGGCACTCTCGGAGTTGGTATATATAAGTTGGGGGAGCAAGACTCTTACATTGGGGGGTGAAAAACAGAAGTTTAAAGGAGAACAGCGATCTATGAGTTTCGCTCTTCTTCTTCTGGATTTTCAGTCTTCTTTTTCTGCCTTATCGGCACACTGTATTTGGGGTGCTGACACATCAAAAAGGAGCTGTCCTCTAATCATAACCACCTTTCAGTTTATCAGTTGTTTGGCTTTGCTTAATAGTTGAGATACAAATGAAAACATGAAAGGCCTAGTTAGGTGTGTTTGTGTGTGGTGTGATTGTGATATATATATATATATATATATATATATATATATATATATATATATATATATATATATGTGTGTGTGTGTGTGTGTGTGTATACACACACACACACACACACACACACACACACACACATACAAAGAATAAAAATAATGGTACATAAAAGGAGTAGTAGAGGCTGGGCAAGGAGGGTCAGACAGATATTTGTGAAGTGCTTAAGACCTAGAGCACCTGATTTAGAGCTTTGGGGTGGCAGAGGCTATCAAGTCAGCAGAAGAATGGGGCAGCTTCACAGCAGAATATGAGGGCTAGAAATGATTATAGACTGCATATACAGGCATGAAAGAATAGACTAAAAATAGAGAAGAGGAGGCAGCAAAAGTCTGCAGGCTGGATGAGGTTGGAAAAATTGGAGAGAAAACTGCAGAGGACAAGATGATGTGTAAGGGTTATTAGATGGGTGCAGGCAAGTTTGTAGCATAGGGTAATGTGAAGGGGGAAGTGAAAGACATAGTCACAACTGGGAGGATAACGAGAAGGGAGCCAGGATGGAAGAAGAAACAATATGTAGTAACAAGTGATAAGAAGAAGACAAACATAGAGGTGGCCGAGCAGCAACCAGCACCATAAAATGAAAAGGTGAGAAGTGAGCAGAGAGGGGAACACAGCCAGGCAGAAGGCAAAAGGATAGAACAGTGAAGAGGTCCTGTAGGAGGAGTGCAGGATAGATGAGGAAGAGTATATGTGTGTGTGTGTGTGTGTGTGTGTGTATATATATATATATATATATATATATATATATATATATATATATATATATATATATATATATACACGTGTGTGTGTGTGTGTGTATAGAAAGTACCAAGTGCGGTGGAAGCAGAGGTTGACAGCTTACAGATAGGAGGGGGACAGTGGCATGGCACATGAAGCTAAGGAGAGGAGTCAGTGTGGGAAAGACAAGAGGGTTTGAGTAACTGAACACAATCACAAAGTGAATTGGGAATCTAAAGGAGAAAGGAGAGACCTGATTTGTGAATTTGTTCAACTGTATTCGGGCTTAGTCTTACTAAAGCATGGGATGTGATCTCCAAGTTGGTTAGATGGAAGCATGCTTTAGTGCATGTAGACACTAATTATCTGACAGAATACACATCTCTGAGGTAGCAACAAGCAGGACCAGGAGGGTGACACAAATGCCAGGTGAGGGGTTGGAAGTACCATTTTCAGAACTGCTACCTGCATCAGGAGCCAGCAC
The DNA here is from genome assembly GCF_019279795.1 of Protopterus annectens. Taxonomy (NCBI): domain Eukaryota; kingdom Metazoa; phylum Chordata; order Ceratodontiformes; family Protopteridae; genus Protopterus; species Protopterus annectens. Next base: position 1,192,113,429 of record NC_056735.1, on the reverse strand, counting down.
ACACAGAAAAGAGAGGATCGGGGAGTAAAATGACTAGCTACACCAGTGGACAAGGGAGAAATGCTTGGGAATGGTGGGAAGATGTGGAAATACTTGACTAAGAGACCAGCTACTGGCAAGGGACAGGCTACATCTCAACCTAGAAGTAACAGTTGTGCTTAGCGTTGAGATCTCAATGATTGTAACTTTAAACTAAGACATGGGAAGGGACAGTGACAGAAGCAGAAAATATAGGTAGGTGATTAGGTAGTAAAGAGAAGAGGTATAGGTCTTAACAAGGGAACAAACAAGGTTAACTAGGAGCACGGTTAGGTACTATTCCTCTCAACCTCTTAGAGCAAGAAATCTGGACAAATCTATAAAGAAAATTAAAGAATAAATAGAACATAGAGGTGTCACAGTACAGGTTGTTCCGGAATAACACAGAAATGAGAAATGGAAGTACAGTAGCAATCCACATAAAGAACGGTATCATGTGTGGAGTACCAAATCAGGAATGGGGTATGGTTGAACCTAAGGTCAGAAACTAGATTTACTGCCCTGGCAGTTAAGGTAGAAGACAGAGGAGAGCTGGTAGACTGATAAGAGAAGGATGGGAGACTTAAGGAGACAATAAAGTGGAAGAGGAAGTGGGTAATACATAATGGGAAATTTGAGTCTGCATGAAGAGACTGACAGATTCCAAGGTCCAAGGTGAAGAGTAAGTGAAATTGATTGATGTCTTGGACCATAGGGGGTCAGCCAACTGCTGCAAGACTGTACCAGAAATAATAGAATTATTAACATGGTCTTCCACAGTCCATAAGGTGTAATGGATGTCCAGGTTAAGGCATTGTTTGCCAACTGTGATCATGCCATTATATGATTTAGAGCTGGAAGAAGGTAAGGCTGATAATAAAAAGAGAACAGAACATAGTTTGGGCGGTGCAGTGGTGCAGCGGTTAGCATTGTCACCTCACAGCAAAAGGTTCTCCTGTTCTATTCTCGGCTGGGGTGCCTTCTATGCAGAGTCTGCATGCCCTCCCTGCATTCATGTGTGTTTCCTCTGGGTGCTTCAGTTTCCTCTCACATTCCAAAGATGTATCTGGAGCATTTCTCTCTGGGTCTGCACTGAAAATGGACTCTGTCCCAGCCGGACTTTCCTGGTAAACAAATGATAAATAAGTATATAGTGTGGAATGTCTGAAGGCATTTTGAAGACAGGATTATGCTGTGCTGGAGGAAATGGTCTAGGATGAGTAAACTTAAGTAGTAAACAAGTTTGGGGAATTGGTCATGGATGGAGAACTCAGGGCCACAGACATGGATGGGAGGAACTGGCAAAAGAAAAAGAAGGCAAATGTAAAAAGGTATATCTGGCAATTAGGAAAAAAAGAAACTATAAAAGGTGGAAAGGAGAGGGTGGCGAAGTGGAGGGGGAGAAACTGTACAAACAGGCAAACAACAAACACAGTGAGGACAGTAGTGGCAAAAGTTGATGGGGAGTTAGCACAAGTGGTAAAGAAGGGAAGATTTTGTTTTTAGGTACAAAGCAGAAAGAAAGAAGAAAGGGACAGAACTGACTAGGCTGAACAAAAATGGGAGGGAGTTTTTCACCTTTGTACTTGGGGGAGGGCAGAAATAAATATGTGAAGCTAGAGGCTTATTACCTACACAGAATTGGCAGGGGAAAGTCATGGAAAGAATCCAGAAGGTGGGTTTGGCATAATGGTTAAGGTATTCACCCTATAGACACAAGGCACAGTTTTTTGATACTGGTAAAGAAAACTATGGGGAGTGTGCCATGCTGATACAGAGGCAGGACAATGAGGAGAACAGTAGACAGACACCAGGATATAAAGAAGGTTTAGAGGAAACTTTTCTGCCATGATACATAATTCCATGCATTTTAATTGTGATGGATGCCTATCTTTTTGGTAGATGCACCCTTTGACAACTTTCAGTCATTTCCATAGCATATTTAAGCTTCTGTTTATATCTTACACATGCTAGTATCAATTCACTATTATTCTTAAACCTCTGTGTAAATGACTTATTTCATCTTTGTAACCTGCACATTTTACAAATTTCTTATGCAAACTTAATTCCTTGTGTTTTTCTAAGAAGTATCTTATTTTCATTCTATTTGCTGTTGTATCTGCCTTTTGTCCTGAGAAATAACTGAAAAGAGTAGCTGGACTAGTTCAATCTCCCCATTAACTAACCAAAAAAATAAAATAAAAACAAGATGGCTGCTCTAAGGGAGGGTTAAACACAATAACAAGATGGGCTACTTTTCAAGAGTATTCAGAAATCTGGTTAGTGTGCTGAATGACGCCCAGATGGAGATCTTTAACAGCTTCTAGCTAGTACAGATGTGCCACATGACTAGAAGAGAGCAAGTGTGGTACCTTTGTATTGGGGGGGGGGGGCAGAAATAAATATGTGAAAATACAGGCTTATTACCTACACTGAAGTGGCAGGGGAAAGTCGTGGAGAGAATCCTGAGGGGAGGTCTGGCAGCTTTTCTAGTGAGCAACAACAACCGCCAGAACAACCAACATAAGTACATTACCAGAAAGAGATGTCAGTTAACCTGATCTGGTTTTATGACTGGCTACATGTGAATTTGGCGGGGAAGTATCATAAGATGTTGTTTACATGAACTTTAGCAAGGCCTTTGACTCAGTCTCAGACGGAAAGCTGACAGGAAAGCTGGATAAGTTAGGAGTATTATCAAGAGTGAGGAACTAAATAACTGCATGGCTGAATGGTAGGACACAGATTTTTGTAGTAAGAGGAACAATGTCAGGAATTAGGCAAGTGACTAGTGGCATTCCTCAGGGGTCTGTCCTGAGTCCAGTATTCTTCAATATGTCTGTCTCTGAGGGAATACAAAATAGGAATGACCTCTGACCTGATGACAAAAGTAGGTGCAGCAGTGGAGAATTGGAGGAAGGAGTCTAGCATGAGTGGTCAGAAATGTGGCAGTTATTTGGTGCAAACAAATGCAAAGTTCGGCACATATACCACAACAACCCTATGTGATGCATCGGCAGTGCGTAAATGAAAGACTGAGGGTAGTGTCAGCAGCAAACAGAATGCTGGGCTGCGTCCTCAGAGAGTTAGAGGCAAGAACCAAAGAGGAAATAACTCCAGTCTATACAGCCTTGGTCAGACCATACCTTGAGTATCATGTGCAATTCTAAAGACCATACAAAGAGAGAGAATCCACAGTAAAGCTACCAGAAATATCTCTGGAATTGTGGGGAAGGAATATGACCATATATGAGAGGGAATCCACAGTAAAGCTGCCAGAAATATCTGTGGAATGCAGAGGAAGGAATATGACCATAGGCTAAAGGAATTATAGCTCTTCTCACCTGAGAACAAACAAAACAAGGGAGAACATGATACTGTTGAAAAAGACCATAGCAGGGAGATGTAAAAAGGTCATCTCAAACATGAAGGACAGAAATGGGAGGAAGTACGAGAGGGCAGAGGGAGCAGATAATACAGACTAGACAAATCCAGGACCTCTGAAAATATTTTGCACAGAGAGGGTTGTAGGCCTATGGAATGAACTATTAGAATAGGTGGTGCAGAGGGAATCCACAAAAGTATTCAAGAAGGCATGGAGATATATGGAAAAATGTACAAGGGGGAAAGTTGGGTGAAGCAAGAGAGAGAGTTAGAATGTTAAATGCACTTAAAATGCAGTCTAGATAGGCTTTTTGTCCACTGTTATCAAGTAAATGTAATGTAATCTTGCATTCCATGTAATCTAGCATAAAGCCCAGACCCCCACCTTCTTGGTACAACAAATAATTCCTCATCTAGTGATGTAGAAAACGAGGGTGGACACTATTGGTGTCATCAAAACATGGGACGATGGTGGGACATTAAGGTGGCTGAGTTCAGTTTGTTTAAGAATAATGGTTAAGAAAGCAAGACTCTGTTAACACTGCAGCAGAGTCAGAACTTAAGTTATGTGCCCTAGCAGTTAAGGTAATGGAAAGGGAGGAGAGCTGGTGGAATAATATACTTTATTGTCACCCAGGCACAACAAAGGAGGAAGAGGTAGTGAAAGAGAGAATAAAAGAGTTGGGGAAGAGGGTATTAATCATATGGGGGATCTGAATCTGCCAGGAGTAATCTGGGAGATTCTAGGCTCCAAGACAGAGCAGGAGTGGGATTTGCCTGAGGTCCATGAGGTGTATAGACAGCTGGTGCAGAACTGAACTAGAAAAGACAGAATTCTGGATGTGGACCTAATGAATGCAGAGTGATTCATGGTTGTCTAGGCTAAGGCACTGTCAGCCCTAACTGATCATGCCGCTGGGTTGTTCACAGTGGGGGGAGAGTAAGAATACAAAGATGACCATGATGATGTAAGATTTTAGAAGTGTCGATTATGCTGTGCAAGGGACAGGCTTGATAATGAGTTAGGAGACTAGGATCAAACTGATGGGGTTAAAAAAATGTGGGAATAGATCGGGGATAGAGTACTTAGTATAACAGACAAGGGTGTTAAGAAAAGACAAAAAATATATATAAATAAATGTAATTGTGGCTACATTGGAATACAGGTCTAGCAAATGGGGCAAAAAATAGGGTCTAGAAGAAGAAGTAGAAAGGAGGGCAGGGTGGCAGAAGAGGCATAGTACAAACAGCCTAGCAAAAAGGTAACAGAGTCTGGCTAAGCAAAAGGGGAGGGATTGCAGAAAACTGGTACAAAGCAGTGGTATGTCACTTCAGACTTCACAAAGGAAAGCATGTGAAATGTGCCATGCCAGGAATGAGGCAGGACAGAATAGGGAGAACAGACAGCAGAACAGCAAAAGGTTCAGAGAGAGCTGGTTGTCTTAGGAAGGGTAATACCAAAGACTACATTTCAGGGTCTCCAGAAACCTGCCTAATCTGATGGCAGACCTCCTGAAATAGATCTTCAACAGATCAGTGGCTAATGCAAAAGAGTTTCAGGAGTGAAAGACGTCAAACGTGATACATTTGTATAAGGGGGAAGCAGAAAAAGTCTGGGAAACTCCAGGCCTCTTAACTTAACTGTGGCAAGGAAAGTCATGGGCAGAATCCTGAGGGAAGAATGCAGCATTTCTGAAGGACTGTAAGTTCCATGACAGCAACCAACATGAGTTTATTGCCAGAAGGATCCATGAGTCAAACCTAATCCAGTTTTAGGACCTGGGAGTACCATCAGACCTAAAAGATTACCTGGACTTCAGTAAGACCTTTGACTTAATTCCACACCGGAAGTTGAGAGAAAAACTAGAGGAATTAGGGGTTGGAGCAAGACTGATGATCTGGAAAGCTGTGGGGCTGAATGGTAGCATAGAGGGTTGTAGTGAGATGGACAATGTCAAAACCTAGGAAACTGATTAGTGGAGTATTGTAGTGATTCGACTTTGGTCCCCTGATCTTCAGTGTATATGCCTCACACAAATCTGAGGGATAGAGAGTACGTTCAGCATCTCTGCAGTGACACAAAGGTAGATGTAACAGTGGATCATGAGGAGAAGAGTTTAGGAAAGGATTTGGAAAAGCTGCACATATGGAAAGAGAGGTAGAAGTTGATGTTCAAAGTAAACAAATGTGGAATGTTGCATTTAAGACACAGCCATCATGTTGAGAAGTATCAGCTGAGAGGAGTGGAACTGATGTCAACACAACTGGGAAAGGTTAGTGAGGGGACACTATCAGCAGCAAACAGAACACAGGGGTACATCCTCTGGACAGGCTCCAGACAGAGTGTACAGGGACCTGTTCAGTCCAAACCATAAGTACTGTGAACAACTTTAGAGGCCAAATAAGGAAAGGGGCATTTATTTATTTATTTTATTTATTTATTTGCCAGGATAGTCCAATTGCGCCACAAGGAGCCCATTTTCAATGGAGTCCTGGGAAGAAAAGCTCCAGAAAAATACAAATACATGGTACAGATTGCACATTTACATTACAGATTATCTCACAGGAATACAAAGTAAATATAATAAGAAAAGGCTAACAATGATAGACTACATCAGTACAGTTTGTAAAACAGCAATAAAAAAACACTTTTTTTTTTTACACAAAAGTAGCAGCATAGGGTAACTGTTAAGTAGTTGGTCAAATGGTTCAATAGAGCTGTGGAATTATAGGAGGCAGTGATGGCGTATTTAGTTCTAAGAGAGTAGGAAGTGGTATTAGAAGGATTAGGTAGGATGGGAACAGCAGCACCTCCATTGTGCGGTTAGTTGTGAGTGCAGCAAGGTTTTAAATGAGGAGAAACTGCTGGTGATGCGGATAGGAGATGGTAGAGAATTCCAGAGGCGTGCAAGAGAGAAGGACATTAGGTGATTCTCAGCTGGACATGTGGGTTTGTGCAATTGAATTAGTTTTTGGGAATTAGATCTTAGAAGTCGTTCTGGTTCATACACTTCAAAGGTAGTGGCTAGGGATGGACAACGAGAGGGGTTGTAAATGATTTTGTGTGTTTGGAGGAGTTGGGTATAAGTGATGAGGTTAGGTAGCTTAAGCCAGTTTAGTTGGTGAAGAGAATTACAATGGTGAGAAATGGCTCTGTGATCTGCTGCAAATTTTGATATCTTGTTATAGCAAGGGAAGGAAGAATCAAAGGTAAAAAAAACAACAATCAGCGGAGTGGAAGGTGAGTTCAGAGAAAAGTATGCAGGGGGGGGTAAGGGACATTCTAGAAGTGGTATAGGGAAAGGATTAGAGTGGTTCAGAGAGTAAAGATGGTGCCACAGGAAGGAAAGCAAAGTTAAAGAGTCTGGGGGAGGGGTTGGAAAGAAAAGAAAGTGAAAGAAACTGGGGAGGGGTTGGAGAGAGTGTGGAGATAGATATCACAGTGGCCTAGCTTGTGGAGCCAGTACTGACAGGGTCAGGTCAGCAGTGTGAAACAGCACTGAAAATAATCAGAAAGGAAGCAACTGTGAAAATCAGAGCTGAAGAGGTAAAAAGAGAGCAAGCCAGAGATGGAAATGTTACAGATATCAATTTAAAAACAGGCGACAAAGGGTACAGAAGACATACTGGGGTTAAATAATACTCTAGAGTGTGGCTGGCAACATTAAACCTACATATACTGGAACTATTGAGAGTTAAAATAACATTAAACTAAAAGCTATTGGTACTTGTTGTGTCGTCTTTCTGCTTTTCCCGGTTAGGGCTTGCCACAGCGGAACTCTGGTCCGCTAATGATTGGCAGTAGATTTTTAAAGCCGAGTTGCCGGCCCTGACGCACAACCTTCAACGAAGGTACACCCATTCACGCATGTCTCCACACAGAAGACACTCTAGCTGAGAATCGAACCGGACAACGTCTTACTGTGAGGCGACAATGCTACCGCAGCACCACCACCGCAGTTCTAAAAGCTATTGGTACAGGGCAGGTGAGCACACACAGTTAGTTTTTCTGGCTGTAGTAACTTACTTTGGCCACCAGGAGGCAGCACATGCCAGTAGTCTACCATATTCCTTGCTGTTTTTAACTAACAATAAAAGCTATTGGTACTATTGTTAGTTAAAAACAGCAAGGAATATGGTAGACTACTGGCATTGTTCTGCCTCCTGGTGGCCAAAGTAAGTTACTACAGCCAGAAAAACTAACTGTGTGCTCACCTGCCCTTTAGTAATACTTTAAATAATAAGGAGCAGTTCACTTTTTAAAAGCAGATAGTTTTAAAAACAGATTCAAAGTGTGGATAAATTGCAGTAGAAGGAACACCTACAGTTGAGCTACAAAGCTGTGCTTTTTAGTTTGTTTTTGGAGCTGCTTCAGGCAGGTAACTTAAGCAGATTTTTAACTCTTTCACAAGGTATTTTTTTGGGCGAGTCTGTTGGGCAGGGGATGACCACAGAGTGTTTAACCCGTCAGGAGAAGAGTTGAGCTACAAAGCTGTGCTTTTTAGTTTGTTTTTGGAGCTGCTTCAGGTAGGTAACTTAAGCAGATTTACAACTCTTTCACAAGGTATTCACAAGGACATCAAGCTGCTGAAAGAAATCCAGGGAAACGAAACCAGAACGATCAGCGAACTGATGTGGAAAGGATATGAGGCTAGAGAAGTTCTCATCTGAGAACACAAGAGACAGAGTTATATGATATTGGTGCACAAGATCATGTCAGGGAGAATGAATGAATCATCCAGCAGAATAAGGACAGAGGGAGAAGGAGAGAGGCAAGGAAGCAGACGGTAGGGAATAGTGACACCCTGGATCCCCAAAAGTACTTTTTCACACAGAAGGTTATAGCCCCATAGAATGGGCACTCATAATAGGTGCTAGACGGGGAATCCCCAGTGATATTCAAATGGGCACAGGACAGGTGGAAAAGTTTATGACGTAAGACAGCAGTAGAAGGGATGTATAATGTTAAATGCACTTCATAGGTCAGACAAGTCAGCTTTATTGTATTCTTCTGTCATTAAGCAAATGTAATGTAATGTCCATTACATATAGGCCAAAACAAAGGTGCAACCTCATTCTCCAAATACAATAAGTATAATGCCCCAGTTTATAACTGGAACTAATGATGTAGAAGGCATGAATAGGTATTGCTGGCATCACAACAAATGGGTTAATGACAACAGGGGGTGGGAAACTCAAGCTGTTCTGGAATGATGGTTTAGGGAAACAAAGGGCTGGAGTAGTGAAACACAAAGAGGAAAAGTATAACACTAACTAGGATCTGGTATAAGTGCAGTCAGAGCGAGAACGTAGGTTAATGCCCCAGCATTTATGAAAGACAATGGAAAGGAGAACTGATGGACTAAGACTGTGTATTGCCCCAAAGACAAAATGGAGGAGGGTGAGGCACTGGAAAAAAGATTAAAGGAGTTGGGTAGGAAAAAGCAGGTTATACTTATATGGGTGATCAGAGTCTGTCAACAGCAGACTGGAAAATTCCAAGCTTCAAGACAAAGAGTTAGCAGGATTTGGCTAAGATTATGGATCTTGAGGTGTTCAGCCATTTGTGCAGAACTGAACCGTAAAGCTTAGGATTCTGGAAGTGACCCTAACTAATGCAGAGGGGCTTCATAGATTCCCTGGTTAAGGCATCATTAGTCACCAGAGATGATACCACTGTGTAGTTTATAGTGGTGCAGAAGGGAAAGAATACAAGGAAAAGATGATAGTGTGGGATTGTGAAAGACTAAATTATGCTGTGTTGAGACGAGTTTGATCATCACCCCCCTTTTTCCCATTTTCTACATGGAGTCAGGGTGTTGTGTTAACTCTCGTCATCTCTCTCAATTCAGTGCCACACTTCTGCCTTCTTCAACATATGCCTGACTGTCACAGATCTTCTCTCACACAATCCGCCCACCTCTTTGCTGGATGCCCTCGTTTACTCTTACCTTCCTCCTGTCTGTTCCAAATCTTGTTCACCAGATTGTCTTCTGCTTTTCTGCATGTGACTGAACCACCATAATCTGTTCTCTTTGATCTTTTTTGCAATTGGAGCTACTTTGGCTTCCGCTGTTATGTCCTTATTTCTATGTCAGTCCCACAGTGTGCATAATAACACACCCTTCACAGGCACTTCATCTCCAGCACTTCTAGCTTCTTCAACTGCTTGACCTTTACTGCCCAGGTTTCTGTACCATACAGTAGTACTGGTCACACCACCCATTTTGTAAACCTTACTTCTCAGCTTCTTTGGCATTTTTCTGTTACACACTACACCTGACACTCTATGCCAGTTGTCTGCAGACCCTCTGATTCTAACTTTGACCTCTTCATTCAGACTTCCCTTCTACTCAACCACCCCTTCCAAATACTTGAAGCTATTAACCTGTTCCACTATCTTCCCTTCTATCTCAATTCTCAGCCTCTTCTGATTTTCCCAGTTTGCTGCCATTACCACTGTCTTATCTGTGCTTAGTTTCATTCCATGTGCCTTCAGTTTTGCATTCCATTCCACTATCCTTTGTTGAAGTTCTTGCTCAGAGTCTGCTTGTAATGCCACATCATCTGCATACAGCAGCTTTGTTGATCTGTCCTCTCTGACCTCTTTGTTAATGTACTCCATCACTAGTATGCATAGCAGTGGGCTCAGAGCTGAACCCTGGTGCGCACCCACTCCCACTGGGAACCCCTATGTGAGACCGAACACTGTTCCTACTTTTGGGTCCTTCTACATAGCCTGCACTAATTCTACCATATCTTAAGATGAGTTTGATATGTCAGAATAAACTGATGAAATAAGCAAGTTATAGGAAGGGGTCAAATATTGGACACTCTAAATTGGCCCTAGGTGTGAGTGCGTGGGTGTGTGTGTGCCTTCTGTGGAAGGTTGGGCGCCGGGCTGGCAACTCGACATCATAAAACTCCACTGCCAATCATGAGCGGACAAGGTGATCCGCTGTGGCGACCCCTAACTGGGAAAAGCCGAAAGAAGAAGAAGATGATAGGAAGGGTTTAAAGATGGAGGGTATTCAGTGCTGTGGACATGAGTGTGATGAATAGACAAAAAGAAAAGAAAGACAATGTGACTACATTGGAATGTGAGGTTAGCAACTGTGTAAAAACACAGGGCCTAAAAGAGGAAGAGGAAGAAAGTAGGAAGGAGTACAATGAGGTTAGCAGGAAGGCAACAAAGAACTTGAGGGCAGCAAATGTGAAAGCTGAAAGAGATTTAGAAGAGGGACTTATTGAGGGAAACAAGTGTTTTTGCTTACATAGCAGAATAAAAAAATGGAGGGACAAAAGTGAGCAAAATGAGCAATCATGGATGGGAGATTGATTGATTGATTGATTGAGTGACTGATTGACTGAGCCAGAATAAACAAAGATGGGTAAGATACTGATTTTTGTTTGTTTACATGGGTAGTGGACCAGCTCACAAAGGATCCATTTCAAGCACAGCCCAGGGGAATTAATGAAGGTAATAAGTTTTACAGAAGACATAACATCAGAATCAACAAAAGTGACAATGCACATTAGTAAGAATATGTTTAACAAATAATGTACTATAATGTTTTGATTATTTATACGCACGCATATAAACACGTGTGTGTGTGTGTGTGTGTGTATATATATATATATATATATATATATATATATATATGTATGTGTGTGTGTGTGTATGACACACACACACACGGTAGGAAGTAGAATATGAATAAGTCAGAAAGAGATAATCATTGCAGATTTGAAGTGTGTTACCACCTAAGGTATAGCAGGCTGTGGTGGAAGTAATGTGAGGGTTTTCAAGTTACTAATCTGTAAGTAAAGAAGTAAAAAGGAAGGGGTTAGACAGAAGAGAATCAGTGAGTTGTGTTGATACAAGGTCAAGTAGTGCTGTGGAAAATGTGAGAAGGTACTTGTTTTGTTGATGTATGGCTTAAGTAACTGCAGGCACTTGAAGTGCTGGCATTCATAAAGCAAAGCATGGGGGTGGGCTGTGCTGGGAGGGAGGGAGGCATGGCAGAATAAGGACAACATTGGTCAGACACCAGAAGAGAGAGAAAGGAGCAGGAACTGGCTACCGTTAGGGAATGTAAAGCAAAAGGAACAGTTCGGTGACCTCCCAGAGTCCTCAGAAAACTGGCCAGTATGCTGGCAGTGTTCCTGATGGAAATCATCAGCAGATCACTGGCTAGTGCAGAAGTGTCAAAAGACTGGGGGATAGTGGGTGCAGTACCCTTGTACTAGACTAGCATTTGCAGAAACAATCCAGGGAACCACAGGACTGTTAGCTTAACAAGCTTAACAAAACTGGCAGGAAAAGTCATGGAGAGAATCCTTAGAGAAAAGCTGGTAGTGTTTCTGGAGGATAGCCATCTGCAGGACAGCAATAAACATGAGTTCCTGGCCAGAAGAAGCTGATAGTCAAACCTACTCCATCTTTTCGAGGGGTTACAGGAGAACTTGACAAGGAAGTACCAGTAGTCATGGTTCACCTACACTTCATCACAGCCATTAGTTCAGTCCCACACTGGAGGCTGGTAGCAAAACTACAGGGTTTGGGGTGGGTAGGGGGCCAAGACTGAGGCACTGGATATGGCTGTTTAGTAAAACACAGAGGCTTGTAGTAAGAAAGTTAGCGAAACAGTGGAGTACAGCAAGGTTCTGTTTTGGGTCCAGTACTTTTCAACATGTTTGCCAATTGCAAACAGCTGGACTGAGCCTAGAGACAGCTCTTTCTCATGCAGAGGTTTTAAAATGAGGTCTAATGAAGGTAATGCTATATTTTTAGGTTCATAATTAGTACTATTCTTATTGTCTTTGTTGGCCATTTTAAGCCTAGCCGATTACCCCAAACTCTGCACCTTGTGTCTCCAAGGTAAACACCTTTACCATTCTGCCATCCTACCACCCTTTTGACCATCTCTAAGTGTGTAGTTAGTCTCCTTGATTTATAATTTTTTTTGAGGGTGGGAGACAGTGTTCCATTTTTAAAAGTATTGTAGAACTAATACTAGAATAAATTTAAACCACTTGTTTTATACTGCTTTGTTGTAGTGTCACCAAAGACTGAATCTGTAGTACAATCTCAGAGTGGGTGTATGTAAGTAGCATGGGATGTGGGGTAGGGATGCAGTCCCTCTGCAAAAACATTTGTTTGCAACATTTTCACATTCAATGGTGTGGCATATTCTTATTAAATTCCTTATATACCATGGATATATGATGATACTGAAACAAAAAAATGTTTGGTACTTTTAAATTTTCAGTAGGATGTTGAAATAACAGAATCGTATCTAACTGTTCATAAATAAAGAATATATGATGAGATTGTAACATTTTTTTACATTTTTTATAAGATGTTGAAATAATAGAATCCCATGCAGATGTTTAGAAATAAATGGAAGATGTGACTTTAAAGTTACAATTTTAATTAGTCCATTTCTGATCTGGGGTGAACTGTTATTCTTTAGAACCATAAGAACCTGGAGAAAAATCGGACATTTTGGAGAATGGAATCCAGTGCACCACCATTTTCTGTAACAGTTGTTTCATTTATAGCAAAACATGATTTATCTTATGAGGACAGGCATATGGCTTGGGCAGTGACTGAGGAATCTGGTGACCTTCACTTCTGTAAACCTAAACAACTATTTGGAGAATGGATTTGTCAGATGTTACTTTATTACCAAACCAGTAAATTAAATGCTAGAGCTCCTCCCTGATGAGTAGGATGAAGTATGGGATGACGCCTACTGATATTTCCCTTTTCCTGCTGAACTTGTAGTACCAGGTGAATAATTAGACATGAACTGCTTGCAGTTGGGACTTTGATCAACAGACATTTGCTTTGTGTAAAAAGATTTTCTGCTAATAAGTTTCTAGAGAAGTAGAGAGTACAGGCACAAAAGATCCGTTTTACCTTTCTATTCAAGGTCTGCTATGTCATGAACAGGCGACCAAAAATATGCCTTAAGTAACTGAAGCATCCGAAATCTGTTTGTATATCATCAGGACCATGTTCAGTCCTCAGCTGTGTATATATATTATTAAAATACAGCCAGGCATGGAAGTCCTGGATGATGCAGTAAGAGTATAAGCACGCTTTAATTAATGAATATAAAGCTTATCTGCCATAGCATTTAGCTTGTGTACTTTTATCAGGCTCCACTAACATTCGTATATATGCCCATTTCCAATTCAAAATGGAACTGTGATATGTAATCATAAAAGCCATGTAAACAGGGGTCCTGATTGCTACATGAATTTTTATCACAATTAGTAAAGTACTTCAAATCGGTGTCACATTGAAGCATGATAAGTCGTAGTGTTTTCCTGCCTGTATTGAAGAAGAGAGAGAAGTGGAAAAGTCTGATTAGTGATGGTTATATAAATCCTGAGTGTCAGGTAGAGCTGTTTCATGACTGGCTGTTCAATATGGTGCTAGGAAGACAAGAATATGGGTGTTCTTCATTTTCTGTCATAATATTTTGAAGTTGTGGAGTAGAAGATAGTCTAATTTAACTTGCAGAGCTCCACCATCTGCTCATACTTCTTTGCTGAAGAGCAATCTCCTGCCAGCCAGGACTCTGCCATATAGGTATCCATCTCTTCAAACATTATGTTCTGTATTGGGGGGGGGGGGGCAGCATAAGCATTGAGAAGATGTGTCTTTCTGATCTGAGTTAAAGAAGGAAGAGCACTCAGTTTGGCTCATATAAAAATCTTCCTTTTCACCTGAAGACCTTAAGGATGGGAAATGTCTTATTCTTCTTTTCCCTTCTGTAACTACCATCGAAGGTCCACTTGATGCTACAACAAATGTTGGTACATGTAAGGGATCAAGTCGTTCTAGAGCTAAAGCAGCCTTATTAATGTCAGACATTACACAGTCATATGCAAGGCTAGCTACCCGGTGGTGTAAACCTTGGCTCGAGATGATTGTCACTGTTAAAGTGACACCCCGACCCCATGTGGAAAAAAATGGGAAAAAGGGATTGAGGATGGATGGATGGGTACATATGCAGTTAAAAAAGAGAAATCAAACCATTACAAACGTGTTCCTTTCATCAACTAGACATGCATGATTTCCTTCTTAACAACTATTATTCAAGTTAACATTACATATATTGCTCATGCCCTGCCTTCCTAGAAATTTCACTTCTCCTCCTGAACATTATTCTGCATGTATTACTTCCACATATTCCATTTATTTCTATGCTGTTTGCTCATTCCCTTTTCTAAAGATTTTACCTCCATTTCTTTTATCTGTTTAACAATATTCAATATTTTCTTTTACAGGTGGTTTAGATTTTGAAGTCCAGTTGCTAGTAATTGTTTTTTTTTTGAGAGTAAACAGTATTAAACTTAGTAGGACCTTACTGTGTCTAGGCATTTCAGTTTCTATAGCCCCCTCAAAAGAATAATTTCCCTAGTTACAATAACTTGCTCCTCCAACATTTCTGGCAAAGAACCCTGCTAGGATTTTTAAAACTTACTAACACATTGTATTCCCCCCAAAAACATGTTCCCAAGTACCTCTTTCTTTCTGATTACACCTCCAGCAATCACTGTCTACCTGTGGGAAAATTCTTTGAAGACTATAAAAATACCTATGAAAACACTTACATGCAACAATCCTAAACTTTCTAGACTTTGTTGCATGCCTGGGAGCCATACAAATATCCTTTCAGTCTTTTTTAACCTCTTCTGATTGATTCTTATAGTTGTCATGCATTATTTTATATACCCTACTAAATACCCATCTTTAAATGCAGTTTCTAGTCTATGATCAACCATAAACTCAACCAGAGTTGGTCTTTCTTTTAAAACTCTCCTATCTCTTTCTCTTTGCTTATAATCTGTTTTTAATCCCTGCTAGGGAAGGTAGTTTCCCACATGCAGTCCAGCTTAAGCTTGGCCTTGTCCCACTCTAAGAATAACTTTCCCCTCTCTAGTTTTTTGCTCCGAATAGCTTGGTTCCTTTGCTAATTTTCTCCAATAAAGTTCAGTTCCCTCTTGCCTATTTTCTATGCCTCTAGTTACTGTCATCCCTATTGGTAAAATCTCCTTTCTCCAATCCTGTGTTGGCTTAGTTCTCAATATACTATCTACTTCTATGTAAATATAATATTATGTATGGCTGTTAATGTTCTTAATAGTTTGCATCCAAAATCTTACTCTATCCTTATTTTGTGACCCCACCACCAGTTTCACTGGTAGAGTATTTAGATGAAGTAAACTAGTAATGTATAAAAGTGTATAAAAAGTTCATCCACCGTTTTCTGTATTTTTTATTTTTTGTGTGTTTTTTTCTACTGATTTGCATTGTATACCCATGTTTTTGGGGCTGTAAACATGGAAAAACATTTTTTTTGCAAAGCACTAACATTTTTTTCTGAGCTATTAACTTAGTTTTTTATGCACACTAGTGCACATAGATGGATATTTACTAGATATTATTAGACAGGTGTACTTTTATATTTATAGTATTCTAGTTTGATTGTTTATGGTTACGTAGCTGTGTGTTTTCTTGGTTTTACTTTTTGTCACAGACCTGATGAAGGCTTTATTGCATTAGTTAGCCAAAAGCAATTTTAGTTTTATTTATTTATTTTACATTTGGTAACCATTAATGTCTGACTGGACACAAGTCCTTTTTCAGTGGAGGCCTGGGGAGAAAAGCTCTAATTATAACACAAGTTAATTACTCATCAATGACAAAGATTACATGTAATTACATATGAACAGAGCATGAAAATAAAGCTATGATTATGCAATAGACAATACACCAGTAAAAACGCTCACAATTATATAATATTATGGAGTATACATCAAACAGTACATCAGTAAAAACACTCAAAATGATATAATACTATGGTATATATATATATATATATATATATATATATATATATATATATATCAATTGTTATGACTTGTGTGAGGCTGCCAACCCAGCTAGCTGGAATTTTTTAAATAATTCTATGTCATTTGTGAATATTAATATGATTTGTATGCTTGTCTTATAAATGTAAGAGAATTATATGTTATGTGGATATTAAAGTGCTGGTGCAGAAGTGTGTGTTGAACTGTATGTCATGTACTGAGCTTCAAGAATTAACCACAGTGTACCCTACTGGAAAAGAACAGAAATGTATATAAACTATAGTTGGAACATAACAGAGTCAACTTGCAAACCCTCAAGAAAATAAGCTGCAAAGTAAAGTGTTTTACAATTGTGTTTCAGTGCTGCAAGCAGACACAATGTCTAGAACTAGCGGTTTTCCTATTGTCTTGAAACAGACACAATTACTAGATTTAAAATGTAAAGTATTTTTATTGCTCTGTTACTTCCTAGCAGCTGCACATCTGACAGATAAGTATTTTTTGACACAGAGGTGCTAAATTCTAAGTATCTGTTTAGCCTGGGAACTGAGGGCAGGTGACAAAGAGTGATGTCATCCAAAGCTGACCCAGCAGTAATGTTTTGATACTAATTTGGGAACTCTGTCAGTCTGTACATTTTGTATCTTGTCTTTGGTCCTGAAAACATCCATTCAGCATTTCTCATCTGCATTTGCCTTGTTCTGTATGTAAGTTATTTAGGGCATAGTTTCTTTTAGAGATAATTAGGAATATAGTAAAGATTAATTTATATGTTTTCTGTATTTATTTGAGATTGTCCTGCAATGTTGTTTTAAAATATTCCCTGTGATTCTGAACTCTGCAGTCACTGTGCTGAGTTATTGAATGTTGACTTGTTCTTTTGTTATTATTAAATATATTTAAACCTTTTAATTGTGGCTGGTTTGTTTAGAGATATTTAAGCTCTTAGTGTACTTGCATATGTATTTGGTGACACTGTATGGGCCACTCCAATAGCCTTGAAAGTCTTGGTCACACTTAACATTTGGATAATAGTAACATCACACAGTAGGATTGGTCACCCTTTGGGAAGGGCCTTATACTAGTTGATAAAGAGCTGGTTGGTGGTAGTGATAACTACCTTTTAGTCTGTGCAGTAGGGTGCATAGCTAGTAAACCTGTGCCAGCCTTTCCCATGAGTGTGTGTGTGAGTTTGTATATAAATCAGATCTCAAAGTATGTGTGTCAGCTACACAAAGCACTGGTTGGACAGAGAGGGTGCTGGAGGTTTTGGCTTGATAGCACAGCTGAGATCTTAACCTTATAGCTGTGCCAGTGGGATGTCTTATTGGGGATCTGGAGAAAGAGAGAGAAACCAACCCCAGATTGACTGTGATTTCAGTGTGCTCTTAAGGGAAATTGGACTTTACTGTGTTTGTACTTGTCATCCTCCCAATGTGCATGTCCCTCACTGGTGCTAGTGGTGAGGATTGAGGCTCCTTGATTGCAGGGACAGTGCAGGGGTGTCACAACTTGGAAGAATAAGAGGTGTGGAAAGAACAGGGAGTAGCTTGAGAAAAGATACTAGAAAGGATAGGAGAAATCTACGGCCTGAAAATAAGGGATGAGAACTTTGTCTAGGGGTGGGCAAGCACAGGCTGGAGTACGACTAGCCTGGGGTGTCACAGTGGCAAGCCCAATTAGTGTAAAGGTGTGTTTTTAGAGATTTCTTGAATTGAGGTAAGGGTGTCACGGTTGTTATGTTAGAAGGCAGAGAGTTCCATTTCTTAGTAATATAGTTTTAATAGAGGAAGGCCCCTGCAGAGTTATTAGAATAGAGAGAAGTCCCTGCAGAGCTGTTGGATTTAGTGACTTCAAGAAGAGGTTTGTTGTTGGAGCGTACAACCCTAGTACTGGAGTAAGAGTGCATGTTTTTGTAATGCAGGGATTTTCTTAGGGTAGTATAAAATCTTATAGGTTATTGTGAGATGGTTGTACAGGAGGACATGGGGGAGTTCTAGCCAGTTGAGCTGTTCAAGGGCTAGGCAGTGATGTGTTTTGTAAGGGGTATTGGTGGCGAATCTTGCTATTTTGTTATAGCAGGTGTCAATTTGGTTAAATCTGATTTTCTGAGATTGGTGAGGATAGGAGAGGCATATAGAAGTGTGGAGATCAGATGGGTTTGTTCTATTTTAGCTCTGGTGCTGTTTGTAAGGAATTGGTTATTTCTATATAGTCCTCCCAGTTTTTTGTGTACTTTCTTTATGGTGAGTGAGATGTGGATATCAAATCTCATGTTGCAGTCTATCTATATACCTAGTAACTTGGTGTGAGTGGAGAGATGGTTGTTTTGTTTTTAGAAAATATGGCAAATGAGGGTAGAGGTGTGGAGTGATTAGTAGGGTGGAAAATGAGAAGTTCAGTTTTATTGGGGTTATGTATTAATTGGGAATGGATGAGTTATTTTTCCATGGAGAGGAAAGAGGCTTGTGTTTGGTCTTGCAGTTCTTGGAGGGAAGGAGAAGAGAAGATTAGTGTTGAGTCATCTGCATATTGGATGACTGAGGCTTCTAGAGTAGAAGTATGTAGGTTATTAGTGAAGACAGAGAAGAGTAGAGGTCCAAGGATGGAGCCTTGGGGGACTCCTAAAGAGACAGGTAATAAAGGTGATAGTTCTTGTCTCCATTGAACTGCTTGCACTGTCAAGTAGCTTTGGAACCAGGAAATGGAGGATGTACTAAGATTTAGTTCAGAGAGAGATTTAATCAACTTGACCATATCAAATGCCTTGGAGAGGTCAATAAAGACAGTGGAGACATAGTTGCCATTATTTCTGTGGTTGTTAATTATGTGAGTGAATGAAATAAGTGCAGCTGTAGTGCTGTGATGGGGCCTGAAGCCATGTTGAGTGTTTGTGAGAAGGTTGTTGGTGTTGAGATAATCCAGGAGTTGTATGTGTATACACCTCTCCAATATTTTGGACAGAGGTGAGAGTATGGCTATAGGTCAATAGTTGGTTAACTCTTTTGAGTTACCACCTTTGTGAAGAGGTATAATGTGTGAAATTTTCCAGATTTCAGGAACTAACTTTTCTGATATTGAACGGTTGATAAGAACACAAGAAAATAGGTACCTTTTACAGATGCAAAACCTGCCTAACCACAAACTCCAGAATAATCACAGCCAGAACTCATCTTCTGTGAACTTTTCTATACTCCTCACCCATCCTTACCAACCTCTCCAAATCAGACCTAAGCAAGCTAGATGCCTGCTAAATTTGCCACTAGGTCTCCTCCTAGAACCCATCATTGTAAGACTCTAAGACAACTATCTTGGTTAGAACTACCCTACCAACTGATTCTCACGCAACTCTTTACCGCCCACCAACTGTACTATAAACCCAATAAAACACCAGCTCTACAAGGCCTCCTCAATCCCCATATAAGTACCCGTCCATTAAGATCCACTAATAAAGTTCTAATTGAAGTAACCAGGAGTAAAAATAGCTCAGGTGACTCTCTATACTCCTACTACATTGCTAAACTGTGGAATGCCTTACCACTTGAAATTAGAACTATAACTAGCTTAAAAAAACTTTAAGCATCACATTAAAGCCCACCTCACCAATTATGCCCAGTCAGACTCTCCCGGTAAACAAATGTAAAATAAATGAAAAATAAAATGGACACAGGATAAGTAATGGCATCGGCAACTATTTTCAGGAATTCTGCTGGCAGTTTAGCAGCTTCTAAGGTGGTAGGTTTTTGTTTCTTCAGTAGCTTCTTAATAAAGTCAATAGAGACAGGTTGGAATGTTAAGCCTTCTGTATTGTCACAGTACTTGGGTAGTTAGTTCAGGTATGGACAGTTTTGAGCATTAGCAAGTGCAAGAATGGATTCGGTGAATAATTTGTTAAAGGTTGTGGCAACATTGAGGGAAGTGTCAGTTGATGTAGGGGTGGGAGTACCTGATTTTCCAGGGAGGAGAATATTGTTAATAGCTGTCCAGAATTTTGGGGGTTATTTTTGTATTTGGTTTGTATGTTATGGTAGTAGTTAATTTTATCTAGTTTAACCCATTTTTTTTTTATTTATTACGGAGTTCTAGATATGCCTGCTTGTTTGTATGGGAACTGGTATTATGCCAGAGGGTTCATGCCTTGTCTCTGGATTTCAGAAGAAACCTAGTCTCTTTACTCTTCCAAGGAGCATAGTTGGATTTTATTCTGATAGTTCTGGGTGGGGCTTGGGAATTTAGGATATCTAGGAAGGTAGAGTTGAAGAAGGCGGAGTTGAAGTATTGTACAACTTCGTTAAGGTTAAGGTTTTTAAGGGGAGACCAGTTACAAATCTTTAGTGCATTAATAAAGTTGGTTGGGTTAAAACTTAGTTAAAAGTCTTCTTATGTATACCTTATGTTATGCTTTTCTTAATACCTGATCTTGGAATGTGGGTTGCAAAGAGATAGAAAGTGTTTTCCTTAACTGTGATTTAGTTTGATCTAATCAGTGGTAGTGTATGGGGGTGGGTACTTGCTGTTCTAAAATGCACTTTTACAGTCCTGTTTATATTGTTTGCCCTGAATAGGCTGGTTAAAAAGTAAATGATACATATATTTTCCACACCTGCTTCTAAGTATATAAAAACTGATGTGTTTAACATTGTTAAAATATTTCTGCTTTTTTGTTACTGAGTCTCAATTGTCTGTCACATATAAAGGCTTGTTGCTTTGGAACACCACCTGAGTTTCATGATTTTTGGAAATTAATATGACTCAGCTCATCAGTGAAGTTTTAAGACCACTAGCTTGTTTGTTTTTTATACTTTAGGGCCCTCCCACCAGTTTAACACAGTCTGCAAACTTTCAGACTTCTTTCTTTCCATTTCTTCAGTAGCACAGTTTTGATGTCTAAACTGCATCTTATGGAAATGACACTTTGCAGTTCATCTGTTTATTTCATGCATTCACATTTTTGATGGTCTTCTTTTTTGTCACCTTGACCACCCAATACCAGTCACTGGTTAAACTCTATTGTACTCCTGTTTTTTTTTTTTTTATTTATTTTTTTTTTATCAAACCCTTCACTTTTTTTTCTGAGTCTCCATCATCTTCCTTTAGAGCACTGGAAAATAATTACTGGCAGGTTTTGTCTATGGGCTGTGCCATTGTCAGAGGAATAAGCAGCAGAATTCACTTAGATGTGTAGGCTCAATTTTTGCTGTGTAGACTTTTTTGTTTCCTCCTTTACGTGTTCTGCAGCCAAAAATGTTTGTTTCAGAAAAAAAATATTCTGAAAACAACTGGATATAGCAACTTGAATCTCACAACTGCTTCTTGACATGCTCTGATTGCAGAAATAAATTTGCTTCTCTTCTACCTGGCATATAGTAAATGATTTTCTATGATCACTCTGGTGACCCCAATTAATACTTTACTCTTCTGTCACAGTTTTGACAGAATCAGCTCCTTCTGTTATGACTTCATCTTTATTACTTTAAGTTTTGGCTTCTTTCTTGTGGCCAGATTTGGAACAATTTGCTCTTTCAATTGACAAATTCTGCTGTGGAATACCAGTCCAGTTGCTTCTTTGTATTTTAATATAATTAATTTAATCTTTTCCTTCCAGTTTCTCTGGCACATAATAAATTATTTGGCTTTCTCTGTGTGCTCTGTCTTCTAGCTCTGCTATTTTTGAAACAGTTATTCTTGAGTAGCTTCATATTAATGCAGTCTTTCCTACATTTCCACCTGTATTTCTCCTGTATTTCTGCATTTTATCAGCTCATCTCAATAGCTACTTAAAGCTTCTTCTGTTCTTTTCGCCCTTTTACCATTTGGCATATTTTAAACAACTCTGAATGCATTTGATTTATTTTTCCACTAAATTACTGGAAGCCATCTCCTCTACTGAAGCTGAAATCTGAAATGCTTTTTAATGAACAGCTGCAAGGCTCTTTCCCACCAGAGGTTTTTCTTCTCTTTTCTAGTTGATTTTGCCAGATTTCATCCAGGCAATATAGTGTCTAAGCAGTAATTGAATTATACTGTCCTTTGCTGTCTGTTTTCATACTGGGAAAACTAATCAACCTGATGATCATTCTGCAGCCATCCTGGAAGTCCAAGATAATACAGCTTCCTGAAAAACCTTATTGCTTAGCAGTAAGCCACCATCTGTAATAGGTGATTGTATGACAGGGTAATTAACAGACAACTCAGAAAGAGAAATTACTTCTCCTAGATCTACAGATTTAGGTTTTTCAGTGGAGTGCATATTGGTACAGTAGTTAGAATTGTTACCTCATATTGCCCAGTTCTCAAGTTTAGTTCCTTGTTAGGGTACCTTTTGCACAGAGTCTTTATGTTCTTTACTGTACCAATGTAAATTTTCACTGAGAATTTAATTTCCTCTAATATCCCAAAATGGTTTACGCAAACTGGCAATCCTCCAAAGTGCACATAGATGTGTGAGCCATGAATAAATGTGTTCACACCGTGTGTGCTCTGCAACTGTCCCATATCCAGCACAATGATTTCTCTGTCACCCACCCACTGAGTCCTAGGATAGTCTCTGACTTCCACACAACCCTTATTTGGATGCAGTAGGTGTTGGTGATGAATTAGTGAATGAATGAATGAATGAATGAATGAACGAATGAAAGAATGAATGAACTGTAATATATTCAGGTTGTGGTAATGCCTGTATCTGCAAAATGTGCTGTGATCGGTGATTACATTGATTTTTTTTGTTGGATGAAGGATATGATTTATGGAATCATTTCTGGGTGCATTAGAGTCTGGCTTCCAAAATTTTGGGGGGAAAATATCAAAGCAGATATATCCTTTTTCCCCTCCAAACACAACACTACACACACCTTTCATATGACTTAATTCTTAATTAACTGAAACTGCCTGTTTCTGTGAATCCCTATCAGATTTTTTTTCTTTTCTTCTTTCTTTTAGACTCTGCCTTCCTTATCATCACATGAAATTTCTTATGTTTAGAAGGATCATTGTTCTTACAGTATTTTTCTAGTCAGTTCAGTCTTTTCTTTTTTTCAATCTAGTATGAAGATAACATTTTCAGACAGCTTATTCTACTGGTGTTAATAAACTTTCATCAAATAGCACAGGATTTTAGGTTATGTGCAGGACCCAAACAAAACAAGCACTTGATGTAGTTATCTTTACGGGTTATGTATATCCCAGTTATTACATATATTGGAGGGTACTCATACCCTGTCTTCAACAGAAAGTCAAAATGTTTTTTCTCACTTTTACAGCTAAAAGGTAAACAAATTCAGGTAGATATGTATGTCATGCAGAAAGAAAATGCAACATTAAACCAAGTATCCAGCAGTTATCACATAGCCAGATGAACTGAAGACACCACATGCCAATGTTTTTTTTAAACACTTTTATTAAATTATCACTTGTATCACAGGAACATTTACTTTTATATAAAAGTAATCAAACTTATTAACAAGTTAAAATTAATAAACATTATGCTTCACATATATTGCTATATATCATACGACCTAAGCAACATTACATAAATTATTCAATTCCTGCCCCCCCCCTTTTTAAACAAGAAACATCTTTATTAAACCATCACTTATGATATAAGCAATCCTACATTTATATAAATGAAAACAAACCACACCAACACAATCCTAGTTGCAAGCATTTTACACCACAAACCATGATGGCACATTCCCAGTTGCAAACATTATACATCACCTGTAATCTACCCAGTAATTTTCAGTCAGATGTTACATAGCTCATTTTTAGTCCTGCCTTCATTTAAACCTCATTCCTCCCCTGTATGTATTGTTCCCACAATTCCCATTTTTTCCTATGTAGTTTGCTCCTTCCTTTTTCTAAATATCTCAATTCCAGTTGGTTTATCTCTAGTATTTTCTAGTAATTGATTTTTTGGCAGCCACCATGATTAGAGATAGCAAGGTCTTACCATCTCTAGGCAATTCCGATTCTGTATCATACCTCAGAAAAATCACCTCCCTCATCACACAAATCTGCCCACCCTGCATCTCTGACAGTGCATCCCACAGGCTATCGTTAAAGTCCACCAACTCACTGCGCTCCCAGAAAATGTGTTCCCAATTACCTCATTCTTCCCCATCACACTGCCAACATTTGCTGTCTACCTGAGGAAAAAATCCTCTGTAGTCTACTTGGGGTATAAAAATATCTATGTAAACATTTAACAAGCAAAACTCCTAAATCTTCTAAATTTTTTTTGCATATTCGGGAGACGTATATATATCCTCACATTGTATCCTTGTGAATTGCTTATCTAATCTCTCTTCCAAATCCTTTCTAGCCTCCTCTGACTGATTCTTATAGTTACCATGCAATATTGTATATGCTCTACTAATTATTCTGTTTTTAATGGCAGCTTCTGTTCTAGATTCTACTTAAAACTCTACCAGTCCCAGTCTCTCATTTAGGAAACTCCTATTTCTTTCTCTTTGCCTATACCCTGACATCAATCCTTGCTAGGGAAGGCAATCTCTAACCTGCAGTCCAAATAAATTCTTAGCATCTTCCGATTCTGTCATCTTTCCCTCTCTAATTATTTGCTCCTAATACCTTGCTTCCTGTGCCAGCTTTCTCCAATAAATTCCAGCTCCCTCTTGCCTATTGTCTATATCCCTAATTGCAGTCATCCCTATTGGCAGAATCTCCTTTCTCCATTCCCGAGTTGGCTTAGTTCTTAGAACACTTTCTGCTACTTTATGGATATAATATTCTGTATGATTATTGTTATTCGCCTTAAAGGCATGCATTCAAAATCCTAGTCTCTCCTTGTTTCTTGAACTTCCCCTCAGTTTCAACATCATCCCTTTCCACTTTGAATTATAGTTTTCTGCTTGTGCTATGTATAGGAGCATTAACTGTGCATCTCTGAAATACCACTTCAAATTGGATAATCCCAATCTGCCCTGTTCTACTGAAAGAATCATCTTATCCCACTTGACTCTTGCCATATTCCTCTCCCAGATAAAGCCCTTCAGCTCTTTATTAATTGCTATCTACAACTTCTCCAGTGATTGATAAAAATATGCCTGACCTGTGTATAAGACTAAAGGGACTAAAAACATTTTGACTGCTTGTATGTTACTATCCATATCCATATAAAAAAACTTCCATTTTCTCAGTTTTTGCATTATCTTTTTAGTCTCTTCCCACATATCCTTAGCTGCCACACCAAAATCATGTTTAATCCATACTCTTATATACATGAACCCACCCCTTTGTCTATCACTATCCCTCCCTTCTCTGCTATCATAACTCACTTAACTGCTCTGTATTGTACAATTACCATCTGAAGATAACCCAATGTGTTATGTAAATTCATTCAAATGTTTTATTGTATATTTCTTTGCTATGTTTTTTCTTCAATATTATAATTCCTCTTATTATATTGTACTGTGGAGCTTTATCTACATTTGCTTAACTGTTTTATTGTAAAATTTTCACTGTATTTATCCTCAATTTTGTAAATTTCCTTGCTTATTTGTACTGTGGAGCTTTTCTCCCTGGGCCTCCACTGAAAAAGGGCTTTTGCTCAGATGGACTATCCCAGTTAATAAATGTCAAATAAATAAATCATGTCCCCATAAATAAGGATATTGCTGAACCAATTCATATGTGGGTACATAGTTTACTACTGTTGCCTTTATTTTAGCTTCATTCATTTCTGTATCCCCAAAAGATTTGAAATTTTCTACAATACTGTAATGTCTCTTTCTGGTTTTGCAAGGTATAAAATAATATCATTGCAAATAGATCCAGCTTTTTTTTTACTACCATACCAATTATATCTTTGAATTTTTGCTTCTGTTATTTTCTTTGCCAATGGTTCTAAATATAATGCAAGTAACAAAGGAGAAAGAGGTTACCCCTGCCTGGTTCCTCTACCGAAGCAGAAATTATCAGAAAGGACCCTACCCACTTTAATTTTCCCCTCTGATCCCTCATATATTCTCTTATCTAACCTTATAATTTTTTTTTCAAGAAATGCAAATGCTTCCATTGCCCTGCTCTTAAAAAGTCCAAGCTTATTCTGTTAAATGCTTTCTCTGCATTAAGACCCACCAACAACAATGGTATTTTCTTACATCCTGCTTCCCTCTGGGTCATCAATGTTCTGTTAATGTAGTCAGATGTTTGCCACCCCTCCACAAAGGCACACTGATGCATATCTATCAATTTTGGCATTGCTTTTGTCATTCTTTTAGCTATTATAGACATGAACACTTTATAATCATGGTTTAGTATTGAAATGGGCCTATGTGAAGCTAGGTCAGATGGATCTTTACCCTCTTTAGGTATTACAGCTACCACTGCTTTCTTCCAGGATATTGGTACGTCTCCTCCTCTTAAAATGCCATGAAACAAAACCTTCCAGATCTTTATCATTCTTTTTTCCCTCCTAGCTTCCGAACTTCCACAGGAATACCGTCTATTCCTGGGGGCTTTCCTGCAGATTGGCTTTACATCACAATTTTTCTCTCCACTCCTCCTATCCTAAACATTAGTAATTGAGCCTCATCTATCTCTAACCTTGGTATATTTAATTCTTCCATAGACATTTCCATTTGCATCTTTTACTGATGTCCATACCTCTCTGCTTTATACAGACTTTCATAGAATTTCTGAAATACTTCTAATACCTCTACAAAATCTCTTGTCACCTTTCTTGTTCTAGGCTCCCTAAGCTTGGTGACAACCCTCTCTACTTTCTGTTGCGAGTCATTGTGCTAAAAGTTTTGTGGTCTAGTGTTATCAAAAAAAAAAAAAAGCAGTTGCTTAACAGCAATCTTTCTAAACTTGTGCATGATATCGAGGTCATTCCTTATTTTCTGCTTAACATTCCGCAGTTGATCCTTTTCTTGTTTTGTGAGATTTCCCCTATTCTGCAATATTTTAATATTTTTCAATCCCTCTAAATAATTCTTGTTACTTCTTAACCATAGCACCATTTATTTTATTTCCACCCAATTTTTAAATCCCACCTTAATTTTATGACACTCCCTAGCTATATTTTCTGAAGACATTTCTGTCATCTCTAATAGCTCCTGGATAATCTCCACTACCCATTCCTTAAATTCCTCTCTTTTCAACAGATGGGGAGGGGGGTGCCAGTGTCTCATTTTTATTTCATTACCCTGTGTTTTTATTTTAGTTATTATTGGCGCATTATCTGAAACAGTTAGTTGGGTGCATATAAAGACCTTCTATTAAATGCACATGTTCTTGTGAAATGTAAATTCTGTCTAGTCTAGCCCAGTTTTTATATTTTGGGCAATAATATGGAAATTCACTCTAAATTCCTACTGTATTACTGGATCCATATCTTCCATGACAAATATTTTAATAAATTTCTATCCTCCTTTGTTATACTTTCCCTTCTGGGCCCCCCAGACACATCTTCACTACTGCAAATCACATTCCAGTCCCCACATATAAGTAATCTTTCTTGCTGAAAACTGATTATTTCTCCTAGAATTTTCTTAAGCTCCATTATAGCAGTTTTAGGTGGAATATAAATACATACCAGTGTAATCCTCCTCCCTTGCCAGTAGCCCCTTAGCACTACAAATCTGTCATTATTAACTTTTTTATCCTCTTCTATCACTATTGTAGCTACTCTTGCAATTAATATAAGTACTCCTCTTTTCCTTTGCCCCAGGCACTCCACTGAATAACCATCCTTGAAACCTTTCTTTATCAAATTCACATGTTCAGTTCTAAGCGTGTCTCCTGTAACATAGGTTCATAGGTTTATACTAGGCTATCTGCCCTAAGGCATTTACAAGCCTAGCCCAGAGTTTTTGTGGCTTACGCCACCCCTTATGTTAAAAAATACTGTGCCCATTAGTTTGTTGTGCCTCTGTCCAGCAGTGACACAGAGATGATTCCCGGGGTAAACCTACGATCTCCCATCCACCGGTCAAGATTTCTCTTGAACAGAGCCAGCGAGGTGCTCTGCCTCACATGGACCGGGATTTTATTCCACAACATAGGGAGTCTCTGGGTGACAAATCTATCCCTCCAGCATGTCCTATTTATATCCGTGATAAGGTTTAAGTCACTTGCTCTAGTGGATCTGGTAGATTTGGATTTTTTGAGGTGGAGCATGTCCATTAATTCCGGGTTGGACATGGCCTTGTATGTCAGGCACAGGTCACCTCTGAGCAGACGGTATGTGACTGAATAGAGCTGGAGTTTCTTCAGTCTGGCAGCATATGACAGATTTTGGAGTCCCTTTATCCTTTTGGTGAGGAACTTTTGGGGTCTCTCCAATTGCTGCAGGTGTCGGGTGAGATACATCCCGAATGGAGCATTGTACTCGATCATTGGTCTGATAAGTGAAGAGTACAGGGGAACAATGACCTCACTTGATCTGGATGTGAATCCCTTCATGATCAGGTGGGCAATGTAGAAGGTTTTTCTAACCACTTTAGCAATGTGAGTGTCAAAAGAAAGGCCACTGTCAACCTGGGTCCCCAGGTCCCTGATAACCTCTTCTGTGCTTAGTGGATTGCCACCTATATGGTAGCTTGGGGTTACCTTGTTTTTCCCGAAGGGTATGACTATACATTTTTTGGCATTTAACTTCAGGCCATGGCTCTGGCACCAGCTATCAGTTTCCGTGAGAAAGGATATCTGTGTCCGATGTACTTTCCACTATGGCTCCCAGTTTGCAGTCATCTGCAAACTTTGTCAGCCATAGTCCTCCTATGTTAGCCTGTACTTCTGAGAAGTAGATGCCGAACAACAGGGGCCAAGGACTGAGCCCTGTGGGACACCACTTGTGACCGGCTTGGAGTCTGACATGGCGCCAGCTACTCTAACCCTGTGGGTTCTGTCCTTTAGCCAGTTTGCAACCCATCTTGTGACATATGGGTTTACATTTAAGCTGGTAAGTTTCTCTATAATACACGAGTGGGGTATTGTGTCGAAAGCTTTTGCAAGGTCAAGGTAGGCTGTATGGACTGCCTTTCCCTCATCAATGGCCTTGGTGACTGTTTCGAAGAAGTCGACCAAGTTCAAAAGGCATGATCTGCCCTTGACAAAGCCAAACTGGGTCGGGTCCAATGTCTGCAAGTCCCCTATGTCTTTGTTTATGAGTTCCATTATGATCCTCTCCATAGCTTTACAGACCAGGCTTGTTAAGCTTACGGGGCAGTAATTACCAGGGTCCATAGAGGCACCGCCTTTGTGGAGTGGGACCACAGTTGCCGTACGCCACTCCTTGGGCACGTATCCTGTGGTAAGGCTAAGATTAAACAGCTGCCTTATGTGCGGGTTTAGTTCCTCATTGAGTTCATGTAGCACACAGCCAGGGACACCATCCGGTCCCATTGATGCTGTGTTTTTAGCTTTAGAGAGAGCAGCTTTCACCTGTGCATTGGAGATGTCTGGGAGGCTGCACTCCACTGGGATAGTTATCTCTCCTTTTGGGGGGGAGAGGGGGGTGAAGTTTGCACTGAACCTGTCTGCCAGTATGTTGGCAATGTCTGTGGGTTCAGTGATTTTGTATCATTTTGGACTAATTCTGAGCATATCTGGGAGTTTCCACCCAGGTTTCTAACATAGCTGAAGAAGGCCTTATGATTGTCTTTTGAATCTATGGCAATTTTTCTCTCAAAGTTGGCCTTGGATGATTTTATGAGTGCTCGTATTTTTTACTAATAATGATCAAAGGTGTCTTCTCTTTATGGATTTTGCTCTATCATGTAACAGCTTTCTCCTCTTATTGTAAAGTTTGTTTATGGCTGGGGTCCACCAGACTGGACGTTTGCCCTTGGTGGAAAGAGTCTTGGTTTTATTAGGGATTGCCTGATCCATGCAGTCCTGGAGGTGTTCGTAGAAGGCATTTGTAAGGGCTTCCGCAGCTTGGGTTGTGATTTCCACTGGCTCGGGGGCCTTGAAGGATACCACACCAGTCCTGAGTAGTGTGAAGTTTGCTTTAGAGAAGTTCTTCACTGTGGTCTTTTTTGTTTGGGGTGGGGGTGGGATGTGGATATCCAGTGAGATTAATTTTTGATCTGATCTCACCAATGAGGGATATACTTCCGGTGTGGAGCATTTTGTCCCCATGTTTGTGATGATGAGATCTAGTATATTTTCTCCTCTTGTGGGAACGGTGACTAGTTGTTCCATGGCATTTGAATTTATGAACTCCAGGAACCTTTGGGCTAGAAAGTTTGGGCTTGAGTAATGTTCCCAGTCTATATTCGGGTAGTTGAAGTCTCCCAATATAATGGTG
The DNA here is from genome assembly GCF_019279795.1 of Protopterus annectens. Taxonomy (NCBI): domain Eukaryota; kingdom Metazoa; phylum Chordata; order Ceratodontiformes; family Protopteridae; genus Protopterus; species Protopterus annectens. The sequence goes on along the minus strand of NC_056735.1, from coordinate 1,192,082,858 downwards.
TTTGGAGATACTTTTATACCCTCCAGTGTCTTCAGGAACGCTGTGTGGGGTTCCTGAGTTTGAGAAGGTGGCCTGTAGCATGCTACAAATTGTAGAGCAGTTTTGCCTATGGTTAATTGCACCTGGATGGTTTCCGATGCTTCGTGCATTGCCACCAACCTGGAGGTGTGGGTATCCTTGATGAATATGGATACACCCCCTCCTTTTGTGGTGTGGTCCGGGTTTTGGGGCCAGAATGCATGATATGAGGTAAAACCTGATAGTGCCGGGGTGCTCTCAGGAGCCTTGAACCAGGTTTCAGTCACAGCACAGACATCGATGTTCTCCATACTGAGAAGGGCCTCGAGTGCGTGCATTTTGAGATTTAGACTTCTGGCATTGAGCAGCATTACCCTTAGTTTCTTCCCATTTTTGTTTTCTAGGGTTGTAGGTTTAGAATTTGAGCCTTGCCTAAAAAAGGCACTATGGGGGTGGCAAGAGCCTTAGCCAATATCCTGAATCCCAGGGGTGACAGGTGCAAGCCGTCCCTTGCAAAGCAGCGTGGCTTGTCAAGCATGTCATCCCAGGCAGACAGACACTGGATCCCCTTTGAATGACACCAGAAATTAAGCCAATTGTTAAAGCTGATCATCTTGTCTCTATGTTGTGGCATCATTCTTGGTGAAGGAAGGATGCTGCTCAGGGTCAGGGTCATACCTGCCTGGGCTACATAATCAGAGAGCTCCTCTATGTCTCTTTTCATGTAGTCCAGGGAGGTACGTCTCAGGTTGTTCACACCAGCATGGACAATGACTGTGTCATATTTGTACTTGCTGTGGAGTGACCCGAGTGCTTGTGTTATGTGATGGATTCTAGTGCCCGATAGGCAGCTTACTGTGACCCTCTCCTTGTTCAGCCTGGTGAGTGGGACGTCAGTGTGTGTGACTATGGAGTCACCTATGACAAGTATGTTTGGTGTTGTATTTGGCCTTAAGGGCTGTGACTGCTTTGCACACTGATTTTGTGTTTTATGTGTTGCCTGTGGTGTGTCATGAGGTGGCGGTTGCTTGGGTGTCTGCTTTGGAGGCCTCTGCTGTTTAGGTAAATTTTTGCTCAGAGCCTCCGAGTATGTCTTTGTGTGTTTATGTGTTTGATTCATTGTTGTGATAGCTTTATGTGAGACTGGTTTTGTGGTGTGTGTAGTTGCCTTCTCCTCCTGTCTGGTCTTGCCAGTCCTGAGTTGAGAGAGCTCAGCCTCCAGTTTGGCTAAATAGCTGCATCTCTCGCAAGTATTTGTGTTATGTGGGAGGAGGAGAGGGTTGTCTGTGTACATGAGGCAATTGTAACATTGCCTCAATATTCCCAGATTCACCAACTGGACAGGAGAGGACGCCAGCATCTGGCCCTTCGACATGCTAGAGAAATTAAGAAGTTTGGGGTGTAACTGAATGAGAGAGGACTTAGTAAGGAAGTGGGTACTCCTGGGGGGGGTTTCGCTAGTGAGGGACTTTGTATAATACAGAAGTGCTAAGCCTGAAAAGAAGATGCTTTTAAGACAAGTGCTGAGCTTTTTTTTTTTTTTTTTTCTATTTGCCCTCTACTTTTTTTAAATAAAGTTCACCACTATTTCTTTTTTGTATTTATCTGTGAGTCTGTTAACATTTAAAGACTTTAAAAAAATTATTATTCTCACCTTTTATGTATAACACCTTTTTTGTTAAATGTTTAGTTCCAGCTTTTGTGTTACATGCTTATACTGTTTGGCAGGATGAACTTTTATACAGTTGTTTCTTGTCATATCCATTTCAGCAGATGTCATATCTTACAAAACTTTTTGTCTTATTGAAAGCCCTAAAAAATCCCAATAACCACTAAAACCCATTAAATTAATGCTAACAAACAAAACTATGTACGTCTTCAAATATGGAAGTTTTACCCTCCTAACAGGAACAAAAATCTCAAACTGACAGCCACACTCACAGACTTGAGTTAACCTAAAAGTAAGGTTATGCATGTTAAAATGCATGGTGCAGCATGTGCTTCTACTAACTGCTAATTGGTTTTGTATTAGCTTTATAGCTCTCCTAGCTGGGAAACCCCTGAATGCTTTCAGAGAACATTGTGTCCTAGCCAATTTCTCTTTCTTTTTTTCCCCTCAGCCAATCACTCTTCACCAAACTGTAGCTAGTTACCCTTTATCAGACTGTCTCCATGGAGACATGAAAACCAGACAGTCAGTTCTATTTATCAGATTGTTTTCAGGGAAACATGAAAACAGCTGCAGAATTGCTACTAAGCAAACATGTATTTCCTAGAACATAATTTCATAATAGTCAATATTCTTTTTCATTTACTTGTGGTTTCTTAAAACTTGTTACCAAATCAATTTAAGGTCCTTAATCCAGTCATTCTCATATGCAAGAATGAGAAAAGGCACATAATTTTTCCCTTGTCATGCTTTTTAACCAGGCTTTTTATTTTACATTGCAGTGCCTACATTTCTTAAAACTAAACAAAAAGAAAGAGTGAAGAAGGGTGGAAGGAAGGGGAAAAAGAACAGAGGCACCTGTTTACAATCTCTATTACAGTTAAAAATAACTGAGAAGTTTTACTTTATACTATGTAAAGAAAGCCACACACCACAAAAATAGTACTAAAAATATTTTCTTACAGTTAACTTTCTCCCCCTCTTACCCTTCCCAAAGCACTTTTCTGCACATTAATGACATGAAGTAGTGCATATGTTTTAGAGTCCCACACCAGTCCAACAGATTCTGAAAAGGTCCAATATTTCCAGATTTTCTTCTGTCATATTTCATAAATATAATTATTGCATTGTAAATCCACATTGTTACTGGTTTTATTCCTGTTCATCTCCATCTCCCCAATCCTGTCTCTGCTTCATTTCCAACATACTATCAATTCTTCTAGTCAACTCTTGTGCTCCCCTCCTTCTCCCCTACATTTCCATTGAAACATTGGATAAGGTTCCATGGGTACAGTCTCTCTCTGGTCTTTATTACCATAAGAACAAGAAGCAGAATCTCCTTCTATTTCACAGCTTACTTTTTGTTGGTCAAACTTTTATATTTCCTCCTTAGCATGTACTTCATCAGAAAATGATTTTGTCCCTCCAGGAAAAAATACCTTGAATACAGTTGGGTACAGCAGTTTGAAGCTCACACCTGCATCTCGACATTCCCTGAAAAGTGGATACATTTGGTCCTCTTCTTCCTACTATACAATGAGTAATCATTCTTCACAAACATTCTGCTGTCTCGCATTTTTAGTACTTTGTCCTTCTGTCACAGTTTTGTCAGAATCAAGTCCTTCTGCTGGTAGGATTTCATCTTTATTATTAAAGGTCTAGGTTGTTTTCTCATAGCCAGGTTTGAAGCATACACAAAATGTGCCCTTTCAAGTGTCAACTCCTGCTGTGGAATACCAGTCCAGTTGCTTATCAAAGACAAAGTCAAAGAAAACTTTATTGTCATTTAGGACTATATAAGTGCAGCCTAAATGAAATTCCAAGTATCGACTCACCAGAGAGTACATAGGAAGCAAGGATAACAAGAACAACAGTATAACATTTCAATTAAAAAAATATTCAATACAAGACCCACAGAAGGATAAATAAATCAATAATAACAGCAAAAACACACAAGCCTCCTCAGATAGTCATAAGAAGAATACTGTACATAGCATGGCAGTGTAGGATTGCACATGTTAAGATTGTCCTCCTTTGTTCATCTGCATCAAACAAACAGCAGGCAATATTGCAAACGAATAAGGAAATATAATGCTACATCAAAGAATGAAAAGATACTGCAAACTTTTCAGATGAGCAATGTATTGTAATTACTGACTAAATAATTGGTGGCTGATATATCAGAGTTTATAAGTCGCAACACTGTTGGGTAGAAGCTGTTTTAGTATCTGCTGGTCCTGCAGCAGATACTCTGATATCTGTTTCCCAAAGACAGTTGTATAAACCAGTTGTGTGCATGGTGAGAGGGGTCATGATTTATTTTGGATGCACATTTAGTGCTTCTTGCTGAGAAGAGATTCTGGATTGATGGTAAGTTTGTGCCCATGACTTTTTCGGCAACTCACACCACTCTCTATTTCTCTATTTTTTTCTCTATTGTTTTTACTATTTGTGCTAATATAATATCCCTATTTGTGCTTTCATAAAATTAATGCAGTCTGTTCCTTCCAGCTTCTCTGGTATAGCTGAAAATCTCAAGTTTTTCCTATTTGCTCTGTCCTCTAATTCTATTACTTTTTGAAACATTTCTTCCTAAGCAGTCTCACATTCACCCAGTTTTTTCTTCAATTTGACCTCTGGGTTTTGCAGCTTTATCACCTCTTCTGAATATCTGTTTAATGCTCCTTCCATTTTTTCCAACTTTTTGTTGTTTGTGTTGCTATACTCCATCAGTGTTTCATTCAATTTAACCAGATCTGCGTGCAGTTGTCTTATATCTTTCTGTAGGTTACTGGAATTCATGTCTGGAGATTGCATTGCTTTTTGCTGAACAGCTGCAGAACTTTTCCCAGTCAGTGTTTCTTCCTCACTTTTTGTAGCTGATTTTTTTCCAGGTCCTCTGTACTTCTTTTTCCCTGGCATCCAGGCAGTACAATTACTAGCCAGTTACTAAAATTTACCTATAACCACAAGTCTACTGGCCCTCTCTGCTGAGCTTCGGTTTTCAGACTGGGAGAGCTAGAATGAAGTTTAGTCATTGTGCAGCCATCTTGGAAGTATATCACTGCATGCCAATGTTTGATTCATATGGAGGTCTTTTATCATCTATCTCAGCACTTGCAGAAGGCCCGAGATTAGTGTTAGCCTTCACAAGAAAGAACAGCTTGGAAAACTATTTCAGATCAAACAAAATCAGACTGTGAATAAACTTAAATGTAATGATTTACAGTGAACCACCCAGAAAGAAGATATGATTTTTAATTCAGATATACTAACTGCTAAAATCAGTACACATATGTTCTGCACCTGTACTATATTCTTTACTTTAAAAAAAAAATCATATACCTATACCTTCTAAAAATAAAATATACTGTAATTTGGCAGTCTGGCACATTCTAATGGCCTTGTAGGCAAACTTGTGACATCTATCAAGAAAGGGTTACAAACTCTGGAAAAGTGCAACATTTTCTATAACAATGCTTTGAACAAACATGGATATTCATCTACAAATTACACTTAAATGCAGTTTTATACTGTAGTGTCATATGTATATAGTTTTTATTACAATGGTACTCAATTAACAAGCATCTCAATACAGATGGATTTGAATATGAATTTGAAATATGTAAGTTGTACATCTAAGAGCAAAGTTAATGGAACAGTTGCTTCTTGAATTTTTGACTACCAAGTCACATTTCCTGCTAAAGCTTGCAATTTTCCAGTATGGACTTTTGAAATACTTGTAAACATCCCCTTTAGAAACAAACAGTGGTGAAAAAGAAAATGTACATCTACTGTGAACTAAATTTAATGTCATATTTGTTGGGTATGGTTTGAAATGACAGCACTAGAGGAACAGTTTTGAAAACCTAAATGTGTTGTAGTTTCATTTTTAAGAAATACCACACACACTAGTTTCAGCTTCTTTCAGACAAAGGAAGTTCCAGTAGACTATGTCCCTTCTTGGAGGAATCACCTCCTTTGACAAGTTACATAAACTGTCCACAAAAAAAAAATCCATTAAAATTATTTTTTCACATACATTTACACTGCGCAAAAAAAAAAAAGGATGAAAATCAGCTGCTTTCACACACATACTGCCTCACTCAGAAGTAACTGCTTTCTGACTATATATACCTCTGATAGCTGATAGTTGATCATAGCAAAGAGAAATAACTTCTGTACAGTATCCATAAATACAGTATTTAACTGCATAGGGCTGGTATGCCATAAAACACATGACAGAGCTCTAAGCAATTCACAAAAGTCCCCATATTTCCTGGAGTCATGTCATACATTATTGAGTACCTGGATAAATCCAGATATGCAACAAGTACAGACATGTGAATCTACAGTATGGTCCAAGAGTCATAAATCTGTCAACTATGGAGTATACTGTGAAGGGGATTCCAGATTTAATGTCTGCAATTGCAAACTAACAGCAGATTTGTGTTTCTTCCCACTTTATTACCTTATTTTGCTTGTGCTTCTTCTTAAATTGTATTATTCTGCTGCAGTTTTTACTGCTTGGTAGTAGCCTGATTAAATTGTAACTGTTATTCTAAGCCTTTTGGTTTATGCACTTGGGCTTCAAACCAGTTGTTTTACATTAAGAAGTTTTGTGGACTGCATTGTTGTGGCAGGACAGGTAGCTTACATCCTTCTAAGTTGGGAAATGCTGATTGAAGGCTCAGTATCTGTTATTAGTTGCATTAGTTCTGGTTTAAGCATTTGGGCTTCAGGCCAGTTATTTTACATTAAGAAGGCTTCTAGAATGCACTCTTGTAGGAGGACAGGCTAGATTCTGCCCTTCTGAGCTGGGAATTTCTGGTTAAAGGCTTATTGTGACTGCTTATTTGATCTGTTTCTTTCTGAAATTTGTGCTCCTTATTTGCTGTAGCCCAGAAGTTAGTAGTTTATTGGCCATTTTGGGCTAATTTCTATCTCTTTCATTTCCCCTGCTATAAAAACCACAATTGTGTGGTTTTGCATGCCGGGTAGTGCCGGTTAGCTAGGCTTAAACTATTTCCGGCTCCACGAAGTCTGCTCTTCAATTTCTCCCTTGGAACTAGACAAACTTTCAACTTAAGCACTCAAACCATTCATTTCACAGCCCAGCACTTGCTCAAAACTCATAGCAAGCACTAATTAACCCTAGCACTAGACCCCCTATACTGTCCAGAAGGACGAGGCTCTCTATTCGTCCCTACCAGCTAATCAGTAACACAGCTCATTTTGCCTATTCAGGCATGTCCAAAGGGCAGTTTCAGGTATACCCTCCAGTCCAACTGGTGAATCTGGGCATTTTGAGGCAATGTTACACCTGCCTCATGTACACAGACAACCCTCTCCTCCTACCACCAAACACTAATATATAAGAGAGATGCAATTATACAGCCAAACTGGAGGCAAAGCTCTCTCAACCCAAGACTGGAACTGACAGTCAAGAGGAGAAGGAAAATACTTGCAACACACCACCAGTCTTACATAGACCTACTAAACCAACACCGGCAAATAACACACATAAATACACAAAAACATTCTCAGAGGCTCTAAATAAAAATCTGCAAAAGCAACAGAGACCTCCAAAGCAGACACCCAAGCAACCTCTACACCCCATCACAAACGATGAAACACATACTTCACATAATCAGTGTGCCATGCAATCACAGCCCTTAAGGCAAAATAACATACCCAACACACTAGCAATAGGCGACGTCATAGTCAGGCACACTGATGTCCCACTAACTAGGCTGGACAAGAAGAAGGTTACAGTTAGCTGCCTGTCAGGCACCAGGATCCACCACATAACACAAGCACTCAGGTCACTCCAGAACAAGTTCAAATAGAACTCTGTTATTCTCCATGTTGGTGTGAATGACCTGAGACGTACCTCCCTGGACTACATGAAAAGAGACATGGAAGAGTTCTCTGATCACATAGCCCAGGCCAGTATGACCCTGACTCTGAGTAGCATCCTGCCCTCACCAAGAATGATGCCACAGTATAAAGAAAAAATTATCAATTTCAATAATTGGCTAAGTTTCTGGTGTCATTCAAAGGGGATCCAGTATCTGTCCACCTGGGATGACATGCTCGATAAGCCACATTGCTTCTCAAGAGATGGCTTGCACCTGTCACCCTTAGGCTTTTGAATACTAGCCAAGGCTTTTGCCACCCCCATAATGCCTTTTTTAGGCAATGCTCAAAAGACAAACCCACCACCGTAAATAGCACAAGTAACCAAAAACTGAGGGTAATACTATTCAATGCCAGAAGTCTAAACCTCAAAATGCATGCACTCAAGGCACTCCTCAGTATGGAGAACATTGATATCTGTGCAGTAACAGAAACCTGGTTTAAGGCTCCAGAGTGCACCCCAGCACTACCAGGTTACAGCTCATACCATACTTTTCGGCCACAGAACCCGGACCGAAACACAAAAGGTGGGGGTGTATCCATACTCATCAAGGATACCCACACCTCCAGGTTAGTGGCACACCACAATGCCTCAGAGATGATCCATGTGCAACTAACAATGGGCAAAACTGCAGTTCAAATTATAGCTTGCTACAGATCACCCACCATGACCCAGGACCCCCATTCCACGTTTCTGGAGACACTGGAAAATATGAAGGTCCTACCAAATGCCCTAATATTGGGTGATTTCAATTACCCAAACATTAACTGGAAGAACTACTCAAGTACTAACTCCCTTGCCCAACGCTTTCTAGAATTTATAAACGCGAATGCCCTGGATCAACTGGTCAACACCCCCACCAGAGGTGACAACATATTGGACCTGGTCATCACCAATATGGGCGACTGGTGTTCTACACTGGAGGTCAAACCCTCGCTGGTTAGATCAGACTATAGACTAATCACTCTGCATATCCACATTCCGCCCCCACCCCCAATGAAGGAAACCACCATGAAAAACTTTTCAAAAGCAAACTTTACGTTACTTAAGACCGAGGTGGAAAAGTTCACAGCCCCCATCCTAAAGGACAATGCTGTCCAAGCTACTGAATCCCTTACAAAGGCTCTCTATGAGCACCTGCAAGAATGCATGGATCGTGCTATCCCAAGCAAAACCAAGACTCACTCCTCCAAGAAAAGGAAACCAGTCTGGTGGACCCCTGCCATAAACAAGCTATGCAACAGAAGGAGGAAACTAATGCAGAAAAGAGTAAAATCCCAAGAAGGAAAGACATCCCTGATCAGTATCAGGAAGAAACTACGATCCCTCATAAAATCATCCAAGGCTAGCTTCAAAAGAAAAATTGCGAAGGACTCCAAAGATAACCACAAAGCGTTCTTTAGCTATGTCAAGAACATAAGTGGAAACTCTCAGATCTGCTCTGAGTTAGTGCAGAATGGCACAAAATACAATGAACTGACTGATATTACCAACATTCTGGCAGACAGGTTTAGTGCAAACTTCACCCCCCCTCTCACCCCTAAAGGGCTCATAACCATACCAGAAGAATGTAGTGCCTTGGCAATCACTGACACACAGGTTAAAACAGCCCTATCCAAAGCCAAAAATACAGCTTCAATGGGACCAGACAGTGTCCCAGGTTGTGTCTTACATGAGCTCCAAAATGAACTAACCTCTCACCTAAACACACTGTTCAAACTCAGCCTCTCTACAGGCTACGTACCCATAGAGTGGCACACAGCAACAGTTATCCCACTCCACAAAGGTGGAGCCACAACGGACCCTGGGAACTATTGCCCTATAAGCTTGACTAGCCTGGTCTGCAAGGCTATGGAGTGCATCATCATGGAATTCATTACCAGAGACATTGGGAACCTTCAAACTTTGGACCCTACCAAGTTTGGCTTTGTTAAGGGCAGATCATGTCTCTTAAATCTGGTGGACTTCTTTGAGAGAGTTACCAAGGCTTTAGATGAGGGAAAGGAGGTCCACACAGCCTATCTAGACCTCGCAAAGGCTTTCAATACCATTCCCCATTCTGGTATTATAGACAAGCTCACCAGCCTGAACATAAACCCCTGTCACGAGATGGTTTGCCAACTGTCTCACTGATAGAACCCACATGATGAGAGGTGCAGGCTCTAGGTCCGACTCTAAACTAGTTACAAGTGGCGTCCCCCAGGGCTCAGTCCTGGGACCCCTCCTGTTCGGTATATACTTCTCAGAGGTACAGGCAAGCACAGGACAACTATGGCTGACCAAGTTCACAGACAACTGCAAACTGGGGGCCATAACTGACTCTCCAGGTGATACAGACATCCTCCAGAAGGGTCTCACTGAGACGGATACCTGGTGTCAAAATCATGGCCTCAAGCTAAATGCCAAAAAGTGCATAGTCATCTCCTCTGGAAAAAACAAAGTACCCGTGAACTACCACATACGTGGTAGTCCCCTAAATACAGAAAATGTAATAAGGGATCTGGGAACACAAGTAGATAGTAATCTCTCCTTTGATAATCATATTGCCAAGGTGGTTAGAAAATCCTTCTATGTGGCCCACCTAATCACAAAAGGGTTCGCATCTAGAACAAAGGTTATTGTGCCCCTCTACTCATCACTCATCAGACCCATCATAGAGTACAACGTCCCATTTGGAATGTACCTTACAAGACACCTGTAACAGCTAGAAAGACCACAGAAGTACCTCACCAAGAGGATTACTGGCCTCAAACATATGCCCTATGCAGCCCGACTGAAGAAACTCTAGTTGTATTCAGTTGCATACTGCTTACTCAGAGGTGATCTCTGCCTGACATACAAGATCATGTCCAACCCAGAATTGATGGACATGCTCCACCTAAAAAAAAAAACAAATCCCCAAGAGCCACAAGCTCTAGGGATCTAAACCTCACCACAATGATAAATAGGACATGCTGGAGGGATAGATTTCTGTCCCAGAGACTCCTCATGCTTTGGAACAGGATTCCAGTCTACATTAGGCAGAGCCCCTCACTAACACTCTTCAAGAGAAACCTTGACGAGTGGATGGGAAACAGAAAATTTACTCCGGGGATCACTGCAGTGGCTCTGCTGGACAGAGGCACAGGGAACTAAAGGCTCTGCTGGATCGAGGCACAGGAAACCAATCTAAGGGGGTGGCAAAAGCCAACACATTCTGGCTAGGCTTATAGATGCCCTCGGGCAGATAGTCTAGTACTTACCTATGAACCTATAAGATAAAACTGGATGGACAAATCCAATGACACAGGATTGGAGATGTACTTACAACACAAAGATTAAGCAACATTACCAATATAGGCTATGGGAGTGCAGATAAATTATTTAGTAAAGGGACAAGCCTGCTCCATTGTCAGAGAGGAATGAAGTCCAGACTATGGCCAAGGCAATCTGAGTATGATTTGTGGCTCAGGCACTTGATTGAGCTGGCAGTGAGAAAGGAGTGCCCATGCTGGGTGGGTCTCTCTCAACTCTTGGGAGAGGTCACAACTTGGAGAAGGATCACTTGGCTGGGACAGGTTGGTGGATCAAGGATGTATGGCTGCCCTAGGGCCTGAAATGGGCACATCCTCAAAGACCACACCCCATGGCTCTTCCAGCCTACTGTGGACACATCAGCATACTGAAGAAAAGGTTAGAGTTTAGATAAAGCCTAGTGAACAGCATACATGACACTGCCAGCTGCTAGCTCTCTTTAGAAGCTCCTTTACCTGACCACCAGTGATGGTCTTAGTCAGGAGAGGGGGAGTAATACTGGTATAATGCTGTTTTTCCCAGTCCCCTTCCCTCCCCATGATTTGGTATCAGGAAACACAGGAGCTATGAAAGAACAGCAGAAGCAGCTGATCAGCTGGGCAGGGAATACCCCCCAACATATTTAGTAAAGGGAGGTAAAAGCACATTCTGATGTGGAGTATGGTGTACAGAAGTAGTGTACTGCAACCATATAACACCTCACCCCTGCACCACTGAATAAAAAAGATGTTGTCAATAGGAGCACTTCAGGCACCAGGTCTGTTCATTAAAATAATACCATCATGTCACTTGCTGTGAAATATACCTAGATGACCTGAAAGGGTCATGAATTGCTCCTGACATGACAGTGGAGAAGAGAGCATGGCCAGTGTGTCTCCTTCCAACACACTGTGTAATATATATATATATATATATATATATATATATATATATATATATATATATATATATATATATATATATATATATATATATATATATATATATATATATATATATATATATATATATATATATATATATATATATATATATATATATATATATATATATATATATATTCAGTAAACATCCACTAAGCAAAACAATGGCTAATCATTTCTTCACACATGAAACATTTATTAACAGCAAAACATAAATGCTTTCACAGTTTTGCCAACTGCTTCATTATTTGTTAACAGACAAGTGAATACGCTTCCACTTATATATAAGACCATCATTAAATTAATCAACATTTAAAGCACTCATGTCTCATAAACTCAGCTTATACAATAATACAAAAAAGTAAAATGCTTTATTAAAACCATATATATAAAAACATATATATAAAAACATGTTATAAAAAATCAAATCCATTTATAAATTTAAATACATAATTACTTATCACATTATCTTTGTAATGCTCTGTATTTCAAAACTGGTTTAATTGGAACCTTTTCATTTAAGCCTCTACCTCTATCCGCTCTCATAATAATTATCCATCTTGTCTCTTTTTGTTCAGCCCTATTTGTGATGTCTCCCATTCTTTCTCCTACTCTAATTCTATCTATAACTAAAAACTTAAAATAATGTTTACTATCATTATTCATAATATATTTAACCAATGTGTTGATAGATATTTTTCTGTTTATATCATCCTGGTGTTCCCTTATTCTTTTAAACTATGGTCTATTTTACCTATGTAGAATGACTGGCACTCCATGCAATGTGCCAAGTACACTATATGCATGGTGTTACAGTCAGCTTCTATATTAATTATAAATTTTTTCTCCAAGTCCAGATGAAAAAACTGACTAGTGTTATCTATGAATGTACAAAAATGACATTTCTGACTTGGTTTTGTAACCAACTTGTTTTCAGTTCTAGCCTCCCTTGTTCTACTGCCTCACTAATCTCTTCATCAGCTGTAAAATTGGCCAGAATATTTTACATACTGCCAAAGCCTGATTGACATTATTAGAGTAGTGTACTGGCATTTTCACTATGTTGGTCATAGCTCGTTCTTTATTATTCACTTTGTCAGTCTCAAAAAAATAAGGTTTTGCCTGTGTCTCCCTCATCTCCTTGACCTGCATTAGAATGTGATTTACCCATTAGAAATCATAACCTCTATCATTAAATCTATTCCCTAGTCCATTCAGCTCAAGTTCAAAATTACCTTCCTTTGTACACAGTCTGGATATTCTCATTCCCTGTTCCTTTACAATATTATTAAATATGTGGGAGGGATGCATACTTGTTCTATGTAATAAGTTGTTTCTATAACACTTTTTCCTATGCACTTTAGTATCAACTCCCTCTCCCCTATGTTTAGTGATATTTATATCTAAATAATTTATTTCTTGATATGAGAATTCCATTGTAAACTTTAAAAAGGGAGTAGTACTATTTAGATGTTCATAGAAAATGTTTAATATATCTGGACTATCCTACCATATTAAACATAAATCATCTACAAACCATCAGTATAAGCCAATATATTTGGTGAAAGGACCGTTTACTATTACATCTGCCTCCCAAATGTTTTTTGCCATTAATACGGTGAACAAGAGTGACAGAGGTGGTGATTCAAAGGCTTTAGTGGAGGTCAGAGAGACTGTTTGGCAATTGAGACTTAATGCTAAGCAACAACCAGGGATTAATGATTGTATTTCAATTGCAGGGGTTTTAAAGAAGGGCGATGCAGGTCTGAAATTGTAGTTAAACCTGTTTATAGGTTCATAGGTTTATACTAGGCTATCTGCCCAAGGGCATTTATAAGCCTAGCCAGAGTTTTGTGGCTTTCGCCACCCCTTTAGTTTGGAGGATACTATGCCCATTATTTTGCTGTGCCTCTGTCAAGCAGTGACACTGAGATAATCCCTGGGGTATATCTGTGATCTCCCATCCATTGGTCAAGATTTCTCTTGAACAAAGCCAGCGAGGTGCTCTGCCTCACATGTACCGGGATTTTGTTCCACAGCATAGGGAGTCTCTGGGTGATGAATCTGTCCCTCCAGCACGTCCTATTAATAACCGTGTCAAGGTTTAAGTCTCCCACCCTTGTAGTTCTGAGGGATCTAGATTTTTTGAGGTGAAGCATGTTCATCAATTCTGGGTTGGACATGGCCTTGTATGTCAAGCACAGGTCACCTCTGAGCAGATGGTAAGCGACTGAGTAGAGCTGAAGTTCCTTCAGTCGGGCAGCATAGGACATATTTTTGAGACCCTTTATCCTTTTGGTGAGGAACTTTTGGGGCCTTTCCAGTTGCTGCAGGTGTCTTGTCAGATACATTCCGAATGGGGCATTGTACTCAATCATTGGCCTGATGAGTGATGAGTACAGGGGGACGATGACTTCCCTTGATCTAGATGTGAATCCCTTCATGATCAGGTGGGCAATGTAGAAGGTCTTCCTAACTACTTTGGCAACGTGAGTATCAAATGAAAGGTTACTGTCAACTTGGGTACCCAGATCCCTGATAACCTCTTCTGTGCTTAGTGGGTTGCCGCCTATATGGTAGCTAGGGGTAACCTTGTTTTTCCCGAAGGGTATGACTATGCATTTTTTGGCGTTTAACTTTAGGCCATGGTTCTGGCACCAGTTTTCCATTTCTATAAGACCCTTCTGAAGGATATCTGTGTCAGTTGTGTTCTCAACTATGGCGCCCAGTTTGCAGTCATCTGCAAATTTTGTCAGCCATAATCCTCCTGTGTTTGCTTGTACTTCTGAAAAGTAGATGCCGAACAGGAGAGGGCCCAGGACTGAGCCCTGTGGGACACCACTTGTGACAGGCTTTGAGTCTGACATGGCGCCAGCAACTCTGACCCTGTGGGTTCTGTCACTTAGCCAATTTGCAACCCATTTTGTGACGTATGGGTTTACATTTAAGCTGATGAGTTTTTCAATGATACCTGAGTGGGGTATTGTGTCGAAAGCCTTTGCCAGGTCGAGGTAGGCTGTGTGGACTGCCGTTCCCTCATCAATGGCCTTGGTGACTGTTTTGAAAAAGTCCACCAGGTTTAAAAGGCATGATCTGCCCTTGACAAAGCCAAACTGGGTCGGATCCAAAGTCTGCAAGTCTCCTATGTCTTTATTTATGAGTTCCATTATGATCCTCTCCATAGCTTTGCAGATCAAGCTTGTCAAGCTGATGGGATGGTAATTTCCGGTCGGTGGAGGCACCTCCATTGTGAAGTGGGACCACAGTTGCCGTACGCCACTCCTTAGGCACGTATCCTGAGGTGAGGCTAAGATTAAACAGCTGCCCTAACTGCGGGTTTAATTCCTCATTGAGTTCGTGGAGCACACATCCGGGGACACCATCTGGCCCCATGGATGCTGTGTTTTTTGCCTTGGAGAGAGCAGTTCTCACCTGAGCGTTTGAGATGTTTGGGGGGCTATAATTCTCTGGTATGGATATCTCACCTTTTGGGCGTGCGGTTGCACTGAACCTGTCAGCCAGTATGTTGGCAATGTCTGTAGGTTCAGTAATTTTTACATCATTTTGAACTAATTCTGAGCATATCTGGGAGTTTCCTCCCAGGTTTCTAACATAGCTAAAGAAGGCCTTATGATTGTCCTTTGAGTCCTTGGCGACTTTTCTCTCAAAATTTGCCTTGGATGATTTTATGAGAGATCTTAATTTTTTACTTATAATGATCAAGGGTATTTCCCCTTTTAAGGATTTTGCTCTATCTTGTAGTAGCTTCCTCCTTTTGTTGTAGAGCTTGTTTATGGCTGGGGTCCACCAAACTGGACGCTTGCCTTTGGTACAAAGGGTCTTTGTTTTGTTTGGGATTGCCTGATCCATGCAGTCCTGTAGGTGCTGGTAGAAGGCATTTGTAAGTGATTCAGCGGCTTGAGTAATGGTTTCCGCAGTCTCGGGGGCCATAAAAGAGACCACACTAGCCTTTAGAAGTGTGAAGTCGGCTTTTGAGAAGTTCTTCACTGTGGTCTTTTTTATCTCAGGTGGGGGCAGATGTGGACTTCCAGTGAGATTAGTTTATGGTCTGATCTCACCAGTGAAGGGTATACTTCCGGTGTTGAACATTGTGACCCCATGTTCGTGATGATGAGATCTAGTATGTTATCTCCTCTTGTGGGAATGGTGACTAGTTGTTCCATGGCATTTGAGTTTATGAACTCTAGGAACCTTTGGGCTAGAGTGTTGGGGCTTGAGTAGTGATCCCAGTCTATATTCGGGTAGTTGAAATCACCTAGTATGATGGTGTTTGGAGATACATTTATCCCCTCCAGTGTTTATCAAATATATATTTTTTGTAACAATTATTTATTTATCTATATAGTGATACAAGTAATTAAGTATTTTAGGCGAGTCGTTAATATGTTTTTAAGTATAAAAAAGGCCCTTTAAATGTTCTTAAATGTTTTTTAAAATTTTTTTAATTTTTATTATGCTGCTGAACAGTTCTGTAGTTTGCTTTTAATAATTTAATACACTAATATATTAGCACCTGAATCAATATTTTTTAAGAACAATATTTTTTATTTTGGCATTTGCATATTTGATTAGTCACATGATGTTTTAAGGCTATTTAAATGCAATGGTATTTTAATTGTCACTCTGATGTCTATTAATTATTAGAGTGAAAGCGCTAAGTCCATTGTCTGTTGCACTTTTTTGGATTAAAGTGGAATGAGTGTTCCTGCATTACCACTGGTATGTTATTTTTTATTAAGTACCTGATTCTATCTGGTCCCACGGGACCTCTTGGATGATTCTTTTTTTTTTCTAGCAGCTTTTGTATTTCTAGTGCTGTTGCTTTCCTCTAACTGGGTGGAACACTGGGAAATTTGAATACAGGCAGAGGAAAGGGAATTATATAACCTCTGGAAATGATACTCTGCACCCACGTATCTTTTGTGACGTCTAACCAGGCTCTCTGGTGCAGGGATAATCAACTCCAAATTGCTTCTAGAGGGGAACAATTGGGCCTCCTTTCAGGAGCACTTGGTAGGGTCTATTGGAGAAGGAATCTCTGGACCCTTGGTTCTGCAGCCCCCTCTAACATGTGGGCATTGGCATCCATTCAAGTCCCCCCTCTGCCCCTGGAGGAAATATCTCCACATGGATCTTGGAAAGGATCCTGGGACTTCTTGAACTGCATTTTTCAACCTCCTCATTGATTCCTTGAAAAGGATCTTTGAGGAGTCAAAAAACATACACCCACTGCACAGAGAGTCTTCCCACTTTTTCACACCTGAACAGCATGTCTTTAACTTTAGGGCCAAACAATGAACTGCTGTCAAAGGGTGCACTGATGAACGAGGTCTTGAAGGACTCCACAAAACCACACAAGCACATCCAAGCATGCCCTTTAATGGAACTTCTTGAACCCGCCAACCTTGAGGCACCTTCAGCTGCATGCGAGATAAGCCTCATGGAAACATTAGAAACAGACTGTAGGGTAGCCAATCTGTGAGGACACAGAAGTTTGAGTCTTGGCAGTAGTGATCCCAGAAAGCGATTTAGACAGTTCTTTCATCAAGTCCCTTTGTAGTCTTGTAAAGTGTGACAGGTACTGTAGTTCAGTGACCTAAAGGCAAAAGTCACTGAAGCATACACACAATTCCCAAATCAGTCCAATGCCTTTGACTCCCTTTTAGGGAGATGGTCAGAGGAACTTTGCTCAGTAAGTTCCATATTTGTGGCCACCGCCATGGCCATAGCATCTAAGGGCACTCCTTTGCTCCAGAATTCCATACACACAGGTGGAGCTAGAATCTGATCTGGACTTTTGGGGATTAGTTCAACTGAGTCAGGCTCCTTCCACATTTGCCTAGAGATCAAGTCAATGAGTTCATCAGCGGGCAGAGTAACCCAGGAAGTAAACGGGTTAGCTTCAAAGACTTCCAAGAATACTGATTTGTCTGAGGAAGGGTTATAGGAGGACCAACCATCCCTCTGATTAAGAAGTTCAAGAATATCTATGAATGAGATGTCTTCAGTTGGTCATCTTGGGGACCCTTCTCTTTCATCAAAATCAGTATCCTCAGTGAATGACTCCTGAGGGGAGTCCAAGTGCCCCCTCTTGCCCTTCCTCTTCCCAGGGACTTCCTCAGTGGGATGCTCCTGTGAAGTATCAGAAGAGATTATAAAGCCATGCTGGCAAGCCTGGAGACACTTGGACTCCCCTCAGGAGTTATTCACTGAGGATACTGATTTTGATGAAAGAGAAGGGTCCCCAAGATGACCAACTGAAGACATCTCATTCATAGATATTCTTGAACTTCTTAATCAGAGGGATGGTTGGTCCTCCTATAACCCTTCCTCAGACAAATCAGTATTCTTGGAAGTCTTTGAAGCTAACCAGTTTACTTTCTGGGTTACTCTGCCCACTGATGAGCTCATTGACTTGATCTCTAGGCAGATGTGGAAGGAGCCTGACTCAGTTGAACTAATCCCCAAAAGTCCAGATCAGATTCTAGCTCCACCTGTGGGTATGGAATTCTGCAGCAAAGGAGTGCCCTTAGATGCTATGGCCATGGCGGTGGCCACAAATATGGAACTTACTGAGCAAAGTTCCTCTGTCCATCTCCCTAAAAGGGAGTCAAGGGCATTGGACTGATTTGGGAATTGTGTGTATGCTTCAGTGACTTTTGCCCTTAGGTCGCTGAACTACAGTACCTGTCACACTGTACAAGACTACAAAGGGACTTGATGAAAGAACTGTCTAAATCCCTTTCTGGGATCACTACTGCCAAGACTCAAACTTCTGTGTCCTCACAGATGGCTACCCTACAGTCTGTTTCTAATTTTTCCATGAGGCTTATCTCGCATGCAGCTGAAGGTGCCTCAAGGTTGGCGGATTCAGAGACATCTGGGATCCAGAGGGAAGATCCAAGGGGGTAGGATTGGTCCATCCTGATGGAGCAGTAAACACTCTCTTCACTACCTCAAAGGCAGAATGCTAAGGGAGAAGGAAGGCAATGAAGCTGAGAAGCTAGGCTTTTGGCCCATTGGTTCCCCCTGCCCAGAAGGCAATCTACCTAAGTCAGAGTTGAGCTGTCCAATACCGAGGATCTGAGAGGCAGAAATGGCTCAGAAAACTTCTGAATTGACTCTGACACCTTGGAATTGACAGGGACACTTTAGCTCCAAAAGTCGTCCGTCTCTGAAGACTTCAGATATGATACAGATGTTCCCAGAAGACTCAGATCCAGGGACTCTGAAATGATTGGTTAGATCAGAGAAGGAGTTGAAATTGGCAGAGTGGTAGAATGATGGGCTTCCTGACCCAAAGAGGTAGGAGCCAGGAGAATTCCCATCTGTATCTGAGCTGACAGGAATCTCCTCATCATTCTGTCCATGTCCACTTCAATCAAACTTCTGGAAGAATGAGAAGAAGCTAGGGATAGGGACCTAGAGTGCCAGTGTTCCAAAAAGGGAGAAAGTACTCTAGAAAGTACTGGATCCAAACTTGGAGAGTATCTGGTTCTGGGTAAGAGTCTTGGATATGAAGTGCTTAGATCTGAGAAGGATTTTTTCAGATCCAGCACCGGTCGAACTGCAGCAGCCTTTGGATCCAATTTATGCTTTTTCTTTGGAGGTTCAAAGGATGATGGAGTCAAGGATCCTAAAAGTTTAGGAGACTTAGTGGAAGTCTCCTTTGATTTTGATTTGGGGGATTGAGCCCCAACAATAGCTTCAGAGAAAGAAGTAGGAATTAACCACTTCAAAATAAGTTTATTTTGTCTATCCACAATTGCACGTGGATTAAAGTTTTTGCAAATAGTACAATCGACTTGAAGGTGGTCCAGGTCCAAACAACATACACATAAAGTGTGAACTTCAGACAAAAGCCTGTACTTTTGGCACTTCTTAAAACCCGAAGGACCTTTTTCTGACATCCTGACATGTTATAACAAAAAATCGAATAATAAGAAAGAAAGTGACTTCATCTTCTTCTACTTTTTTTTTAAACAAGGAAAATAAAGAAAGAGAAAAACCAATGATGATATCAAGAATTGCACAGAAAGTGTAAAAGGAAAAAAAACAATACCAAATACAGTAAAAAAAACTACACATAGTGTAATAAAAGGGAGGCTTGATTAATGATTAATAACATTTGAAAAGGAAATATTAGAACACTTATCATTTTAAATGAGTCGCTCAAAAGCTCAAGATAACGACGTCTAATGCTGAAAGTGGCAAAAGAGATCTGGGGTATGTTAGGAGTTGGTGCAGTATGGGTAAGGGAAGAGCTTGAGAGTTTTTTGGTGGCCAAGAGCCAAAGTAATGGCTGAGTCAAAGCTGAGGACCATATCTGAACCTAACAGTTGAGGACAGAATGAAAATTGACAATATCAGATCAACTGATATGAGAATATTGGACTGGTGGAAACAACAAAAACTTGGAGAAAGATATGGAGTTGTTAGTCAATTAATAATGATAAAGACATATAGGATATCACAAGTTACTTTGCCACTAGTACTATCCATGAACATTGGGCAATGAGATGTAATGATTAATCCTGCAGTTTAGCTGAGTCATAGGGAATATACTGGTTATCATGTTTGTTCAAAGATTTAACAATGGGGGTGTGAGCATGAGCGGAGATTAAGCATAAACTGTCAGCAGATCTTCAGGTGGAGGAGGATGAAAGGTTATTGCAGCAGCAAGTTACTTTGATTAGCCACTTCAATTCAGCAACACAAGGGACTTTGAAAGTGCTAGCAGTGAGACTAAGGCAATAAAAGGTGGATAGGTGGTGCTAGTCTTGAGGAACCCTAAAAACCAGAGTGAGGTGAAGACACCATATGAGAGCCTAGAGGTTTTTAAGCATTATTATAGAAAGCTGTATACTAATGACTGCAGGCAGCAAGGTTTGGAAAGAGACGTTGAACTACAGGTAAAATCTACCCCTTCCAAGAATAGGAAAGGGCACTGCTAAAGCTTTAGTCAAGGAGACAGGATATAGAGAAGTAAAGAACGTGATTTTAAACAGTCTACTGGCAAGTCAGTGGGTTTGTAGTATGGAAACAGGGGGGATTAATTAATAAGGGTATGGATAACTATGATGAATGAAGTACTTAAGACAAAGAAGATATCGAAATCTTGGAAAAAAGGAATTATTGTAGCATTACCTAAAGAGGGGAGAAATCCATAATATCCAGACTTGTACAGACCTATAACAATTCTTAAGCATGGTTATAAGGTTTTTATGAGTATCCTGGCATCCAGATTGGCCAGGGTGATAAGGAGCTTGGGATCGAGATCAATGTGGTTTCATAGAGGGTAGAAACGCAACAGATAATACAGTCAGAATTTTAATACTTATTCAGGATGCTGGGGTGAGGGAGGAGAAAGTGTCAGTGATATCACTGGATTCAGAAAAAGGTATTTGCTAGAGTAGTTTAGCCATATTTATTTATGGTCCTGGATGTAATGGGGTTCCATCAGAAGTTGATCCAGATACTAGAGGAAATTTATAAGGGAATGACAGCCCAGGTTAAGTTCCCAGCCAATTTCCCATAGGGGCTTATGATTACAAGAGGTAAAAGGCAGAGGTGTCTGTGCCCCCCTCCCCTGCTGTTTGTGCCTTGCATATGGAGTAGGTGGCTACTGAAATTTGATGCTTAGGGATACAGAGTTAGCAATGGGGCACAAAGGAACTAAAAATATTTTTGTTCGCCAGTGACAGTATTTTGACACTCGTCCAACTGGAAGCAGATATACAGACGTTTGGGATCTTGGATAAATGTGAGTCTTTCTCAGGGTATAGATTAAACAAACAAAAAAACAGTGCCTTAACAATTAATCTAGCCCCTGAACAGACCCATAGGCAAAGAGTACAAACAAATGTGGATGGTATGGGAGTATTATTTTTTGGCAAAACCTGGAATTCGTTGCCAAACTATATAACCCTACAATCCTCCAAACGTATCTTCAAAAAAAACCTCAAACAGTATCTCAAAGTGAACTGGCTTTGCCCATGTACCAACCATGATTAAGTTATAAACTGAAAGCATAATCTGTAAATATCATAACATGTAACTACGTCACCAAGCTCTATATCCAATCTGATGTCTCTTGATTTTAATTGTGTCTGTCCATGAGAATTGTAAGTCCCTACTAGGGAACACTACTAAACCATTGTACATAATCACTTTGTTTTATATGTTCTAATGTTATCTAACTTCTTGTGTAATCTATGTAAATTTGTCTATTTGGAGCTTCCCTGGGCCTCCACTGAAAATGGACATGTATCCAGTCGGACTATCCCAGTAAACAAATGTAAAATAAATAAATAAATAAATAAAATTAAATATTTAGGTTTGTGCCTTAGGAACTTATCTGAAAGCTTTAAGTAAAAAGCATATGATCTTACACTGAACAATGTTAACAAAAATCTAAAGAAATGGAAATAACTAGGACTCTATCTTCTGCAGAGGGTCCAGGTTCTCCAGTGGCATGTGCTACCTCATGTTTTGTACATTAGTCAAGCTTATTGAGTTCCTCCCTAAAAGGACCTGATTACTAAGTTAGTGGACTATATGAGGAATGTTTTTGAGATTAGGAGAAAAAAATGAGTATTGTCTGGGAAAAAATAAAACTCCCCAAAGATTAAGGTGGCCTGGGGGTTCCAAACTTACATAAATATTTGAAGTCAATTTGGCTATCTTTTCTGCCTACATTCTAGATAGGGGGCTGTGATGATGTAAGGTATTGCCAGCTACGCCAGGAGAACTAGGGCAGTAGATGTGTAACATAAACCAGCATAGCTAGCTGGAGTTTTGTAAAGAATTATATGTCACTTGTATATCAAACTGTACAAGTGCTTGTGTTGAAAATGCATCTGTAAAACTGCTTGAGTTAAAAATGTACCAACAGTGGGCCCTGCAGGACAGAAAAGAAATACACCCGCATTGTAACTGTTTAATATATTGTAACAAGAGGATACTGGAAGATATGAGGTTAATCTCAGTCAGACTAACTTTAAAAGATAGTCTGAAATTAAATTACATGGTTTAGGGCATAAAGATTGCATCTTACAGTTCTGTTTGCAACCACAGACAAAATGTCTGTGAAACCCAGGACTAGAAATCCTACTGTATTTGTCCCTAGGGATGAACTAATTGATAACCTGGAAGGGTGGAAGTTTTTGAAATGGTTTTATAGCTTCCAGATGCTATAACACATCTTAGCAAAGCTCTATGTGTGTGTATTATGAAACACGTGTGAGAGTCTGGTTCAGTTTCTAGGACAAGGGGTAGTGTGGGAACCAGAAGTCAAGTGACCAGATGTATGTGATGCCATTCTGAGATCCAACACTGAAATGATGTTTTAATATTAGATGAGACAGAAGTCTCAGTGCAGTCTGTTTTTGAAACCTAACAAGGAAGGATCACTCACCCACTTCATCTTGCCTTGCTTTAGTAAGTAACCAGGGAATAGTAATTATTTAGATCAGTCAGGAAAATATAGTGAGATTAGTTAAGTACTGTTTTTTTTTGTATCTGTATGAATCTATCCATCTGTGTTATTTTTAATATTTCTTGTGATTGAAACGCTGGTGTTTATTGTAAATAGATATTTAGTATTTTCATGTTCTTTTATTATTTATTATTAAATATATTTAAACTTTTCATTATATCTGGTCTTTTAGAAAATATTTGAACCTTTGAAAGTACTTATATTTATTTGCTGACACTGTGGCTGCTCCTGAAAGCCTTGCTACATTGGTCAAATACTATAATTTCTTTTATTATTAATTTTACTCAGTATAATTGGGTACCCTTGTAACAGCATTAGAGTAGCTGGATTTGGAGTATTCTGGTGGCAGTATCTACTTTATAGTTTGGGCAGAGGGGGCATAGCTGGTAAATCTGTGCCAGCCTTTCCTGCGTGTGTGTGTGTGTGTGCTTCAGCTACTTGGAGCAGGGACACAGAGCACTGGCTTCACATAGAGGGTGGTGGAGGGCCTGGCTTGGAACACTTGGCTAAGGACTCAACTTTACAGCTGTGTCAGTGGGGAGTCTAATGTAGGGGCCTGTAGAGAGAGAGGGGAAACCCAGCCCCAGGACTGAGTGTTCTCGCTGTGTGATATTAAGGGAAATTGTGCTTGGTGCAGGGAGCTGCATCTGGGAACTCTGTGTATCTATTTTTGCTCCAAGTGAACATCCCTCACCGTCCATTGTGAGGATTATGACTCCTTCATTACTGGCACAGAGGAGGGACATTACAGGGGTGATCAAGCTACCTGGAAGGATATGTTATGGGAGAAGTATCCAAAAGTACAGCAAAATAACCTAATCAAGGTGTCCTGGGGAGAAGGAGCTCCAAAATAGGACAGCTACTGCTTGATTCTCTTGGTCAAAGTGTTAGTCAGATATTCCTGATATTCTTGAATAACAATTTGGTTAGCTGGAGAAGATGATCCTTCCAATCGGCATGACACAAGCTGATAAACAGCAGAACACAGCAACATGGAAATGGGGAAGGCAGGACATTAATGTGAAATACTGGACTCAAATATGTAAAAATGGGGAGTCACTGAAGTGGGAGGAGGCAAAAAATAACTACAACCTAGCAGCTAGTTTAAAGAGAGTCTTTTAGAAAGAATTGTAGAACACAACAGCAAGAGTGGTCACCAGTTGTAACTTGGTTAATGGAGGTAGGAGAGTCACAAAGTATTAGCAGGCATCTAATTTCTGAGGCATATAAATTTATCCAAAAGGGGGATAAAAGTGTAATGGAATATTGCAGAACTAGCTGAGAGAAACTCTTATTACTACAACTAAAGGCTGACCTGTGGGATGAACTCTGTTATATGCCAGGAAATGTAATCAAATCCAGAAGAGTTTGTATCTTTACCTAGAAATGTTTGTATAAATATTTTTATGAACCCCACAAGCTAGGATGTTTCCCACAACAAGGAGTCTTTGCTGGAGGTGTAAGGCAGGGGATCTAGGAAAATGGAGACATATTTTTGAAACTGTAGGGAATTAATCCAATTCAGGTCTGAGTTAAGTGCTCTGATAGGCAAAGTAACTCAGGAGAAATTCACTTTGACATAAAGTCTACTACTCTTGGAAATAACAGGACAACTTGAATGGGATAATAGTTTTGTAAAGATAATGTGGATAATATGTTTCATGTCAAAAAAAGACAATAACCAGCAAACGAGAAAAGACTGATAGCCCAACAGTTCAGGAAGTGGAATTATTAATGGATCAGTTTAAACAAGAGGAGGAACACATATGGGAAGGTAAGAGGCAGTTTAAAGAAATAATGAGTAGTTGGTTGAGATACAAAGATACAGTTAGCAGTTAATTTAGAAAATCTAAGGTAGGATACTAATAGGGAAGGGGGAGAAGGCTTGCAAATATTGTTTTATTATTGTCGTTATTCTTTATTTTTCATGTGACATACATGTAAAGTAGCCGTTTGCTATATCTTGGAGAGTTGGGTGTGGATAATCTGTAAATTTTAGAAATGTAAAAAGACCACCTGTAGTGGTAATGATATTATCAAATTTTCCCCCTGCTCTGTAACTGTAAACTATTCTTGCTAGTCACCAGCATTTTTATTTTTCTAATACTGCACTGTAACTTAACTCTTTCTGTTAATCACCTGCATGTATTTCTTCTGATTGTACTGTTACTACTTATATTCACTCATGAATCATTTAAGGTCCAAACTTGTTAGCATCTTAACTCCTATCTCCAAACTTCCTATTTTATGTTTTCTCAGTTTATTGGTGTATACGTCCTATATTTGCACTAAACAACATAACTGCTCAATCAGTCAGTCTAATATAAAAACAGAAGTTATGGCATAATACTTGGACATAATAGCTTACTGATTGCTCCTGACGGGAGCTTCAAACAGGGTCCACATCCTAATTTAACCCATTTGATACTGGCATTCCTATCCAATTGGATAGTCACTCTTCTAATACCTCCTTTAATGCTTTGTGAATTTAAAATCCCAGACCAGCATTCCACACCATCTTTTACAATCTTATTCTAAGCCTTAGGATACCTGTATTGTATACTGGTGTTGTGCAAACACCAAGTACAGGATTTTTGTGATTCTTCTTGCCTAATTTATTCAAACCACAAGCAGAACATCATTTTGTTGTACAACTGTGAAGATACTCATGCAATCTTGCTCTATATCATAGGAAATTACATGTTTTACAGCTGCTATACATATATAGCTATGTTTGTTTGATGTGGCGATATATTACACTGCTCCATTTGCACTAATTTTAGCTAGTTTCACTTCTAGTTTAGCATTTGTGCTGTGAATATGTTTAACTATTGAAATGTAACAACTTTCAGTATTGTATAACATTACTGGGTATCTAGTGTTTGCCAGTGTAATTTTCTTTGGAAATTGCATGTGGATTGTTACTGTAATGATGCAGGACACTTAAGAATACCAGTGCATTTTTATTAGTGAATATTGAGCTGTTATTGATGCTAATTACGTTGCTTTGATTTACATTACTTACTGTGTGCTATATACTGTTCCTACCTACCTTTTTTCACTCTTTTCTCAGTCTACTTTCATTCATTACCTGTCTATTCCTATTAATCATTTCACTATAACTTTTGCTCGTTATGCTTTTCACTGCTCTTTATGTTACACCCTGTCTCTCTCATAATATTACTACTTTAAAATTAATTTAGAATACTCCAACTTGCATAACCTTCCGTCTCTCTCTCTCTACCCTTTTCATAGTTCTTAAGCCCATTAATATTTTGTACCCCTGCAAGTCTCCAAACTGTGCAAAATCAAGTTTTTTGGGGCTTCTACAACTTCAGCTAAAGTGTGACTTACTTCCTGTCAGTATTTCAATTAAACATATATGCCATGCTTAACTAGTTTTTACCTGTAATTCTGTTACCTATAGTCACCTGCTTCACATCACTGAGATGCTCTGGTATCCTCAACCCCTCCCCCATTATGTGTCAGTCTCCCAGTAGCTTACCTTTTCTGTAACAGTTTTTTTTTTTCTACAATATGTTTTTTCTGTAGCTGCTACTTAATTGACACCCTCTCATTACCTCTCTTTTGCTTTCAGCCATTCCCCCTGCTCTGTAACTATAAACTATTCCTGCTAGTCACCAGCATTTTTATTTTTCTGATACTGCTCTGTAACTTTAAACTCTTTCTTTTAATGACCTCCCTCTGTCTCTTCCAATTACACTGTAACTGCTTATATTCACTCAAGAATCATTTATAGTCCAAACTAATTAGCATCTTATCTCCTATCTCCACACTTCCTTTTTTATGTTTTCTCAGTTTATAGGTATACATGTCCTATAATTGTACAAGACGGCATAATTGCTCAATCAATCAGTCTACTTTAAGGATAGAAATTATTGCATAACACTCAAGACATTGTAGCTTACTGACTGTTCCTAACAGCATCTTCAAACAGGTTCTGGGGTCCAGCCTGCTCCATTCACCCTCGCTATGCTTGGGCTCATTCCATTCCACTACCCTACCCCCAATTCCCACCCAACTCCACTACTCCTAAACTTAAATCCCATAATTTGGCCCATTACTTCAAACAAGCCAATCATAGCCTAGTACCTCAGCTTACACACCTAACCACTGGTAGTTGAAATACTCTTTCAAATGTCTCCCTATAGTTCAAATTTACTTTTTCTATCTCTTGGAACACTATTTCTAGTTCTACTACTACATCATTCTTCACTCAACTCAACTTTATTTATCAGTAAACCAACATCCGTAACCATCTTCCTATCAACCCTCTCTGAAAGCTACTCAAAAATATCTCCCAGTCTCTATCCTCTTGTGGGGATGGTGACTAGTTGTTCCATGGCATTTGAGTTTATGAATTCCAGGAACTTTTGGGCTAGGGTGTTTGGGCTTGAGTAGTGTTCCCAGTCTATATTAGGGTAATTGAAGTCACCTAGTATGATGGTGTTTGGTGATAAATTTATCCCCTCTAGTGTTTTCAGGAAGGCCATGTGAGGTTCGTGAGTTTGTGAGGGTGGCCTGTAACATGCTACAATTTGCAGAGCAGTCTTGCCTATGGTTAATTGCACCTGGATGGTCTCCGATGCATCGTCGTTGCCACCAGTCTTGAGGTGTGGGTGTCTTTGATGAATATGGATACCCCCTCCTTTCTTGGTATTGTCCGGATTTTGGGGCGGGCATGATAAGATGTAAAACCTGATAGTGCTGGGGTGCTCTCAGGAGCCTTGTACCAGGCTTCTGTCACTGCACAGACATCGATGTTCTCCATACTGAGAAGGGCCTCAGTCGTGCATTTTGAGATTTAGACTTCTGGCATTGAGCAGCATTACCCTTAGTTTTTCCTTTTTGTGTTCTAGGGTGGTAGGTTTAGAATTTGAGCCTTGCCTAAAAAGGCACTATGGGGTGGCAAGAGCCTTTGCCAATATCCGAATCCCAGGGTGACAGGTGCAAGCCGTCCCTTGCGCAGCGTGGCTTGTCCAGCATGTCATCCCAGGCAGACAGACATTGGATCCCCTTTGAATGACACCAGAGTTTAAGCCAATTGTTAAAGCTGATCATCTTATCTCTGTATTGTGGCATCATTCTTGGTGAAGGTAGGATACTGCTCAAGGTCAGGGTCATACCTGCCTGGGCTACATAATCAGAGAGCTCCTCAATGTCTCTTTTCATGTAGTCCAAGGAGTGCGTCTCAGGTCGTTTACACCAGCGTGGACAATGACTGAGTCATATTTGTACCTGCTGTTGAGAGACCTGAGTGCTTGCGTTATGTGGCGGATTCTAGCGCCCGACAGGCAGCTTACTGTGACCTTCTCCTTACTCAGTCTGGTGAGCGGGACGTCAGTGTGTCTGACTATGGAGTCACCAATGACTAGTGTGTCTGGCATTGTGTTTGGCCTTAAGGGCTGTGACTGTTTGACACTCTGACTGTGAGGTCTATGTGTTGCAGGTGTTGTGTTCTGAGGTGGTGGTTGTTTGGGTGTCTGCTTTGGTGGCCTCTGCTGTTTTGGTAGATTTTTTGATCAGAGCCGCCCGAGTATGTCTTTGTGTGTTTATGTGTATGATTTGAGGTTGTGATGGTACTATGTGAGACTGGGTCTATAGTGTGTGTGGTAACCTTCTCCTCCTGACTGGTCTTGCCAGTCCTATGTTGAGAGAGCTCAGCCTCCAGTTTGACCGTATAGTTTCATCTCCTGCATGTATTTGTGTGTTGTGGGAGGAGGAGAGGGTTGTCTGTGTACATGAGGCAATTGTAACATTGCCTCAATATTCAGGTTCACCAGCTGAGCAGGAGAGGACACTAGCAACTGATCCCTCGACATGCTAGAAGGACTAGACAAAAAACTTTAAAGAGATTCGGGGGCGTGGTGACCGAGAAATGGGGGTTTGCCTTTTGGGGTGCTATCTATAAGAGTGCATTATCAAGGTAATAAGTACTGTAGGAGCAAGTGCTAGGTTTAACAGATAGAGAAAAGTCTACTTGGAGTCAAGTAGAGATGATCTTTAGGTATTAGAGAAAGTGCTAGTAACAGGGATGCTTAAAGGTAAGATTGAAAAGAATGCACTCTGCAGTGTGCACTAGAGAAGTTAGATATGAAAGTAGGTAACTTGAGTTTTACCTGTTTAAAAAGTTAAGGTTTAGTGGAGAGTTACTATTTTTAAAACAGCAAGATGGACTGAAAGGGGTGGTTACTTTTGTATTTTGGTACTATGAAATACTGTAGGATGGCCAATAAATTTAAATAATTGAAGGGGTGGGATTTCAAAGTGATGGTTTTGTGATTACTCACATAAGCCAGTGAAAGTAGAGAGAAATGAGATATATGGTCAGATTAACATAAGAGGCGGGCAACTAGAAAGACAGTGGTGCCTGACTCAGAACAGAGAGAGCTGTGGTCTCTTTTGAAGTTTTAATATGCTGTTAAACAGAATGCAAGCAAAACACAAGGTAAAGAAAACAAACTACAGTATTCAAAATATAGAAAGGCAATACAGAAATACAAAAAATAACAGCAAACTAACCTTTCCTTCACAGCAAAGTGTAGCAGAGTCTGGATGAGCCTTTCTGGTCAAATCCAGAAGAGTTTGTATCTTTACCTAGAAATGTTTGTATAAATATTTTTATGAACCCCACAAGCTAGGATGTTTCCCACAACAAGGAGTCTTTGCTGGAGGTGTAAGGCAGGGGATCTAGGAGAATGGAGACATATTTTTGAAACTGTAGGGAATTAATCCAATTCAGGTCTGAGTTAAGTGCTCTGATAGGCAAAGTAACTCAGGAGAAATTCACTTTGACATAAAGTCTACTACTCTTGGAAATAACAGGACAACTTGAATGGGATAATAGTTTTGTAAAGATAATGTGGATAATATGTTTCATGTCAAAAAAAGACAATAACCAGCAAACGAGAAAAGACTGATAGCCCAACAGTTCAGGAAGTGGAATTATTAATGGATCAGTTTAAACAAGAGGAGGAACACATATGGGAAGGTAAGAGGCAGTTTAAAGAAATAATGAGTAGTTGGTTGAGATACAAAGATACAGTTAGCAGTTAATTTAGAAAATCTAAGGTAGGATACTAATAGGGAAGGGGGAGAAGGCTTGCAAATATTGTTTTATTATTGTCGTTATTCTTTATTTTTCATGTGACATACATGTAAAGTAGCCGTTTGCTATATCTTGGAGAGTTGGGTGTGGATAATCTGTAAATTTTAGAAATGTAAAAAGACCACCTGTAGTGGTAATGATATTATCAAATTTTCCCCCTGCTCTGTAACTGTAAACTATTCTTGCTAGTCACCAGCATTTTTATTTTTCTAATACTGCACTGTAACTTAACTCTTTCTGTTAATCACCTGCATGTATTTCTTCTGATTGTACTGTTACTACTTATATTCACTCATGAATCATTTAAGGTCCAAACTTGTTAGCATCTTAACTCCTATCTCCAAACTTCCTATTTTATGTTTTCTCAGTTTATTGGTCTATACGTCCTATATTTGCACTAAACAACATAACTGCTCAATCAGTCAGTCTAATATAAAAACAGAAGTTATGGCATAATACTTGGACATAATAGCTTACTGATTGCTCCTGACGGGAGCTTCAAACAGGGTCCACATCCTAATTTAACCCATTTGATACTGGCATTCCTATCCAATTGGATAGTCACTCTTCTAATACCTCCTTTAATGCTTTGTGAATTTAAAATCCCAGACCAGCATTCCACACCATCTTTTACAATCTTGTTCTAAGCCTTAGGATACCTGTATTGTATACTGGTGTTGTGCAAACACCAAGTACAGGATTTTTGTGATTCTTCTTGCCTAATTTATTCAAACCACAAGCAGAACATCATTTTTGTTGTACAACTGTGAAGATACTCATGCAATCTTGCTCTATATCATAGGAAATTACATGTTTTACAGCTGCTATACATATATAGCTATGTTTGTTTGATGTGGCGATATATTACACTGCTCCATTTGCACTAATTTTAGCTAGTTTCACTTCTAGTTTAGCATTTGTGCTGTGAATATGTTTAACTATTGAAATGTAACAACTTTCAGTATTGTATAACATTACTGGGTATCTAGTGTTTGCCAGTGTAATTTTCTTTGGAAATTGCATGTGGATTGTTACTGTAATGATGCAGGACACTTAAGAATACCAGTGCATTTTTATTAGTGAATATTGAGCTGTTATTGATGCTAATTACGTTGCTTTGATTTACATTACTTACTGTGTGCTATATACTGTTCCTACCTACCTTTTTTCACTCTTTTCCCAGTCTACTTTCATTCATTACCTGTCTATTCCTATTAATCATTTCACTACAACTTTTGCTCGTTATGCTTTTCACTGCTCTTTATGTTACACCCTGTCTCTCTCATAATATTACTACTTTAAAATTAATTTAGAATACTCCAACTTGCATAACCTTCCGTCTCTCTCTCTCTCTCCCCTTTTCATAGTTCTTAAGCCCATTAATATTTTGTACCCCTGCAAGTCTCCAAACTGTGCAAAATCAAGTTTTTTGGGGCTTCTACAACTTCAGCTAAAGTGTGACTTACTTCCTGTCAGTATTTCAATTAAACATATATGCCATGCTTAACTAGTTTTTACCTGTAATTCTGTTACCTATAGTCACCTGCTTCACATCACTGAGATGCTCTGGTATCCTCAACCCCTCCCCCATTATGTGTCAGTCTCCCAGTAGCTTACCTTTTCTGTAACAGTTTTTTTTTTTCTACAATATGTTTTTTCTGTAGTTGCTACTTAATTGACACCCTCTCATTACCTCTCTTTTGCTTTCAGACATTCCCCCTGCTCTGTAACTATAAACTATTCCTGCTAGTCACCAGCATTTTTATTTTTCTGATACTGCTCTGTAACTTTAAACTCTTTCTTTTAATGACCTCCCTCTGTCTCTTCCAATTACACTGTAACTGCTTATATTCACTCAAGAATCATTTATAGTCCAAACTAATTAGCATCTTATCTCCATCTCCACACTTCCTTTTTTATGTTTTCTCAGTTTATAGGTATACATGTCCTATAATTGTACAAGACGGCATAATTGCTCAATCAATCAGTCTACTTTAAGGATAGAAATTATTGCATAACACTCAAGACATTGTAGCTTACTGACTGTTCCTAACAGCATCTTCAAACAGGTTCTGGGGTCCAGCCTGCTCCATTCACCCTCGCTATGCTTGGGCTCATTCCATTCCCCTTCCCTACTCCCAATTCCCACCCAACTCCACTACTTCTAAACTTAAATCCCATAATTTGGCCCATTACTTCAAACAAGCCAATCATAGCCTAGTACCTCAGCTTACACACCTAACCACTGGTAGTTGAAATACTCTTTCAAATGTCTCCCTATAGTTCAAATTTACTTTTTCTATCTCTTGGAACACTATTTCTAGTTCTACTACTACATCATTCTTCACTCAACTCAACTTTATTTATCAGTAAACCAACATCCGTAACCATCTTCCTATCAACCCTCTCTGAAAGCTACTCAAAAATATCTCCCAGTCTCTATCAAATAACTTCACTACTCCTTTCCAAAGTAAATATTCTCCCAATAAACAATTCTATTCATTATATTCCTTTAGAAACCTTTACCCTCCCCCTTCTATTCTATATTGACAGTTTGATGAGAATACAATCATTTCTCCACTCATCCATATTTTTGATCTTATCCCTGGAGGGTGACATACACCCTAATCCAGGTCCCTTCCTACACTATCCAACTCCAGTAATCTTGTAAATCCCTATATATGATAACACTAAACCTACAAAGTATTCATAACAAAACTACAGGCCTTCATGCCTGGATAACTCTCAATAAACCTGATATCATTGTTGCCACCAAGACCTGGCTTAAACCAAATATAAAATATTCTGAATTCCTCAATCCGGGCTACAATGTAATAAGGACCTATAGACTCCACAAAAGAGGTGGTGTAGCACTCCTTTACCCTAATATCTACAATATATTCCCATACAAAGATATCATCCCATAATTCTCTAATGCTGAAATTCTGGTCTCCTTCCTAAAGATAAATAAGTCAAAAAGTGTATGTATCATAGTCCTTTACATTCCCCTGACAATAACATACTGATACTGGAAGAATACTATCTTGGGTCTCTAGCACTATTAAAAATGAAACCATCATTCTGGGTGATGTAAATATTAACTGGTTAAAATTTTCTTCTAAATTTCCAGCCTCAAATATAAATCTACTTAGTTTCAATAACTTATCACCTCTTCAACAAGATAAAATAGTAGTACTAACGAGGGTTCCATCCTTTACTGGATACTGGTTTCTGACCCTACAAAAATCTCCTCAACCAGTACTCTCCTAAATGCTATAAGTGCTCACCTCTCAGCCTTTGTTCAACGACCAGTGCCCTCCTTCCACAAACAGCATCATTACAAACATGTTGGGAATCTTACAAATTTTAACCCACAGATATTCACCAATATACTAAAAAGTATGAATTGGACTAACTTAAAATGTCCTTCTTTATATGACACTGGATTACTTCAACACAACCTTTTTAGAAACATTAGATGGTCTTGCACCCCCTAGAGTAATAAGGGTGACAACGAACCATGCTCTGTGACTAACCAAACCTACTAAAGAACTAATGATAACTAGAGATAAAACATGGAAACAGTGGCAAAAACTTCAGACCTATTGAGATTCAAACAGTTCTGTAACCAAGTAAAAAAATTAATATCCAAAGATAAGAGACTACTATTTAAAACTTCAAACAAATCAATCAGTATCCAAAAAAAATCTGGGCATGTATAGGATCACTTCTAAACCCTGGCACAAAAAGCAACCTGTGTCCACACCCAGACAAAACACCAGAACAAATAGCCAGTCTCTTCAATACACACTATAAATTATATAGCTATCATTACTGCTAACATTTCACAACTCCACTCTAGTACAAATGATAGGGGAATAGTGACACTACCCAGTCCCCTTCTTCTATAACCTCACTTCCAGATGAATCAACAATAAATGCTTCACATACATTCTCACTTACTACAATCCCAACTTCTACTATAAAAGGCTACTTCTCAAACTAAAGCCCAGCTCTAACACAGCAGACAAGCTGCCCACTGAATATCTATTGCCTACCCTATTAGTATACTCATCAACAGGTCCATCCAAGAGTCATATGTCCCAAAACTTTAGAAAAGAACTTTTATTCTACTCCTTCACAAAGGAGGCAACTTGACCGATATCTCAAACTACCAACCCATAGCCATTTTATCTCCAATCTCTAAGCTCCTTATAAAATGTCTACACATGCAACTTCTACATTTCCTCCTTAATAACCAAATCCTATCTCCAACTTAACATGGATTCAGACCAGGACATAGTACTACAAGTGCTTTAATATGCTTTATGGACACAGTCAATAAAGCCCAAGACTCAGGGAAAATTGTATCTACCCTATTTCTTGACTTATCAAAAGCCTTTGGTACACTATCTCACTCACTTCTTCTAACTCAACTCTCATTTACTGTACTGGTCTATCACCTCCCTCTCTTAGCTGGTTTTCCAGTTATCAGACAGACAACAGGTAGTTAGATGCCAAAACTCTTTATTGCCATATCTTCATACCTCTACCGGAGTTCCCCAATGCTCTATATTAGGGCCACTCCTGTTCAGTATCTTTATTAATCATCTTCACTCAGGGGTCTCTCATACAATATGCAGATGACTCTATTATATGTTCTGCAGATACTACATCAGATCTACAACAAATCACTGAATTGGCATTTACTTCCCTAGAGACCTAGTTATACAATAACTATTTTTGCTTAATCGCACCAAAACCAAACTTATTTTATTCACCCCTAAGAAAAACACTTCCATAAACAAGTCACAGTTCACTATACTTTCCCAGAGCAACACAAAATTGAAGTAGTTAACCACACTAAACTGTTAGGAATAATAACTGATGAAAGCCTAAAATTTGACCTGCACATGCAAACAATATCAATAAAACACACCAAAAACTAGGTATTCTTTACAGGCATAAACATTTCCTTTCTCCTCCCACTAAACAAGTACTTCCTACCACTTATCTACTTTCCTCTCTTATCTAATGATGCCCCCTTGCTTACAACCTTGCTATTCTCCCCACAAAAAAAAAAAAAAAAAAAAGTAGAAACGTGTTATAACAAAATTGCCAAGTTTGCAGCAAATGCTAGACAATCTACCCACCACTGTATATCCCTATACTCACTGAATTGGCTTGAACTCCAACACTATCTCACCTATCAGAAATTAACTATAGCACACAAAATAATCTTACTCTCAGATTGTCCTGCTCCAAGTTCTTTATTTACCCACTATCTTCCCAATAGGTCCCTTAGATCTGAAAAACAGCACCTTTTGCAAGCCCACAAAGCCCAACTTACTTGCAGGCCAACTACTTTACTCGTGTGTGGTAGGCAAACTCTGGAATGCCCTTCTATTACCAATTCGAACCTCTCAGAATCATGCTTCTTTCAAAACTTCTTTACGTGAATACCTCTCTGCTAACTGGATCTGTATTTGTACTAAGCCTCCTCCCTTCATATCCTGACTGACATCTTCATCTTGTATATACTCATTTCAAATTTCTCTATCAATTAAGTCTCTAGAGAGAACTTAACTATACTTATAATGTACCCTTTTCATTTTTATTTAACTTTTTGTAATTTTAAGAATGGATTTAAGCATAATCACTATTTTAATTGCTTTTGTTTGCCTTTATATTCACTTTTTATGTAAATAGTACATAGTTAAATTTTCTGTATAATGTATTTTTATGGAATTTTTTCACACTAATTCTATTAAATGTTCTACATTTTTATGGAACTTTTCTCTCTGGGCCTCCTGAAAATGGTCTCTTAATGGCCCAGTGGACTATCCAGGTAAGCAAATGCCAATAAATAAATAAATATTAATATATTCTCTGGTACTGGGTCGATGCACCTGTGTTAGGGAAAAGTAAACCATACAGTATCTAGCCGACAAAGCAATCGGCCACCAGAGTACAATCCTGCTGCTGTTGTTCTATATATCTAATTTGTATATGGATGGCTATATATATACATATATATATATATATATATATATATATATATATATATATGTATGTATATAGTGATGGAGAGGAAAAAAAGATATGCAGGCTTAGTATTTCTCAGTTGTACATCTTCGGATTCTTCTTTACTATTACAGACCCTTCTATTTTTGAGGTGGTTGCTATCTGAGGAGTCCACCTTAATAACAATTTCATAATCATTGTACAGTCTAGGTATATGGCCAAGGTATGAGAGGTGGATTTAGAGCAGAACAGCATACATGCCTTAAAATTAATTTTGCCCCATCTGAATAATCTTGTAAAAAAAGTTTTATAGCCAAGACTACTGGTAGATTTTCTTTTGATTTTATATGAGGTACACTTATAACAACTGACCCTGCTGTTTAATACCTAATTGTTTCACCTGCTTTCTCTACCATTCAGCATACTCTGTTTATTTATTGATATATCCTACTGGGTATCTTTTCTACACTTTAGAAAAAGTCCATATGACTTTTTTAAACACAATATTAACAGTCTGTCAAAATACACAAACTTGAAACTGTCAGACTTGAAATTAATACATTATTTTGCAACTGCTCTCCAAATGAATACAAACTATAATCACTACATTTATAAAATTGACATTACTGCCCAAGATGTAGACTTATGTATACCACACACACATTTGAAAAATGGTATTTAAAAGATTTTATCTGAAAGATGAAAGAGCTGCAAAGTTGTTGATAACATACTTAATTTCACACAATGCAACATTAGGAGTCATGGTTTAACTACTAATACTCTGCTTGACTGTACAGCAGTTCTGTACTTTGACAGGTAGCTTAAAAAGAACACACCAACCATCTTTATGAGGAATGGCACGGACTATATTTGCATCATCTTAAATCAGACGGATTACACTTCTGAGTGGCATTTGACTATTACAGAAAATTCCAGTACAGTGGATGCATTTAATGGTATATATGACAAATTACAAAAGTATATCTGCAGAGATGGGATAGTAGGCTTAATTGTGAGCTGCTTGTGACAGCCATTAAGGTGCGACTTGTTTGATTTCTGCTTAAAGATGGAGATTATGATATCTCAGAGAACTCCCTTTTCTCCAAAATACAGTAATCTCAAAAATAACATATTTAAGTAAACAAGCTGTAGAGGTATGAAGGAAGCATGTCTGCAAAACTGTTTTAAGATTGAAGGACCAAGTTTCATTTGTCAGTTTCACCATAAGTTTAATTGTTAAAGATTACACTTCCACGGGCTGATCACTCATGTACTGAACTTTTTTCTTGAAGGTGCAGAGTGGACTATATGAAGAGTACATATTGCACCAGACTACTTTAACAATGTACTTTTCATGTAGGTCTCTGAGCTCCCCAAATCACTTTAGCTCTTTTATAACAAACAAGATCTTTAGCAAATAACAGAATCAGAAAATGTGTGATTTTACTATTCATTTAAGTGCAGGGCATACTATAACTAATCTTGACAGGTATGTTTTTTGACTCTGTAAAACTAAACTACATTTCTGTTTGTCTTTGTGATATTCCCAAATAAACATGCATGTAACCTTTAATATAAGAGAATGGCTATCTTATTATCAAACCAGCTCCATTTTGATTTCTTTCATGACCTTTGCAGCAAAACTACAGCTAACCATTTTAACAAACTTAATCTTTTTTATCCAGTATTTTGAAAAGAACCTTTTACTCTGTCTTTTCACCATCCTGATAGAACTTTTAACTGACCTATCCAAGGCCTTTGATATGGTAGATCACAATAAACTTATTTGCATTCTCTCCACCCTAAACATTAGCAACTCTAGTATTACATGGTTCCAAAACTACCTAACACGACGAATACAAGCTGTTCAATTGCAAAATCAATTCTCCCCTATGTTCCCAGTTCTCTTAGGGGTTCCTCAAGGCTCCATCCTTGGTCCTCTGCTCTTCTCTATATTTACCAAGTCAGCACCTCCACACCTCATGCCTTTGTAGTTCAATACGCAGAAGATGCTACCCTAATTTGTGCATACCTTAACTCAAGATTCCTTCCTATCTGTCAAAACATGGCTCACTAACTCTAGACTCATTCTAAATCCCAACAAAACTAAACTCTTTAGCGAAACTAGACATCACTCTGCTTCCCACTCATTTGCTATCTTATCCAAAAATAAAACAGTGATCAACACCATACCACATACTAAACTGCTTGGGATTGAAATTGACAATAGCCTAAAGTTTGATATACACATAGCCCAAACCATCAAGAAGGTCCACAAAAAACTTGGCCTCTCATACCGAAACAAACTATTTCTAACAAAAACCACAAAAGCTACCATAGCCTGTAGACACCTCCAATCAACCCTCCCCTATGTCTCCCAAATACTAACCAACCACCACAAATCTGATTTAATCAAACTAGAAACTTGCTATAATAAAATACCAACATTTGCAACAGGTACCTCCTATAGGTCACATCACTGTACATTTCTTAAACAACTAAATTGGCTTGAAGTTCCTCAGCTTCTAAACTTTAACCAACTTACCCTTGCACACACAATTCCTCATCAACCTGAAAAAACTCCTGCTCTACAAAATATTATTCACCCATACAAAAGCTCTCATTGTCTTCACTCTAGTAGCCTTCACCCTTTAGACACCACTAAAGCCAACTACCACAAAGGGGATTCTCTCTTCTCTAACTACATTTACAAAATATGGAATAAACTTCCACCCCCTGTAAGTGCAAATAGCTCTACTTCCACAATTTAAAAGGCTCCTTAAATCATACCTCAAAGACATTTGGCTATGTCTTTGTAACACTCCTGGATAGACCCCCTTTTCTCACTCTACTAGTTTAATACTCACTTCAACTGCCTCTCTCACTGTGGTTGATGCACTCCTATTTGAATGCTCACATGAACACTTTCTTCTATAGAGATTATTCTTTTACATCTCAGTTTTACTAGCAAGGTAATCCATGGAACAGACTTATGTGAATCTCTGCATAAATCTCTAACCATATCCACTGTTGATCCTATATACGGTGATGAAAATGTAATTGCTTTCTACTGTTTCTTTATCACTTGTTTATGTACTTGCTATGCCTGCTATATGTACTTGTATTTTCATACATGTAAATTGTATTACTGGAGCTTTTCTCCCTGGGCCTCTGTTGAAAAAGGACTTGTGTCCAGTTGGACTTTCCCAGTAAACAAATGTAAAATAAAAATAAATAAATAAAGGTAGCACTGAGAATTTCTTCTGATTTAAGTGCTTAATATGTGATGTCAAAACAGTTGATGTTACTGCAGTACTATGTGTAGCCCTGTGCCTAATAACTCAAATTGCAAAATTAGAATACTCTGCATCCAATATTTTATGTTTAAGGGATGGATCAAATGTCTATTTTTGCCCAACTCAACCATGGGTTGTTGGATCCAAGTGGATCCAACATCTGCACCAATTCTGAAGTTTCTCAGTTCAAAGGCTGTAACTCCTCCCCTACCCATAATTCCCTCCACTCCACCTTACTACCTCAGAACTCATTTGCCAGCTGAAGACTTCAGACGCATTATATGAGGGCTTTTCACAATGGTATACCCTTTGACTGATATCTCCCTTTTTATCATCTTCCTACTGAGAGATTTATCTTTGCAGTTTAGTTTTGAACTGTGTGTGCTTAGTGTGTACTTTTAATGGGATTAGTTTGTTGCTAAACTTAAGACAGAATAGTTAGGTTGATAGGTAGCAGTTGTTTCTATAGTTGTTACATTTGTGTGCATTTTCTATATTGTAGACTTAATACATACTCTAGGGTGTTTTTCTAGTAAATTTTAATGCAATAATTAGCATAGTGTATGCTTTTGATAGTTTTGGTGATAGCAAATTTTTGCCTTTATTATTATTCATTAATTATCTTTATAGTAAGAATGTCAGATAGCCATGGATTTAAAAGTGTTTTGACTGTGCTCACAAACTCTCTCCTCAGAATCCCCATACCTTGTGTGTGTATTATTTGGGCACTGCCTACCTCGATACCCAGTGTCAAGCTTGTATGTCCTTTAGCTCCAGGGCACTCCAGACTAGGCAAGAAAAGCTCATAGTTAAGGGCCTCCCTCCACAAACAGGGTCTTCAATTCTACTGCTTCTAGCACCTTTGTTGCTACTTCACCAGTCAGTAATCAGGATAAAAACAGACCAAAGGAAAAGCAAAATGAAAAGAATAAGGAAAAAGAGAAAGAGTAAGTAAAATAAAATTTAGAAGAATAAAGACAAGTCTGAGTTAGACAAAACAGTAATCAAGGAAGCATTCCCCAGATCTGATGGTGACATCCAAGCAGGATCTCAAAAATCCTAGATGGTCAGGACTGACAATTTCTCAGGTCCATCAGTGCTGTTTCGTTCCAGATCCGGTTAGCCTGTGGTAACATTCCCCAATACTCCAGGAGTGGAGATATTCAAGGCCACCTTAGGTGGCTTTTTCTACTTGGACATCCAGAAGCCTAACCAATCAAGACATCAACAGGATGATGCAGAAGTTGCTTAGAATGCAAATCCAGCTTGGGGTTCAATTGGTGCCATCCGTTAAGAATGTACAAATCATTGGCCAACTATCCTTCCTCTTTCTTTCTCCGGTCCCGGTCTGCCCTTTGGACCCAAATACCTTGGATGTGACCTGCTCTGTGGTCCCTTTGTCACAGCATATAGTTTAAGTTACTTCAATTCTGACAGCATACCTTCCTCTTTTGACTCTTGATATGTTTGGATTTGGAAGAGACTCAGAGCCAAAGTTTTGGTGCTGGGGTTTGAGGGGATGAGTCAACACCAGAGTTGTTGGAACCATCCCTCCCTTTTGGGGACTCAGCACTCAATAGCTCGGATCTGAGATCAGCTTCTGGGTTGAGATCCATTGGTGCTAAGGTATCTGTTCTGTCTGCAGATAGGAAGAAGCCTATGAAGCTGATGGCAACTTTGGTCTTCAAGGCTTCCAAAAGGTTGCTATTGATACCTATGGAAAAGCACTTCCATCCAGCTTGGTTCCATCCAAACCCCAGCATGATTCTGCTTCTACTTTCCATCACTCTCTCAGACATGGGCAGTTGATACCACAACCTTTCAAGGCTACATGCTATATTAGCTATCAGTCTGATTTAGAACCTTCTGATCTTCCACCAGAACCAGTTCATAAAAAACAGACGTGCAAGTGGAAGCACATATTCTCATCTCCATAGTCTTTCACTGAAGACATGGACTTGGATGAAGGTGAAGGCTCTACTAGAGCTCTCTTGGAAGATGTCACCTTCAGTGTCAGTCTTGAATTGATGAAGCAGAGAGGGGGATGGCCCACTGAGAATCATTTTATCAGATGAGTCTGTGTTCCTGGAAGCACTTGGTTCTGGTTCAGCATCGTCCTGGGTAGTACCACTCGTTGACTCCGTTGTCCTCATGGCTCAGTTGGCATGGAAGGACCCTGATGTGGTGGAACCAATTCCCAAAAAACTGACAGAATACTGGCAGCACCAAAATAAAGGAAACATTGGAGCAAAGGTCCAGCAGTGGATGCTACGGTGGTAGCGGCAGTCACTAAAAAAAGATATATCAGAGAAAAATTCCTTGGTCCACCCCTGTAACAGGGAGTCTAGGGCTATGAACCAGTTTGGGAAATGGATGTTTGCTTCAGCAACTATGGCAATTAGAGCACCAAATTATTTGCCCATGTTACTAGATTCCAGAGAGACCTGACCATAGAGCTTTCTAAGTCTCTCTTGGGTAATCTGCCTGTAGATGTTCAGAAGACCATGGAGTCCCAGCTTTCTACCCTCCAATTTATTTCCACTGTAGCCATGTGACTGCTTTCTAATGCAGCTGTTGATATGGCTAGTGTAGAAGGCACTGGCATCACTATGCATAGGCATGCTTGGATGCATCTTTGTGAATTTGTGGAAAGCTTTAAGACATTCTTCATCAATGCCCCTTTGATGGCTCCACTCAATTTGGACCCAAGATAAAAGACACACAAAACTGGAGTCAGCAAGATGGTAAAACTCTCTCAGCAGTGGGAATCAGTTTCACCAACCAACAGAGAATCCTTTCTAGGAATCAAAGGGATGAAAAGAAAATGTTCACAGGTCAAAGAGTTCTTATCATCACAGCCCCGGGTATAGACTTTCTCATGATAGAGTAGGAGCTAACTACAGTGGACATAGCTCAAGAGGCAGAAGTGGACCACACAACCAGGTTTTTTCCACTATCTTCACCAAGAAGCCCAGTCAGCACTCCTGAAGGGTTGCCCGACTGAGAACTCTATGGGCAGTTGGTGGGGTGCTTATCCATGCACCTACAATGCCTGGCAAAATATAACAAAATATTCTTGGGTGCTAAACATATTTTCCAGAGGCTATTCAATTCCCTTTTCCCCATCCTCCAATAAAAAAGAAGAAAGCTCCCTTGTTACACCCAGTCAGTGAAAACTCACAGCAGCAGACGTTTCCAAGCTGCTAAGAAAAAGATTCATCCAATTGTCCCCCAAAGACCAATTAGAGTTTATTTGAGGTTCTTTTTAGTACCCAAGAAAACAGAGAACCCACAGACCTATTTTGGATGTAAAGCATTTAAGCCAATTTTTAAAAAAGACAAATTTCTGGAAGATCACAATTCAGTCCATCTTGGCTTTAGTGAGGAAGGATGAGTGGATGTGTTCCATAGATCTCCAGCATGCATACTATCATGTAAAGATAGAGAAGCATTCAAGAAGATTCCTCTGTGTCTGGCTGGGGCCCATTCATTATCAATTCAGAGCCCTGCCTTTCAGTCTCCCCACAGCCCCCAGGGTGTTTACCAAGATAATGGGAGTGGTGGCAGTGCATCTTCACCTGCTAGGGATCCAAATTTCCCCATATCTCGATGACTGGCTCTTAACTGCTACCTCAGTGATCTGCTATTGAATCATCTGGACCTTCTGCTCCATCTAATGCAAGATCAAGGGATCACTATACTTACCCTGATGCATCAAATAGAATTTATTGGTGGAAACCTGAATTCAATTTTCAGATCACCAAACTTTCCCATTCCAGAATGCTCTCCCTGCGCCTCACAACAGCAGAGGTACTCCATTACTCTTTTCCTTCAGAAAGACTGATTCTTTGTCTTTTATGTCAATGGCTTCTGCAGTTCTAATGGTTCCACTAGCCAGTACTTCAGCAGATACAAGCCATCCAGTGGTCTCAAAACATTAATTTGCTGCATACAGTTAACACTCGAATCTGCAGACAACACATATCCTGCTGGATAAAATCTCCTTCAGTGACAGAAGGATGTCCATTCCAAATGGATCCACCTGTGGTTGTAGTAACCATGGACACCTCCCTTATATGGTGGGGGGGGCATTTCAAAGGAAGGATGGTACAAGGTACTTGGTCACACACAGAAGTCATTCTGCACATCAATATTTTGGAGATGAGGGCAGTCCACCTAGTGTTGCAGACATTCCAGGATGTCCTCCTCAAGGGTGTGATTTCCGTATAGGCAGACATGTTGGTAATCTAGTACATCAATAAACAGGGAGGAACATGCTCCTATCCTATATGTCAAGAGGCCATAAGGAGTTTGGCAGTAGGAGATGTCTTCTCATTGCTTTCAGATAGCAATGCATACACTGGGGACGTCCAATGTTCTAGCAACAAAGTGAGCATAACTATCTTAATGCTTCACAAGTGGTCCCCTCAATCCAACTGTAACAACCTTGATTTTTCATCACTGGGGCCAACCTTTCTGTGATCTCTTTGCATCCTACCTAATCAATAAGTGCAGCAGCTACTTTGCCCTGATCCCGCCACAGGGACAGTCATCAAGGGATGGTCTGGTCCACAACTGCCCACCAGGTCTCCTCTATGCCTTTCCCCCATTGTCTTTAATGAACAAATTCATCCAGAAACCAAGAATGTGCAAGGTTAGAGTGATCCTCATTGCTCCCTTCTGGCCCTAAAAAACATGGTTGCTCTTCCTGTGACTTCTATTACTACATCCACCAGGAATGTTGGATCACTATCCAAACCTGTTAAAACACCCTTCTGGATTGCCTCCTCTGGACAAGAGATCTATGAAATTAACTGTTTGGTTCCTCCAGTTCTAACCTTAACCAAATATGCCAGGCTCCCAACTTTGGTTGTTCAGATCATATCAGCCACTCAAAAACAATTCACTAAGATCATCTAACACAGAAAATGGAAGAGATTTTTCATTTGGGCTATGTCAAAATGTTTAGACCCCTTTTCTGCTCCCATTAATTCCACATTAGAATTCTTGTCTGAACTTTTAC
Source organism: Protopterus annectens (assembly GCF_019279795.1). Lineage (NCBI taxonomy): Eukaryota > Metazoa > Chordata > Ceratodontiformes > Protopteridae > Protopterus > Protopterus annectens. Next base: position 1,192,038,044 of record NC_056735.1, on the reverse strand, counting down.
ACAGCATCTCTATTTATTTCACTATAAAAGTACAAATGGCCTCAATTTCAAATTTCCACATAAGGCAGAATGACAATTGTATATCTTCCTTAAGAGTCTCTAAAGCCTTTTTGAAAAAACGTTTCTGCTACAACCACCTATTAGAGATCCAGTACCTCCCTGAGATATTGCTATCATGCTACAGGCATTAACTCATCCCCTTTTTGAACCAGCAGCATAAGTTGATTTGAAGTTCCTCCCTTGAAAATTATTTTTGTAGTGGCTATGCCAGCCAGATGGATTTCAGAGCTGAAAGTACTCTCATGCAAGCCTCCCTATCTGATATTCCACAAAGGTACACTTTCCTTGAGAGATAACATATTCTTCCTTTCTAAGGAGGCATCCAAGACTAATTTAAACGAGTCAATAAATTCTTTTCACAACTTCTCCAACAAAGGTTAATACAAAGATTAAACTATCTTAACTTGCAACATTTACTGTATATACTGTTGATAATCAATATCTTGTTATTGTATTAAAGCCAACAACCTGTAATGTTGTTTACTATTGATGCAACTTTGTATCTCTATTTATCATGTACATGATGTGGGGCTTTTCTCCCTGGGCATCCGCTGAAAAAGGACCTGCATCCAGTTGGTATTTCCCGGTAAACAAATGTAAATAAATAAATTTTACATATGCTGGACATTCATTGTCAGCTTAGGTTCTATCTTCAAAGGACCAAGCAATTCAGAAAATATGATCAGTTGTTTGTTGCTTTCTCAAAACCTAAATTAGTCAAAGCAGTTGTGAAGGTTACTCTCTCCAGATGGTTATCAGACTGCATTTCTTTTGTCTACAATAAAAAGGAATTGTCCCTGCAATCTAGACCTAATGCTCACTCCACATGGGCAATGGCCATGTCAACTGCCTTTTCTAGCAGGCTACTTATTGATAATATTTGTATGGCAGCAACTTAGCAGTTCCCACTTCTGTATCTCATTAAAAGCTGGATGTACAGGCCAGATCACACTCTTACCTTGGTTCCGCCATTCTCAGGAATGTTCTCCCTTGATACCACCCATGTAAAACAGCTTGGGAATCTGTCCCATGGTTGAATTGGATGAAAATAGACAACATTGGAAACAAAAGTTATGTAATTATCATAATGAAAGAGCTATGTTGTCTGATTTTCATCCATTTCAAATTCCCCCCTCCTGTCCCCTTCCAAATTGACACAAAATGGTTTCTGGTGACTGGGCAGCTTTTTTGCATACATTGTCTGTGAGCAGTCCTAACTGATTGCCTTCCAATCCTACCCTTTTAACTGTATGCAATTTTTAATCTTGAATGTAATTGTTATGGGTTATTTTACTGGGACAAACTCGAGCTGAGGTACTAAGGTGGAGTGGAGGGAATTATGGGTAGGGGAAGAGTCAGAGGCCTGGAACCAAGAAGCTTCAGAATCAGTGCCAAGGTCAGTTCCGACTGAATCCGACAATCCATGGTTGAACTGGATGAAAATCAGACATCATGGATCTATTGTTATGGTGACTACATAACTTTCATTTTTTCTCACCTAGAGTGAATTTTGAAATATTTGCATTTATGCAGCCTTGATTTTAGCACAGTAAGTTATTAATGTGCTCATATTGATCTTGAGGGTTCATGTCAAAACACAAACTAGAATATAGTTTTGGAAATAGTATAGTCAGAATCACTAGATAATATTGCAAAGCATAAAGATTACAGATTCTAAATGTCTTAAAGGACAATCACACTCCAAAACTAAAAAGAAAAAATATATATGTGTGTGTGTGTGTGTGTGTGTTTTAAATATCTTGAACTTTTCTGCATGACTAAAACCTCGATATCAATGTGGTTATTTTCTAATTTGTTATACTCCAAAATGGCCTGAAAGGTGGTTACCATTGTGCATTATTTTGTTTTTACAGTCAATACTTTCACCTATCTGATGTCATTTTATAGGGAATGATAAACAACCCTGTAATGTGAGGATCATGTAATTTCTGTCTCCCCACCAATTTACAACACTACTGTGATTACATGTTTTTGATTGTCAACATCAGCTTGCTTTTTTCATTCCTCTGCTTCCCTTTTATTAGTGGCCATCTCCACTACAGTATTTTAAGGAGCATTTGAATATCAGGCTTGAAAAAATAGCCATGTTAGTTGCTGTTTTCAAACTAATAACTGTAGTTTAGTGCTCAAATGTGAGAAGTCTCATTCATGTGATTAACCATTGTTACTCAGTGTAAGCTGACTTGTGTTGCACGCTCAAATTTTAACACTGTCACTAGATATAGAGTCTTTAATGTTAATTATCCCTCCCCAACTGACTGATTTGCCTCAACCAAATATTGCATAATGCAAAAATGTAGTATGAAACATCACAAGACATCATGATTTTTTACTTAAAATGTAGCGTAGAAAAACTGCATAGGCAAATGTAAACAGAAAATGACGGTATCACAACCTTCTTCAGGAAATAGCATCATAAATTACTCCCTCTACTATCACTAGGGAACAGGTCCTTAATGCTCCCTGTAAGATCAAGAACACTGTATCAATGGGCCCAGACAATATCCCAGAATGCCTTCTAAATAGCATGAAACGGCCTATCAGGGCCTCTGTTATTACTATTTAACTGTAGCCTCAAAACAGGTTTCGTACCTCACAAATGGAAAAAGGCAACAGTCATCCCTCTGCACAAAGGTGGGCCACCTACAGACCCTGGAAACTACAGACCCATAAGTCTCACTAGTCCTATATGTAAAGCCATGGAAAGAATTATCATGGAGATGATCAATAGATATATAGTAAACCACCAGACACTGGACCCAACCCAGTTTGGTTTCATCAAAGGCAGATCATGCCTACTCAACCTGGTGGACTTCTTTGAGAAGGTCACCAAAGCAATGAATGGGGGCAAAATTGTTCACACTGCCTATCTTGACCTGGCCAAGGCATTTGACACAGTACCCCATTTAGGCATTGTTGACAAACTCAGGAAATTAGGTAAAAACCCGTATGTCACCCAGTGGATAGTCAACTGGCTCACAAACAGGACCTAGGAAGTTAGAATTGGTGAGTCCACCTCTACAAAGAGGCCAGTCACAAGTGGAGTACCTCAGGATCAATCCTTGGACTGCTCCTTTTTGGAATTTACTTCTCAGAAGTAAAAGCCAATGGCAATGGTCTCTGGCTGACTGAATTTGAAGAGGATTACAAATTAGGAGCTGTCAAACAACTGGTGTCAGAGCCATGGACTAAAACTAAATGCCAAGAAATGTATAATAGTATCCTTTGGTAAGTCATCCATCCCTAGTAACTGTCATATTGACAACACAGCCCTTAGAGTTGACCCAGTAGTCAGGGACTTAGGAACACACACAGATAGCAGTCCAGCCTTTGACCATCATGTGTCTACAGTGGTGAGGAAATCATTCTGTGCTGTGCAACTTATAAACAAATAGTCCAAGGAAGTCATTGTTCCACTGTATTCGGCATTCATCAGACCTACAATGGATATAAAAAGTGTATACACCCCTGTTACAAATGTCAGGTTTTTGTGATATAAAAAATGAGACCACAATAAATCATTTCAAAACTTTTCCCACCTTTAATGTGACATATAACCTGTACAATTTAATTGAAAAAGCAAAAAAATCTGTTAGGGGGAAAAAATATAAAAAATAAAAAACATACAATAAGCTGGTTGCATAAGTGTGCAGACCCTTAAACTCATACTTTGTTGAAGCACCTTTTGATTTAATTACAGCATTCAGTCTTCTTGGGTAGAAGTCTATCAGCATGGCACATCTTGACTTGACAATATTTGCCCACTCTTCCTTGCAAAAGTGCTCCAAATCTGTCAGATTGCAAGGGCATCTCTTGTGCACAGCCTTCTTCAGGTCACCCCTCAGATATTCTCCTTTATAATTTGACAGGAAAAAACTTTCCTAAGTTCACCAAAGTTACTAATAATATAGTTTATACTTTTATCTATCAGTTCTAAGTATTTTTGCTAAAACAAGTTATTTCCTGTTTTTTTTATACTAGTCAGTTGGCCATCTTGGCTCCGCCCACCTCATGCATACAGATTTTGACACTTCACTTTTGCAACATTAGTTACTGCTCATTGAGTTAGCCATTTTGCTGATTTACCTTTGTGTTCTTTGCAAAGTGGAAATTAAATGACTTTAGAAGCAAGTCTGTACTGGGTCTGTTGACATTAAAAACATAATTAATGCTATTCTAAGGGGAGAGCTTTTGTTATCATATCACCCTTTTAATGTGTTCTCACCCCATGTGACCTCTATACTTATTCAGTGGTTTTAGCTTCCTCCTCTGGAAGGATGATTCAGTTTCATACAGATTACAAGGCACACTCAAGTCCATTGACCAAAATCACCTCACCAATACTTACCCTTATAGGGCATCTCCTACCTCTAATAGGGCAAAACAAATCAGACTTGGGATGAACTGATGGATGTTCATCCAATTGTAAAGATTTTCCTTAATAGAAGTGATGACATTAATCTGTTTTATATGTAACAGATGATTAATCCAGATATGGGGAATCACTGAGTAATACGCCTCTTACTCCAATGTGTTGTACTTATTTGTTATTTATTTATTTAACATTTGTTTACCAAGATACTCTGAGTTAAATAAAAACCCATTTTCAGTGGAAGCCCAGGGAGAAAAGCTCAGCAAATAGAAATACATAGCAGTACAGTGATATTATAGTTGTTGCATATATAAATTACAATATACATCATTAGTAACAGGCAAAAAGGATTAGAATATAACATAAAGCCTGCAGAATAGTTGTGATACTCAAAAATTCCATATGCTGATCATTTGGTAGCACATATTACAGAGAGATTTATACTAGAAAAGGTTTTTAACTGCACTTGCCAGGAGTAATACATGTACAAAGCCAAGAATCAGCAAGGAAGTTTTTGAGCAAATGTTTGAACTCATTATAATTAGTAGTAGTTCTAAGGTTTTAATGGAAGTGAGTTCCAATGTTTTGCTACATGATGGAAGTACAGGGAATCTCCAGTGGTATTTGTTGATTTGATAACCTGTAGTAAGCATGCATTAGTTGATCGAAGAGAATGCCTGGTTGAATAGATTTGGAGAATGTTTTAATTCAAATATTTGAAGATATATTTATTTTGTGGAGGTAGTCAATTAACCATGGTTGGGGCTTTAACCACATAGTATAAGAGAGATAAATCACCATGCAAGAGTTTATAAGAGACAGTGTATAGAGAGAGAGCTTTACATTTCTCTTGGTAGCTGAGTTTCTTTAGGCTGATCTTTTTAGTTAGGAATCTCTGGGGTTTTTCTATCTGACTGATGTGTTTGGACTGATATGTACTGAAGGAGCACTGTATTCTACAACTAGTCTGATCAGGGCAAAGTATAGAAGAATCATAACTTATTTTGGTCTGGATGAGATACCTTTAGTTATTAACTATGCTAGACAGAAAGATTTCTTCACTACTTTTGCTATGTGGTGGTCAAATGATAAGTATTTGTCTATGAAGTTTCTAAATCTCTAACTGTATCAGTCTAGAGTGGTATGATTGTTACGCTGTACGTGGTTTTCATGATTTGTTTACTAAAGATGACAGCACTACTTTCTTTGCATTTCATTTACACCTGTTCCAAATACATCAAGTTGTATAGTTTAGCCCTTGCTGCAACTATCATAAGATACTAAATGCTAAGCAAATGACAACATATAGCTTGGAGTCATTGCCAGACTTAGTCATATTTCTGTGTTGCATGCAGATTTGAAAAATAGATGCTGAGCAGAAGGGGTCTCAATACTGTGTCCTTAAGAATGCCATTGGCCATCTTTTTGTTTTCTGAGATGGTACATTCGACTTTAATTGTGTACTCTTTCAGCCAGTTTGCTATTTATCTTGCAACATAAAGAAGTCTACATTTATGCCTTTAAGCTTAGTTACAATTTGGCCTTGGCCTGATCCAGGTACATTGTAAGAGCTGCAAGGCTGCAATCTACAGCTTCAGTGATTTCTCAAAGAAATGTACTAAATAAACACGAACTCCCTGTAACATAAATACAATGCCTAAAGCAATAATATTCTGTTATATTGGAGCTTATAACTTTAGATATAATACACTCCATTACTTTTTGTTATGTTGGAATGCACGGAAAGTGGATTTTGCCTAAAAAATGCACTATGGGGCAACACATCTTTTGGTGAATATGCAGAATCTGTAGAACAAAAGATGCAGGCTATCCTTAGTGAAGCACGTTGGACTGTTGATCATATTGTCTCAAGCTGACACATACTGCATTCCCTTAAAATGCCACTAGTTACTTAGCCAACTGTTAAAGACAATTATCTTGTTTGTAGCTAGGCAAATTCTGGCTGAGGGTAGGATTACTATCTGCATCTAAAACATACACAGCAAGCTTCAGTATGTCTCTTTGTATGTCATTCTGGTTGAGGGTATATCATTTACACCTACATGAGCCACATACCTCTCACAAGTCGTGTCATTCACCTCCAAGTAGCAGGTGGTTCTTTGTTAGTATTAGGCAGTTCATACACTGTCTCTCAATACCAAGTGTAATAAGTCTAGCAACAAAGGGAATACAGGGATACTGGATTTGTTTGCTTTGTGGGATGAAATGTGTGGTAGATAAAACATGCTGTAGAGGAGATGTTCTAGGTGAGGTAAAGAAGTGCTAACATTGATGCAATAACTACTTGAAACTACAGAGGAAAAACTATATAACATAATTTAATTAAAGAAAAGTACACAGCTACAGTTTGGTTCACACAGATTATACATAACAGTATGAGGACTGAAGGAATTCAACACGGTTAGCAGAGAATAGTAAACAACTACAGTTTGGTACAGTACATAATTACAGTAGCACAACAGCAATGCACAAATTCAGTATAACAGAAAGGAGACTGAACAGGTAGCAAAAATGGCATACAGAACTCTCTACAATAGCAGGTTTAGATGCCACCAATAGTATGACTGGAGGTTAGCCCAGACATCACACACCATATACTTCAAGTAATTTCCCCTAACAAAATGAAGAGTGGTTGCTTTGGACAACTGAGAACACATGCTTTAGCAAGTCAATACGCTTGGGTGACACAATGGCTGCTTCCAGGATTTATCAGACTCAATTGCCACATGCTTGGATGCAGCAAGTTACAGTTACTATTAATAATTAGCATAAGTGGAAAGGGAAGTGTAGACATTAATAAATGTTGATGGCTCTGAACTGGTCTGAAACTAGCAAGGAGCTACTACAGCAACAATATGAGCAACTAACCTGCTGGCATCAAAAAGTGTTATAAACAAACTGCAGCAGTGTGTAAGACAGTGCAGCCAAGCAGTAGCAAAAATGAGCTCTTACATACAAGCAGCAGCATGCAACTCAGTGCAGCTTAGAGTCAAGAGCCAAGTTGCATTCCAATAGTACCATCAGCACCCATGTAAATTAAGCAGGGGACCAAGATGAAAGCAGTGAATGCTTGATAGTTATAAACTCTTTAAAACAAACTAATTGTATCTGTACAGTGCAGCACAACTAAAACTTGTGAGTCCAGTAGCCAGACATAGCAAGAAAAGGCATCACACAACAGGCTAGTCAAACACAGCAGCAAATCCTGCTAAGCAACACAGTTGAAAAATCATACAGTTGGATTCAATAAACTCCATGCAGGAATAGTGTTATTCTTGCAGAGAGTGAACTGTGTTCATTTCTGCATAGCCTTCAAGGCACACTACTGCTAAGGCTAAGCAGACATGAACACTACTGAGTGCAGGGGGCATGTTTTAGTAGTGCTCACACATCCAACATGCCGCCTGCACTCTGAAAGTGCCATATAGCACTTCCTACCTGCTTTCAGTGTCCGTGGACACTGAAAGCATGAAATTAATTAGGAAACAATGGAGGGGGTGCATGACAGGTACTGTTGCACACCCCCTGCATTACCAAAGTCCCGTACGGCACTTTCTAACTGCTTTCAGTGTCTGTGGACACTGAAAGCAGGAATTTCAATAGGAAGCAATGGAGGGAGTGTGTGTCAGGTACTGTCACACACACCCTGCATTGTCAAAGTGCCGTATGGCACTAGTCCATACTTCTCAACTGTGCAGATATTTGCAGAATGTCCAGACTGCATACCCATTAGAAAATCCATGCTAATGCAAAACCTGTTATTCTATCAACTTGAAAGTCTGTAAGAGCAATATTTAAAATGTGCCCTATGTTTGCCCATTCTACCACTATTAATCTGCGTTTGTCCAGATTTCTTGCTCTAAGAGGTTGAGAGGTATGTACCTCTGAACCTCTAAGTGGCAAAAATCAGAACAAAACCTAAAATACATACAATACTCTTCAAATTTTCCCTTAAAACTACCTTCCTCGAACTATACTACTGATCAAATCAGCGTATCCTATAACTAAAAAGATTAACTCTACTTGACTCCAAGTAGACTATTCTCTATCTATTAAACCTAGCACTTGCTCCTACAGTACTTATTACCTTGATACGGCACTCTTGTCATAGATAGTACCCCAAAAAGGCAACCCCCCCATTTCTCGGTCACCCACTTCCCCCGGAATCTTTTATTTAAGTTTTTCGTCTACCCTTCTAGCATGTCGAGGGATCAGTTGCTAGTGTCCTCTCCTGCTCAGCTGGTGAACCTGGGAATATTGAGGCAATGTTTCAATTGCCTCATGTACACAGACAACCCTTTCCTCCTCCCACAAAACACAAATACATGCGAGAGATGCAACTATGGCTGAGCTCTCTCAACATAGGACTGGCAAGACCAGTCAGGAGGAGAAGGTTACCACACACACTATAGACCCAGTCTCACATAGTACCATTACAACCTCAAATCATACACATAAACACACAAAGACATACTCGGAGGCTCTGATCAAAATCTACCAAAACAGCAGAGGCCACCAAAGCAGACACCCAAACAACCACCACCTCAGAACACAACACCAACACATAGACCTCACAGTCAGAGTGTCAAACAGTCACAGCCCTTAAGGCCAAACACAATGCTAGACACACTAGTCATTGGTGACTCCATAGTCAGACACACTGATGTCCACCAGACTGAGTAAGGAGAAGGTCACAGTAAGCTGCCTGAGAATCCGCCACATAACGCAAGCACTCAGGTCTCTCAACAGCAGGTACAAATATGACTCAGTCATTGTCGACTACATGAAAAGAGACATTGAGGAGCTCTCTGATTATGTAGCCCAGGCAGGTATGACCCTGACCTTGAGCAGTATCCTACCTTCACCAAGAATGATGCCACAATACAGAGATAAGATGATCAGCTTTAACAATTGGCTTAAACACTGGTGTCATTCAAAGGGGATCCAGTATCTGTCTGCCTGGGATGACATGCTGGACAAGCCACGCTGCACCTGTCACCTTCGGATATTGGCAAAGGCTCTTGCCACCCCATAGTGCCTTTTTAGGCAAGGCTCAAATTCTAAACCTACCACCCTAGAACACAAAAAGGAAAAAACTAAGGGTAATGCTGCTCAATGCCAGAAGTCTAAATCTCAAAATGCAGGCCCTTCTCAGTATGGAGAACATCGATGTCTGTGCTGTGACAGAAACCTGGTTCAAGGCTCCTGAGAGCACCCCAGCGCTATCAGGTTTTACCTCATATCATGCGTTCCGCCCCAAAATCCGGACAATACCAAGAAAGGAGGGTATCCATATTCATCAAGGACACCCACACCTCAAGACTGGTGCCATGCATCGGAGACCATCCAGGTGCAATTAACCATAGGCAAGACTGCTCTGCAAATTGTAGCATGTTACAGGCCACCCTCACAAACTCAGGAAACTCACATGGCCTTCCTGAAAACACTAGAGGGGATAAATGTATCACCAAACACCATCATACTAGGTGACTTCAATTACCCTAATATAGACTGGGAACACTACTCAAGCCCAAACACCCTAGCCCAAAAGTTCCTGGAATTCATAAACTCAAATGCCATGGAACAACTAGTCACCATCCCCACAAGAGGAGATAACATACTTGATCTCATCATCACGAACATGGGAGCACAATGTTCAACACCGAAGTATACCCCTCACTGGTGAGATCAGATCACAAACTAATCTCGCTGGAGGTCCTCATCCCACCCCACCTGAAATAAAAAGACCACAGTAAAGAACTTCTCAAAAGCCGACTTCACACTTCTAAAGACTAGTGTGGTCTCCTTTCAGGCCTGGAAAACAATACTCAAGCCGCTGAATCACTTACAAACGCCTTCTACCAGCACCTGCAGGACTGCATGGATAAGGCAATCCCAAGCAAAACAAAGACTCTTTGTACCAAAGGCAGCGTCCAGTCTGGTGGACCCCAGCCATAAACAAACTCTACAACAAAAGGAGGAAGCTACTACAAGATAGAGCAAAATCCTTAAAAGGTAAGACACCCTCGATCACTATAAGTAAAAACTAAGAGCTCTCATAAAATCATCCAAAGCAAATTTCGAGAGAAAATAGCTAAAGACTCAAAAGACAATCATAAGGCCTTCTTTAGCTATGTTAGAAACCTAGGAGGAAACTCCCAGATATGCTCAGAACTAGTTCAAAATGATGTGAAGATTACTGATCCTACAGACATTGCCAACATACTGGCTGACAGGTTCAGTGCAAACTTCTCCCCCAAAAGGAGAGATATCTATACCAAATGAGTGCAGCCCCCAAACATCTCCAGCCCAAGTGAGAACTGCTCTCTCCAAAGCAAAAAACACAGCATCAATGGGACCCGATGGTGTCCCCGGCTGTGTGCTCCACGAACTCAATGAGGAATTAAACCCACAGCTAGGACAGCTGTTTAATCAAAGTCTTACCTCTGGATACCCAGGAGTGGCGCACTGCAACTGTGGTCCCACTTCACAAAGGCGGTGCCTCCACAGACCCTGGAAATTACCGCCCATTAGCTTGACAAGCCTTATCTGCAAAGCCATGGAGAGGATCATAATGGACCTCATAAATAAAGACATAGGAATTTGCAGACTTTGGATCTAACTGAGTTTGGCTTTGTCAAAGGCAGATCATGCCTTTTTAACTTGCTTCATTTTTTCTAAACAGTCACCAAAGCCATTGATGAGGGAAAGGCAGTCCATACAGCCTACCTCGATCTGGCTAAGGCCTTCGATACAATACCCCACTCGGGTATCATTGAAAAACTCATCAGCTTAAATGTTAACCCATACATCACAAGATGGGTTGCAAACTGGCTGAGTGACAGAACCCACAGGGTCAGAGTTGCTGGCGCCATGTCAGACTCAAAGCCTGTCACAAGTGGTGTCCCACAGGGCTCAGTCCTGGGCCCACTCTTGTTTGGCATCTACTTTTCAGTACAAGCAAACACAGGAGGGTTATGGCTGACAAAGTTTGCAGATGACTGCAAACTGGGCACCATAGTAGAAAACACATCTGACACAGATATCCTTCAGAAGGGTCTCAAAGAAACGGATAACTGGTGCCAGAGCCACGGCCTAAAGTTAAATGCCAAAATGCATAGTCATACCCTTCGGGAAAAACAAGGTTACTAGCTACCAAATAGGTGGCAATCCACTGAGCACAGAAGAAGTTATCAGGGACCTGGGGACCCAGGTTGATAGTAGTCTGTCATTCGACACCCATGTAGCTAAAGTAGTTAGGAAGTCCTTCTACATTGCCCACCTTATCATGAAGGGATTCTCATCTAGATCAAGGGAGGTCATAGTCTCCCTTTACTCATCACTCATCAGACCAATGATTGAGTACAATGCCCCATTCGAATGTATCTGACCCGACACTTGCAGCAGCTGGAGAGGCCACAAAGTTCCTCACCAAAAGGATAAAGGGTCTCAAAATCTGTCCTATGCTGCCCGACTGAAAGAACTCCAGCTCTATTCAGTCGCTTGCTCAGAGGTGACCTTTGCCTACCATATAAGGCCATGTCCAACCCAGATTTGTTCAATATCCTTCACCTCAACCAATCTAGATCCATCAGAGCCACAAGGGCGGGAGACTTAAACCTCGACACGGCTATTAATAGGACGTGCTGGAGGGATAGATTCATCACCCAAAGACTCCCTATGCTGTGGAACTAAATCCCGGTACATGTGAGGCAGAGCACCTCGCTGGCCTTGTTCAAGAGAAATCTTGACCAATGGATGGGAGATCGCAGATATACCCCAGGAATTACCTCAGTGTCACTGCTCGACAGAGGCACAGCAAAATAATGGGTGTAGTTCCCCATACTAACAATGGGCTAGGCTTATAAATGCCCTCGGGCAGATAGCCTAGTATGAACCTATGAACCTATAAAACTCGTTCAGTAATTTTTTTCCCGATCCAAGTAAAGTTTAAGCATAGTTGAGTGGCTTTGCACATCACGCTGCTGTGCTCAACATAACTTAAACATCCCAAAGGAGCTAAATAGAAGTGTACAGCTAAAATCCTCAATGACAAGATAGCATATTGGTTAGACCTTCTGCTTTGCATGCAGCAGTTCACGGTTCGAGCACCAAGGCAGGCCATTCACTTTTAGATGGGAAAGCATTATTAAAATCATTTTTATTAAATGAGGTAGTAAATAATATTTTAAAACCAGGGGAGTGTAGCAGGTCCAAATGTGAAGTGTCGTTGTATAAAACATATGAAACCCCCATGTAAATACAAGTGTCCCATACAGTATAGTCAAACCCCAAGGTAATGTAATGAAATTACATAGAGGAACTTCATGTAAAGTAAATCATATACACTTAATAATATGTCAGTAATGATTAACTAAGTCATAATGCTGGTATTTTTTTTTAAATGAAAAGTGAGCAATGGTTAGCAGTGGTCAGCTCTGTTTAGCCAGTTTATGCATTGCTTAGATGTGAATAATAAGCAGAAGTCAGCTCAGCTAAGCAGATTTGTGCACTGTTAAGCAGTGCTCAGCATTTACCTCTTTAAGCACTGTTTAACTCAGCTATGCAGATTTGCACACAGTTGAGCAGTACTCAGCATTTTCAAAATGGTCCAATGACGGCAAAGGGTGGGAATATGGCCTTATTTAAACCATGCAGGTGGGAATACAGCCAGAATCTGTTGTAGTTTGATCTCTGCAGGAATCATGTCAGGTGTTGGAGAGGGCTCGCACTTCTGGGTGCAGTGCTGGGGCATTTTGGATCCTGGGTCATGGCTGGGCTCCTCGTAGAAAACCATGATGACAGACTGCTGCAGGGTCAGTACAAGGGCTCACAGTATAAAGTGGAGGCCTGGGACCGTCTGGCATGCAACCTCACCAGTGCCAGTGGTATCCCCTGAACTGGTGAGCAGGTACAGCATCACTATACTGACCTAAAGTGGATGAAAGGGGAGCTCTTGGTCCAATGGATCCAAGATGCTCAGGACAACCATGCTCCAGCAATTTGTAGGCATCACAGATATAGGTGTACCAGATTCTAGCCTGCGTATGTGATAGACAGGTATGCATAATGTTTCGCACCCCTACAGCTGCAGCAGAGAGGGCTAGTAACATTGAGGCTCATGCAGACTGACACGAATGCATCAACGGGCTGGTGAGTACAGATCTATCTTGCAGTATATAGTGGCATAAAGTAGAAGGAGTACATAGTTTACTGCAAGTAGGTGTGGTGTGTAATATGTCTAATGAATAAATGTCACGTTTGTCAGACTAATATAGATTTATAGGATATCCAGTAATAAAAGAGTCATTTCTCTGTAATAAAGATTTATACCACAAACTGCTATGTTTACTCTGCTTTGTTGTAGAAGAAATAGAATGTGAACAGGTTCTTCACAGCAAATATGGCTTTGACAGTATGCATTAACCAATATTTCCTCCACAGGACATACAAGTAAAGAAATGTTTGTAGTAGCTATATGAATGGTATACTAATGCACTGTGTACAACTGTTTCACTGTCCAACCCCATGCCTGCAAATGACAGCAGGATAGTTACATACACTAAGCACTCTTCCCGATACATGTCTCACAAGTGCAACACTGTCACAGCTAGTGGTCACTGCTGCCAATAACCATGGACACAGATAGGAATCCAGTAGCACACCCACACAGCATCAGTGCAAGGTATCCCTTCTTTGTCATATATGTTCATAGGTTCATACTAGGCTATCTGTCCTGGGGCATTTATAAGCCTAGCCCGATTGTGTTTGGCTTACGCCACCCCTTGATTTGAGTATACTGTGCCCTTTTTAAAGTTTAGTTTACTGTGCCTCTGTCAAATAGTGACACGGAAGTAATCCCCGGGACAAATCTATGATCCCCCATCCACTCATCAAGATTCTTCTTGAAGAGAGTCAGTGAGGTGCTCTGCCTAACATGAATTGGAATTCTATTCCAGAGCGAAGGGAGCCTCTGGGTTATGAATCTGTCCCTCCAGCATGTTCTATTTATTTCTAGGCTCTAGGGGATTTAGATTTACTGAGGTGGAGCATGTCCATTAATTCTGGGTTGGACATAGCTTTATACGTCAGGCATAGATCGCCTCGAAGTAGGCGGTATGCAACTGAGTAGAGCTGGATTTTTTTTAACCGAGCAGCATATGGCATCTGTTTGAGTCCCTTGATCCTCCTGGTGAGGTACTTTTGGGGTCTTTCTAATTGCTGCAGGTGTCGGGTAAGGTACATCCCAAAGGGGGCATTGTATTCTATGATGGGCGTGATGAGGGATGAATAAAGGGGCACGATTACCTCTCTTGATCTAGATGTGAATCCTTTCATGATGAGGTGGGCTATGTAGAAGGTCTTTCTAACCACTTTGGCAATGTGGTTGTCAAAGGAGAGATTGCTATCAACTTGGGTCCCCAGATCCTAATTACTTTCTCTGTACTTAATGGGTTACCACCTATGTGGTAATTTGTGGGCACATTGTTTTTGCCAAAGGGTATGACTATACACTTTTTGGCATTTAGCTTTAGACCATGGCTCTGGCACCAGTTATCTGTCTCTGCGAGACCTTTTTGAAGGATGTTTGTGTCAGCTGGAGAGTCAATTATGGCACCCAGTTTGCAGTCATCTGCGAACTTGGTGAGCCATAGTCCTCCCACGTTGGCCTGTACCTCAGAAAAGTAAATACCGAACAAGAGAGGTCCCAGGACAGAACCTTGTGGGACGCCACTTGTGACCGGTTTCGAGTCTGGCATGGCTCCAGCAACTCTGACTCTGTGGGTTCTGTCTTTGAGCCAGTTTGCGACCCATCTTGTGACATAGGGGTTTATATTTAGGCTGGATAGCTTATCTATGATGCCCGAGTGGGGTATTGTGTCAAATGCCTTTGCGAGGTCCACATAGGCTGTGTGGACTACCTTCCCTTCATCTATGGCCTTGGTGACTGTTTCGAAGAAGTCGACCAGGTTCAAAAGGCAGGATCTGCCCTTGAAGCCACATTGGGTAGGAGCTAGTGTCTGTAGGTCCCCAATGTCTTTGTTTATGAGTTCCATGATGATCCTCTCCATAGCCTTGCATACTAGGCTAGTCAGGCTTATGGGACGATAGTTTCCAGGATCCGCAGAGGCGCCACCTTTGTGGAGTGGGACCACTGTTGCTGTACACCATTCTTTGGGCACATATCCTGTAGTGAGGCTAAGATTGTACAGCAGTTTTACTAGAGGGATTAGTTCTTCTTGGAGTTCATGTAGGATGCAACCCGGGATGCCATCTGGTCCCATGGAAGCAGTGTTTTTTGCTTTGGAGAGGGCGGCCTTCACCTGAGCATCAGAGATGTTTGGGAGGCTGCACTCTGCCGGGATAGATGCTTGCTCTTTTGGGGGGGAGGGGGTGGAGAAGTTTGCACTGAACCTGTCTGCCAGGATATTGGCGATGTCTGTGGGTTCAGTATATTTTTTGTCATTTAGAATCAACTCAGAACAAGTCTGGGAGTTGCATCCCAGGTTCCTAACATAACTGAAAAAAGCCTTATGATTGTCTTTAGTGTCCTGTGCAATTTTTCTCTCGAAGCTGGTCTTGGAGGATTTTATGAGGTATCGTAATTTTTTGCTAGTACTGATCAGAGATGCCTTCCCTTTTAGGGATTTTGCTCTATCATGTAGTAGCTTCCTCCTTCTGTTGTACAGTTTATTTATGGCTGGGGTCCACCAGACTGGTCGCCTGCCTTTGGATGATTGGGTCTTGAATTTGTTTGGGATAGCATGATCCATGCATTCCTGGAGATGTCTGTAGAATGCATTTATATAGGATTCTGCAGTTTGGGCCGTAGTTTCTACTGGCCCAGAGGCCTTGAAGGATTCCACATCAGTTTTGAGAAGTGTGGAGTTCGCTTTTGAGAAGTTTTTCACTGTGGTTTTCTGGGCTGGGGGTGGGGTCGGGATGCGGATATCCAGTGAAATTAATTTATGGTCTGATCTTACCAATGAGGGATATACTTCTGGTATGGAGCATAGAGTCCCCATGTTGATAATGATCAGGTCTAGTATGTTTTCCCCTCTTGTGGGAGTGGTGACTAGTTGTTCCATAGCATTTGAGTTTATAAATTCCAGGAACCTTTGGGCTAAGGTGCTGGGGCTTGAGTAATGCTAAAAAAACACTGTTGGCCAGCAGATACGTGAAACAGTAAAAAAGATACAATTACTCAAATATTTGCTGATTATACATATCTTTAATAATCAGACTGGTTTCGGCAAAAAAATATATGCCTTCATCAGTGATACACAGCAAAAACACTAGACATTACTCAATGAATATTTATAAGAGTGCCTAACCAATGAGAGTAAAAAACCCTGCATAATTAATAATAGTTTGTTCCCACAACAGAAACAGAAAAAGACTTAAAAAAAGACAAATAATAAACACTCATAGGTCCGTGTATCCATGGGTTCACAAACAAATATAACCTGTTGGTTATGTAACATGGAAATAATAATGAATATAAATGGACATAAGCCATGAATATATATACACCATTATGGAGTGATCAGCTGAACAATGTGTAATAGGTAAAAATATGTATATGATAAGATAGAAAACACGAGATATAAATGATAAATTTGTAACACTTTTGTTCTCAATAAATTTGTGGTAATTGGTGAGCATTCATGATAACACATCTAATAAGGTATCCACAGAAACCTGCAATGCATAAATATGAAAAAAGAAGTTATGATAACATATAATATAACAGTAAATAATGTTAGTTATAAATGATCATTCAAACCTGGTGGGAAAAGTGCTCCCAATATGGTAATCCAATACCTTTCTTTGTGATTTAGAATGCTATGCCAACCTTGAGGATTATTCCGATCTCCTGTGATTCTATCAATAATCATGAATGTGTATTGGGCCTGTGGATGCTTCAAAGTATGTCGAAAAAGAGCATTATGGTCTTTCTTATTCTTAATGTCACTTCTATGTTCATTAATACGTGTTCTCAATGGTCTGGATGTTTGGCCCACATAGAAGGCAGAACAGTGACAAGTGGCCAAATATACCACCCAACTGCTACTGCAGTTACCAAATATCTTGCAATCATATACTTTGCTGGTGTTTTGACTGGAAAATTGTTTGGATTTACAAATTTGTTTGCAAGACCCACAGTGTCCACATGGAAAGGTTCCCAGCAGTTTGTCTCCAGACAAAGTAAGTTGTTGGTATATAGCCCCACCACTTTCTTTATGTTTAAAGTGACTAAACAACGAGCCCAAGGTTTTGCCTCTTCTATAACTGAATTGACACTGAGACCCCAATATTAGTCTTAACTGATCATTGGCCAATAGAATATTCCAATGTTTATTGATAATGCTCCGGATTGCATTATGGTTTCTACCATAAGCAGTAACAAATCTTATGGAGGATGCAGTTAAGTCCCTGGGTTGTGTCTGATATTGCAATAACGTGTCCCTGTTTATACTGGTTGACCAATCCCAAGCCTTAACTAAGTCAAGTTGTTTATAGCCTCTGTTGATAAATCTCTGGAACAAATCCAGACTAGCTTTCTCATATTCCATATTGGTGGAATTGATGTGTTTCATCTGCATGAATTGGGACTTAGGAATGTTGCGGATGGTGTGGCGTGGATGCATGCTGGAAGCATGCAGTAAAGTATTATATTGGGGATATTTACGGAAAGTCCTGGTGTTTAGAGTGTGATCCATATTTCTGCTAACCATGACATCGAGAAAATTAATGGATTGTAGATCATATGTCACTGTAAATTTAATTCCCCAAACATTGCCATTAAGATAGTCCAAAAATTCTTGTAGATATGTGGCATCCGCACGCCACACCATCCAGCAATCATCTAGATATCTCCGCCAGATATCAATTTCCACCAAGTAAATGTTATGTAATGGTTCATAAATCATACATTCTTCGAAAAAGGCCATAAACAAATTGGCATATATGGGTGCAAAGGAGGCTCCCATAGCCATTCCTTGAAGCTGCCAACAGCATTCCCCATGAAAATAAAAGACGTTTTTATTTAATACATGTTCGGTCATACATATCAGTAATGTATTAAATCCTGGAGAATACAAAGCAGATTGGTCTAACCAGTACTGTAATGCCTGAAGTCCCGCCCAATGGGGAATGCTTGTATATAATGCCTTGACATCCAAAGAGCACATAAGCCAAGTGGGTTCCAACTGAGCCTCCTGTATAATCTGTAAGAATTGTGTGATATCTTGTAATCTTGCCCTAACTAAATTCAATAGATGTTTGAGATATTGTGTCAAAAACATGGATAATGGTTCAGTCAAGGAACCAATACCTGAGACAATGGGTCTTTTTTTTTGCCGAAACCGGTCTGATTATTAAAGATATGTATAATCAGCGAATATTTGAGTAATTGTATCTTTTTTACTGTTTCACATATCTGCTGGCCAACAGTGTTTTTTTGGTTTGGTCCGGCCGTGCAGTACCTACGTGCATAGCACAGTGTTTGATTGCAGTCTTTTGGCTATGCTGTAGGATCGTGTTTGGTACTTCTTTCAAAAAAGGGGGAATCTTCCCCTGCGTTTTTATCTACCTAACGTTAATGGGAATTTAAGCATCAGTAGAGAAGTATTTCACTTTTTAAGCATGTTGCTGTGTGGTTCATTACTTTCTTTTGAATATACATGGAAGGCACGAGGCTGAGATAGCGTCCTCCATCAATGTTTGGGCCTGTGGATTATATTTCTTCACTGGGGTTTCAGGACTTCATTTATGTGAATCTCAGGATTTATTGGAGGTATTTATACAATACTGGATGTTCTATGTCTCTTTTGTGGTTCAGAGTTCACAGTAATTGACGTTTTGATCAGCTACAGCGGCTTGGAAGGCTATTGTGTTGGTGCATTGTTTCTCAGGTACTGGGACATTTTGCTTTACGACTGTGTATCATCTACGAACTTGGGTTGTGTTTTGCAACTTTTGCTACATCTATATAGTGTTTGTGGGGACATCTTTTCATCTACGGTTTGTTTGTACACTATTTTCGGGTTTAACATCCAGCAGACTGCAATTTGGGGCCACATTGACTATCGGTTTGGTGGATTATTACCTGAACAGATGGGTTTATTACAACTACTATAAAGGGAAACATTACAATGATTCTGGTACTGTTATGTTCCAGCAGTTCTTCAGGAACATTGACATTCTAACATCTTATTTCAGTTGATGGACTAAAGTTTTTCCGTGAATTTTCATGTTTTATTTTCATGTGTGTACAATGATGTACAGTCATATAGCAAATTTTATATTTTTTCCCCTTTTGCTGTGATATCTTTATCTTTTGGGGCATAAGCAAGTATCGAATATTCCTTGTGGCTACAGGGTAACACATTGAAGTAACATTGTGATTTGCTTGGTCTGTCCACCATTGTTTTCTATTTACCAAGATCCTGTGGTGGCAATATTCGTGTGTTTATATGCCCAGGGTTACATCTGCTGGACATATTATTATATTATTTCTCAGGGCATGTTGATTATGTGCTTTAGTGACATATTTCATGATTTTGAACATGCAAATCTCTTTTTTTGGGCTAATTTAGGCGGAGTAGTCTAAGTTGTTCTCAGGAACATTGATTTTGGTAGCAACTTTCAGGTTATATTTATTATAGGTTTGGTAACCTGGATCTATCTTTATTGATATGTTACTTCATATGTTTTTTGCATTGCCTTGGTACACTGTGTTTTTTTGCATTACCTTGTACACAATCTTTACACTTCAGCCTTGATTGGGGGCAGGTGAATTTTTAGACAATTTAAACAGGGTTCATGAATGTGGTTTGGATTGCTTTAGTTCAGTATACCAAGTCTCATTTATCCTGAGTGTATATTGAGCCTTGGTTTATTATAATCACCTATACTTGGGTCTAGGACTTGTACTTATTTCATTAGAGATACATTGCCAGTATCTCTTATTATATGCTGAACTGTGTATATAACATTACTATCACTGATGTTTTTGACTGATCGGAATTCTTAACTGTGCAGTATTTGGACTATTCCAGGTTTTGAATTTATATTTTTACATATTTTTCTTTTTTTACCTATTAGTCCTTTTTACAACTGTTGTGGCACCTTGATCAGCATTTATACAATTTGCAATTGGTTGTTTAGACCACTATAGATTATTGTCTCTGGTTTTGTCTATACGTTAGGTTATACCATTCAAACATTGGCAGCATGGATTTAGACAAAATATTGTCAGGATTATGTGCCGATTGGGAGGACATTGGTGTGTTTGGTATTGGGTCCTCGCCAGGCAGTAATCCATCTGAGTCTGGACAACAATTACCCCAAGATAGTGATTTGGCATTTCATTCCCTAACCAAGGGACTAAAAAGTTTAAGATCTAACATTTGGCACCTTAAATTGTTCCGTGCTTATTTAAGTAAGAAGATTGCCCCTAGAGGACGTAGGGTCCGGTTACAACCATTAGTTGGAAGACCAGAGGACAGACTTAATCAAGAATGGAAAGAAGCCCTGCAACAGCCATCTATGTTATTTGTCAATATACTTGCCCAATATTATGGCAGAATGGTAGACATCAATATTAATGAGGTCAAAATTGTGTGAGGAATGTAAAAAATTTGAGTCACTTCCTACATTCCAGCAATATATTAATAAACTATCAAAGGATTTGACAAATCATGAGACAATAACAAAACAAAGGAAAATAAGAAAATTTAACACAGATAGCTTAGACTATCAAAGAGGATACCCATTTGAGGTACAAAGGAATGTCAGATTTGTGGATGTTGATCAGGGGACCACAACGGTTAGGACGAAAACATGACCAAGGTCGATTCTAAAAACTAGAGACAGACCAAATACTAGCACTTCAGGGGAAGATTCCTCACTTACTGATTATGATAGTACCGGACACAGAGAATCCCCCAATCATAAAAGAACTAATATGTCTGTCCCTTTAGACATGGTGTCAGGCGTCGAGGTGGACGCAAACATAAACACAAAACACAACTCCCTAGAGGGATTAATACAGAAATTCATAACATAACAAGTACTGAATATCACAATGTTTTACATTTGTCTGATGTTATTTTGTCTGATGAACAGGAACAACTATTGAATAAAGGACTTGGATATGTACCTGGGTTATTTTCGGATGAATAACACACTGTCAATGACATTACCAGTTTTTGTCGCAATTTAAACTTGAAATTGTTTTTCCATGACAGGGAGTCTCAAAGATCTACAGAATTCAGATTTCTCAAATCTGATTTTCAGCCGCCCATGAACAAACATGTTTCTATCTTTACGCAATCAGTACTTAGGGACTTGCACTTTGAACACAAGGAATATTCTATACTTGGTCATAATCTATCACCCCAGGAAATATCAGCTTTACAACAATTACGTCATAATCATAACATTGCAATTTTACCAGCTGATAAGGGTGGAGCAGTGGTGGTTTTAAATATGAATTATTATCTTAGTGAGGGTAGATCACAACTTTCAGATACTAAATGCTATATGCATATGGAGATGGACCCTACTCCTGTTTTCAAAAAGGAAATTGATTCCTTTTTACATTTAGCTGAGGAAGAAGGCATCATTAGCAAGACTAGTGTCATGCATCTTACTTTTCATGATCCACAAAAACAAATTTTGTATCTCCTCCCTAAGATTCATAAATCACTTTCAAAGCCACCGGGTAGACCCATTGTCTCAGGTATTGGTTCCTTGACTGAAGCATTATCCATGTTTTTGGCACAGTATCTCAAACCTCTATTGAATTTAGTTAGGGCAGGATTACAAGATACCACACAATTCTTACAGATTATACAGGAGGTTCAGTTGGAACCCACTTGGCTTATGTGCTCTTTGGATGTCACGGCATTATATACAAGCATTCCCCATTGGGTGGGACTTCAGGCATTACAATACTGGTTAGACCGATCTGCTTTGTATTCTCCAGGATTTAATACATTACTGATGTGTATGACCGAACATGTATTAAATAAAAATGTCTTATTTTCATGGGGAATGCTATTGGCAGCTTCAAGGAACGGCTATGGGAGCCTCCTTTGCTCCCATATATGCCGATTTGTTTATGGCCTTTTTCGAAGAATGTATGATTTATGAACCATGACATAACATTTACTTGGTGGAAATTGATATCTGGCGGAGATATCTAGATGATTGCTGGATGGTGTGGCGTGCGGATGCCACATATCTACAAGAATTTTTGGACTATCTTAATGGCAATGTTTGGGGAATTGAATTTACGGTGACATATGATCTACAATCCATTAATTTTCTCGATGTCATGGTTAGCAGAAATATACCAGGACTTTCCATAAATATCCCCAATATAATACTTTACTGCACGCTTCCAGCATGCATCCACGCCACACCATCCGCAACATTCCTAAGTCCCAATTCATGCGGATGAAACGCATCAATTCCACCAATATGGAATATGAGAAAGCTAGTCTGGATTTGTTCCAGAGATTTGTCAACAGAGGCTATAAACAACTTGACTTAGTTAAGGCTTGAGATTGGTCAACCAGTATGAACAGGGACACGTTATTGCCATATCAGACACAACCCAAGGACTTAACTGCATCCTCCATAAGATTTGTTACTGCTTATGGTAGAAACCATAATGCAATCCGGAGCATTATCAATAAACATTGGAATATTCTATTGGCCAATGATCAGTTAAGACTAATATTGGGGTCTCAGTGTCAATTCAGTTATAGAAGAGGCAAAACCTTGGGCTCGTTGTTTAGTCACTTTAAACATAAGGAAAGTGGTGGGGCTATATACCAACAACTTACTTTGTCTGGAGACAAACTGCTGGGAACCTTTCCATGTGGACATCTTGCAAACAAATTTGTAAATCCAAACAATTTTCCAGTCAAAACACCAGCAAAGTATATGATTGCAAGATATTTGGTAACTGCAGTAGCAGTTGGGTGGTATATTTGGCCACTTGTCACTGTTCTGCCTTCTATGTGGGCCAAACATCCAGACCATTGAGAACACGTATTAATGAACATAGAAGTGACATTAAAAATAAGAAAGACCATAATGCTCTTTTTCGACATACTTTGAAGCATCCACAGGCCCAATACACATTCATGATTATTGATAGAATCACAGGAGATCGGAATAATCCTCAAGGTTGGCATAGCATTCTAAATCACAAAGAAAGGTATTGGATTACCACATTGGGAGCACTTTTCCCAACAGGTTTGAATGATCATTTATAATTAACATTATTTACTGTTATATTATATGTTATCATAACTTCTTTTTTCATATTTATGTATTCCAGGTTCCTGTGGATACCTTATTAGATGTCGTGTTATCATGAATGCTCACCAATTACCACAAATTTATTGAGAACAAAAGTGTTACAAATTTATCATTTATATCTCGTGTTTTCTATCTTATCATATACATATTTTTACCTATTACACATTGTTCAGCTGATCACTCCATAATAGCGTATATATATTCATGGCTTATGTCCATTTATATTCATTATTTGATAGATATATTATTATTTCCATGTTACATAACCAACAGGTTATATTTGTTTGTGAACCCATGGATACACGGGCCTATGAGTGTTTATTATTTGTCTTTTTTTAAGTCTTTTTCTGTTTCTGTTGTGGGAACAAACTATTATTAATTATGCAGGGTTTTTTACTCATTGGTTAGGCACTCTTATAAATATTCATTGAGTAATGTCTAGTGTTTTTGCTGTGCATCACTGATGACGGCATATATTTTTTTGCAGAAACCGGTCTGATTATTAAAGATATGTATAATCAGCGAATATTTGAGTAATTGTATCTTTTTTACTGTTTCACGTATCTGCTGGCCAACAGTGTTTTTTTGGTTTGTTCCGGCCGTGCAGTACCTACGTGCATAGCACAGTGTTTGCTTGAGTAATGCTCCCAGTCTATGTTTGGGTAGTTGAAGTCGCCCAATATAATGGTGCTCCGAGAGATCTTAGTGTTCTCCAATGTTTTCAGGAAAGCCGAGTGGGATTCCTGACTTTGAGAGGGTGGTCTGTAGGATGCTATAAACTGAAAAGCAGTCTTGCCCACTGTCAGTTGCACATGGATGGTCTCCGATACTTCGTGCACTGCCACTAGCCTGGAGGTATGGATATCCTTGATAAATATGGAAACTCCCCCTCCTTTTGTGGTTCGGTCTGGGTTTTGGGGCCGAAAAGCATGATATGAGGTATAACCTGGCAGTGCTGGGGTGCTCTCTGGAGCCTTGAACCAGGTTTCTGTCACTGCACAGATATCGATGTTCTCCATACTGAGGAGAGCTTCGAGTGCATGCATCTTGAGGTTAAGACTTCTGGCGTTTAGCAGCATTACCCTTAGTTTCTTGTTCCTTGTGCTGTCTATGGAGGTGGGTTTGACTTTTGAGCCTTGCCTAAAAAAGGCACTATGGGGGTGGCAAGAGCCTTTGCCAATATCAAAAAGCCCAGGGGTGACAGGTGCATGCCGTCCCTAGCGAAGCAACATGGCTTGTCGAGCATGTCATCCCAGGCTGACAGACACTGGATCCCCTTTGAATTACACCAAAATTTTAGCCAGTTGTTAAAATCGATCATTTTGTCTTTATACTGTGGCATCATTCTAGGTGAGGGTAAGATGCTGCTCAAGGTCAGGGTCATACCGGCCTGGGCTACATGATCAGAGAGCTCCTCTATGTCTCTTTTCATGTAGTCGAGGGAGGTACATCTCAGGTCATTCACGCCAGCATGTACAATGACGGAGTCATATTTGTATTTGCTTTGGAGTGACCTGAGTGCTTGTGTTATGTGGCAGATCCTAGCGCCTGACAGGCAGCTCACTGTGACCTTCTCTTTATTCAGCCTGGTGAGCGGGACGTCAGTGTGTCTGACAATAGAGTCACCTATTACAAGGGTATCAGGTGTGTTATTCAGCCTTAAGGGCTGTGACTGCTTGGCACAGTGACTTTGTGTGCTATGTGTTGTACGTGTTTTGGTTTGGGGTAGCGTTTGCTTGGATGTCTGCTTTGGAGGTCTCTGTTGCTTAGGCAGATTTTTATTTAGAGCCTCCGAGTATGTTTTTGTGTTTTTATGTGTTTGGTTCGTTATTGTGGTGGGACTATGTGATACTGGAATTGTGTTGTGTGAGGTTACCTTCTCCTCCTGACTGGTTACACCAGTTTTGAGATGAGAGAGCTCAGCCTCAAGTTTGACTATATGGTTGCATCTCTCACATATATTTGAACCTGTTTGGAGGAGGACAACCCTGACATGTACGAGTCCCCTCCAGTCATGTATGCGGAGTTGTCATGGTTTGCCCCATACCATTCCAGGTTGACACTTTAACAGGTATGCATGTGCTACAGTAGCTATGGGCCATAGATAGATGTAAAGTGAAGGCAAACCTGTAGAGTATTGATCAGTACTGTTGTGAAAAATAGAGGCCTATACAGATGTGAATGGACTTCTCTCTCCCCCCATCCCTATCTGCATCAATAATTATTATTCATATTAAACAGGTATGTTGTTCTCAAAACCTAATGTTGGGACATGTGTTCTGCTACTGTTCATATATTTAATTGGTTGTATATTAACATACCTTGTTCAAATACCATCACTGGTGGCCTGTTGCTGTCAATGTAACTGGCATACTGTTATAATGCTTACTGTTGTTCCATTTATGCATGTGTTCCGTTTGCTATGCAACTGTTTCAAATCTATTGTTTTGGGTTGATTGGAACACCCACGCATACTGTTATAACTAATACCGAACTGTATTGTGCATGACTAAACAATAACTGTTGGAAATCCACAACACCATTGCACGTTTGGGAAGGCCGATCCCATTGGATCCACCTCTCCCACCCCATACAGCTGTAGCACTGGGCTCCAGCACATCTGGGACCCATCCTGGAATGTCCTCCTCCTCTGCAGGCCCTGCACAACTTTCAGGTGGAACCGCCTCAGGGGACAGGGCCCACCCCCCTCAGGCATGGGTGCTGAGAGGGGCCCATCACCCACTGCCAGTTCTGGAGTATGGTGTGCAGCATCATCTGCTCCAAGTTGGATGGATGGCTGAGCCATATGAAGGGCTGTCTGGTGCACCTCACGAGGCAGGCTGCCCCTATTGTCCAGCCTCCAGTGCAGCCACCTTTGGGGCCATGAAGATGCAGTGGTGACTGTCCATGGGTGGGGATGTCAGTCCCACTGTATCCATTTGGGGGCTCATCGGCCTCTGATTCCCAACCCCCCATCCAACATGTTTACCCCATGTGTCATATACCTCCCCCTGTCTGCTTTCTTGTCTGTCTCCCTACCCAACCTACCTCCTCAGAAGTACCTACAATTCTTCCTCAACATCCCACTCTCACCTAAAAAAAAAGGGCATCTGTTCCCCAAAAAAAAAAAAAAAAAAAAAAAATCGCCTCATACATAGCTGTCCATTTCGCACACATATCTACTGGACACATGCAATTTGGTCCAATTGTCTTGACAACACATTTCTGTTGTACTTGCCCCTCTCTCTAGGGTTTGAGGGTCCAAATACATCTCCAAATTCTGTACAAACGCACAGCTGTTGCTGTAAAAGAAATGGACAGCTATGGACCTTCCCCTACACCTGTCCTGCACATCCCTAGCTACCCGTCATATTGTATATATATATATATATATATATATATATATATATATATATATATATATATGTGTGTGTGTGTGTGTATGGAGATACATATATATGAAAAAAATTATATGAGACATGCAGTGCACTCATACCTCAGAACCTCTTAGTGCAAGGATCCCGGACCAAGCCTGACAAAGTGGAGGGACAAAGGCACGAACATAGGGACATATCTTAAATAACTGAGTAGATAAGCTGATAAAGTTGCTGCAGTAACACCATCTGTTCTAACTTATACTTTCTGAAATATCACAAGTCTGAAACAATTGATCATCATTTAGTGATTCCAATCCTCACATCATCCCACTGATTTGTCAGAAATGCACAGCAGTTATGGGGGCCAGACAACTGGACATCATACGAATACCTGGATAGTTGAAAGCTATGAGTGCAGTCATGTAACATTAGGGAAACTACACTGAGCTGACAAGCATGTCACCAAGCACCTTTCAAAATACAGTCAGAACAACATAACACTACCCCAAATCAGTTCTGGGGAATTACACATGCATTAGCAAATACAGCATGCACTACAGGGATATAACTGTAGTGAAAAACAGACACCGGTGTGAAAGTGCATACCCACAACCAATTGCACCACAGTCACAGCAAAATACCAGTAAGTGAACTGAAAAATAAAGTATAATGACTGTGTGGACAAATATATCCTGATTGCCAGTCACACAATACCCTTATATATACTGCCCAAGTCACAGTGCAATTGTTGTCCTGAGGTGGTATGAGACTTGTCTCAGTCTGTCCATACAAGCATATACTGCTAAAAGACCACCAGAAACTGAACCAGCATGCACAGTCAGATACAAAAGGACCCATGGCACTCACATCTGCCCTCCTCCCTACACAGGCCAACTAATATTTAAACACTACACTGCTACACAATCCTGACAGGGTGCTAATGGGAAGACATACACTGACCTCTCTACTGTACAGAGTTCCACAGAATGTCCAGGCTTTGGCCTCATATTCATGGTCTCTTCCTCATACCATGGGTGGGATTCTGCAACATCACTGGGACGATATCAGGAATGAAGGCATTAAATAATGATATACCATACCTATCAACCTTTTAGTGTATGACATATGGACAAAGCCTGACTTAATTGGGGTACAGCGGCCCCAAAACAGGGGCATAAATAAAATATTGCTGTTATAAACTGAAAAAGTTGCTGGTGTAACAGGGTTCATTGTAACATAACTTTTCTGAAGGATATGAAGTCAAAAACACAAAATGGCATTCACCGACTGCAATCCCCAGAGTATCCTACTGATTTGCCTTGGACAGGAACTGTCTGAGGAACTGACCAAATATAAGAGGCAAGCCTCTGGGCATTCTGCAGATAGCCATACAGTTGAGAGTTATGTCATATACATAACTCTGTCAGACTTGAAATCATGAAGAAAATGCATGCCCAGACAAATCCTTTTAAATTAGCATTATTTCAAATGCATAACAATACTTACATTCTGTCCCTAAGTCTGGAACCTCCTCTCCCATTTTGTTGGGCTGTCTCCACATTTCATGTTCTAAGAGGTATTTCCACCTACCCTCTGTGATGCTGTAGTTCACACACCTCCATGATGTCCTCCTCACAGCACGGAAAAGGGCCAATGCCCACATAAATTACTTAATTATAGGAGTGTGTTGCCATGGCATTGGCTATTGGAATAACAACACAACTGTTCTGGATGCAATTAGCAAGTGGGAAACACCAATTGGTGCACAGACCATCACCTGCTTATGAGCATTGCCTACAAAAGGCAAGCTGCTGCCTATGTAAAACAGGTCTTTTCCTGTAAGACACAGAGGTAATACACAGAGGATGCAAGAAGTGCAAGAATACTTGAAAGAAAAAAAAAACAGCTATGTCTAACAAGTAAGCATGTAATGGAATTCAGAAGGGGGTATGCAAAAATGGGAAATAGGAAGTTAAACAATATGTCTCAACAAGACATGCTGTACTGATATATTGCTGTTCAGCAACTATGGCCATCACATCTGGCTTTGTTTGCAGTGACATAGATCACAGCTCTGGCCCCTGCATCACCCCAGGAAAGGTCAGCTCACATATGACTACCACTGGAGTATCTGTTGTATAATACTGACTTTGACACTGCCAGACCGGCTACTGGGATGTTGTAAATATCCAAATGTTACTTGTGAATACCACTATGATACATATGCTTGTCTTACAAATCTAAGACACCTATATAGGGTATGTGCTTAGTAAACAACTGTCACAGAGGTGTGTGTTGAACTTCATGTGATATACTGAGGTCATACCATTCAAGTGTACAGTGTTTTGCACACTGACTACATGTATGCCTCATATTTGTATCAGTACATCAAACAGACATAACGTTAACACAGGTTGTTCCATTGCCTTGACACAGAAATGAGTACTAGAATAAGCATGATTACCAGGTTGAAATTGGAGAAGTGTCCAACTGTTATGATGTCGTGCCCATGCCTACAACAAACATCCATATGATCCCCTACATAGCTGTATGGACTCAGCAATACCTGACTCATAAAACCCTCCTCCACCAAGGCTGAGTAATCCCCTTTGGTGGACAGCAGCAATACACAAACCACATAATAGGTTGATACATTGGCTGTACAGGGCCAAGTAGGAGCAGGCACCAAATTGGAAACAATCCCACCTTTGTCTGAACAAGCATATAAGGTCACAGATGAATCACTGTAAGGCTATCAGTACAAATTGGACACACCCAAGGCCAGTCACAAGGCCCTCTTTACATACGTCTCCAATCTCAGAGGTGACAACCCAACCCACCCTGTACTGGAGGTCAATCACACCACATACATACACACCATAGCTATAGGCAATCTGCTGCAGACAAGTTAAGTGGAAATGTTACCCCCCTGCCCCCCATCAATATAGGAGGATATGCACAGCACCCGCTCCCCTCTCCCATCATCAGGGAGCAGGTCCGTAATTCCTATACACTGTAGTCAAACAAAGCCTGAGCACCAGCAACATCCCATCTGCATGGAAGATGGCCACTGTCGTCCTTCTACACAAATGTGAGTGATGAATGAAGGATTATGCAAATGAATGGCCCCCACTGGGGGGAACATGACACAGCAGGACCAGGAGTGCAATGCAAGCTCATACTGTGCTGCTAGATGACAGGGGGTATGATGTGGTCAGAAGTGGTGAATAGTGCCAGTCAATGTTGATGTGCAGGTTCTGTAAATAACATTGAACAATGTATGAGATCCTGTGATATCTTTCTCTGTTTATGTCTTTCAGGTGGAATGCAGCGTGGTCAAAAATCCTGCATACAGTGATGTTGAGACCACGGCAATAATTGAAACAATCAGCCAGCACTATGGGGGCATGTTTGGCCATAACTGACAGCAGTTGTGGGAGTGGACTGCCATGTGGGAAGACCTGATAACCAGTGTAAAGATCACTTTTCAGCATGACTGAACCTATGAACAGGTTAGACACAGGGCAACCAACCTCATCCACAATGCCCAGTGAAGGCTGCTGCCATGGCCAGTGACCATTCAGCCACAGGTGGGGGTCCTGCTACACAGGCCCCACGAACACCTAATGAGGAGCTCCTTGCCAACCTTGGGGCAGCCACCACACATCAACTGCAACACACCCACATCATGGAGGTGGGTGGCACCCAGACAACAGGCGAGGAGCATCCAGGTAAGGCCCCAGTGGACACCAATTAACTACTGCAGCAGCCATAATGGCATCCATAGAGTATCTAGATGCATATGTCAGGTCACACTACATTTGTGGGTGGGGTTTTGTAATGCACAGAAGTGCACATCTATGGTAAATAACAGCAAACTGTGCAGTATCACAGCTTTTACTGTATATGTGCAGAAATGCAGCATTCATACTGTACCAATGCCACATGTGAGTCTGCTAACAATACCTCTCTCCCACAACTACTTAGGTTCCTCTGGTCTGGATGTGGAACAGCAGCCTGATGCCGGTGAGTATGCAGATGTCCTGTTGTGCCTCACTAATACATTAGGCATGTTAAAGGCATGTATTTTATCATGCACACAACTGTTAATCTTTGCCATATTGCGATGTGTGCAAGTTCACTTGTGGTGGGGTTCACTGCATTGCATCACATTGGTCATCACAGGGGCCTATTTGCAGGAGATGTAACATTTCTGTAGCATACCTCTCAACCTGTCAGTGCAAGGAATATGGACAAAGACTGACAAAATGGGAGCTCAAAGGCCCAAACATAGGGATGTATTTTAATTATTACTGTTATAAGGTTAGAAGGTTGCTAGAGTAACAGGATTTGTTTTAACACACAATCACTGAAGGATTTGAAGTCTGAAACTCAAATGTATGTCATTATTTGGTGATAATCCTCAGATAATCCCAGTAATTTATCAGAATATAACATAGCTTTTATGAGGTACAGACCAGAAATATGAGCCAAACACCTGGACATTCTGTTGAAATCTGTACAGTTGAGAGGTATGTTCTGTAGGAGTCACCACTGTGCTATACCAGTGAACAACAATAATGTGTCCACAGGTGCAGTGTGTGCTAGGTGAAGGCCCATCACCTACTAATACTACTCAAATATCCCAGAGGTGTATATTAGTACTAACATTAAGTGGAAATGGCTGCACTGCATGATGTTGAGGGCCTGTCCAGAGTGTGTATGTTGTGGTCTGACTGTGTGTCGTGCATGTCACCAGTAGGATATTTTGAGGTCTGTGTAATGCCTTTTTGCCACCTCACCTGTATATGCCTGTGTGTGTGCATGTACCAGCAAACCTTATAGTGCAGGTATTAATTTACATATGTCTTCCCCTCACAGGTGGACATGGGGCCCTCCTGCCCAGAACATGCGCCTCTATGGACTCGATGATGGTGGTCATAGTGAGGCACAGGTGGAGTTGTCGGGGGCTGAATCTGTGCCATCAGTTGGCATACCACTGCTGACCACAATGTCCCCGCACACAGTCGCAATGCCCACACATACCCAGTCTCTAGCAGCCACAGATAATGGACAGTTGGTGGGTGGGTGATGGCATGGAACAGGCTAGTGTGATGACTATGGCAAGTGTGAGTGTAGACACAAGCTATAGCTAAAGACCAGGTGAGGTCCCACGCAGATGGACAGGGGTGCTTGAAGGAGAACTGCTGCCAGTCAAGCCCCTGTCACAAGTGCCACAGCAGGTGTGACCAGACGCATGTTTTGGATCATCAGGGAGGCACAGGCTTGTACTAAATGGAACACCAGACAGATACTCCGGGTCTTGGATGCAACTCTTCCTGCCATGAGTGATGACCTCCATGACCTTGCTGAGGCCACATGTCACTATGCTGAGGTCATGGATAGATGGTGGGCTGAGACATTGGCAATCATTGACAGTGGAATGTCTGTGCTGGAGTGTGTGGTGGGAGATGGGCGTTGGCCACGTGGATGTAGGTCAGCACCAACATCAGCTTAGGGTCCTTGTAGCCATGCACATTCACAAACCTGTAGTAGCAGTACCACCGACACTACCAAAGGGGGGGTGCTGTCCACACAATGCAGCAGGCCATGAGCACATGGTCCTGGCCAGTCCCATCAGAGACATGGATCCAGCAGACAGCAGTCACCATCGGGGAGTAGTACTGCATTGGGTCTTGGGCCTGGTGGTGCCAGTGAGACCCCTGGCAGGACCAGTTCCCATGTCCGTGACCAGTGATGGTGAACTGTACATCCTGCCACGTATGGTCCACAACTGTCCAACATACCCCTGTGTAGGCAGCCACATAGCGTGACTGTGTACATACAAACAATTTCTAGAACAACCTTCCAAACTCACACACATTATGTCAACCGTATGGACCAGCCAAGGCCTCTGGCAAAACCGCACCACAGCCTGTGCATATGGTGATACCTGTGCCACATCCCTGTCATCCATGCCATCGATGCAGGGACATGCTAATATGGGTCTGATGCACAGGGTGAATATAGTACAGTGTATCTATGTAATGTTGTGTAAGGTGCTGTCTGCTGGCATTTGTTATGCTATCACCATTATATGTTTGTAGGAGCAATATTTGACAGGTGTTCCTATTATGTGGCCTTTGTTACCCCATTATATATCGCTTTGTAAACATTCCTTGCTCTAACAGCTTGGGAGGTATGGGTACGATAGTGGCCATAACTCTGACCTCTGCATATGTGTGCATATTGTCCTGATCTCTGACACATGATTTCTTTACATTGGTCTTGAACATGTGGCTTTTGGGCTAACATCCGGTATAATCATTACAGAATGACATTGTAGATTAATGACAGCTATTGTCATGTAACAACACATACCCTTTGGAAGGTGCATTCCATTGCATGACCTGTTCCGCTATCCATTTCCCATGTGTGTCACAGCAATATGTGATGGGTGTGCCCACTGTTTGTAGTTTGCCCCAGCTTCCCATATGGCTTTCACTTGATGTCTGTCTGTGAGTGGTTGGGAGGTATGTTGGTGGCCATAACACAGGTAGACTGCTGCAAGGTTACCTGATACAGTAACAGACTATCAGCATGATGTGTCAGACAGGCATGAGGTCTGCTGCTGCCATGTCTGTCACTACAGTGGCTGTGACATTTTGGAAATGTGTCTCATAAATGCCCATTGTTTGGGGGCACAGAAGACATATTGGTTGCAAACATCTGGATATTCCATATACATATGTACAGATGGCTGGTATGACCTGTACAGTTTAGCATGGTCCATGTACAGCAGATGCCATTAACTGGCTCTGTAAAGTAATGCCACAGTGAGGGAGTCAACATGCCTTAAAATGGTATAACAAGCACACAACAGCCACATGGAATATGCTTCTCACACATACACACACAGTACTATAGTTGCCAGTAATGAGATTAGAACCCCTGCCTATTTAATTACCTGTACTGTAGTATTGCACAGTTGTTGCATGTGCCACAGAGCTTATAGGGCTGAGGAGTGTATATAGGCACTTCCATGGTGGATGACATCAGCAGCCCTTGTAAAGTGGACTGGGTGGAACACACCATGAAATGGTAAAACCCACACCCCCAGAGGATATGGTCTCACCCAAACGCATACACACAGCATCACAGTTGCCAGTGTTGAGTATAGAACCCCTTCCTATCTAGTTATTGGTACTACAGTGTTATCCAATTATTGCATGTGCCACAGGGTTTATAGGATGAAGAGTGTCCCAAGGTACCTGTAAAGTGAATAATATCACCAGCCCTTGTAAAGTATGGTAATGAGAGGTGTACTGGGTGGGAAACGCCTCAAAATACTTTAACCTACAAGTATACATGCTTAGAAACACTTATACACACATTTACCAGAACTGAGATTAGAACCCCTGCCCATCTAATTGTTTGTTTTATACTGTTACACAGTTACTGCATGTGCCACAGAACTTATAGGGCTGTTGCCTGTCCAAAGGTACGTCTAAGGTGACTGACATTAGCAGGACTGCTAAAGCAGGTCAATGGGAAGTGTACTGGGTGTGAATGGCCTAATAATCTTTAACCTACCTACACACTTTTACATTTGCCAGGACTGAGATTAAAACCCCTACCTATATAGTTGGTTGTACTATAATGTTCTGCAGTTATCGCACATGCCACAGAGCTTACAGGGCTGACAGCTGTCCAACGGTACTTCTCAAATGACTGACATCAGCAGGACAGCTAAAGTAGGCCAATGGAAAGTGTATTAGGTGTGAACAACCTCAACATATTTAACCTACACACACACACTTTTACATTTGCCAGGACTGAGTTTAGAACCCCTACCTATCTAGCTATTTGTACTATGGTGTTCTGCAGTTATCACATGCGTCACATAGCTTAAAGGGCTTCCAAGTGTCCACAGGTACTTCTAAGGTAAATGATATCAGCAGATCTTATAAGTGGGGAATGGGATGTGTACTGAATGGGAAAGTCCTCATAATACTTTAACCTACAAACAGACACACAAAGTCAGGTGATGTGGTATTACAACCTCTAACTCAGTACTATTACACAATGGAGCTCATCTTCATGCTGGCACATGTGACTGGTTACAACTGGTATGCAACTGTCCGCAACAGGATATCACTCTATGTCTTTCAGGGTATCCCTGTCTATGCCTCACTCTCTGTGTGCATCTCCCTGTGTCTCTCTATCACTGTCTATTTTTCTCTTCTCAATGTCTGTGTGTGTATGCTTGAAATATTGTCATATGTTGCCTATATATATATATATATATATATATATATATATATATATATATATATATATGTGTGTGTGTGTGTGTGTGTATCACACACAACAGATGCAGATGTATCACATATGGGCCACCTACAGCTAGATGAGGGTACTCCTGTCTGATGGGTGTGGGTAATGTCAGGTAGGTGTACATAGCTGTCTGTATGCGAGGACATATTAACACAATACAGTATAAAGCCCAATGTGGGTTTACACAAGGGCTGTCATTCTCCAAGTGTAGGAGCAAGCACAGTATGACCACCTGAAGTAACAGTGGGACTGCACTCCGGTCCAGGGTTTTGTGTGCTAGATCTAGAAATAGCCTGCCAAAATGGGGGGACAATGGTCCAAACATAGGGGGATACTGTACATATTGCTCTTACTAATGTGGAATGTTTGCTACTATAACAGGGTTTGTTTTAGCAGACATTTACTGACATATATGATGTCTGACGCTGAAATGTATTGTGTCATTACCTACTGATGGAAATCCTCAGGTCATCACAGTAATTTACCAGTGTAATACAGGATGTATGATGCTCTGATCAATATTATGAGCCAAACAATAGACATTCTTGCACAATTTGGTCAGTTGTGGATGTGGCTACAGCCAATTGACTGATCACCTTGGTGATATACTGGCTAGGGTTCTCCTGCTTGTGTGGTATTCTTTGTACCTGAAAGGTCATATCCTGATGTCGGCACACCTCTCAACTGTACAGTTTTTTGCAGATTGTCCAGATGTTTCCCTACTTTTTGTCCATTTGTCATACACTTGTGGTTTTCTGGCAAGTTAGTGACAAATAATTATAGACTAAAGTTGATAAATAATGACAGACATTTGTGTTTCAGACTTCATAACCTTCTGCCAAGTCATGCTAATGCAACACCTGTTATTCTACCATATTTCTAGGTTTGTGAGAGCAATATTTAAAATGTGTCCCTATATTTGGGCCTTTATCCCCCCATTATTTATGGCTTTGTCCAGATTTCTTGCTCTAAGAGGTTGAGAGGCATGCTCCTAGTGTTTAGCGGCATGGCCTTTGATTTGGGTTTTGTTGGGTGTTTTATGTTGGCAGTATGGACCCCATGACTTTCCCTACATAGGCACTATGGGTGAGGTAAGGGCCTTTGCCACAGTCCTGCAGGCCATCTTTAGCAAAGCAGTGTGGTGTGTCAATCATATGTTCCCAGGCTGCCAGGTGGTGCATCCCCCTGGGATGATGCCAGTAAGTGAGTCATGTGTTATTGACAATCACTATCTGTTTGTATTGAGCCATCATTCTTGGTGATGGCAGAATGCTGCTTAAGGCTAGGAACATACCAGCATGGGACACATTCAGCAGGCTGACTCATGTCTATCTTCCTATAGTCCAGGGTGGTACACCTGACATTGTTCACACCATCATGGACCAGGCCAGAGAGATGCCTGTACCTGTCGTGGGGTGACTTGAGTGCATGTGTGATATGGCAGATTATGGCACCTGACAAACATGTAGCTGTGACTTTCTCCTTATCATGCCTGGTGGATGGCACATCTGTGTGTCTCACAGTGGAGTCTTCTATAAGTAATATGTTGGGTGTATGGTAAGGTCTTAGTGTTTGCAAGACCTTGGTGTGTGGAGTATGCATGGTCTGTGTTGTCTAGGCTTGTGGAGTTCTCATGTGTTTTTCCCTCTGAGGTGTCCTCTGTTTGGGTTATTGTTTGTTGCAGACCTCCACCTATGTGGGTGTGTGTTGTGTATTTGCAGGTGATTTTACTGACTCCATACACTGCAGGAAACCTATGTTACTGCACAATTTGTTCTGGTGTGCACATTCTCTATTTGTCTGGCCAGTGGTTCCCCTTCCCCTTATGTGTGTCTCTTTCTCCTTCTGCAATCCAGTCACATGCTTTGGCCACAGTGGCTGCTGTTATGTATTTGTAATTCTGGTGTGAGCAGGGTAAATGCCGTAACATCACACACAAGATTGTGGACTTCACACCTCAGGGTGTACCCATTTAGCAGGTCATCCATCAATGCACCAGTACATCTGCTGTGGTCCTCGGATGGCTTGTGTTGCTATGTTATGATGAGGCTACATGTTAGCCTAGTTGTCAAACCATCACAGACTGACAGTTAGGGAAGCAGTTTGGTATTTCCCTGCTTTCTCTTATGGGTATGGCGTCTGCTTCTCCACCGTCTGCCATTGATCTTTTGACATGTCCCTTTCTTGTTTTGCAAACAGTTGACAGGCAAATGCATGTTAGGGCAAGCAAAACAGATATACAGGGCATACTTGTGCCCCCTTTTGTGACAACCTGTCATTCCAGGGAAATGGATGTTGGCCATTGACATGTCAGTGCTCATACAGTGAGGTGGCAGCCTTTTATGACCTGTCAGTACACTGACCTAGAGGTACCTGCTTCTTAGAGTCAGACATCTGGACAAAGTCATAAGTAATTGGGGACAATGGCCTAAATTTAGGGACCATTTTAACTATTGGCCTTACAAACCTAGACAGGTGATGTAACAGGTTTTGTATTACCATGCATTTTCTATAGGGTATTAAGTCTGACACTACAATCTGTCATTATTTTCTAACTTTTGTCTTTCATGATTTGCCAGTGAACCACAATTTCATGATAAACAGACCAAAAATAGGATGCAAGCCTCTGGGAATTCTTCAAAACATCTGTACAGTTGAGAGGTGTGGTGGGCACCATGTAGGTTACTCCAAGCTGTGTACTGTCAAGATGTGTGGCACCCCGTCCATGACCTGTCCAGCTTTGCTACAGTAACAGATATTGATGTTTGGACAGTGTATACCACTCCTACCATAAGTGTAGATGACATACAAAATAGTTGTCTCTACTGTTCTTGGAACATGGACCCTGTCAACCACAGTACTGTACCTAGGCCACTAAGACACAATAGCCAGGAGTAAGTGCTGGCCACATCCTAACAGTATTAACCACGCATATACATAGCTCATTGACCCCTGCATATTGTGGACATGCAACAAGTTGTCAAGTTGACTGTGACAGCCCTGGCAATATGTGCTCTGCTGCTATTACCCAAACATAAATGTTACTACATTTCTATGGGAACATGTGTGTGTTGGGGTGCACACCTGTCAACTGTACATGTTTGCACAGACTGTGCTGATGTTGGCTTTACATTTTGGTTCCATTCAGCACAGTATTGTGCCTGTGTTGGTGAATAGAAGCATACCACTTAAGACCACAGGTCAGGTTGTGATGGCAGATCTTTAGGTTTCAGACTTCTTAGCCTTCAGAGCCTTAATGCAACTGCAAGACCTGCTATGATATCACTGTGTAAGTCTGTAGGGAGTACTTCATCATTGCCCCTATTTGTGGGCCTTTG
Source organism: Protopterus annectens (assembly GCF_019279795.1). Taxonomy (NCBI): domain Eukaryota; kingdom Metazoa; phylum Chordata; order Ceratodontiformes; family Protopteridae; genus Protopterus; species Protopterus annectens. The sequence goes on along the minus strand of NC_056735.1, from coordinate 1,191,999,177 downwards.
TCATACAATTCTTTATGGTTTTCTACAGCTGATTTGCTGGGTGAAGCTGAGGGGTGAGTATGGGACCCCACTTTGACATCCATGCATGTGACCTATGACCCACCAGTTGGTTTGCCCCCCACATACACTGCAGTGAGATTTGCCACCTTGGGAACTACTGCATACTCTGGGGAAGGCAGTATAGGGCAGGCATTTCCTGCTGTCCCACATAGCTGTCAGATGTCTGCTGCTACCCCAGTAGGCCACCCCATTCCCTTGCATACATGCAGCAATTCCATAGATATGCTACCAGAGCATAGTACTCCATTCATTTATTATTAAGAAGACTGACTTAACTTGTGCCTGCGGCAGTTGTGAGGACGGTGCTTGAGGGCTGGCTCTGTTGGATGCATGCAGTACACTGCCTATACATGGGTGAGGTACAGGTAGTGTGATGTGTGTGGCATCCATTTTACTGTGTGTGTGAGTCGGAGAGAGGTGTCAGTCCCTGGGTCCCTACAGTGTCAGTGTGTGTGCTATGTGCATTGCCTCTTTGCCAAGGCCTGGGCATACTGGGCATGCCTCTGTCTGCCTACAGGAGCAAGCTCAGGGGGTTCCTCCTCTGAGTCCCTCTGTACCTGTGGGGACCTTGGCAATGGTGGGGGAGCTGTGTGGCCCTTCCCTGTGATGTTCCTGCCACAGCTGTTTACGCAGGATCATATTGTGTAGCATGGCACATACTATGAACATGTGTGCACATGTGGCTGGAGAGTACTGCATGGCTCCACCAGATATGTCAAGGCAGCAGAATCATGACTTGAGCATCCCAAACACATACTCTATAATGATCCTGGTTTATGCGTGTGCCTCATGGTGCTCTTCAGAGTGTGTGTGTGTGTGTGTGTGTGTGTGTGCATGCGCATTTCTGATGGGTGTCATTATCCATGGCTCCAGTGCATAGCCAGCATCCCCCAACAGATGGCCATACTGGATGTCTGCCCTGGTACAGCTGTGAGGCATGCCAGATGTGGGAGTTGTGATAACTACCAAGTCTGCCAGCACACAAATTCATGACAATGCCCCTGGCATTGCACATGACCTGGCAGTTGATGGAGTGATAGCCCTTGCGGTTGACATAGAGTCTACCCTCTTCACCGGTTGGTGCCTTGATGCAGAAGTGGTGCAGTCTATGGCACTCAGTACCTCCAAGTAGTCTGCACTTGGTTGAAGAGATGCATATTGCTGGTCCTCTCCTCACGGGTGCTGGGGAAATATATGTGCTCACCAGCATGTGTTCGCATGACATCCAGGAATTGGTGGAGTACCCTGGATGCAGATGCCTGTGAGACCCTCATGATGTCCTCAGTAGGTCTTTTGAAGGTACCTGTAGCTAGTATTCTTAAGGCTACACATACCTTGGTTTCAACTGGGATGGGTTCCCCTCTGTTGGCTCTGGGTCTATGGTGAGGCTGGCACAGCTCGCAGAGTTGCTGAAGTAATTCCCTGTCCACCCTGTAGTATCTCCAGATCATGGAGCCCCTAGTAGGTTATCCTGGGTCTGAACACTCTTCTCCTCCTCCTCAGTCTGGGATGGTTGTCAGCATTATCCTGCTCACCGCCCTCAGCCTCTAGCACATACTGATGCATCAAAGCGACAGCAGCCCATAACATTTTGTCAGTTAAAATTCCCCCATGTGTGTACAACAATGGTGCAGAGTTTGTGGGAAAAAACAGACTGAAAGGTGTTTGCATAGTTTATACTGGTGTGCTGCAGATGTTGCCTGTGTGATTGGCTATGATACATTCCACCTGCTAGCTACATTACTTGTACTTGAGTGCCTTTATTATGCTATTTCCCATTTTTTCCTTCCCATTTCCACTCCTTCTAAGCCCCACGGTCACCGTGCAAAATCGCTGCTCAAATGTAAACACTTCTGCTAGTTCCTGTTTTTTTTTTTTTTTTTTTTGTATTTCCATTGTGTTTAAGCCCTGTGGCATGCCATGCAAACCCCTGTAGCTATAGTAAACAGTAATGAGCAGAAAGGAACCTCACAGGGATGCGAACACTCTCTGCACTTCTTGAACTAGCTCAGACACACTCCCTTGCTTAGCAGAGCGCAAACAGAGGCAGCAGAGCTCCAATGTGAATACACCAAGCATGACACACACCCTTTTCATATCAGCTGCTTACGCTACAGCATTATAGCTCCTACATGGTTAGATGTAGGTGGACACTTTCTCCCATTTTGCAATTCAATAAATTTAGCTCATTTGCATACCCCACTGCCTTAGTCCCTTGTTACACCACTACATTGGAGCCTATCTCCTTAGCTACCAGTGTTACCTGTTACTGTTTTGGTTCTGCATGCTACCCACTATAATGTCAAAATTCATATTTCACATAAAATTGTCTTTTTAAATTTCTGCACAATCTCATCTGCACGCCACTGCACTACGCTTAAATGACTGAAATTGGCCTAAAAAACTTTGATTTTTATAATTTTTGCAACTGTTTTCCATGCCAATGGCCATATTTTGGCCATTGGCATGCCTAATAGTCATAATACATGCTTTACTTTGAGCTGTCAAATGTAACTGAATACATTTCTGCAATGGACACTACTCTGACATGGATGTCTGCCTGTTTACTGACTTTACCTCATTTGCATGGTTTTCACCAGCAAATGAGATATTTAGCATTATTCAGTGGTGTCCATGTCAGGATAATGCTGGCAGGCTTGTGCATGCCCCCAGCCTTGTTTACTGGATTGCTCGGCGGCCATATTCCATGCAGAAGCTGTTACACTATTCTGACATTGTGATTTGGCTTTATTGAATCCCAGCCATAGTCAAGCAGAAAAAAAAAATCTAAATTATGACTGGGGGAAAATGAATGCCTAGAACACCAATGAGTGATTTTCTATTCTCACTAATTAAAAAATAGCCAAAATGTGTCACAAAAGAACAAAACTCTAACACAATAAACTGATTATCAATAATGGACTTTACTGTACATAGATGGAACTGGATTAAATTAAAAAAAAGTTTCCTTATGTCTTTGGGACTACTAGTAAGATCATATCCAATTAAAACTGGTCAAGCCATTACCAGTGCATAGTAAGGAAATACAGCACAGAACAGCTTAGTCAAACAGAGCAGCAGGTCCTGCTATGCACCACAATTTAAAAGTTCTACTTAAAAGGTCATAGCCTATCAGAAAAAGAACTATAAATTAAGCATGGAGCTAGCATCACCAACAAATTTTATACTGTCTCTAAAAAAGTTAAAAAGTGTTCCACTTAAAACTCTTGCCCAATAAACAGTATTAACAGATTCTCAAAAAATCTACTTTAAGGCAATATATACAATTAAATCAAATACTTCCCTGATACCTTAGGGGCTGAATCATTAATGACAGAGCACTGTGGAGCATCCTAATGTGCAGTTAACCTTAAGCCACTGGGTGGTGGACAAAGTCGCAACACTAAGGCTGGAACAACTGAATGTCTGAGGAAGAATAGCATCAAGATTGACACTATTCAGCCTACACTGCACAACAAACAAAAAAAGAAGAAATGGATCAATATTGATGTAAGACGTATCTCAACAATAGTCCTTCTTTAATAAAATAACTTCATGAAGTCTTGTGTTGACAGAAATGCTTTATTCACACAAAGGTAGACGAGTGTTGCATTTTTATTCCAATATCGTGTATCAAAATGCAATTTACCTTTGTGCAAATAAAGTATTTCCATTAACACAAAACTTTGTGTCTCATCCAGGTCTTTGGGGTTAGTATTAAAGAAGTCCACTATGTTTAATAAGCAAGATCTACCTTTGACAAAACAAACATGGTCAAGTGTGTTGCAGGTCAACTATGCCTCTGTGGATAAGTTCCATACGGATTCCTTCCCTAGCCTTGCAGACATGGCTTTTTAGGCTTATGAGTCAATAGTTCTAGTTCTGCATGTTACCACATTGATGTGCATTGCATATCACACAACACTTATTAATTTCTTTAGTGTAGGTGATATAAGTGTGGAAAAGATACTGAGACACCACGGTTGCAGTGCTTAGTGAGAGGCAACACATGACTGTATTGCAGATATGTGACATATTGTTAGATACGGCCTTTAGTTTATGTTTCCACATATGATTTCATGTCATAGACAGGGAATGGACAGTAAACAGCAATAAGACATAAAAAAAGTTTACTTTTCCATAGCATGGTGAGCAGCAGGTTTGTGCAATGGTTGGCAAAGTGTTTGCGCATGTGAACAGACATTTACTATACTATTCCTATTTGTGTGTAGCTAAGCAGTGCACAAATGTGAGCTGCATTGCTAAAGTCTGAGAGTTAGTATTCAGTCTATGAAACACACCTGCAGATTAAATGACTCTGTGGCAGCAGGTGTAAACGCACTGACACATTTCATTTTCAGCCCAGATAATACTGACTTTCAATCCAGGTGTATCTAATACTTTTAAATCAACATTGATAATGCAATGACATGCATTCTTCATAGTATGTGTGTTGCTGTGTGCTGGCATTGTGTGGAGGAGGTAACAGCAGTATTTTGCCGCCGCTCACAGTCGCTGTGCATTGGGTCACGATGCACACCTCTGCACAAACACAGAGCCCATTAAGTGAAGGGATCTATTGCTTTTTCTGCTACTTGTGTGTGTTGTGTACGATTCTGTTTTTTTGACAAGATTAAAGGTGTTAAAATGGGGGTAGACAGGAAAGTGATGAAATGGGGAGAAAGCAGCAGGAGGAAGATAGGGAAAGCAGTACAAAGATGTGCATGAGGAAAGTAGGAAAGAAAGTACAATTGTGTACACATCATAAATGTAGATGTTCGAGTGTATTCACTGGTGCAGTCATCACACTTGGGTTATCCCTTGGCCGGCCTGAATACCAGAGACTTAGTATTTCTGCGTCAGTTGCTGTCACTTGAAGACTGACGTCAGGTCGTCAGTAGCATAAAGTAAAGTAGCCGATGCCATTACATCAGTTTTTCTTGCCCTAACCTGTCAGGAGCCCCCAAGTATGAAGCCAGGGTCTGGTGGAAGAAACCCCACCAGTGGAAAATAAATACCAAAATGTCCCTTGTAAGTTAAGGAGAGTCACAAGTTAGAATGGTAATAAAAGGAGAAACAAAAGAAAGGGGGATGGAGGGAGGGAAACCAGGACTGCAACAGTGAATACACTTGAACATCTACATTTATGGTAAGTGTACACAACTGTACTATGTTCTTCATGTTGCAGTCATCACATTTGGGTTGATTCCCAAAGCTGAGGAAAAGGGTGGAGGCAGTCAATGCAACTAGGGGCTGGCTAGGATGCCCTGCAAGCCTGCAGAGGCAAACCCTGTCTTAGATTTGGAGAAGAGAGACAGGTGATAATGATTGGTAACAGTAACAGTGTGAATAGATGTCCAGATGGCAGCTTCCAGGATGTCCCTGGTGGGTCTCCTCTGAGGGAAGCTGCAGAGGTGGAGGCTGCTCTGGTGGAGTGTGTCCTGGCCCCCATGGGGCAAGGCTTTCCATGCTGTTTGTAGCAGAAATGGATGCAGTGTGCTATCAATTTTTAAATGGTTTGTTTGGAGATGGCTTTGCCTTCTGCCCCTGTAACAAAGCTAACCAGCAGTTGATCAGACTTACTGAAGGATTTATTCCTGTCTAGACAAGAGTCTGAGCTGTCTGTGCACATCTAGAGAGTGAATAATCTTTTCACCCATGTTCTGGGGATTGGGGAAAAAGGTGGGCAAATGAATGGATTGGTTGACAGCCACACTGGAAACCACTATGGGCATGAAGGATGGGTTTGTTCTGAGGGATACCCTTGTCTGCATGGAAGATGATGAAGGGTTCCACAGTCATGAGTGCTTCCAGCTTCTGGCTGAAGTGATGGGCCAGAAGGAATGTTGTTTTCCAGGAGATAAATTTTAGCTCTGCAAAAGAAGCTGGTTTGAAAGGGGGCAGGGTGAGTTTTTCCAAAACAAAGTTATGGTCCCAAGCTGGTGTTGGTGCCCTTATGGGTGGCCTCAAGTTGCTAGTCCCTCTGAGGATCTGTCTGATCAAAGGGTGTGAGAAAAGGAGCTGCTCAGTGGAAAAATGAGCAGAAATGGCAGAGGCATGAATTTTAATAGAGGAGAGGGCTGTGCCGTGTTGGCTCCCTTAGCCTGGATCCAGGTCCAGAACCTTTTCCAAATGTCAGCATAAGACTTTCTTGTGCTAGGACATCTGGCCTCATAGATAACATCCAGAACCTGTTTACTGAGGTTGGCACATTGGTTCGGGGTAGGGAATAAGCCAAGCTGCCAAATTGAGGGTCTGTAATTGGGGGTGCATGAATTTTCCTTCCCTCTGGGTCAGGAGGTTTGGAATCTGAGGAAGATGCCATGGGGGTAGCAGGGGCAGGCTGCACAGCAAGGGGTACCAGTGCTGCTGGGTAGGCTAGGCAGTTCAAGCCACCCTTGGAGATTTAGGTTGTGATAGTGGTGCATCTGGTAGGCCGTGCCAGTAGCAAATCTGCAATGTGGTTATAGCAGGATGATAGTTTATTAAGATCTGTTTTGTTCAAGTTGGAGAATAGGGGTGAGGCATAGAGAACAGTTGATAGTAGATGGGATCAGGCAATTGCAGTTCTAGCAAGTGGAGTGAGGAAAGATTTCATGAGTAAAGAGAGTCAATATTTTTATTGATAGATTTGATAGTTTGATTGATATGCATATCAAACTTTAGGCTATCAACTATGACACCCAAAAGTTTAGTTTGAGCTTCTGGGGAGATAATAGTGACATTGTTAGCTGCTATGTTGAAGAGGTGGGGGGACCTGCATGTGGGGGAGAAGTGAAGCAGCTTAGTGTTGTTGGGGTTTAGGATCAGACATTGATTGGAGAGCCAGTTTTCCACTGTACTGAAGGTATTTAGGGTTAATGTGAATAGATTAGCTGGGGAGGTGGCAGAACAAATCAAAGTGGAGTCATCCGCATATTGAATACAAGTAGCATCTGGGATGACTGTATGAAGGTCGTTGATAAAGATAGAGAAAGGAAGGGGTCCTAGTATAGAGCCCTGGGGGACTCCTAGTGTGATGGGTAGGTGGGATGATAGCTTGTCCTGCCATAGGACTGCCTGTTGCATGTCCTGCTGGTAGGATTGAAACCAGTGAAGTGCATGTTTTTTTTAAGGAGAAGGCCTTCAAGGTATTTATAAGCATTTTGTGGTCAACCATGTCAAAGGCCTTGGAAAGATCTAGAGAGTGCTGAGGATAGTTTGTTATTATTACGGTTGTGGTTTATAACATTAGAGAACAAGAGGAGGGCTGAGGTAGTACTGTGGTGTGGCCTAAAGCCATGCTGAGAGTTGGACAACAGCTTGTTCTGTGTAAGATGGTGCATGAGCTGCATGTGTACACATTTCTCCATAATTTTAGCTAGTGATGACAGAATTGCTATGGGCCTAAAGTTTGTCAGTTCAGTGGAACTGCCTCCTTTATGGAGAGGTATGACATGGGAGATTTTCCAGTAGGGATGGTAGCTTCAGATATAGCTCTGTTGATCAAGACTGAGACGGGGTATGCTATGGCATCTGCAGCCTTTTGCAAATAGTCTGCAGGGAGGAGGTCAGCAGCCAGAGTGGTGGGTCTTCATTTCTTAAGTAGGGCCTGAATATGTTGGAAGCTAAAGGATGCTTGAGTACTGGGTGTGGCTGCATTTGAATTAGACAAAAACACAAAACAAGCCAGCACAAAGGTTAGAGCAAGCAGAAACCTTCTTTTATTGTGGCATATTCAAACAAAAATGCTGCAAACCGGTTTCGGCCTGAACAATGGCCTTCATCAGTGCAAAAAAAAGGAAAAAAAGTTTGAATAGTGCATCCTGGTGTTCTTTATATACTGAAAAATTTAAAGATATATATACACACCTAAAAGAATCCTATAGAAATAAGTTCACGAAAACAACTTTTAAATGAGATAAAACAAATATATTTAAAAAATCTACAAAAATAATAAGTTATCATTTAATTGGGAAAATTAGTTAGTTCAAATCATGAAAACCCCCAATTCAAATCCATGTGTTAAACAGATTATATAAATGCATAGCCAGCAGAAAGCTTTATCCATATTCATTTAACCCAGGTTTGAACAAAGCACTCAATCTGGTAATCCATAATGTTTCCATGTTGTTTAACTTGTCATGCCAGCCTGCCTTAGACATCCTCGGCAACTGAATCTGGTCTTTAATGGTAAATTGAAATTGGGCAGTTTGGTGAGTCAAAGTATGCTTGTATAAAGCATTAATTAACTTTTTAGTTCTGATTGCACTAAGATGCTCACTAATACGAAATCTCAGTGGTCGGGAAGTTTGCCCTACATAAAATGACAGACACCATTTTGAGCCTTTTCTGGTCGAGTCATTCATTTTCACAGGCTCAGTATTTTCGCGATCTATGTGATTGGGATATATAATTATCATTTAGTCGACCTATTTCAGGGCCAATCAATCATGTTGGGTTTGGATTTATGTTCGTGATCTGAACGGTGGTATGGACATTCAATATTGAAGCTCGTCCTGCTGGGGGACTTAATTCTGCCCAGTTGGGCTCACGAATGTTTGCAAAATGTTTTTTACAGACTGTCTTGAGACATGGATGCTTCTATTTAACATCGGATTACCTCATTGATTGGGGCTGTGTCTTGGACATTAATTATTATATTTTTACAGTACATGTGATATGGTTTTGATAATGTTTTGATTTGTGCTGTCCTTTATTTATGGACAGAAATATTATGCCTTTTTGATACTCTGATTTGATTTGATAACATTTAGCTGTTCTTTCGTAGGGATTGCAACACTGCTTTATTACCTTTTTAGTTAGCTATCATACTTAGGTAGTTTATGATGTTTTGCCAATGGGATTGATCTTAGGGAATCGAATTTGAATTGCATTAAGCTTTGAACCTTTTGTTTTTTGGCACTTGCCTCTAACTGGTATGTTTGAATTAAAAAAAAAAAATATATATATATATATATATATATATATATATATATATAAATTTTTTCCTCTTTGAGGAGTGTACTTCTTTATTTCATTCAGGATTATATGGTTCTTCTCCATAATAGGAGGTTGGCACACGATTCCTATTAAATATACCTATATTCATAGGAATTGGGTTTTATGTAACTATTTTTGATTATAATCAAGACTTTATGTAACAAGTTTTGGTACCCCTACCAACTGGATTTCTAGTTCAGATTCTATCTTTTCATTATTTTTAAATATATTTGTGCTTTTGTCCCTTCTAACAGACTTATTGGGACACGGTAGAGACGTATGTCGACAGTATCTTGAATATATACACAAGCTTTCTATAATATTTAATGGGCCTTTGAATAGTGGGAAACAATTTTCTAATATACTACTTTCTACTATTTGTATTTATAGTGTATACAGTGTATATTACGTATCTCAAATATGTCTTGGGTTAGTTTTTATTTACTATTTTCTATTTATTATTATATTTTTTTCCATGTACTGTTGTTTGGCATAATGTCCTTTGTGGGTGTACGTCAGCCCTCTTTTCAAATGCCAGCCCTTTAATGTTTAATTGGTTTAATTAGTTTTAATTTAATTTAGTTTAATTAAGGAACACACTGTTAACCAATGATTTTTGAGCACTATGTATTTAATGAGGACCATCTGAAAATGGTGGTAGATTCTGAAGAAGTCTCCGGAGGGAGACGAAAGCGCTCAATCTTTGTTTTTGCAACAGTTTTTACTTTGGTGTATGTTTTTTAGTGTAATTAAACACTTTTGTACCTTTTATCAGATTCCTGGGATTCATTTAGGACTATCCTGGTCCTCGAACACTGAGACAGCCTTTATTGTACCGGAACTGCGCATTGTGTGGTGGTTCTATTTGTTCTTTAAGTTGCATCTTGTTTTTTCACTATTCATTTGCCTTTGACAATCTTATAATATTGATCTCTTTTATGAGAACTATGGTTACATGGTAGAGACGTATGTCGAACGTGTTTTGGTCCAATAGACACTTTTTATAAGAAATTGTTGTTATAGCAACAATGGGCCATGGCTTCGACAATGTTATTCTATATACAATCTGGTACTGGAAATCACTGATCAGCAGTTGAGACGAATGTCGGCTGTGAGTGTGATTTTTAACGGTTACTTGAAGTTGTGTAGTGTGTTTTTTCTATTAGGGGACCGAATTGGCTTATGTCTTGTTTGGGATACCATTTTATTGCCCGGTATGAACCAATATAATCCTGGATTTAAAATACTAGCAGTATTCTGTTTGTTTTTTGGGCTTTACAAGATCATACAGATCTAATTCACGCATACCTATTCTGTTAGGGGTATAAGTTCCTATATTTTGTGTCCATAAGTATTTGTATTTGGTCACTTTTTGACATAAAGACATATCTATTGTGGTTGTCTTCCTAGATTTGTTAACTTTGGTTATATGATCGAAAATATGGATCTTAGAGGTATATTGCAGGGCTTAGCAGCTGACAAAGATAATTTGGAAGCCTTTGGCTTAAATTTTGTCGACTCTGGGAACCCTAACACCTATGTAGGGGACACTAAGTATGTATGTGGTAATTTGTTCCAGAAAATTACAAAAAACTTGAGGGCTTTGAGAGCCAATGTTTGGCACCTGAAGCTCTTTAAAGCTTACAAGCTAAAAAATATAACCCCTCGGGGACTCAGAATTCGGATTCAACCTCTAGTCAGCATGGTTGATGAAGAATTAACCAAAGATTGGGCCAAAACCCAACATGATGCGTCCATGTTATTCGTGGACACATTAGTCTCATACTATGAATGTATGGTGGAATTACAGACAACTGAAGTATATAATAGTTGTCTTGAAGCCCAAGCTTTTGAACAGGAGGAGTTTTATCACAACCATGTTAGGGAATTAGCCAAGGACCTAGCCATTTTGGAGACACAATTGGTAAAAAAGGAAACACAGAAGTTTCAGCGTGATTTGAATGATTATGAAAAGGGTAAACCTTTTATGGTTCAGAGAAATGTAAGATTTTTTAATTCATCAAGTAGAGTCAATAAGAAAAAGAGGCTCAGATCAATATTGAAGAAAAACACCTTTTCTACCAGTAGTGTCACGGATGAGGATACATCCTCAGTCACAGACTTTGAATGCCCTTCCAATCAGGGGTCTCCAGTAGCCAAGTGCAAACCTTCAGTAGACCCTTTAGAAATAGGAAATGCAGGGGGGGGGCAGGAAACACAGGGCAAGGGGCTTGCAGTCTGCAACAGTTACTACAGAAGATAGTGAAATAATTAACAATGTGCACAACATAGCCTCCTTTGAACTATCACCTGATCACAATAAAGTTCTTAACAAGGGTCTGAATTTTGTGCCTTCCTCCTTTGTTTCTGAACAGATATTTGCGAATTAATTTTGCCGATTGATCAATCTCAAAATATTTTTTGCAGATTCTGACCTCTCTCAAAGTTCTTCTGGTTTCCATTTTGGGAGGTCGACATTCCAACCACCCAATGACAAACATGTGGCCATATTCAGGGAATGTGTGATTAAAGATTTACATTTCTCCCCTGGATATCAGCCTACTAAACATAATCTGACTCTTATCGGAGCGGAAAGGGTTACAGGAACTCCGTTCCAACCATGATATTGTCATCTTGCCAGTTGATAAAGGGGGAGGCATTGTTGTTATGGATCGGGTTATGTATATTGCTGAAGCCAATAAACAGTTATCAGATGCTAGGTTTTACATACATATGGTAGTAGACCAGACTCCCAATTTTAAAACACTGATTGATTCTTTCCTGGATATGGCCACAGAAGAAGGGGTTATACATCAACATACTTGTAAACAACTGAAGGTCACCAATACCATTCCCAATATCTTTACTTGCTGCCGAAAATACACAAACATCCCACGTGCCCTCCTGGCCGACCAATTGTCTCAGGCAGAGGCTCTCTTACGGAGCCCTTGTCTGCATTTCTTACTTATTATCTTAAACCTCTATTGTTTATGGTCAGGTCCAGACTTAAGGACACAACTGAATTTTTGAACATCATTCAGGATACCCAGTTGGAATCGGATTGGTGGCTTTGCACATTGGATGTCACCTCCCTGTATACTAGCATCCCACATAAGGCTGGACTTTCAGCTATAGATTTTTGGTTAGAAGAATCCAAGCTTTATTCTGTTGAATTTAACAACTTTCTAATCGAAATGACTGAATATGTATTAACCAAAAACATTTTTTTCTTTGATGGTCAGATATATTAGCAAACCAGGGGTACGGCAATGGGGGCATCTTTTGCCCTGATATATGCGGGCTAATTCATGGGTTTTTTTGAACAAATATATATATATATATATATATATATAGGATACTGGTAACAAGTTTTTGGCAGAATTGGACATCTGGAGGAGATATTTAGATGATTGTTGGATGGTGTGGCGGGGTGATATACTTTTGGCTAATGAGTTTGTCCAATATTTGAACAGCAATTCATGGGGCATTAAGTTTACCTTGGAGATCCAATACCAAGAGATCATTTTTCTGGATGTTAAGATAACCAGACAAATTGATCATACTCTGGCTACAAGCGTGCATAGAAAGTTTCCACAATATAACTCTCTTTTACACGCTTCTAGTAAATCCCCGCCACATCATCAACAACATCCCTAAATCCCAATTTATACGCATGAAACGTATTTGTTCATCTACTAAATCCCATGCGGGATGTGAACAGGATCTTTGTGACAGATTTATTCAAAGGGGATATAATAGATCTCGACTTTACCAGACCATTCATGAGGTTAGGCATATGCCACATTCTCAATTACTAACATATAAACATGAACAGGAGGCCTCTACCAGTTCCCCAGCTCAACCCATCCGATTTACAGTAACTTATGGCAATAATACCCCTTCATTCAGGAATATAGTTAATCATCATTGGGGTATTTTAAGAGCACATGAGTTTCTATCTGATATATTACCTGAAACATGTGCCTTTTCATATCGTAGAGGCAGGACGATGAATTCACATTTTACATATTACAAAAAACTTCAACCAATTACATCTACACAAACCACTATATTTAGAGATCCATTGATTGATTCTTTCCTTGTGGTCATTGTAGTGCATGCAGGTATATGGCCAAAATGAAAGAATTTTCAAGTGCCAACACTTCACGTGTTTTTCATATTAGGATTTTTGGTAACTGCAGTTCAGACTGGGTGGTATATCTGGCCACCTGTACATGCACCTCATTTTATGTAAGGCAAACTTCCCGACCACTGAGATTTCGTATTAGTGAGCATCTTAGTGCAATCAGAACTAAAAAGTTAACTAATGCTTTATACAAGCATACTTTGACTCACCAACCTGCCCAATTTCAATTTACCACTACAGACAAGATTCAGTTGCCGAGGATGTCTAAGGCAGGCTGGCATGACAAGTTAAACAACATGGAAACATTATGGATTACCAGATTGGGTGCTTTGTTCAAACCTGGGTTAAATGAATATGGATAAAGCTTTCTGCTGGCTATGCATTTATATAATCTGTTGTTTAACACATGGATTTGAATTGGGGGTTTTCATGGTATGAACTAGCTAATTTTCCCAATTAAATGGTAACTTATTATTTTTGTAGATTTTTTTATATATTTGTTTTATCTCATTTAAAAGTTGTTTTCATGAACTTATTTCTATAGGATTCTTTTAGGTGTTTATATACATCTTTAAATTTTTCAGTATAAAGAGAACACCAGGATGCACTATTCAAACTTTTTTCCTTTTTTTGCACTGATGAAGGCCATTGTTAAGGCCGAAACCGGTTTGCAGCATTTTTGTTTGAATATGCCACAATAAAAGAAGGTTTCTGCTTGCTCTAACCTTTGTACTGGCTCGTTTTGTGTTTTTGATTACTTTGGTTTGAGCCGTGCACTGGATCCGTCGTGCGTGATTTTTTGGTTTGCTGCATTTGAATTAGAGCCACTGGGAGTGAGTTGGCTGGCCAGAGACTGGATAGTCTCTGTGAAGAAGCTATTGAAGGTATTAGAAATGTCCTCTGGTAAGTTTGTTTGGAAGCAGAGAGTGGTGGGGTGGTGGTTTGGCCTGGGTGAAGGAGTTTGTTTATTCCTGCCCAGAACTTTTGAGGTTTATTTTGGTGTTTTTGTTGTAGATGGCAGTAGTAGTTCCTTTTATCTAAAGTTATGGATTTTTTAATGTCATTCCTTAGCTGTCTAAATCTGAGTTGATCAAATGGGGTTTTTGTTGTTCGGTAGGTGGCCCATGCTTTGCTTCTAAGTGTAATTTTGGATTTGGTATCTTTAGAAAGCCATGTTGCAATATTAACTGTGGTTCTAATAGAGCAGCTGGGAGCATGAGAGTCAAGAATAGCAATGAATTTGGTGTTAAAGTGCGAGAATGCTTCATCTAGGGGGAAATTTTTTAGGACTGACCAGTTGCATACCTTAAGTTCATTTTGAAATTTGGTGAGAATAAAGTTCTTGTTGTTTCTTAGTGTTCTATAGGTGGGTTGGTAGCAGTAGTCAACCTTGAGCTTGATTATATAGATGAGACAGTGGTCACTTAGGTCATCAGGCAAAGTGCCTGATTTGTAGAATTGGAGATGGTTATTGACAAGTATCCAATCTAGAGTACTTTCTTTGTTATTGGATTTTCCTGTCCTGGTGGGGGAGGATATGATCTGAGTAAACCCATAGAGGTTTACATGGGTTGTGGGGGTTTCAGAGGAACAAGTGTTCCAATCAATGTTGAAATCCCTGAGAACAATGGTTTCTTGGGGGTTATTGGATAACCAATATAAGAAGTCTTCTAGGGTATCTGTGTTTCTCTGGGGGAATGAAGACACAGGCAATGCTTATACTTTTGCTTTTGTTAATTTGTAGTTTTGTGATAAGAATTTCAGCATTATTGACCTGGGGTGGCTGTTGGGTGTCTGTGGTGACAGGGTAGACTTGTAAAGTATGGCTAACCCACCACCCTTTCTAGAGGTACAGTCTAGTCGAAACATTATACCCTGGTGGCAGAATCTCATTGTCCTTGGTGGCAGGTTTTAGCCACGTTTCTGTAAAGCATAATATATCTGTAGCAAAACACAAGCCTCTTAGCTTCCCTTAAGGACTCCTCTCAAAACACTTGTAAGAACAAATCCAAAAACAAACGAAACAGAGTCCAAACTGGCCGTAATCTTTTATTATAAAATGTAAGTGCTTTCAGGTTAAAAAAAACGTCATCAGACAAACTTCACATGATCATGACAGTCTAAATATTAAAACATTTCTAAAAGCAACCAATTACTTTCTATACTTGACCCGACTTTTCTTTAAGGCTGGTTTTAAAGCTACAGAACTATTTAACCCAGGTGGGTTGTCAGCAGCTAACTGTATGATCCATCTTAACTCTGCATACTCAGTATCACTGACAACACCCCCCCTTTTTTTCATCTGTGCAACATGCAGAACCATAAAAACAAAAGGATGATCTAGAAAGCTGGAAACATGCTGGTACAATGCATTATGTTTATCCTTCTGTCTAATAGATGACAAATGGTGCAGTATTCTTGTTTTTAACTTACAATTAGTTTTCCCAACATAGAAACTCGGACATGACTTGCAGCATGCCAAGTACACCACATTCTCTGTATAGCAATCTGCATACAACTCAAATGTGTAGTTTTTGTTTTTAACAGGATGTATAAAATAATTTAAACCATTCACGTTTGAACAAGGTTTGCAATGCCTACAGGGAAAAGTCCCTGTTCTGATGTGTGCAGAGGAAACACTGTTATTATTATTTTTTTTAAATCAGGTTCTATGCATTACATGTCTTTTATATTACTATTTCGCTTGAAGGTAAATCTAGGTTTCTCATCTAAAATATCCTTCAAGTGATAGTCACTTCTTAGTATCTTCCAGTTTTGCTTAATAATATCACATATCCCATAGACATTGTTACTATAGCATAGCATTACCTTAGGTTTTTTGTCATACTTATTACATGGCTTCAACTCATCTCCCTGCTGTTCTTTACTACCAGAAAACCATGGTCTAGCCCTGGCTTCCCTGTTAGATATTATACTGTTCTTAGTTTTTTTTTTTCCTAAGTTTTTCTTTGAATACCCCTTTTCCTTAAGATGTTCATTTAACATCTATTTCTTTGTAAAACTCATTATTGTCTGTGCACAGCCGAGAAACTCTGTATCCTTGCCCTTGTATAATATTATGAAAAGTATGCCTAGGATGCATGCTATGTGCTTTCAAATAATGATTTCTCCAGCATTCTTTCTTATGGCTTGGGCTGATGTCATCGCACAGGGAACCAAACAGCCCAGTATCAGTATGGGAGCAAGACCGAAAACCTTGCTTCCTTCTGTAAAATTACCCAAGTACTGAATAATATAACCTTGTTTGAATATAAATTGCAGCAAACAAAGATGAAAAAGCTGCAAAGGGACTATCAGGATTTCATGACAGGCTGTATTTTTACATGGCCTTGTGAGCAGGTTAGAACTGAATCTAATCCTGCAGTAGCATGTAATTTACATACCAACAATGTGTCTACGGAGTCCAGTGATGTTTTTCAGAATGTTAATGTTCAACAAAATGTGAATAATGCTTCTATGGCTACAACTATGGCAGCAGATGGTTCCATGGTTGCCATGGATCCCAATAGCAACACCTCTACTATAGCTCGGGCTGATGACATCGCACAGGGAACCAAACAGCCCAGTATCAGTATGGGAGCAAGACCAAAAATTTTGCTTCCTTCTTCATTTTCTTCTTTTTTTGGAGCAAGGAACAGTTCTATGACTTTTCCAACCAACTTTCCCAGCACCAGTAAGGAAGAAAACAGGCAAGGTTGCTCTGTGCAAAGGAATGTGAAAAGGTGGAGAGTCATGAACTGACTGATTTTAATGACTGTAGTGTATTTAATATATCTAGTGTTCAACTGACTAAAGAACAACTTAATGTTTTAGGTAAAGGATTATCCTTTGTACCCAGTAGGGCATCAGTATTAAGTGAAATTATACTGGATTTCCACATGTTTGGGTGGAATGTTATTCTGAATAACATGTTTAGGGAAAACAGCCATTATACTAATGTTATGAAACATCCAAGTACTTTTGTACCAGTTATGCACCCCACAGTTCATACTTTTTTAAAAACTTGTGAGGATGAAATAAGACTTTATCTTGACAATGCAACATGCAGGTTTAATAATTTTACTTATTTGGAAAGGCAAGCACTGCTAGATCTAATGAATGATGATAGACTGGTTATCAAACCAGCTGATAAGGGTGGGGGCATTGCAGTTATGGATACTACAGCATGCATACAATCCTTGGATGCCCTAACCAGTGATATCAGTACTTACAGAAATATCTCACCTCTGATGGTTAAGCAATATTAAGTAATGTTGGTAAGAAGTTAAGAATAAATGGAGTGTTAGATGAAGACTTGTATGTATTTTTAAGCACTGAACATCCAGTAATTCCTATTTTTAAAGCACTGCTAAAAATAAATAAAAATGCCCTACCCCCACCAATGAGACCAATAGTTTCAGGGAGGGGATGGGTTACTGAACATTTATCTATGTGGGTAGAAGCAAAATTGAAAAATCTGCTTGCTTATTGTCCTAGGATTTTGAAATATATATATATATATATATATATATATATATATATATATATATATATATATATATATATATATATATATATATATAAAATAAGAATACCAACACTAATTCTGGAAGCACTAGCATTGGTGTTAGAAAAATAACATCTTTCTTTGTAATGGAATACATTACAGGCAGGTACAGGGTGTTGCCATGGGCACACCCTGTGCCAACTCATATGCTAATTTAGTGTTGGCCTTCTGGGAAGATAAAAAATATTTTTAAATCTGAGAACATCTATGGAAGACTTCAACAATTTTTTATGCCAAATTTTGTTGTTGATATTTTTTTGTTGCGGGTACAGGGCAGTGATGAACTGTTAAACTTTGTTGATTACCTGGAGAAAACTACAGATTTTCTTAGGTTCTCAGCAGAGCACAGCAATTACACCATTGCCTTTTTAAATGTCACATTAAAACAAACTGTAACTGGTAAGATAAACACCACCTTGCATAGGAAATAATGCTGGAGAAATCATTATTTGAATGCACACAGCATGCATCCTAGGCATACTTTTCATAATATTATACAAGGGCAAGGATACAGAGTTTCTCGGCTGTGCACAGACAACAATGAGTTTCACAAAGAAATAGATGTGTTAAATGATCATCTTAAGGAAAAGGGGTATTCAAAGGAAAATTTAGAAAAAACTAAGAATAGTATAATATCTAACAGGGAAACCAGGGCTAGACCACAGTTTTCTGGTAGTAAAGAACAGCAGGGAGATAAGTTGAAGCCGTATGACAAAAAACCCAAGGTAATGCTGTTAACAATATCTATGGGATATGTGATATTAAGCAAAACAGGAAGATACTAAGTGGTGACTATCACCTGAATGATATTTTAGATGATAAACCTAGATTTACCTTCAAGCGAAATAGTAATATAAAAGGCATGTTATGCATAGAACCTGGTGTAAAAAATAAGGTGGCTAACAGTGTTTTCTCTGCACACATGAGAACAGGGATTTTCCCTGTAGGCATTGCAAAGCATGTTCAAATGTGAATGGCTTAAATTATTTTATACATCCTGTTACAAACAAAAAATACACATTTGCATTTTATGCAAATTGCCATACAGAGAATGTGGTTTACTTAGCAAACTGCAAGTCATGTTTGAGTTTCTATGTTGGAAAAACTAATTGTAAGTTAAAAACAAGAATACTGCACCATTTGTCATCTATTAGACAGAAGGATAAACAGAATGCATTGCACCAGCATGTTTCCAGCTTTCCAGATCATACTTTTGTTTTATGGTTCTGCATGTTGCACAGTTGAAAAAAAAGGGGGGGGGGCATTGTCAATGATGCTGAGTATGCAGAGTTAAGATGGATTATACAGTTGGCTGCTGACAACCCACCTGAGTTAAATAGCTCTGTACCTTTAAAACCAGCCTTAAAGAAAAGGTGGGTCAAGTATAGAAAATAATTGGTTGCTTTTAGAAATGTTTTAATATTTAGAGTGTCATGATTATGTGAAGTCTGTCTGATGAAGGGTTTTTTAACTTGAAAGCGCTTACGTTTTATAATAAAAGATTACAGCCAGTTTGGAGTCTGTTTCGTTTGTTTTTGGATTTGTGCATAATATATCTGGGGAATGAACAGCTAAGAGAGCATTCAGGTGCTGAATTTTATTATTTATGCTCCTAATGTTTAGATAGACCTCCCAACTCATTGTTGGCCTGCTATCTGACAGAGCTATAGTGGTAGGGGATTTAGTAGGGGGATTAGGGTCAACAGGTGGGGATGGACCGGGGTTTGGGTGGATGTCATCATCCATTGTGAGGTTATAGTGTAGTCTGAGTTTCAAGATTTTGAATAGAATTTTTTGATAGTGTCTGGTTTTAGGACTAATGTAACTAGGTCTAATAAGATGGTAGTTTTTAGGGGTTAAGGAGTTAGGCATGATGGAAAAGAGGAAATGTGCATTTTTGTTACTGATGGGATGGAGGTTTGGAATTTAGGGTAGTGGAAACCCGGGTGACTCTGATATTTGTAGGGAGTAAGGAGATATAGGATGAGCAACAGGGGTAGTTTGTTTTACTGTTGGGATATGCATGCTTAACTTGATACAACTCTATAAAATACCAAAAAAGCTATCTTTAACTTTTAATGCTACAATAAACGTCTCTTCTGCTGCATACATACCACTTGCTTTTCTCAGTCTCTCCAATTGAGCTTCATGGGCCTGGACATTGAACTCAGGATCCCTGGCAGCTAAGGAAAGAATAGAAGACCATTATGCATACCAGTCTTGCCTATGTTAAGTTTTCTAAGTCTTACAAGTACACTCTTTAGTTGACATTAACACAGCTGTGGGATATCTGCAGTCCTAAATTCCTCCAACCAATGGTTAAGAGTATCCCTTTTTTCCTATGTAGGTCATTAAAATAATGTCTACATTGCTCTCAGTGTGCAGGTTACCAGTGGCACTGGATACAGCCTGGGCCAAACTCTTCCATGTCTTAGACTAGCACTGGGAGCTAGAATAATCCCCCTGCAGAAGCCTTTGGCTATGGTGCTTTACCAAGAGTCCAATAAATATCCTGGACACTCCACCTCCGTGCTCTAAAGCTGGCACCTTCCCCACTAATGCCAGCCATGTCAAACAGCAGACCTAGAGCAATGGAGACTGATGCTTTCCAGTCAAATTCAGTTATCATATTTACTGGGAGTGTGCACACCAAAGCAATGTGTCTACATGACGGTAAGTGGAGAGCAGCAGTGCCAAGCAGTGAGGAATTCAATAATTGCAACTGGAAGGTTAATCTGACACTTGGCCTTAGTTTGAGGGGTGTCTACTGAAGTAGCATGGGAATATTTGTTGGAAATTGGAAGGTAACTGTTATCTGAGTTAGGTTTGCAAATATGCACTGGGGGCATAAATGTAATGACCCGACACATTTATTACCTTTATACACTGAGAAAAATTGATTTTTACACTGTAGGATTCAAACTTTATCATAAGGGACAAAACATTTTCTTCTGCAGTGTTTATTTTCTATCTTTGCCACAGAAATGCTGCTCATAGTCTGGAATCATACATAAATACAGGTAACAGTATGAGCTGTTACACTTGGATGTATGTGACCTGACAAGGTTATTGGATATAGAGCCAGTTCCTTAGGCAAATGTGAAGCCCATGCAAGTCAAGATAGAATTATATTACAGAAATATAGTACATACTATACCCTCAGTCATACATCTGAAAACACAATACTGGTGTCTCATCCCTCATAAATATAATTCATATGAGCTCCACCATCTAAAGTGTTATAAATGAGAGTGAATATAATTGGAAGTGGAACAACAGTGAAAGTATATGAAACATCTTGTATTAGAACCCTGGCCATGTGTATGGCAGTCCTACACTTAACACCTGTTGTCACAAGAAAGTTGAAGCAACACTTCTGTGTTTCCATTCAGTGCTACAAACTGCACTGTCACAACAGTTAAAAAAAGGATGCACACCCTGTATTAGAACCCAGGACCATCTGTACTCTAGCCCTACATTTGGGTAGTCCAGTTTGCTCACTGCCATACTTCATGCAAACAGGATAAACACAGCCAAACCTGACATTCATTTCCTCCATTCCCATGATTGTGCTAAGCACTACATCATGCAAACACTACCCCTCCAAAAAAAAAAAAAAAGATAGGAAAGAAAAAGGGACAAGTAGTTGAAATGAGGAAAATCAATCTATGGCATACACACTGGAAAATGTCAGTTCCCATTAGATATGTTTACACAGATCTGGATTTGAACTCTCATTCTCACTCCAATGAACCCTCAGAACACAGGAAGGGTGCCTTATCCTTCTTTACAACACAAACAGCTTTGCAGCAAGGAACTGAAATAATTCTGTACACAACCAACTGCATCATCATCTACAGTAATATGATGGTATTTGTATATTTATTATTTTTGGATGTAGTGTATTTAGTGAACACACAACCAGTTATGACTATTGCTTGCAAATATACAGTTCTGTCTTAACTCTGTGTTTGTTGGTCATTCTTCACTTACCTGACCATTAATCTGAGACATGTAGTCTGTAAGTCATTCTATATTATTGTCCTTAAAATGTGTGAGGATATTAACTGGAAATATCATATACAGTTGTGAACAAATGAAGAGGAGGTTGGATGTTAATGAACACAACCCATTAATTATGTGCTGCTTACTTACATTTCCAACCTTACATCTAACACTTTGTAAGTCTAACTTGACACACCCACGGGTTGTAGGGCAGGCTAGAGTGCTGTTGTGCTTTCCCACTCCCAACTGGTAATCATTCACAGTTTCAATCCATTAAAAGCAAGCACTGAGGGAGTGCCTGCACTATGTTTACACCATCTATATAGAGCTAAGTATTTGGGATTCAGCAGTTCTAATCAGTCCAAACCTCGTTTGCATCTTCACCATGCTAACAGCCTTGAATCTGTGACATATAGAAAGGCAGCTATATAGCTAGGCAAACTGAAGGTGACCAGACTTGTTTATGTGAAGAAAACTGAACAGAGGTGATTACTTTCGGATACATCTGCAAACAGGATTACTGAACCTCAGAAGGTATGCTTCCATTTTGTCAGCTACATACTGCATATGCTGGAATGTAATTAAGAAAAATCTGAAGTAAAGGCTTTTACACTTTTTTCTGTATGCATTGGATACAAGTGCACTGATGCCATGAGCATGGTTGTCAAGGCATTTCACAGGTACACGATTGCCAATACCTTAAAATTGAATGCTCTATGATAAATATGTACGAATGTTTCAGGGACAGTTAATTTGATGGCACTTTTAACGTTTCAAGATGGTTTGTTAGCAAAATGTGCCATTTGCCTATTCTTTTTTTGGGTGGGGAGAGCAAAGCTGCATTTCTGTTATGGCACAAACAAGGATATATTGCTACTGCTACTCTATTTTTGCATCCAGCCTGTTGTTCACATCTCAGATCTCTACACTGTTTTATGTTTCTCCAGTGGGTAATACTGAGATGCTACCTTTTCTGTTTTATCTGGGAACAGTTATTTTGTAGTTATGTGATACTTATATGTATTATCCTTCTGTTGTATTTTAGGACACCTAGGACTACGCCTCCCAAGTGTCTCAGTCCTTAAAGACCACCCTTCACTGATGCTGAAAATCAAGTGATTGTCGATGCTTTTAGGCAACACGGTGCCTTCCTACTTGAAAGGGGATGGAGAGATATGGCGCACAGAATGCAGATTTTGGATGATGTTAATGCTGTGGATGGCCACTGCAGGACATATGAGTAGGTGTATCATAGGGCCACTGACATGATCACATCTGCATGGAGGAGAGTAGGTGCAGTGGGCTGTGATCAAGTGAGTACCAGGGGAGGGCCTGCTGTAGAACCACCGCTAACACCAAATGAAGAGATCCTGTCAACTGTCAAGGATCCAGACAGTTCCCAGAAAAGTGCAGAACAGCATGTCCTCAATATCAGTGCAACAGTTTCAGAGACAGCAAGCTTGTCTCCAGATGAGCTTCCAGGTACGATTTGGTATCTCAGTTGTTGAATACTGTTGTATAGTAAAACAACTGAAATCAATACATTACTTCTGTATCACAAGAATTTTTTGGGGGGGTGGGCTGAAGTATGCTACTGTTAACATATTCTGATTAGATTAGGTTGGAGTTGTCATCCAAGTTCTTGCTGAAAGTATAGTTAATGGACACATAAATGAGAAAAAGTATCACACCCTGTGTTACTGTTAATTGTGATGATGTTGCCCTTACCTTTTGCTTAACTTTTTCCAGGACCATATGGCTGCAGAAGATAACCTCACGTGCGTTAAGCCAAACATTTTTATGTCAGTACTGAACAACACTTTATAAAGAAATGAAAAGAATGCATTAACTCTTGTAACTCTATTTTCTGCACAAGCAGGAAAAGTTGATATTTTTTGTTTGAGGTGTTCCATGGTATGTTGCTGAAATTTTAGCATATAGAACTGACAATTTAGTGCTCTAATAGCAAGAGTAGCAGAGGTGTATACTTTTTTACCCCATCTGTATAATGCTCGGGAATCCCTATCTGAGGGGGTGGGATTCTTAGCAGAATTTGCTTTAATTCCTTTAGTCCCTTAAGAAATAATCTCAGGGTCAGCAGTAGGATTTTTGAAAAGAAATTTGTGAGAGTCAGGGACTCTATAGTACCTGTCAGGTTTCCTGGGAGCAGGAGGGAGGGTGTCAGGAGTTAAACTAGATTCCATAAAAACATCATCCACAACATCCAGGACAGGAGGAATGGCCAGAGGTCTGTGCTGTGGAAGATCTATGAATTCCCTGAGTCTCTTTTTAGACTGAGGGTAGTCTTGACATTCCCATTGGAAATGCTCCCTTAAAGTATGTAGGGTTTCCTCAAAGGAAAATTCCTCTGGTGGAGAGGCTTAAGGAATGGATTCCTCTGCATCAAAATCCTCATAAGCAGAGAGGGGTTGCATGTTGTCATATTCAGATGCATCAGAGTTATTGGACTACTATTCAGATAAAACTACTGGGGACAAATTTCTTTTTCTTTTGAAAGGGGTAGCTTGGCTTCCCCTGATCAGCATTAGAAGGTCTTCTGTCATTTTAAGCATTTGAGACTGAGGAAAGGAAGCAGGTGCCTGAGATTGGGTCGGTTTCTTGGTTGTGGTTCGTACCCTGGGCCTTAGAAACTCGGTAGTTTTCGAAAGAACAGTAGACGCGAAAGAAGTCGTCGGTCTGTGTTGAGAATTGGTAGTGTGAAGTACTTCTTCAGAAGCCAGTGCCTGCTCAGCGGCTCCGGACCCATCCAAGGTAGCGACATCCACAGGATCCTTAGTTGATGAAGAGTCTGGGGGCATACAGGACTCCAAAAGGGTCTTGGTGGTGGCCCACAAATCCACAGAAGCGGGCATCAGGGGCTGTAAAAGCACCTCACTGAGGACTGGAGAACTGATGACTAGCTTAATGGAAGCATCGTCAGTAGGTTTGGACCTGTGCGGTCTGTCTCTGTCTTTATCCTTATGTTTTTTTTGGAAGATCTGCTGTCGGATGGCTTACTGAAGCCATATCAGAATTCGAGGACTGAGAGCTTAAATATCTAGATACAATAAGGGCCCGACGACATATATTTCTGGCATTGAACAAAGCACAAAAGTGACAGCGGAGGACATCGTGGTCTGGGCCTAAGCAAGTGATGCAGTAAGAAAGTAAGTCTCGGTGTGGTATTTGCTTTCCACAGGCGAGACAATTAACTTTTTCTTACATCGTTTAGAGCAAGAAAAAATGATCCCCAATAGGGTACTTAGCTTTAGAAGACTTCAACTTCAATTCGGAAAATGAAAACTCAGGTAGTGGCCGACCAGCACTCGTGCGAACTGCTACTGCTTCAGGCTCCTCGGCAAAAAGACTGATGTAATGGCGTTGGCTGCCTTATGTTATACTACTGAAGACCTGACGTCAGTCCTGGAGCGACGGCAACAGACGCAGAAATAATAAGCCTCTGGTATTCAGGCCAACTGAGGGCTACCCTGGCAGCGATAACCGAAATGTGATGACTGCAACAGTGAAACACGAAGAACATCTGTTGCTGTGTGCCATTCAGTGGGCACAAAGCCTGCATTTCACTTGACCTTGAATAAAGTCAGGTCTTTTGACATCCGTGGAACTCCTGCACAAATCTGAGGTCTCTATCAAATAAGAGGTCATCTTTAATATAGGTCAGACATCTGGAACCTTCATAATCATCATTCACATCCAGGGAGTCAGTTTTCTGTAGAGGTATACTCTGTCTCTCAGAATAGTACTAGAACTTTCCACCAGGTGGCTTCACTGCTTGGGAAGAGTCTATGAATGCACTGCCATATAAGACTATTTCTGAGGTAAGGCTACACTTAAAAATACAGCTCTTCTGGGCCCTTATTAAAAGCTTAAGTTGATAGTACGACAGGCAGTGACATGAAATATTACATGTTGCTTGTAGGTGACAGACAGTGACCTGAAATATTACATGTTGCTTGTAGGTGACAGGAAGTGACTACTGCACAGATGTTAGCAGCAAGGAGAGATGACTTTTGTTTAAGTTATATAAAGGAAAATCAACCTGACTTTTTTTCCAAAGGAGCATAAAACATTTTATGGCACAACTCTGAAAGACATCAAATCGTGTGAGTGGGTTGTGACTCAGTGTCTGAACATATAGTCCACATATGAAAGGAAGAAGCTTGTTGAACACAATGCACACTGCTCTGCTGTACTACTTCCAGGGAAAAACACAAATTCTGATGTATCAACATACGTTGTACATGTCTAATAAAAAACTTCTCTGCAACCAAGGGATGAATACTGCACAAAATGTAAGCAACAGGATGCAATCACATTCATATAAAACTTTTTATTAAGTAGTTTCAGTAAACAATTAACATGTCATTAATCTACATTTACAAGTCATCTGTGGCTTTAATGCAACATAAGGAAGGTACATTGCATGAGGTACTCACTATTAGAGTAACTTTCTAACAAATGGATAACATTCACATTCCCTGGTGACCACAGGTCCATCTCCCCAGCAGTGTTTTTTTTTTTTTAGTCAGCTATGCTGCCTAAAATATTAGCTGTTGCTAGTAGATGACAGCTTCTTTCAACTTGCATATAGCAGCAACCACAGAGTTGAATCTAGAATTCTCACAGCCCCACAACTACAAACACGATAAAAAATTGTCTGAAATTGAGATATATCACATTTTGAACCTTCCCGACCTCGCCCTGTTCAACAGTACAGCAATTATTTTTTTACCACTTCCAGTCCCTGGCAGAGGATGTATGGGACTCAGGTTCTCTCTCTTAGGATAATGCAAAGAAAGTGAACAACTATCAGGTAATACTACTGGGTATCTTACTACTCTTCTGGGAAGTGACAGCGACCAAGAACTCATGGCACTTCTTGCTTACGAGCCAACTCCAATTCACACCTACCTGTCTTTATATATTGCTCAATAAGCTGCAATTCACTTCAAAACCCATAATGCAGTCACACACTTTAATCCAGGCCACTGCTTGTTGACAGCACGATAAAGATAAATTAGAAAGGAAGATTTTTTTTGTTGTGCTTTTTGCCCAGTCTGCCAATAATCAGCCCCTCCTAGCCACAGTCTGCCAATAATCAGCCCCTCCTAGCCAATCAGCCCATTCAATCTGCTTCATCAGGATGATGGTTGAGTGGTGGAGTCCCATCATTTAAACATGCATCAGGAGTGGTTCAGAGACTTTCCTTTTATTACACTGTTTCTCTGCACATGCTTGACTAAGCATGGGAAAAGGACCATACTGTAGAACAGAATCTATGTTCTGCTTACAAAATGAGAGATGTAGTGAAAGGAGGCAGACCGATCCAGTTGTGGATACTGAAAACACTGTGGTCATTTGTAAGAAAATTTATAGAATGAGCTGCCACTCATGATCCAAGTGCATCTTGCAGCTCACATGCCAGCATAACGTTTTCTTCACAAGGGAACATGGTCAAAAATGAAGCTGAATGAAAATGTCAAGATCTCACAACTGCTGCACAGCCAACCTGCAAGCCCTGCACCACATTCCAGTGTTTTATTTGTGTAATTAGAACTCGACAACTGACCATCAATAATGTGCAGGAAACTCATCTATCTACAGCAGGAAGACATCTGTTGCATGGCCATTAATATCATAGTTCATAGTTAAGTATTACGTTAGCTGCCCCTATAGGCCACTTTGAGCCTAGCCAATTTCGCTTCCAAAGGCGAGACTCAAACCGTGTACCTTGTGTTTGTGAGGTTAACACCTTAACCATTATACCAACCTCCAACCCAAACAGGGTACTGCTCTGGATGGAAAATAAACCCAGGTCTTCTGCATGGAAGGCAAGAATTCTACCACTAAACAGTCATGTGATTGACATTAAATGCTTAATCGAGACCTCCACAAGAAAGCAAATAACAGGAAAGTAATTCTAAACATGTAAAAACTGAAGAATTTAAAGAGCAAAGTTGATAAAGGATTCAAGCAACAAAAAAGACAGAAACCCTGACCAAATCTTTACATTTTACTTGAAAAAGAATATAGCAACCCGAGCTCACAAGTGCATGCAAACTGTTTTCTTGCAGAAAAAGAACTGGAATCTTCTATTAAAGCAGTGCACTGTGGGATTAAGGAGGAGAGACAGTAGCATGTAAAAGCTTTTTCTCTGCATAGCAGTCCTAACATCTGCAGCAGCAGCAATCCTATCAACTCCTCCAGCTAGAGTTCATTGATTTCAGTTACACCATTTCATTCTCAAAATCAAACTCCTCTTTCTGGTAAAATCTAAGATAAAGGAGCAAGTCCATAATGTGAAGGACTCTCTCCTGATGGTTTATATCACTAAATGAACAAACTTTACAGCAGTTGAAATAAAAAGGTTTAAACTGGAATGGATGAATTTGTCAATCAGATGTTCAGATTCAAAGCAAGTGAAGGGCTCAAACAGAAGTCAAAGATGTAGAAACCCTTTTGAAGACATGCTTAGCTGGTACTAGGAAGAGTTCTGTCTGTAGATAGGGTCATAATAGGCAGAAATGTGAGACATGCACTATAACCATGAATAACTGAAGTACAAGTCATCCAAGCGTTCCTATCAGGGGACATTAAGCTCATCTTTAAAGAAGAAAAGCTTCAGCCATGCCATTACATGCAAGAATAAACCTGATCATGCTGTCAAGACTCAAAGAATCACCACAATCAAAATTATAATGGGCTACATGGAAGAACTCTACAGAAAACATGGTTAAGGGTCTTAACCAGCTGTACTCCAGAATCAGACAGTTGCCTGAACAGGTGAGACACAGATGAGCTCGAACTGCAGGACAGAATATTTTCTTCTCCACCCTGTCCATTGCCACAAAGCTTAAATACCGCTAACAGTTGGCTGGCCTCCTTACCAAGGGGAAGGATGATGTGTGGTCATTGGGACCTATACTGATCCAAAAAGATCAAGAAGGAGTCTGCCAATGAAGCTCAATAAGGACTTTGCAATACTCTTCTGAGGGCTTATAGAGGAAATTAATCTGAGGGCAAGACATCTGCCTTGTCTTTGTTAGGGACAATTTCTCAGGTAGCTTGCCATTACATTACGTGGTGATGATATTAAGGGTAAGCTGATGGATGCTCCTCTGGACAACAAACGTTTGTTTGATGTGGCCGCTGATTTGTTCAAGTCCCTGCAGGGGAAAGGCAAAGAGTTACAGGATCTGAAATACATTTTTGTTTTACCAGTACCCCACTAAACCTTTTTATTTTTAGAAGACAGTCTTGTCCTCCTCCTAAAGGTAAGAAGGTGGTAGGATGGTTCCTCCAGCTAAATCTACTCCGACAACTACTGCTCAGAAGCCTTCTTTTCCTGATAAACCAGGTGCTGTCTAACCACCAGACTCTTCCCAGACTTTTCCCAACCACATTCCTCTTTCTTTGTCTCTTCCTATTTGATTAAGCATAACCCAAGATTCTTGGGTCCTTTCCATCATTCACCAAGGGTATTTCATGGTTTGGAAATCTCTTCCCCCCTTCATGGGCATTCCTCAGCCACCTGAAGAACAGTTAAGCTTTATTCCAGAGGTGGTTCATGACCTTTTGACTCTGGCACTATTCAAGAGGTTCCAGCTGTTCAAAGGGAGAAAGTGTTTTACTCCAGAATGTTTATGGTCCCCAGGAAAGAGGGCACTTGGAGACCCATTCTAGATCTTTCTCATCTGAATACTTTTCTGAAGGTTCCTTCCTTTCAAATGGACTTTGTTCCCTTTGTTACTTCATCAGGATTTTTTATTTTTTCTGGATCTTAAGAATGCTTACCTCCATTATCCATATTCATCCCCTTTTCAGAAAGTTTTTATGCTTCTCTGTTGCTTCCTGGCATTTTCAGTTCTCCGTTTTGCCCTTTGACTTCTCTACCCCACGGGTATTCACCAAATGCGTAGCTCTGGTGATTGTTTTTACAAGATTCAGAAGATCCAAATATTTCCTTACTTGAATGATGATCTGTTTCAGGCATCCTCTTCAGAGATCCTTTTACAAAATCTTCATTGTGCCATTTTCCTTCTGCAAAGCCTGGGGTTCACAGTAAACTTCAAAAAGTCTATTCTGACTTCTTCTCAAGACCATGCTTTTCTGGGCTGCAGGATTCAGATGGTGCCTATGCTGGCATCTCTCCTCCCAAGGTATTTACTCTCATTTTCTTCTTTCAAAATCTTCTTCCTCTGTCCTCTATCACAGCCAAGGAGTTTTTGAGAGATCTGGTATTTATGACATCCATCATCCCTATGTTCCCTCTAGCCAAACTCCACATAAGAAAATTCCAGTGGTCTCTGAAGTCAGTTTGGCTTCAACATGCACATCCCCTAGACTTTGTAGTGCCTCTTTCTCGTCTAAAGGAGGAATTTCACTGGTGGATTCAGCTGCTGTCTCTAAACCCAGATCTCCACTTTCATCCCCCTCTTCCCTCTCAGGAGCTGTTCACACATGCCTCAGATGTGGGATGGGGAGCAGCTTTTGGCTCCCTAAAGGTGCAAGGGGTGTTGTCGCCTCTTCAACAGAAAGAGCACATAAATATCAAAGAGATAAGAGCTCTTCTGCTTGCGCTCCAGGCTTTTTATCCTCTCTTCTCACCAGGACCTCTCAAAGTATTTACAGACAATACCACCCACTGTGATGTGATATGCAAACAAAGGGGGGGGGGCAAGATCTCATCATCTTTGCTGGTAGGCATTCCTGGTGTGGGATTTGGCTGTCCAGTATCAAGTGGCTCTTAAGGCAGTTTACATTCCCTCAGGTCAAAACACTGCAGCAGACACACTGAGCGGGTCCTTAACTCAATCCCATGAATGGATGCTTCACAGGAATGTGTTTCTGGGCATTGCCCACCAGTGGGGTACTCCTCAAATAGATCTAGTCACCTCCCTTCTGAACAGACAACTTCCTCTATTTTGTTCGAGTACCAGGTCCTCTGGTTTGGAAGGTGGACGCCCTATCTTTTTGTTGGAAGGGGATGCTTCTTTATGTGTTCCCTCCCGCTTCCACTCATTCCAAAAGTCCTGTTCAAAATTCAACTGGATACTCCCAAAATCTTGTTGGTGACCCCCTTTTGACAGAGACAAAATTGGTTCCCTATTCTTTTGCATTTAGTCAAGGGCAGTCTTCACAAGTTGCCTCACAGGGTGGACCTACTCACACATAAGGGATCTCTCATCCATCCCCACCTGTCTACTCTTCAGCTGACACTGTGGGTGACAGGATTTTGACTCTGCAAAGACAACTTTTTTTCCAGAGGATGTGCTTAGGATTCTGCAGGAGACCAGGAAACCCAATACTAAGAAATCCTACTTATCCAAATAGAAGAGGGTTTTCTATTTGGTGTCTTTCTCTAACTTGAATCCACTTTCTGTTGATATCCCGTTGGTTGTCTCCAATCTGTGTGAACTGCTCAATGCTGGTGTGGCCTATGTGTTCATACCACACTTGCCTGATGCAGATGACGGTGAGTGTACAACTTGTGAAATAGAGGAATGCTGGCTGTTGGGTAGCAGGAATCTGGTGCCAAGAGACACATTTATTAAGAGGCACTGCTGGCACGAGAGGCTTTTCAAGGTCTAGTGCTCACATCAGGCCACAGTCACTAAAAGATGCATTCCCATGGCCACAATTACAGTTTCAACTAGACTACCAGTGCATCCAGTATCTGAGCTGTCCTTGAGGCCCTGCTAGAAAGTACAGTTGTGTACACTTACCATAAATGTAGATGTTCAAGTGTATTCACTGTTACAGTCATCACACTTGGGTTATCTGCCTGCAGGTAGCCCTCAGTCGGCCCGAATACCAGAGTCTTGGGATTTCTGCGTCGGATGCTGTCGCCTCTTCCATGACGTCAGGTCATCAGAGGTATAAACATGCAGCCGATGCCATTACATCAGTTTTTCTTGCCCCAGATGACAGAAGCCCACAAAATAGGAAGCAATTACATGGTGTGGAACACCTCCAGTAAAAAGTAAATACCATTGCCATAAGATATGGCCAAAAAAGAGGATAGGTAGAAAGTATAGAAACATCAGGGGGGCTGGAGGGAGGGTAACCAGGACTGCAACAGTGAATACACTCAAACATCTACATTTATGGTAAGTGTACACAACTGTACGATGTTCTTCGTATTTCACTGTTGCATTCATCACACTTGGGTTGATTCCCAAAGCTGAGGAAGGGTGGAGGCAGTCAAGGAGTATTAGGGCTGGCTAGCAGGCCTTGCAAGACTGCTGTAGCAAATCCAGCTCTGGATTTAGAAAAGGCAGGCAATTTGTAATGCTTGGTGAAGGCGTGTACAGAACTTGCGGTTGCAGCTTCCAGGATGTTCCTGGTAGGGACTCCCCTGAGAAATGCTGTAGAGGTTGAGGTAGCCTTAGTGGAATGGGTTTTGATTCCATGTGAGGTAGGTTTTCCATGGTGTTTGTAGCAGAAATGGATAAAGTGTGCTATCCATTTGAAGATGGTTTGCTTTGAAATGGCCTTGCCCTCTGCCCCTGTTGCAAAGCTGACTAGCAGCTGGTCAGATTTTCTGAAAGGTTTAGTCCTGTCAAGGTAGAACCTAAGCTGCCTGTGCACGTCCAAGGAGTGCAGGATCCTTTCCCCTTTATTCTAAGGATTATGGAAAAAAGGTTGGTAAATGGATGGCTTGGTTTAAAGCCAGACTGGATACCACCTTGGGCATAAATGATGGGTTAGTCCTGAGGGGAAACCCTGTCTGCATGGAAGATAATGCAGGGTTCCACAGCCATAAAGGCCTGCAACTTAGACACTCTTCTTGCTGAAGTGATGGCTAGAAGTAAGACTGTTTTCCAAGAGAGGAATTTTAACTCTGCTGTAGCAGCAGGCTCAAAGGGGGGAAGCGTGAGCTTCTCTAGTACAAAGTTATGGTCCCAGGCTGGAGTGAGAGCTCTCCTAGGGGGTTTTAGATTGTTAGCTCCTCTCAAGAACTGTTTGACCAGAGGGTGAGAGAAGAGGGGTGGCTCAGTAGTGTAATGTGCTGCGATGGCAGAGGCATGAATCTTAATAGAAGAGAAGGATAGGCCTTTCTGGAGCAGTTCCGCTACATAATCTAGGATTTGAGGTAAGGTGGGCATGGTTGTGTCCTTTCCCTGAGACTGGCTCCAAGAACAGTATCTTTTCCACTTTTCTGAATAGGATTTCCTAGTACTAGGCCTCCTGGCCTCAAGGATGACATCCAGCACCTGTTTGCTGAGGGTTGCTGGTGATCTATTCATGGAATGAGCCAGGCTGCTAGGTTCAGGGTTTGCAGCTGAGGGTGCAAAATCTTGCCCTCCTGCTGGGACAACAGGGAAGGGGTCTGATGCAGGTGCCAGGGTGGCACTGCTGTCAGACTGTGTAAAAGTGGGTACCAGTGCTGGCGTGGCCAGACTAGTGCAATCAGGATTGTCCTTGGCCTGTCCTGTTTGATCTTGAGTAGTACTTTTGAGAGGAGGGACGGGGGGGCACAGATTGAGAGGTTTTCCCATGTAAAGGATAGGGCATCCACTTTCCATGCTTGGCTGTGGGGAGTTCTGGTGCAACATTTGCTCAATTGATGTTTCTGGGGGGAAGCAAAGAGGTACACCTCTGGTGTCCCCCACCTGTGGATTAGAAGCCTGAATGAGTTAGGTTCTATTTTCCACTCATGTGGGTTCATTAGATTTTTGCTTAAGTAGTCTGCCAGTGCATTTTGTTTGCCTGGCAGGAATTGAGCTTGCAGGTGCACTTGATTGCTCAAGGCTGTGTTCCACAGAGCTATGGCTAACCTGCAGAGTAGGTAGGAATGAGTTCCCCCTGCTTCTTTATGTACCACATAACTGTTGTGTTGTCTATTTTTATCAAGAGTTGTCCTGGAAGGATAAGGTATTTGAAGGCTGTCAGTGCATTCTGTACAGCTAACATTTCTTTTTGACTGATATGCAGGTGCATTTGTCTTGGGCGCCATTTGCCTTGAATGCATTTGCCTGCCATGTGACCCCTCCATGCATAGTCTGATGCATCTGTTGTCAGGGTTTGGGCGGCGGGGGGTTAAGTGAAAGGGAGTCCCTCGTTGTGATAGCAGGCCCCTGCTCACAAAAGGAACTCTGTTCTTAGGCAAGGAATGATAGGAATCACTGTTTCCAGGTCCTGGGAATGTTGACAACATAGACTTTGTAAGTACCATTGAAGTTTCCTCATATGCAGTCTTGCATATGGAATTAGGAGAATGCATGAGGCCATGAATCCTAGGGGCTTGCATTATTTTTTCTTGCAGATAGCTGGGTTTGGGTAGCCAGTAGTTTGAAGTAGTTTGTCAAATAAACCTGTTTTTCTGGAGTGAGGAATGCCAACTGGGAAGTTGTGTTCAAGCTTACTCCCAGGAATACAATTTTTTGGCTGGGTACCAGATGTGATTTCTTTTCGTTAATGGTATACCCCAGAGAAGTTAGGGGTCTCTTTACAAGTGTCAGGTGCTGAAGTATCAATTCCTGACTGTCCGCCTGAATCAGGTAATCTTCCAAGTATGGGTAAATTTGAACTGTTCTCTGCCTGCAGTATGCAATGGCTGGAGCTAGGCATTTTGTGAATACCCTGGGCGCAGTAGATAAGCCAAAGGGAAGTGCAGAGAACTGATAGTGCATAGACCCTGCCCTGAAATGTAGATATTTCCTGCAAGATTCCATTATGGGAATGTGCAGATAAGCTTCCTTTAAATCTAGGGTGACCAGCCAGGAGAGTCCTTGGCTAGCACTGGAAGCAGCTGTTGGAGAGTGAGCATTTTGAATTTTGGTACCACCAGGAAGGTGTTGAGAATTGACAGATTCAGGATAGGGCACCAAGAGTTTTCTTTTCTGGGCACCAGAAAGAGTCTGGAGAAGAAACCCTGCCCCTTTGCTTTGTTGGAACAGGCTGAAAAGCCCTTATACTGAGAAGAGAAAGTACTTGCTTTTGGGCCTCTGTCCACTGGTTTGGGGGGGAGGTCTGGCAATCTGCTTAGGGTTGGCACAGAGTGGCAAGTAGTATCTTTATCCCTGGTATACAATGTTTAAGACCCATCTGTCCTGGGTAATGTACTCCCAGTTTTTTGCATGCAGGGCGAGTTTTCCTCCTAGGGGTGCAAGTACTTGGGCATGGCTGGGAAGGATGAAGGACAAGTCATTGTGATCTTTTTCCATAAGAGGGTGGCTTACCACTCCCTGTTATTGAGGTGGGAGCACTCCATTGTTTAGATCTGTGCATACCCTGATACTGTAGTCTTGGTGGTCTGCTGCCCCTGGGTTTGGACTGAGAAGGTCTGGGAGGGACTGGAAAGGACCAGTGTTTTGAAGACCAATGCCTTTTGAATCTAGGTGGGTGTACCTGTAGGAAATCTTTAGCAGTTTGCATAGATTTAGCTTTTTCCTCCATCTTTTTAAGAACTTCTGCTTTAGTGCCAAACAAACATGGTTGGTTTAATGGAGCATCTCGTAATTTTGATTTGACATGGTCTGGCAAGATTTGTTCCTTCAGCCAAGCATGCCTGTTAAAAACAGACCCAGTGACAGCAGCCCTGCAAGATGCTTCTAAGGCATCAAAACCACACTGCAAAGTATGTTTTCCAGCTTGGTTTGCAGAATGCATTAACTCTTGTAAATCTTTATGTTCTGCACAATCCGGAATCAACATCATTTTTTGTTTAATTAGTTTCATAATATGCTGCTGGTACTTCAACATGTGAAACTGGCAATTTAAAGCCATGATGGCAAGAGTTGCAGAGGTATATACCTTCTTCCCCCATCTGTCTAAAGCCCTAGAATCCCTGTCCGAAGGGGTAGGGTTTTTGGCTGTAGTAGCCTTAATACCTTTAGGTCCCTGGGAAATGGCCTCTGGGTCCACAGTGGGATTTTTAAATAGAAATTTGTGAGAGTCAGGTACTCTGTAGTACCGGTCAGGCTTTCTAGGAGCTGGTGGCAAAGTATCAGGGGTAAGACTGAATTCCATGAAGACATCCTCTACAATTTCCAGAACAGGAGGGATTGCTAGAGGCCTGTGCTGAGGCAAGTTTAAAAATTCCCCGAGTCTCTTTTTGGACTGTGGGTAGTCCTGGAACTCCCAGCGGAAATGCTCTCTAAGGGTATGCAGGGTTTCACTGAAAGAAAAGTCCTCTGGGGGTGGGAGGCAGAGGGAATGGAATCCTCTGCATCTGAATCCTCATAGGTAGAAAAGGGTATGTCCTGGTAATCTGAGGGGTCAGAGTTATCGGACTCATGATCTGTAGAATCAGAAGGAAAATCAATTCTTTGTCTTTTAGAGGGGAAAGGCTGGCTTCCCCTAATTAAAGTAATAAGGTCTTCAGCCATTCTAAGCATTTGTTTCTGTGACATGGGACCTTGAGAACGCGCTTTGGTCGTCGGTTTCCTAGGCGTAGTGCAAACTCTGGGCCTGAGAAATTCAGTAGTTTTATTCAGAAACGAAGTAGATGATTTAATACGAACATCGGAAGGTCTGAATACACCCTCAGAAGCTGGTGCCTGCACAGCAGCTCTGGACCTATTCAAGGTAGAGACATCCACAGGTTCCATAGTCGAAGAAGCATCTTGCGGCGTACCTGACTCTGAATGGGTCTCAGTAGAGGCCTGAAAATCTGTAGAAGTGGGTATCAGGGGCGGCAAAAGCACCTCACTGAGTACCAGCGAACTGGCGACTAGCTTAATGGAAGTGTCATTGGCAGTTTTGGACCTATGCAGTCTGTGTCTGTCTGTATCCTTACGTTTTTTCGGAAGATCGGTAGTCGGATGGCTTATCAAAGCCATTTCGGAATACGGAGACCGACAGCGAAAGAATTTAGCAACAAAGATAGCCCAATGATGAATAGTTCAGAAGTTGAACCGACAGCGAGGAACGTCGTGGTCTAGGCCTAAACAGGTGACGCAGTAAGAATGACAATCTCTGTGAGGTATTTGCTTTCCACAGGCAAGACAATTATTAACTTTTTCTGACATCGGTTAGAGCAAGAAGAAAGGATCCCCAACGGGGTACTTAGCTTTAGAAGACTTCAGGTCTGAAACTCGAATAACGAAAATTTCAGGTAGCGGCTGACGGGCACTTGCGAACTGCTTCTGCTTCGGGCTCCACTTGGCAAGAAAAGCTGATGTAATGGCATCAGCTGCATGTTTTACACCCCTGACGACCAGACGTCATGGAAGCGGCGACAGCATCCGAAGCAGAAATCCCAAGACTCTGGTAATCGGGCCAACTGAAGGCTACCTGCAGGCAGATAACCCAAGTGTGATGACTGCAACAATGAGACACGAAGAACAGCAGAGGTTTCCAGTAGTCTATCCTCAATCTAAGGAATAAAGTTCTGCTGGACTTGAGTGAGGTGGAACCTATACAGGTTCTGATGCTACTCTTGGGGACTTGGGTGACTGCTCCACAAATGCAGTCACTTTCAAGTATTTTCTATACTCTCAGCCATGGGACAAAAGTAAAGAGTCTCAAAGATGCACCTTCAAAGGTAGCTGCAGGGACCTCTCATGTGCCTCTTAATGTAGGCCAGGTAACTGCAAGCTTTATTCCTCACTAATCAAGGAGGAGTTAACAGCAGAATACTAACAATACATAACACATTAAGATTTTTCTGTTTATGATTTAAAAAATAAAAGTGATCAGGCACATTTTTTTTGCTTGAGGAACAATACAACTTTGGCACTGTAGTATTAAAAATAGAAATGTATTAGCTACAGTAGGATAATATTGTATCACTTTACTAAGGACATCAAATTATATCTTTTTTTAACACTAGACTTGGAAGCTGCAACACTGATTTATTCTACATCTGTTAAATGAGACTTGGACCACTAAAATCCTCTGACACTCATACCACTTTATCCAGAAAATCAAGTGATTTGGAAGAACATAAGGACATTCTTTTCCTTTCAAATCAATGAAAGTTGTGTGCCAAAGACAACAGGGAACAGTAGAAAATGAAGTGTGAAAAAAATTTATCGTAAGTACATTATCAACTTGGAAGAGTGGAGTTACTACTGACAGAGCAGGAAAAGGACCTCAGAAAATTATAACACCTAGACAAATATATCAATAGCGAAAAGGACCTCAGGAAATTATAACACCTAGACAAATATATCAATAGCAAACCGAAGGAGCTGCAGCAAAAATAAATTAAATGTATTCCAAGAGGATTTGACTCAAGAAGCAGTGATTCCACTATACAAAAGCAATATTCCACTCAGACCTATAGTGCTGAATTCAGTGCTGGACACCAGTTAAAGAAAGTGATACCAAGCAGCTCAAAGGAATGTTAATAGAAGGGTGTGTTATAAGGCTAAAATGTATGAAAACAGACTTGAGATGCTGAATGTTTTCTCACTTGATGACAGATGAGACAGAAGGGGCATGACATGTATTACCACAGGGAAATAAAAAAAGATTACACTTAGCAGGATGGAGACATGAAGAGATGAGGACAAAGACATCATATTGGGGTACTAATCTCCCCCTAAACCTGAGGAATTATTTCTTCACAGATAGGGCTAATAATCCACACAGTGATCTTCCACAATGGGTTGTAGGGAAAAAAAATCAGTTAAAAATTTAAGAAATATGGGAATTGAGAAGCTTACAGAAATAAGGGAAACAAACCATTAATAACTTTTTGTGGTAAACTATAAAAGTTGTCTCACTTTGCTGTCATTTGCAATGAAATAAGGCATGGATTCATTCATTCACAATAGTACCACCTCTTCATAAAGATATCAGCACAACTCCATTCTAAATCTTGGATATTAACTGCAGGAAAAAAAACATTAACATTCTTCTGACCATCGATCCTGAGGCATAGAGTGATAAAGCCTTAACTATGACTCACATTAACCAGGTTCAATTGGTAGCTTAAGCAGGGACAATGGGAGTGAATGGCGATTGCTGACTAACCCATCCTTGGGGGAGGACAACCTATTTTCTTCATATTTAATATACTTAGACATAGTAAAACAAACCCAGGACACTGTAAGAACTTGGAGGGAAAAAGTAAGCATACAGTACCTATTTAAAATACAGTAACCAATAAAACCAAGTACAGTGCTATAATGGTAACATAAAAGACACACAACACAACTCAAACTCAGTTTTGAGTGGCTCTCACAGAATATAAGCCAGAATGTTTAACGCACTACAAACATTTGATAAAATCCTCTCAACTTTGAAAATGACAGCAAAATAAAGTACATTTTATAACATTAGAATAGAAAAACAGCAAAACATTATATCTGCATATAGAATTCTCTAAGGTTAATATACAACAATCAGAGAAGGAATGTAAGGTGATTCCCAAGAGCAGTGCAGCACTTTCATCTGACTGCTCAAATAAATAATCTATCTTGAATAAGTCAAGTAAAACATTTCCTTCAGTCATTATAATAAATATATACTCATTTCTGCCAATGAGGTCAGGAGAGAAGTAAGGACTTAATGCTGCCACATACAGCCCACTTCTCGTGTTGCACTTGCAAGCACTAGCCCAAAAATAAATAAAACAATTAAAACACTGCTGGAAAGAAAGAATGCTGAACACCAAGAAAGATGGTATAACCCATATATTACTAAGACAAAAAATATATATCTTGCTTTACTTTTCCATCCCTGTCTTCTTGAACTATGATTATTTACAGACAATATAATTGTTTTGCCAAAGTGTAAATATTACACTTAGTATCAATATGTAACACGTAAGAGCATTATCAATTTTTTTTAAAACCACTGTTGAGCTTCAAAAGGTATTCAGTTTATTCCCAAGACATGGATCAAGTGGGTCACAAACAGCCATACATGTTACAGTAATGCAAGCCAGCTACTTAAGATGAACTACTGAAGACTGTCTTTGTGTTAGAAAACACACTTTGGTCAGCACTGGCATATTTCTACTACACATATCCAATGTACAAGCTTTGCCTTAGAGAACACTATGTGATTTACAAGGTCTCATGAGTAGTACAAAATATACAGGATTTATATTGTTATTGCCAAGTCAAAAAAGAATTAACATAATTTAAGTGCAGAAAGTAACAATAATTATTGCAACTATTAATCTGTCGAACAGCAGTTTAAAATGATTAACAATAATTCAGTTAACCAAATAAATATTGTGCCTATAACAAAAACAATCTATTGCAGGTTATTTCAAGAGCATCTGTTATGGACTATTTAACTGGAACACTTACTGCAATTATTTATACAGCAAACCACATTCACTGTAAAACTATTTTGTGCTAACCTAGATTCTGTAATGTTTACATATTACATATAAATACTTCATGACTGGTATTAATAAAGCAAGTGATGAACATAGCAAGTGATGAACATCTTGATCTATACTTTTCTATTTTGCTTGAAAATACATTTACTTATGGCATACATAATATACAACAGGTATCTGTACTGACCATCTGATAGAAGGGCCTCTGCAGCAGCTCACTGTTGGAGGTGTTCTCTTCTGAGATCCTGACCCTGGTCAGAGAATCCTTGCACTCTCTAGCTACTGCTTGTGGAGGTGTGCAAACTTACAGCTCCTTGAGCTCGCAGTGTAATATCACACATTAGGCTGGAAGGATGCACCTAGCTCCTAAATTACACAGTCCGATTTCATAAAAATGAGACAATGCACACAATATGAATGACTAACATGAAAGTCCAGCCATGAAGGTGAATGAAAAAACTGCCCAGTACAGGGGGACTGTGAGAAGGCAAAACAAAGCAGAGGGCTTTCTCAAAAATTAATGTAGTAAAAGCACATGCACAACAGGACTAAAAGGTTCTTTGCAGTGGACCACTGCTCGGAGAAGGCCACAGCTGTACCCGCCAAGAGAATGGCAGAGACACCTAAAGGTTACGGTATG
Organism: Protopterus annectens; assembly: GCF_019279795.1. Lineage (NCBI taxonomy): Eukaryota > Metazoa > Chordata > Ceratodontiformes > Protopteridae > Protopterus > Protopterus annectens. The sequence goes on along the minus strand of NC_056735.1, from coordinate 1,191,958,508 downwards.
ACTTGCTGTTTTTAATTGTCAATGGCAGGTATACTCAGCCAGGGTCCCATTTCTGCCTTGCTGCAAGCACCAAAACACCAAAGAATGCCTGATTCTTACAATCACAGTCCAAATGGCAATGCTTGGTGAAAGTCTGAACTGATGACCAAGTGGCCACTGCACAAATGTCCAGAATGGATACTTTCTTGAAAAATGCAATGAAAACAGCCACAGTTCTGATGGACTGGCAGCAGTGGCCAAAGGGCGATTAGCCATCTGACAGCAGACAGTGATGCATGCAGATAGGAACTCATTTGGGTAGGGTCTGCTTAGCTATAGTCAGATTTTCTTCATCTAGAGAAGAATCGAACAGCTGGTCTGTCTTCCTGAACTTATTTAAATTCATGAAGTACAATCGTACTTGATAGTACACATCAAGGATATAGAAATCCCTCTCTTTCCTGGATTCCCCAGGAAAAATATAAGGAGATGAACAGAGTAATTATGGGACTAGTCCAAAACCACTTTCTGCAGGAAAAGTGGGTCACTCCAAAGGGATACACAACTGCAGTGAAAAAAAAGTAGCAGAGGACTGGTAAACTCAGGGATTTTACAGATGGAAGTAACGGCTATCAAAATAATCTGCTAACAGATGAACTTCAAAATCCACTAAGCCAATAAGCATGTCTGCTAATCATAAAAAAGTCCAAAGAAGTTGTTTTGTTTTCAAGGATGGGCAACTTCTTTGAAGACCTTTCTGACAAGTCTGTGCTGGATCACAGTACTAGCATCCAACAAGGTAGGTGTGTGCCGCACTGCTGGAAATATGTATCATGACTATGAAACTAAGACTCAAACCAAAATTCTGCTTGAGGTGGTGAGGGCCACCTGCAAAACCAGCATGGTGGGATAATTTACCATAGAAAGGGAGTATCTTTCACACTTAGCAGCACACTACTGATAACTGAAGGTCTCCTGGAAGCTTCCAACATTTCATTAAATGAGCCAGCAGTCAAGCCAACCAAGAGGACTGCTCTGCTCTATAATGGGATGGAATCCAGCACCACCAATACACTGAAGACATCATAATCTTTTTCTGTCACAGCTGGCAATAATAGTAACAATAGATTTTCTTTTTTGAATTTTTGTATTGAGCATAGAAAAAGACAGATGGAAATGTACACAGGTATCTTTCCACCAAATGGAGAGTAAGTTTTAGCAGCTAATTTCCTAATCTCTCAAAAAACAAAGTTTTGTTTTATTTGTTATTTCTTTTCTGGGATAGAGCACCGATCTTCATGGACCTTTTTCAGACCCAGTCTGGGGAGCGGTGTCACATTAAGTGACTTGCTCAAAGTCATGCAGTTAGCAATGGAAGAACCTACATTTTCTTCACTGGTAAAGGGGCTCATCCCTGGGGTAGGTCCCATTCATAGCTCCTGAATAGCTAAATCTCCCTTTTACCCTCAGTTTCATCAGAAGACTGGAATTATGGCACAGGAAATCAAGCAAATTCACTTCTCACAAAACGTGAACCACTGTGAGGGATGAGACCTAGTATATGATCCACTGCCAGATCTGCATCGCTTCTGTACAGGTGGGAGAAACCCACATAGCCCTGCTAGTTTATGTTCTACACCTTTACTTGGTTGTCTGGTAGGAACAGGAAAGGTGCTTTAATTATTGCTCTTTCCACAGCCTGCAAAGTGAGCAACACAACCAACTTTAGCAGGTTTGTGTGAAGCCCTCCTTCTTTGGGGTCCACTTACTATGCAGCACAAAAAAGGTTAGATGGGCTCATCAGTCCTAGAAACAAGGCATATGTTATCAGCTGAAGGAGCAGAAAACTCCAAGCTAAGGTATCACTCTAGTGTCCAGCCAACAGGAGTCAAAAACAAAAAGGTCCCTGAGGATGCAAGGATTCTCTAACCACTAGCAGTTCAATGTGTTCTAAAGCACCCTTGCCTGATGAAGGATGACTAAAACAACAAACAATGAAGATAGTGGTCCATGAGGTCTCAAAAGGTACAGAAAAGTCAAGACTTCCACTGCCATCATCTACTTACCCAAGGTGCCAGTGCCATGACCTTCTGGGTCTTTATTTTGAGCAAGAGCAACCAGAAAGAGCAACACTGGTACGCATTCAACTCCTCAAAGGTAATAACCTTCTGTGCCAAAGCAAGAAAATACTTACCTTAAATGAGGTTACTCCTAGGACCTGCAATGATATAAAGACCCAAAAAAGCATTACTCGAAAGGAACCAATAAACACCAGTAAAGCCTTTCCAAATGGAACATTTCACTTACAAAAGGGCATCCAGAACAGCTTAACTTAGCCATTATTAAAAGAAGACAGTTTAGTCATGCAATCTGAGACAGACACATTCTCAATGCTGCTGCATTAGCCAAGTCATCAGCATAATCAAAACTGCAGCAGTCTAGAGAGAAGCCCTTTCTGACCTCAGAATAGGAAGTTCTACAAGACCTTCCTAAGCCTGATCCACAAAAGAGGACAAGAACTGGGACAGCTAAGACAAATAATTAAGGTCTCTAAAGTCCAAAGTGATTGGAGAAAGGACCCTCTTATCCACCCTGTCCAAAGCTTTTGACGTCATATCAAGTGATAGAGTTGGAAGGTTTTGTGGTCTCTATGACTTATATAAGACCTGGGAGATCATGATGGCATGTTCCTCAGGAGGCTCAGTAAAGATGTCACTAAAGTCTACTGGGGGGATTCACAGAGGTCATCTGTCTGCTTATGAACAACAGGTGCTGAATATTGATGCTTCCAGGCTGCCAAAATACATCCCCTTAACACAGGTTATAAAGGGGGTGGGGTGAATAATCCAGTGGATCTTCTTCACCAGATACTGATGTAGTCTCTTCAGGAGAGGAGTTACTAAAGCGAATTGCCTTTCTGGGCCATTTTAAGCCTAGCCAATTTCCCTTTTTGTGCTCAAAATAACAACCTATTTGGTTATGTCCCATGTTTGCTAAAAAAGAAGTTATGTCTTACCATAACGTTCCATCAGTGTTGTTGATCTTTGCCAATCCTTGACAGTGGGTTCAGTCCCGAACCATGGAACCTAGATGTCCATTTACTTTAGCTAGGGCTCTCTAAACTTTCGTGCTAGGCACTACACCATAATGTTCCTCTCAGAAATCACCTCAGATCGATTTTGCCAAAGAGTGGCAGATAGACGTGAAAGGTCATGGATATCTGGTAGTCAAATTCACTGAGGCCATATACAAGTCCTTACAGAGAAACTAGTGAAAGGCTAAATTCGGTCTACTAAGAGTCTCAGGAAGGGGACAGAGATTGGGGATATCAAGGATTGGTGAAAATCGACAACACAGATGGAACGTTATGGTAAGACATAACTTCTTTATCTGATGTTGTCAATCTTCACCCAATCCTTGACAGTGGGACAGAATCCCCAGCTACTCAGGCCTTGGGAGGTCTCATAGAAGAATATTCCTCAGGACCATAGAGTCAAAGGATGCTCGTCCCCTTGAGACCTGATCCAATTTGTAATGAGTGATAAAGGTATGATGAGAAGACCAAGTGGCTGCCGCACAAATATCATCTAAGGAGGCTCTGGCATGAAAGACTACAGACGTAGCTACTGTTCTTGTAGAATGGGCTTGAACTGTTTTTGAGAGACGGAGCCCTTTATAATGACGGATGAAAGTGATGCAGTCTCTAAGCCACTTGGCTAGGGTAACTTTAGAAACTGGGTTACCTAGAGATGGAGGGAAGAAAACATCAAAAAGAGTTGGATTGATTTTATAAATACTTTAGTCCTGTGCAGATAAAAATTTAGTTGTCTATGTACCTCAAGTAAATGGAGAGCAAATTCTCCCTTGTTCAAAAAAATTAGGGAAAAAGACTGGTAACTGTAGAATCTGAATAATATTAGTCTCTGACAACACCTAGGTCAAAAAGGAATATTTGTGCAAAGGGAAACTCTAGCCATATGAAAGATAAAGTATGGAGGTTGGCATGATAGGGCTTGAAGTTCTGAAACTCTTCTGGCAGAAGTAATAGCCACCAAAAATAAGGTTTTCCAAGACAGATGTTTCAAATCACAAGATGTTGATGGTCCAAAAGGATTTCTAGTTAGGGCCTGAAGAACCACTGTTAGATCCCCAAGGGGGAATAGGTTCTTTAAAAAGAGGTATTAGCATCAGGAGGCCTTTTAGGAATGCTTTACACAATTTGCATGACATTAGAGGGGCACTCTCCAGTCCTACATGAAAATTTGAAATTGCAGCTAGGTGCACTTAATTGTGAAGGCAGAAAAACCTGACTGGTACAGTGAAGCTAAAAAATCTAATACTTTATGGACAGGACTGGAATAGGGATCTATTTCATTGTCTAGAGTCAATATAGCAAATTTCTCCAACTTGCTTTGGTATAATTTCCATGTAGACAATTTGTAATGAGCAATAATAGTTTGACAGACAGGTGAGAAAGAGAAGGATGCCTAGCAATCATGGGAACTGGAGAAGCCACGCAGTGAGCTTGAGGTTTTGGAGATTCAGCTGCACTGTGCCTCTGGGTGAGACAGTAGATCTGGAACTGGGTCCAGAATCTATAATTTCCAAATCAAATGAGGCCACAGGATGGGAAAACAAACTTGTTGAGGCCAGTAGGAGGCAATGAGGATTATTGAGTTTTCCATCCTTTTGGTTTTCTTTAGGAACTGTGAAATGAGAGGAATTGGAAAGGCATAGAGTAGACCGGGAGGCCTATTGTGGAGAAGATAGTCTTTGGGTGACTCCCCCTAAGGGGGGATTAGGGCAAAGTAACTTCTGCACTTGTTTAGAGCAGAGGCAAAGAGATCGCACCAAGGTTTGCCCCAGTGGTGAAAAATGTTGTTCGCCACTGCTAGATTACAGAGACCACTCATGAGGTACGAGAATAGTTCTGCTCAATTTGTCCGCTATCACATTATAGCTCCTGGAAATGTGCATTGCCATGAGAAAGCGATTGGAAGACATCACCCATTGCCAAACTCTTAGTGCTTCTTGACCTAATGGGTAAGATTTGGTTCCCCCCTTGTTTATGTAGCAGATTACTGACAAATTCTCTGTCTGAATGCTACTGGTCCTAGAGGGAGGACATCCTGGAATGCTTGCAATGCCAACACCACTGCCCTCATCTCTAGTACACTGATGTGCAAGTTGGCCTCCAATTGGGACTACGTGCCTTGGACTGTCCTTCCCAGATAATGCCCCCCCCCCCATCTGGGAAGCATCTGTGGTCACTATAGCATCAGGAGGCCTTTTAGGAATGATTTATAAAATTTGCATGACATTAGAGGGGCACCCTCCAGTCCTACATGAAAATTTGAAATTGCAGCTAGGTGCACTTAATTGTGGAGGCAAAAAAACCTGACTGGTACAGTGAAGCTAAAAAATCTAATACTTTATGGACAGGACTGGAATAGGGATCTATTTCATTGTCTAGAGTCAATATAGCAAATTTCTCCAACTTGCTTTGGTATAATTTCAATGTAGACAATTTGTAATGAGCAATAATAATTTGACAGGTGAGAAAGAGAAGGATGCCTAGCAATCATGGGAACTGGAGAAGTCACACAGTGAGCTTGAGGTTTTGGAGATTCAGCTGCACTATGCCTCTGGGTGAGACAGTAGATCTGGAACTGGGTCCAGAATCCATGATTTCCAAATCAAATGAGGCCACAGGAAGGGAAAACAAATTTGTTGAGGCCAGTAGGAGGCAATGAGGATTATTGAATTTTCCATCCTTTTGGCTTTCTTTAGGAACTGTTAAATGAGAGGAATTGGGGGAAAGGCATAGTGTAGACCGGGAGGCCTATCGTGGAGAAGATAGTCTTTGGGTGACTCCCCCTAAAGGGGGATTAGGGCAAAGTAACTTCTGCACTTGTTTAGAGCAGAGGCAAAGAGATTGCACCAAGGTTGGCCCCAGTGGTGAAAAATGTTATTCGCCACTGCTAGGTTACAGAGACCACTCACGAGGTACGAGAATAGTTCTGCTCAATTTGTCCGCTATCACATTATAGCTCCTGGAAATGTGCATTGCCATGAGAAAGCGATTGGAAGACATCACCCATTGCCAAACTCTTAGTGCTTCTTGACATAATGGGTAAGATTTGGTTCCCCCTTGTTTATGTAACAGATTACTGACAAGTTCTCTGTCTGAATCGCTACTGGTCCTAGAGGGAGGACATCCTGGAATGCTTGCAATGCCAACACCACTGCCCTCATCTCTAGTACACTGATGTGCAAGTTGGCCTCCAATTAGGACTATGTGCCTTGGACTGTCCTTCCCAGATAATGCCCCCACCATCTGTGGTCACTATGGCTTCGGGCTGGAGAAGAATGAATGGACGCCCAAAGAGAATATGGTTTGATTGTAGCCACCACTTCAGGTCGTGTTTGCAGCGATTGGTAATCAGAATTGGCTGAGACATTGGTTGGTGCATGAGAGACCATTGGGATGTTAATAGCCATTGCAATATCTTCTTGTGGTACCTCGCCAAGGGAACTACGGTAATTGCTGCTGCCATGTAACCTAAAGTTTGAAGAACTAACTTTGCTGGAACCTTGTTCTTGTGTAGTAATTGACTGACCTGGGATCTTATACGTTGTAGCCTGTCTGGAGGGAGAGATGCAATTCCCGAGACAGTATCCAAGTGAGCTCCAATGAAATCCAGATGTTGAGTGGGATGAAGAGTGGACTTTTTGAAATGTATAGTTATCCCAGAGACATACAAAGGTGTATGGTGTAATCTCTTGCCCATTCTATTTGATGCCTGGTGTTAGCGGTGAGGAGCCAGTCGTCAAGATATGGGAACACTTGAAACCACTGCAGTCTTAGATGAGCTGCTACCACTGCCATGCATTTGGTAAATACTCGTCGGACTGTGGTGAGTCCAAAGGGCAGTGCTCTGAACTGGAAATAACTGGCTCTCAGCCAGAAGTGCAAAAACCTCCTGGAGCTATTGTCCAACTTTATGTGGTAATAAGCATCTTGGAAGTCGATAGAGCACATCCATTCATCTTTTTCCAAGAATGGAGGTATTGACTGAATCGTGACCATCTGGAATTTGGTTTGCTGAACTGCCTGAGATCCAAGATGGGTCTCCAGTCCCCTGTTTTCTTGGGCACTAAAAAGAATCTTGAGAAAAATCTGGGTCCTTCCTGGTCTGGTGGGACTTTTTGGATGACTCTTTTGTTTAGCAGTCTTTGAATTTCTAGAACTGCTGCTTCCCTGAGACTGGGTGGCACATCCGGGAGTTTTTTCTGGGATTTTGGCAGTTCAGATAGGGGGATTTTGTAACCTCTGGTTATAATTCCCTGTACCCATTTGTCCATTAACTGCCAGGCAGATTGGTAGAGAGAGAACCATCCCCTGACTGCCTCCAGAGGTGACCAATCAGGCACCCCTTCAGGGAAGCTGGTAGGATGCCCGAGAGAAGGGCTCCCTGGATCCCAGATTTTGCGGTCCATTTCTGTCTCTAGGATGGCATCTACCATTGTTTCCCCCTCTACCCTGGGAGAAGTCCTTGCCTTGTGAATCCTGGAAAAGTCCTTTGGATTTTTTAGACCATAGTCTCCCACTCCGCTGGTTCCTGGAGTATGGTTCTGAGGAGTAGAGAAATGTATGCCAATGGCAGAAAGGGTCTTACCATCCTTTTCACATCTGGCTAGGATATCCTTTACCCTGGGAAGAAAAAGGGAGGATCCATCAAACGGAGTGTTGACAAATTACACTACAAGCGCATCCAGGAATGCCATTTTATGGCTATGCCTGAATCTTCTGCCCTAGTCATCCCTTTGGCTGCATGGCAAATGAGCCTCATGGACGAGTTCGAAATTGCTTCTAGGGTTGCAAGCTGAGAAGTAACTTTATCTTGTACTCCTTCAGCTACTGCTCCTTCGAGAGTATCTGACAGCACCTTGATCAGATCCCTCTGAAGTCATGTAAAGTGCGCCTGATAGTTCAAAAACCTTAGAGCAAAGGTCACTAAAGCATAAACGTGCTTCCCGAACCTATCCAAAGTACTCCTTGTTAGGAGGATGTACAGCAGGACTTTCCTTAGCAAGTTCCCTCCTGGTGGCTGCTGCCACCACCATGGCATCAAGGGGAATACATTTGGCTCAATGTGGTTCCTCCTTTGGGGCTGATAATACTTGATCAGGTCTCTTAGGGATTGGCACTATGGAATTGGGCATCTTCCACACCCACTGAATGATCAATTTAATGAGATAGTCGGCAGGTGGAGAGATGCAAGAGGTAGAGGGTTGAGTATGAAAAGCCTCGAGATATACAGATTCCTCTGAGGAAGTTTGGGAGGATGACCAGCCACCCCCCCTGTTTCAGGATTTCCAGGAAGTCCCCAAAGGAAACATCGGGGGTGACCTAGGGGAACCTTCCCCTTCATTGAAATCAGCATCTTCAGTGAAAGACTCTTCCGGGGAGTCTAAGTGCTTCCTCTTGCACTCTCTTTTCACAGGGACTTCCTCGGAGGGATGATCCTGGAAAGTATCTGAAGAAAAGACTACCAAGGTAGGAGCTACCTGAGACTTTTGTGCCCTCTGTCCCGGGGATGAGACTGATGGTAGCATCAGGTCCAGGGGATACTGAAATCTGTCCCAACATGGATGGGAAGGACTGAGAGTCTCCAACAAACAATACCTTCTCCATTATCCGGAAGGCTGGCTCATCCTGTAGAGGAGTGGGAGCCTGGAACTGAAATAGACTCCTTTGGAACCGGTGTCACATCCCGCACCAAGGAGACTGCCTCTGGAACAGAAGTCTGGGTCGACATTAGAAAGGCTGAGGTACCGAGAGACATAGATGCTTCTGATGGAATCGAAAAGGTACCATGCATCTCAGACCTGGCCAGAGAGTCTTGACCCCGGGAGGTCTCCGGTGCCGAAAGCTTGGAGCTACTCAAGGTGGTCCTTTGAACCAGAGCCAGGTTAGAGGGCTCCAAAGGCTCAGCAAGAGTTGCAGGAGGAGGGTATGGGGGGTGTCATAGGATAAACAGTTCCGACACCGATGTGGCTCAGGAACAGAGGACAATCCCCTCGCTATTAGAAGCTGATCCACCAGTCTCAAGATATCTGACTCCGATACACTCTTAATAGATCGAACAGATGCGGTGGAAGGAGATTTAGGAGGTCTCACTTCCACAAAAAGAATATCTTTAAACAGGTCCAAAGATGGAGAACAGGACATTCATGGAAGCGGAGGCAGCCCCAATTGCTTTGGTACTGATACATCCATAGGAATCCATGAAGAAGCTGTCGGCTCTGAAGCCAATTTAAGAGTAGCAGTAGTAGATGTAGTCAAATTCTCCTGTGCCGATGAGCTCTTCGGTACCAAAGAAGATTTATGTATTTTTCCTGCCGGTTCTGAGGACATTGGAATAGAGGAAGACCTTTTCTTTGAGGCAGGTGAAGAAGAAAAAGAAGATGAAGTACCAGCTTTCTCTCTAGTCTTGGAAATGGCCTTTCAAATCCAGTTTTAAGTAATCCTTTCAAGATTAATTTACTTTTCCTTTCTGTTAAAGTATGGGTCAATAACCTGTAGCAAATCGTACAATTCTCCTGTAAATGTATCTTGCCAAAGCAATGCACACACAGGGTATGCCCGCCCGAAATGGGCATTTTGTCCTCATATTTCTTACACCTCTGGAGTCCGGAGGTGCCCTTAGAGGGTTTAGGAGAAAGTTTCTCCTGTTGTTCTGCCATAACAGTTGGAAGGCAGTCACACAAGAAAAAGGAGCGAAAGGATACAGATATGAGAAATTTATTTATTTATTTATTTTTTTAAATAGAAAGTAGGAAATAGAAAAATATCAGCGATTGTATAAAGGAATACCTTTAAAGGGAGAAAAAAGGAAGTACCAACAATGGTACTGAACAGTCTACCAAAACTAGAGGAAAGATAAATGGAAACTAGCTACTATAAGAAGGAGGAGGAGTGGGTAGAAAGGAAGATATAGAAAAAGCAAGTGTAGACAAGAAAATTAGAAAATAAAAAACTAAGCCAAGGCTCGAGAGAATGAATGCATCTGGTCTGCGAAGCGGCAAATGAGATCTGAGGTGATTTCTGAGAAAAGCATTGTGGGTAGTGTCTGGCTCAAGAGTTTGGAGAGCATGGGCTAAAGTAAACTGCCGTCTCAGTTATGAGGTTTGGAATCTAACCCACTGTGAAGGACTGGGTAAAGATTGACAACATCAGATCTAAAGTTATGTACTTACCATAACAATAGATCCATATTGTCTGATGATCTTCAGTTCAACATGTGGGATTGTCTGAGCCAACCTCGGCTCAAAATTTGAAGCTTCCTCTGTTCCAGGGTTCTGACACCTTCCCTACTCCTAATTCCTTGTACTGCACTCCAATACCTCAGATTGGAGTTTGCTCTACAGAAAAATATGTATAACTATTAAAGGAAAAAGGTAGTCTTTAAATGCAGAAAATGGAATGAACCAGCTCAAATAGTCAACCTAATGTGATAGTGGTCACAGACAGGGTGTAGAAGGGAGGACACCCAACCATCTCGGAGCTATCCATGCAAAAATAATTTGGAAGGCAGGTGGGGGATGAGAGGTTGAACCGGATGAAACTCAGACAAAATGGATCTATTGATATGGTAAGTGCATAACTTTCATATCAAATGTTGTCTATTTCCATCAGATTCAACATACAGGACAGATTACTAAGCTAACTTTACAATAGGCAATAAAAAGTTGATCAGATTTTCTACTTTTCTTTGTTCTGAGTTGGCGATACACAGCTAGCATGCATAGTATGCGTTATCCTTTGTTCAAAAACTTGGGAAAAATCACAGGTGACTCTAAGCAGTGATTTAAGTTGGTTATGGATGCCACCTTTGGGATGAAGGATGGATTAGTTTGGAGAGAAACACGATCCTTATGGAAAACCATGAATGGAGGTTTACATGACAGAGACTGTAGCCCTGAAATTCACCTTGCAGAGGTGGTAGTGACTAAGAAAATTATTTTCCAACTCAGAAATTGAATTATCTACAGTAGTCGCAGGTCCAGAGGGAGGTTGAGTTAAGGCCTGGAGTATAACAGTGACATCCCAGAGAGGTACTGGATCTCTAATGAGGGGGTCACAGCAGAAAGGTTCCTCTATGAAGGGCGTTTCAAATTTTTAAGGAAGCCAAGGAAACATAATTTTGTCAAGAATGAAATTTTGAAATTGCTGCCATATGAACTTTGATGGTAGAATAGCCAGATCCTTGTTGAAAGAATTCAACTAAAATTCCATGACTGCTAGAATATGGGCAGAAAATGGATCCGAACCCTTGGCTGTAGCCCAAAATGAGAACTTGTTTCAATTTATTGTTGCATATCTTCATAGTAGCTTTCTGGGAGGCTGTGATTATAAAAACAGAACTGGGAAGCCTGGCATCGCTGAATATAGTCAAAATTGAAGGACTCAAGTGGTAAACTTGATAGTAGTCTGACCCAATGAAAGTAGTCTGGATGGGTAAGAAAGAAGACCTAGATCTGTGCAATATCCATGATGGATGTAAGAGTAGAGGCCACAGAAGGGGAATCATGTTTGTTGGGGCCAAAAGGGGGCAACAAGGATTGGGGAATCATGTTTGTTGGGGCCAAAAGGGGGCAACAAGGATTGGGGAATCATGTTTGTTGGGGGCAACAAGGATTACCCTGGCCTTGTACTGTCTGACCTTGTGAATGAATTTGTCCTTGAGGCATAATGGGAGAAAGGCATACAATAGACCGGGGAACCAATCATAAACTAGAGCATCCCCTGGTGACTTACCCTATGGAGGGATCAGGGCAAAGTAACTGCAGCACTTATTGTTCAAGTAGGAAGGCAAATAGAGTGCAGCAAGGTTTGCTCCAGCAGCTGAAAATTAGTATTGCCACTGCTAGATTGAGGGACTATTTGTGAGGAGTTAGAATAGTTCTGCTCAACCTGTCTGCTAGGACACTAACTCCCCAGGATGTGCATTGCTATTGGAAAGCAGTGTGAAGACATTGCCCACTGCCAAACCCTCATGGCCTCTCGACACAGGGGATAAGAACAGATTTCACCTTGTTTGTTGATGTACCACACTACACCCTTGGGGAGGGCATCCTGGAAAGCCTGCAATGTGATGAAAACTGCTCTCATCTCCAAGACATTGATGTAAAGATTGGTCTCTAAGTGTGACCATGTACCTTGGATCATTCATTTTTGGAAATGCGCCGCCCCCCGCTCTACAAAGAAGGCATCTGTGGTCAGTACTGCTGTTAGTGTTTCTGGAAAAAAGGGTCTCTCTTGAGTTATTGAAGGTGAGGTAATCCACCATGTGATGTGCTGTCTGCAAATTTTTATAGGACAAATACTGGCATGCAAAGGTGAATCCTTTAAGACCACTGAACTGCAAGTGTCCACTGAAGTGGTAACAAGCCACTGGATCCATTAATATGGAAGAGGCCATTAAGAAGTAAGAAATGTAGTATCAACCATGCTGGAGGATGGAGATGATGCAACACCTGTTAAGACTGTTTGATGTACAGAACAAACTTTGTGTTGTGAAAGACTGAATTTGAAGAGTGTTATCAAGGTGGTACCTGATAAACCACACATGTGAAAATTTGATGATATGATTGATCCAGTAAGCAATGGAGGAAAACGTCTAGGTGACATACTAGAAGGTGCCTGGATGTAACAGTTAGGAACCAATCATCTAGACAGGGGAAAACCTGGATCCCGAGCATGCTGAATAGCACCACCACTACTGTCATTATCTTGATGAACACCTTGGGGGCTGTGGTGAGGCTGAACGATGGGGCTCTGAACTGAAAATGATTGGCTCCCAAACTTAAAATGGAGAAACCTCCTGGATTGTTTATCTTCACATGACAGTAAGCATCCTAGAGCTCTACTGAACATATCCAATAGTCCTTCCTCAGAAGAGGTAAAATGGACTGAATTGTGACCATCCAGGATTTTGTCTGTTTTCAAGAACTGGTTGAGATAACAGAGATCCAAAATTGGCCTTGTGTCCCTGTTTTCTTTAGAACTAAAAAGAACCTAGAGTAGACTCCAGATCCTAGTTGGTCTTTGGGAAATGGTGAGATGACTCTGTTTTCTAACAGACTGGAAATCTCTATTACTGCTGGTTCCCATTGACTAGGTGGAACATCGGGAATCATTTTCTTCTTTACTGAAGGACAATAAAAGAGAATGGAACAGCCTCTGGAAATTATATTTTGCACCCATTTGTCTGTTGTTAATTTTAGTCAGGCTTGGGAGTGCAGAGATAATTGTCCCCTAACTGCCTCCAGAGTGCAGCAGTTGGGCACACCTTAAGGGATGTCGACAGGACCTCTCACATAAGGGACAATGGAAGCCCCAATTATGCAGTCCACCTCTGACTCTTGGTCAGCGTTCATTAGTACTGCCTCGATCTCTGCCACATGGAGGTCTATTGCCAGGGTGATCCTGGTAAGAGCTCTGTGACTTGTGAAACCACATCTTTTTTCTTGCTCTTTGATTCCTGGAGTAGGATCTTTAAGGGGTGGAAAAACAGATTCCTACTGCAGAGAGAGTTTTACCATCCTGTTCACTCCTGGTCAAGATATCTTTAACAATGGGTCCAAAAGATGTAGAACCATCATAAGGGGCATCAATGAAAAATGTCTTAAAGCCTTCTGCAAAATCACAAAGCAGCATCCAAGCATTTCGTCTAACTGTAAGATCTGTGCCTGCTGTTCTGACCAAGGCATCAGTTGCATTTGAACTGAGACACATGGCTACATTCAAAGTGGACTGCAGGGTTGAAAGCTGTGAGTCCATAGTGTTTTGGATGTTCACTGGCATAACTCCAGAAAGAGACTGTGAATCTCTTTGGTCAAGTCCGTCTGAAACCTGATAACATGCACAAGACAGTTCGGTGACCCGAGTGCAAAAGGTCTCTGACAAGTATGTCCATTTTCCAAACCTGTCAATGTCCTAGATTCCCTGTTAGGGGGATGGACAGAAGAACTCAGATCATTCCTTCTTCGTGGCTGCTGCTACAAACATGGCATCTGCCAGGGGACCTTTACTCCAATGCATTCTGTTTATGGGAGCTTGTAAGATTCTGTCTGGCTTTTTCTGCAGTGGGCTCCACCATATCAGGGTCCTTCCAAGCCTGTTGCACCATAAGATCAACGGGTGGTACCTCTCAAGATGAAGATGAGCCAGAACAAAAGGTTTCTAGAATACAGACTCATCAGGAGAGGGATTTTCAGTGGACTAACACTCTCTCTGTTTCATACATTCTAGAACATCACCAAATGTGACATCCTCTGAGGGGGATCTGGATGAACCCTTGCACTCATCCAAATCTGTATCTTCTGTGACCAACTCTGGGATGGAGTCCATGTGCTTACTCTTGCACGTTCATTTCTTGTGAACTAATTCTGCTGGGGATACAGAAAGTTCAAAATTAGACTGGGAGCTGACATAGCAAGTGGTTCCAGAAACCTGTGGTGACAACAAGTAGAGTTGCAGTATCCAGCTGGGGTTTGGTTGGAACAGAGTTCCAAGAAAGTGCCTTCTTTCTGGTTGCATCCCAAATCCTTTGACCTACTCTGAAGGCAGGAGTTGCCACTGGAGCCAAGGATTCTTCCAGATCTTGGCCCCAAGGAAGACTTTGGATCTGAGATGGGTAGCGCTGAGGCTCCTAAGGGAAGAGACAACTCCAAAAATGTCACTGTCTAACTCTCCTCCTGGAGGTCAGCATAGACACTGCAGCTTTTTGAGTCCCTTCCTCATCCGATGGCATCAGAATTCAAGGGGATACGGGAACTGTTGGTGAAGTCAATGGGAAAACACTTTGGAATGGGTTGGATCCAGAACTATCAAAAGTCAGAGGATGGACAGCAACAAGTAAGATGGCCAATGGTTGGTACATTTCCTGGGGCCAATACCAACAAACCCAGAGTTAAATCTGCATCCTTAAAAACTTCCTCACCATCCTGTCAACGTCATACTCTGTCAAGCTCGGAGATGGCTGGGTAGACGAAGCCACTGAAGATAATCTTGAATATCTTTTCTCTTGTAAGACTGGAGGTGACAACTGCCTCTCAACCACGGACTGAGCTAATTGATCTGTTTTGCTATGAAAGGCATGGCTGCATTGTAAGCAGCTGTGAATCAGTGTAAGTTCTTGTCCACTCTGCAATAAAGACAATGGAAAACAGTTTCACATCTCTCTGTCTTATTTTCACCAGCCTCAGCTCCTGACTACAAATTTCTCTGTGTCTGTGGTATGTCATGCAGGTGCAGACAAATTCCTCTGCAACTTATGTAAGAAGTTAGGCTTAAAAAAAAAGTGGGTGGTCTTTCCCC
Source organism: Protopterus annectens (assembly GCF_019279795.1). Taxonomy (NCBI): domain Eukaryota; kingdom Metazoa; phylum Chordata; order Ceratodontiformes; family Protopteridae; genus Protopterus; species Protopterus annectens. The sequence continues at coordinate 1,191,943,141 of NC_056735.1, read as the reverse complement.
TTCCTTTGATACCAAAGTGAGGAAATGAAAGTTTCATAAAGTACAAACAAGGTTTGGGTACCTACACAGTACTGGAGTCATATTGTAGGAAGAAAAGCAACCTAATAGTCTAGTTAAAATGTAGGAGAAGGTGGAGTTTTCCTTTAATGGTAGTGTGCTAATGTGTCTGGTCTCATCCCAAAGGTGAATGCTGTAAGGCAGTGATTATGTGATCTGTCTCTTGCTGGCTGAGGTAGAGGAGAGTTTACTGTGGAGATCAGAGACTGCTTTTTCAGCAAACGTCTGAAGTGGAAGACTTTGGTAAAGGCCCAGTTTCTCAATTCCTTACCTTCATCCTAAACTCAAAGTCATACCTAGGATGCAGTAAAGAAACCCTTCTGCAGATTTCCACAACAGCTACCTCCTCCTCCTGCTATCCTGTGAGAAATTAAACAGATCTTGGAATTCCTTTGCCTTCTGTCTATGGCAGCTGGAATGAAGCATTGGCAGTTGTAGCATTCCTTCACCCAGTGTTCCTGGCTCGGGTAAAAACATAGTACTAGTACTGCTCCTTGCTAGTGACCCAACAATCATAAATGACACATTTTCTTTTGGCACTTGGCTACCTGTTGTGACTTGGAATATTCACTGCCAACTGGTTTACAGCCAATTTACAGGCAGCCATTTGAGATAGTTTTATCCTACACACTAAACTCCCCTTGCATGTTGTGTAACACTGCAGAAGTGTGCATGTCCTAGGTGCAGTGTGGAGATATCATATACTTCCCAAGACATTACCCTCCCCTTTGAAAGGATTGCTCTCTCTAGGCCTCTGGTCTGTATTGGGGATATGTTAGTGGGGGATGGACCTGTGACATGTCCCTCAACCTCCTCTGACAGGCAGAGGCAAACAGGCATTGTTTCTTCAATCTTTTCCTTTCCTAGCAGACTTTTCTTATACCTGGGCCAGTAACCAAACAGTGTTTGGCTGGGCCATAGTCAAGGGTCCATCTCAAAGCCACACAAGAGGTGAAGCACATTTAGAATTTTGTTTTTGTTTTGCTGCTTTCAGCACTAAGCACAGGAACTTTCTTAAGACATATGTTTGGAAAGTGTTTTTGTGTGTGTGTGTGTGTGTGTGTGTGCATGTGCGTCAGTGTTTTTAGGCAAAGAGACATAAGGATTACAGAGTTAGGACCTGCTTTCCCATCTGGTATATAACACATAGAAGGAAAAAGGTGAGCAAGTTTAGTCTACAAGGGGTTAGTATAATGCTTAAGGTGTTTATCTCACAGACACAAGGAACCAGTTATGATCCTCATCTTTGGAAGGGAAAAGTACAGTTGTGTACACTTAACATAAATGTAGATGTTCGAGTGTATTCACTGTTGCAGTCATCTCACTTGGGTTATCTGCCTGCAGGTAGCCCTGTTGGCCCGAATACCAGAGTCTTGGGATTCCTGCGTCAGATGCTGTTGCCTCTTCTATGACGTCAGGTCGTCAGGGGTATAAAACATGCAGCCGATGCCATTACATCAGTTTTTCTTGCCCCAGATGTCAGGAGCCCCCCAAATAGGAAGCAATTACAAGATGTGGAAGACCTGCAGTAAAAAGTAAATACCACTGCCATAAGATATGGCCAAAAAAGAGGATAGGTAGAAAGTATAGAAAAGTCAGGGGGCTGGAGGGAGGGTAACCAGGACTGCAACAGCAAATACACTCAAACATCTACATTTATGGTAAGTGTACACAACTGTACTATGATCATGTTTCACTGTTGCAGTCATCACACTTGGGTTGATTCCCATAGCTGAGGAAGGGTGGAGGCAGTCAAGAAGTATTAGGGATGGCTAGCAGGCCTTGTAAGACTGTAGTACCAAATCCAGCTCTGGATTTAGAAAAGATAGGTAAGTGGTAATGCTTGGTGAAGGTGTGTACTGAACTCCAGGTTGCAGCTTCCAGGATGCCCTCGTAGGGACTCCCCTGAGAAATGCTGTAGAGGTTGAGGTAGCCCTAGTGGAATGGGTTCTGATCCCCTGTGGGGTAGGTTTTCCATGGTGCTTGTAGCAGAAATGGATGCAGTGTGCTATCCATTTGGAGATGGTTTGTTTTGAAATGGCCTTGCCCTCCGCCCTGTAGCAAAGCTGACTAGCAGCTGGTCAGATTTTCTGAATGGTTTAGTCCTGTCAAGGTAGAACCTAAGCTGTCTATGCACATCCAAGTAGTGCAGGATCCTTTCCCTTTTATTCTGAGGATTAGGAAAAATGTTGGTAAATGAATGGATTGGTTTAAAGCCACACTGGATACCACCTTGGGCATAGATGATGAGTTAGTCCTGAGGGAAACCCTGTCTGCATGGAAGATAATGAAAGGTTCCACAGCCATAAGGGCCTGTAACTCAGACACTCTTCTTGCTGAAGTGATGGCTAGAAGTAAGGCTGTTTTCCAAGAGAGAAATTTTAACTCTGCTGTAGCAGAAGGCTCAAAAAAAGAGAACTGTGAGCTTTTCTAGTACAAAGTTAAGGTTCTAGGCAGGAGTGGGAGCACTCCTCGGTTGTCTTAAATTGTTAGCTCCTTTCAGGAACTGTTTGACCAGAGGGTAAGAGAAGAGAGGTGGCTCAGTATTGTAATAAGCTGAGATGGCAGAGGCATGAATCTTAATGGATGAGAAGGATAGGCCTTTGTGGAGCAGCTCTGCTAAATAATCTAGGATTTGAGGAAAGGTGGGCACGGCTGTGTCCTTTCCCTGAGACTGTCTCCAAGAACAGTATCTTTTCCACTTTTCTGAATAGGATTTCCTAGTACTAGGCCTCATAGATGACATCCAGCACCTGTTTGCTGAGGGGTGCTGGTGATGCATTCAGGGAATAAGCCAAACTGCTAGGGTTCAGGGTTTTCAGCTGAGGATGCAAAATCTGGCCCTCTTGCTGGGACAGCAGAGAGGGGGTCTGATGCAGATGCCAGGGAGGCACTGTTGTCAGACTGCGTAAAAGTGGATACCAGTGCTAGTGTGGCCAGTCTGGTGGAATAAGGATTGTCCTTGGCCTGTCCTGTTTGATCTTGAGTAGCACTTTTGTGAGGAGGGGCAGAGGGGGAAGGCATAGATTGAGAGGTTTTCCCATGTAAAGGATAGGGCATCCACTTTCCATGCTTGGCTGTGGGGAGTTCTGATGCAAAATTTGCTCAATTGATGGTTCTGGGAGGAAACAAATGCTCAACTCTGGTGTCCCCCATCTGTGGATTAGAAGCTTGAATGAATTGGGTTCCGGATTCCACTCGTGCGGGTCCATTAGATTTCTGCTCGTCATCTACCAGTGAATTTTGTTTGCCTGGCAGGAATTGAGCTTGCATGTGCACTTGGTTGCCCAAGGCTATGTTCCACAGCGCCATGGCTAACCTGAAGAGTGGGTAGGAATGAGTTCCCCCCTGCTTGTTTATGTACCACATGAATGTGGTGTTGTCAGTCTTTATCAAGTGTTGTCCTGGACAGATAAGGTACTTGAAGGCTGTCAGTGCAGTCTGTACAACTAACATTTCTTTTTGATTGATATGCAGGTGCATTTGTCCAGGGCTCCATTTGCCTTGAATGCATTTGCCTGTCATGTGAGCCCCCATGCATAGTCTGATGCGTCTGTTGTCAGGGTTTGGGTGGTGGTGGGGTTGACTGAAAGGGAGTCCCTTGTTGTGGCTGCAGACTTCTGCCCACCAAAGGAACTCTGTCCTTAGGCAAGGAATGATCGGAATCACTGTTTCCAGGTCCTGAGAATGTTGACACCAGAGACTTTTCAAGCACCATCGAAGATTCCTCATATGCAGTCTTGCATACGGAATTAGGAGAATGCATGAGGCCATGAACCCTAGGGCTTGCAGTATTTTTCTTACAGATAGCTGGGTTTGGGTGGCCAGTAGTTTGAAGTAATTTGCCAAATACACCTCCTTTTCTGGAGTGAGGAATGCCATCTGGGAAGTTGTGTTCAAGCTTGCTCCCAGGAATACAATTTCTTGGCTGGGTACCAGATGTGATTTCTTTTCGTTGATGGTATACCCCAGAGAAGTTAGGAGTCTCTTTACAAATATCAGGTGCTGAAACAGCAATTCCTGACTGTCCGCCTGAATCAGGCAATCGTCCAAGTATGGGTAAATTTGAATGTTTCTCTGCCGGCAGTATGCAATGGCTGGAGCCAGGCACTTTGTGAATACTCTGGGCGCAGTAGATAAGCCAAAGGGAAGTGCAGAGAACTGATAGTGCATAGAGCCTGCCCTGAAACATAGATATTTCCTGCACGATCCCCTTATGGGGATGTGCAGATAAGCTTCTTTTAAGTCTAGGGTGACCAGCCAGGAGTCCTTGGGTAGCATAAGCAGCAGCTGATGGAGTGTAAGCATTTTGAACTTTGGTACCACCAGGAAGGTGTTGAGAATTGACAGATCCAGGATAGGGCGCCAGAAGTTTTCTTTTCTGGGCACAAGAAACAATCTGGAGTAGAAACCCTGTTCATTTTGCTCTGTTGGAACAGGCTGAATAGCCCTGATACTGAGAAGAGAAAGTACTTGCTTTTGTGCCTCTGTCCACTGGTTTGGGGGAAGGTCTGGCAATCCGCTTGGGGTTGGCAGTGAATGGAAGTAGAATCTGTATCCCTGGGATACAATGTTTAAGGCCCAACAGTCCTGGGTAATGTATTCCCAGTTTTTTGCATGTAGGGCGACTTTTCCTCCTAGGGGTGCAAGTACTTGGGCATGGCTGGGAAGGATGCAGGAGAAGTCATTGTGAACTTTTTCCATAAGAGGATGGCTTACCACTCCCTGTTTTTGGGGTGGGAGCACTCCATTGTTTAGATCTGTATATACCCTGAGACTGTAGTCTTTGTGGTCTGTTGCCCCTGGGTTTGGACTGAAAAGGCCTGGGAGGGACTGGAAAGGACCAGTTTTTTTGAAGACCAATGCCTACAGAATCTAGATGGCTGCACCTGTAAGAAATCTTTAACAGTTTGCATAGATTTAGCTTTTTCCTCCATCGTTTTAAGAACTTCTTCTGCTTTTGTGCCAAACAAACATTCTTGATTTAAAGGAGCAACTAGTAATTTTGCTTTGACATGGTCTGGCAAGATTTGTTCCTTCAGCCAAACATGCCTTCTCAGAACAGACCCGGTGACAGCAGCCCAGCAAGATGCTTCTAAGGCATAAAAACCACACTGCAAAGTATGTTTACCAACTTGTTTTGCAGAATGCATTAACTCTTGTAAATCTTTATGTTTTGCACAATTAGGAATCAACATAATTTTTTGTTTAATTAGTTCCATAATATGCTGCTGGTACTTCAACATGTGCAACTGGCAATTTAAAGCCCTGATGGCAAGAGTTGCAGAGGTATATACCTTCTTCCCTCATCTGTCTAAAGTCCTAGAATCGCTGTCCGAAGGGGTACATTTTTGGCTGTAGTAGCCTTAATACCTTTAGGTCCCTGGGAAATGGACTCTGAATCCACAGTAGGATTTTTAAAGAGAAATTTGTGAGAGTCAGGTACTCTGTAGTACCTGTCAGGATTTCTACAAGCTGGAGGTAAAGTATCAGGGGTAAGACTAGATTCCATGAAGACATCATCTACAATATCCAGGACAGGGGGTATAGCTAGAGGCCTGTGCAGAGCCAAGTCTAAAAATTCCCTGAGTCTCTTTTTTGACTGAGGGGTAGTCCTGACATTCACAGCGGAAATGCCCTCTTAGGGTGTGCAAGGTTTCACTGAAAGAAAAGTCCTCTGAAGGGGAGCCAGAGGGAATGGAATCCTCTGCATCTGAATCCTCATAGGTGGATAAGGGTATGTCCTGGTAATCAGAGGGGTCAGCGTCATCGGACTCATGGTCTGTAGAATCAGAAGGAAAATCAATTATTTGTCTTTTATAGGGGAAAGGTTGGCTTCCCCTAATTAAAGTAATAAGATCTTCAGCCATTCTAAGCATTTGTTTCTGAGGCATGGGAGCTTGAGAATGCGCTTTGCTCGTCAGTGTCCTAGGCGTAGTGCGAACTCTGGGCCTGAAAAATTTGGTAGATTTAGTTGAAAGCAAAGTAGTTGGTTTAATACGAACATCGGAAGGCCTGAATACACCCTCAGAAGCCAGTGCCTGCACAGCGGCTCCGGACCCATCCAAGGTAGAGACATCCGCAGGTTCCACTGGACTCTGAATGGGTCTCAGTAGAGGCCTGCGAATCTGCAGAAGCAGGTATTAGGGGCTGCAAAAGCGCCTCACTGAGTACCGGCAAACTGGCGACTTGCTTAACGGAAGTGTCATCGGCAGTTTTGGTCCTATGTGGTCTGTCTCTGTCTTTATCCTTACGTTTTTCAGAAGATCGGTAATCGGATGGCTTAACAAAGCCATTTCAGAAGACAGAGAACTAGAGCAAAAGAATTTAGCGACAAAGATAGCCCGACGACGAATAGTTCGGGCATTGAACAAGGCACAAAACAGACAGCAAGGAACGTCGTAGTCTGGGCCTAAACAGGTGATGCAGTAAGATTGAAAATCTCCGTGAGATATTTGCTTTCCATAGGCAAGACAATTGTTAACTTTTTCTGACATCGGTTAGAGCAAGAAAAAGGGATCCCCAACGGGGTACTTAGCTTTTGAAGACTTCAGGTTTGAAACTCGAAAAATGAAAATTTCAGATAGCAGCCAACCGCCACTTGTGAACTGCTTCTGCTTCGGGCTCCCGTGCAGCAAGAAAAGCTGATGTAATAGCGTCGGCTGCATGTTTTATACCCCTGACAACCTGACATCATTTAAGAGGCGACAGCATCTGACGCAGAAATCCCAAGACTCTGGTATTCGGGCCGACTGAGGGCTACCTGCAGGCAGATAACCCAAGTGTGAGGACTGCAACAGTGAAACACGAAGAACATCTGGCTAGGCTTAAAATGGCCCACAAGGGCAGCTAGCTTAGTACTTACCTATGAACCCAAGTATCCAGGCATAGTAGTTACAATGAAGAAGAATTTTGTGCCAATATTTGGATTTTACAAAAGAAGCTCCCTGGCCTTCTACAGCGTGTCCTCAAAGTCATCCTTCCTTTCTCATTTGCAGTCTGCTTTATTACTTCTAAGTTTACTTGCAGATAAAAAAAGTTAAATTAACACAGCCAAAAGAAAAGTAGTGCTAGAAGTTTGGCAGACACACTGTCCTCAATTACCAAGTTAACAAAATCAAGGACTTGACTTTGCCATTAATAAAAAAAAAAAATCCCTGTCCCTTTCTGGAACAAAGTGGAATGTTTTGTGCAGACCTGAAAATTCAACTTTAGCAGCAAAGCATCACAGAGGTAATGGTTTTAAAATGGTCTCCCATATGAAATGACTGTTTCCTTACAGCACATTTTGCAAAATACATTTTAATATTTGCAACTCTTTTGTTCATCCACATTCCTCCCCCATTGTTAAAAAGTGCTCTAGAAACTGTGCATTGTTTAATTTCTTATACAACATAACAGGAACTACGCAGTGTTTAATTTCTGATACAACAAAACTCCTGCAAGGTCAATTATAAAATTATGAAACAAAGTGCATAAAATGGCTAAAAATATTAATGAAAACATGGTTTAATCTACTGTAAAAGCTGCTCATTTTTCTACTTCAGATGTGAATAGAAAACTAAGGAGTCAAAATGAAGAAACATCTAGAAATAAAAAAAAAATTAGCAGATTGGATATCCTCCTTCACAAAGTTGTGATAAAATCAAACATATGGAACACTTGATACAGAAAAAAGGGGGCAGAAGGATCACAAATGAAAAAAAAAAGACAAGAAACTGGGGGGGGGGGCACACTATCATACATATATTTTCAGTTAAATGTGTTTTTACTTTATGAACAGAATTAGAATTATTTAAATATATAAAGAAGAGCAGGGCCAAGCAGAAGGATAGCACTAACAGTGCAGTAAAGAGTGCAGTAGTCAGGGATCAAAAGGTACAACATGAAATCAAATAATGAAGTTACATGGAAATGAAATATGATTTCTTCCTGATCATTAAAAATTAAGCTTTAAGGCAGCACACTAAAACATATTAAAAAAGTACAGCAGAAATGCTAATTAGAAACACTACAGCTTTAAGTTGGTAAAATGGTTAAACAGATATATTACAATATATTAAAACGTACAGTACAATAAAAATTATGCTCATATCCTGCATATAGCAATGCTTGATCACAGCTTTAGAGCAATCACCTGTGTTAGCAGATGGGATACAAAGTTAACACAGACTATACCAGAAGAAAGAACAGCAAGGTTCAACCTTGTCACCCCCCCATCCCCATAGTACTTTCAGCTGTATGCACTAAGTGATCTACAGAGTTCACTTACACGCTCTTTTGCTACATCATAATTATCCTCATTTCCATCCCAGGCATATTCACCCCTCAGTGCTCAAGTGGAAAATTATATCAACCTTCTGCAATTCCTAACATTTCTACATAGAAGTATAATTCTGCATTGACTTGACAGTTGTGTACACTATTCAGCATTAGGTTTAAGCTTAACTGAATACTTCATCCAGACTGCTGCATATAAGCAATTATTGCTACACCAGTTGAAGCCACTGTTGCAGTGCTATCTTGGCCAAACTACAGTGGGCTGCTGGATTTGCTATCCTTCTCTTTCCAGAATTACTTTACATACACTGACTGTATTTAAAATGTAGATAACTGTCATTTACAAGAGCCACAACTTAGTACTCTTTGCAAGCATTCAGATGGACACAGCCTATCAGTCTTCAATGAAAGCATTCACTGTTAGGTTCTTTATAATACACTTGATGCTGCTTTCTGTCTTAATATTTGCATGTTATGATAGCTATGTTTTTCAACATTAAAAAGGATATTATGTATATTTGCAGCATGGTAACTTGATCACTTTTAGAAGAAAGGAAAGGTCAGTAAAAAAATACCAATATTTTGGCATCTCTTTCAATTTTGGAAGTATTTTCCTATTAAGTGCTCTTTAGTAAAAAGAGAAGACTCTTATGCTGCAAAAATTAACAATATAGATGCAGACTACATATAGTGCAACTAACCCCTGCAGTTATAGAATGCATATAAATTATTAAAGTATATTTTGTCATATTTACATACATAAAAGCAATGCACTCTTTAGGGCAGAAGGGACAACGTCCCGAAGCCATGCCCTCCTATTCTATATGTTCTGTAGTTCTCTTGGTACCATGGGAATGCAAAAGAACCATAGTTATGATGTGTATTTAAAACCGGGTCTATGTCACATAATCGAACTTCCAAAATTTCGAACACCATATGTTCGAACTTGGAAGTTCGAAATGTGATAACATCGAAACCTCAGAACAGCAAATTTTTTCCCAGGGAAAAAATTTGCTGTTCTGAAAAACACACACACAACACAAGCACACCAAAAACCTTATAAACCTACACTAAATCTTACATACACAACTATCTATGCACTAACCTTAACCCAAACCGTAACCCTAAGGTCCGTCACTATCGCACACGTACCTTACCCGCACCCTAACCCTAAAGTCCATCACTATCACACACTTACTCTACCTGCACCCTAACCCTAAAGTCCGTCACTATTGCACACTTACCTTACCCACACCCTAAGGTCCGTCACTATCGCACACTTACCTTACCTGTACCCTAACCCTAAAGTCCATCACTATCGCACATTTACCTTACCCGCACTCTACGCCCAACGTCCGTCACAATCGCACACTTACCTTAACCCGTTCTGTAACTTTCGCACCACAGTGCAGAAAATGTCGAAGCCGTAGAAACAGCCAACCAAATTCTTTCCGGATTTCTGCGGTTTCGACATTTTCAATTTTCGAACTTCTGGTGTTTGAACTTCTGGAAGTTCGATTACATGACATAGACCCTTTAAAACCATATATGATATATTTACCAGTTTTAATACACCATTTGTATTACTTCTAGTAAAAAGAAATCACACTTTTATCTTTTAGTACACACATAGCAAGAAGAGTACTAAAATATCAAATCAATAATAGAGACAAAGAACAAAAGTATATGATTACAGAATACCTCAACTAAAAGTAGAAGCCCTAGTACGCAACATATGGCTGACACACAATGAAATAATTTAAATTCACACATTGCAATTATGAAATAATATTCACTCCATGTTATAGCAACAACATATAACTTTTGGTTTACAACAATCCAAAATACATTTTGTACACTGTTTTGACTCCATTGTAAAAAGTTAGCATGAATTGGCTTCAGCTGTATTTATTATAGTTCTCTCTTGTAGCAAATTATCTGACGACATGTGACCATCTCTGAAGGAATACTTACACAGCAATGTTCTTTGGAATGGTACAATCTCATACGCAGATGAAGCCTGCTGAAAGTTCTCTTCATAAACCAGCTCATTAACTGTTTGATAGTAACATTCTTGGGGTGCAGCCATTGTGCTTTCTTTCTTTACACAGTTTGTAATTTCCTGTTTGCACGAGATATCCTGGAATGGCATTTTGTTCTCTTTCAAGTCATACTGGTAGACTTGACAAGAGTCCGAGTTGTGCTGCTGTGGTAGTTTTAATGCATCATTAGACACAAAGTTTGAAGCTAATTTACCCTCATATTTTGGACTTCTGCAAGCAGCATCCTTCAATGCAGAGGTGCACAGAGAATCTAAATGATTTTCTGTTTTTATTTCCCTTTGGGACACTTCAAAACTCTCCTGAGTGTTGCTTGCTGGAATAAATATGTGTTCAGATACAGCTGGATTACAGATGACGGAATCATCATGATAACTTACTTGTGAGCCCAGCATAGCATCTTCACTGTTACCACTGTTAAATTCCTCTGAACTCTGGCTTATGCTCCCAACAAAATGCATCTTCTGATGCACTGCAAGAGCAGCAGCAGTTTTACAAACCTTGGAGCAATATGAACAAAGAAACTTACTTCCTTTTTTTACATTAAGATGCTTTCGTTCATGGCTCTTTTTGGTAGACAAATACAAGAAACGTTGAAAACAGAAACTACAGCTGTAACGTTTCTCCCCAGTATGGATACGTTCATGCTTCTTAAGAGTTTCACTTAAAGTGAATGCTTTGTTGCAGACCTGACAGACAAATTCTTTAATCCCCAAGTGAATTCGTTCATGTTTATGCAGATTTCCACTCATTGAAAAACACCTACCACATGTTTTACAGGCATAGGGCTGTTCTCCAGTATGACATCTCATGTGAGACTTCAATGTGGATTTATTTAGAAAATCCTTTTGACATAATTCACAGTGAAGAGATACAGCTGAATGTTGTTTTAAATGGAGTTTGACTCTTTCCAAAGCATACATGTTTTTATCACTGAAAACAGATGTCAGTTTATCTGTTTTGTCCACTACCTCGTTTTCATGAATTTGCTGAATATCGTGGCTGCAATTATTTGTAATTGTATGCTTATAAGTATTAGTATACCTATACTTATGTTTCCATTTTTTCTTTTTTAACCCTTTATGTTTCTTTCTGGACTTGTAGGAACAGTAGGGCCGCCAAGGTTTATCAGTAGAATCATGGTCACTTATGTCATCATAAGGTTCACCATCTCTGATAGGATCAGTATCAAGGAACGAATCTGTGGTTCCATCATCATCCCCTTCAGTCTGAAGACTTACTTCTGTCGATTCTCCTACAGTACCACTGTGGTTAGATTTTTTATGCTTTTTATACAGTGCGGATCCTGAAATCTGTCTGCGCACTATGGCTTCACTACCTATTCTTACTGTAATACGACAAAGAGGAGCAACTGACCGATTTTCTGTTGTGTCAGGTAATGCGGGCTTTGCAATATAAGTTTCTATTCTTTGTCTAGTACAGTGATCATTTTGAAACTGACCTGAAGACTTTCCAGATTCACTGGAAGATCTGCTACTTTCTGGAACATCCAGGTCTTTAACACAGTCCTTTTTACTAACATTTCTCTCTCCTTGTGGAAGTAAGTTGTCTACTGTACTGCTACACTGTTCTTTGCTATTAACTGTAGAGCATAAAGCATTTCCTTGCATTATAACAGATGAAATTCTACTACTGTGCATAATTACAGAAGGTGCAGGGTAACTGCAGCTCACTACAGAGGGTGTACTACTGCTGACATTAACTGGTAGCAAAGAAGGAGGGTTGCAAGAATTTAATGTCACATTTGAGTCCCCTGCAACTGAAGGTAATGTGTTTTTGTTAGAAGAAAAACAACTTTGGTACTCATCACTAAAGTCTTCTCCAGAATCTCCTGCTTCAAATGCAATATCACTCTCTTGGTTACTAAGTGATAGTGATTCAGTATTCAGTGGCTGTTGCATGGGGGCATTCACAGTTATTTCAGATGGGTAAGTGCTGACAGGACAGTCAAATGAAGATACTGAGTAGTTAGGTGCAGGACACAAATCTGAAGACAATTTCTCATGCTGACCACATTCATCTAATGTTACAGATACAGGATTGCTGCACTCATTAAAAGACCTTCTTCTAAACTTCATGGGCAAGAGTCTGTATAATTTATAGGGGTAAACACTGGGCTTAAAGCCTCCACTTGTTGTTCTTTTATTTGCTGTGAGCCTTGGATCAATGCCATGAAAAGATTTTTGATGATTTTTAAGAATATAATATGTCATGAAGGTCTCCAAACAAAAAATACACTGGTATCGTCTCTCACCAGTATGCCAGAGTTCATGTTTAGTGCGATATTCAGCAAGTGCAAATACTTTACTGCAGTAATGACAGGGATATTCCCTCCTCCAGAAATGAACATTTGAGTGTCTCTTCAAACTAGACTGAGTTACGTAAGTCCGTTTACAAACAGTACAAATATAAAACATTTTTCCATCAATCACCCTCACTGAAGGATCCTCCTGCTGTGAACCTTCACTTCTACCTGGTCCAAGGATTTCATAACTGCTAGAATTAACTTCTGTAAATGGAAGGCTGTTACTTGAAGGGTTTTTACTACAGCTGGAGCCTAGATCAGAACTCTGGTCTTGCGTATCTCCTGTTTTCTGAGCAGACCCAGAGGTCTCCGGTAACCTGCAGAACTGTTCATGGATCTCCAGTTTTTTTAGACGTATAAATTTTTTGCTGCAGAACCTGCAAGCCCTCACATTTTCACATTTTTTGTGCAGCTGAATGTGGATATTTAGCAAATCTAGGGAACTAAATGATTTTAAACAGTGGTCACAGCTAAAAGTGCTTGGAACTTGCACAACAGGTGTGAAAGAGGTACTGCTATTAACTAAACTTGTTTCATCTTTGTCGGAATCTGTATTATGTACAGTAAATGCATTTGTAGCAATGGATGGATTAGGTACATAAAATGTGTCATTTTTCAGATCAAGATTCATTTGGTTATTAATGCCTGCTGCAGCTGGGGACCTTTCATCTACAAGACAAGCAGAAGACTGTTGTTCATGCAACCGCTCTGGCATACAGAATGCCTGTTTTGTTTTAAGTGAAGCATCATCATTCTTTATACTGACATCAGGTAGCAATACATCACAACATTCAGATGATTTTGTCATTTCAAAAGAAGAAGAAGAAACAGCATATGAATGATCGGCAAATGCTTGTGCATGTTCTTTTCTGGACACAGTAATAGTCATTGAGTCTGAAGTGCTGGTACTTACCAATGTATTTTCAGCATTTGCTGTCTGATCAAGTGTTGAAAACAGGTTAGGCTTGGATTCCGTTTCAACAACTGAAAATGCATTTGCAATTCTTGGCCCATAAGAAAAAAGGGACTCCACACCTTGTCTTTCACTTGTAGCACTGGATTCCAGTTTAAGATTTTGAGGGGTTATGGAAGATTCATTTTTTTCCTGAGGGTGGATATGAACTGCACTGGCAAAATAGCTACACTGATTCTTTAACTGTGTATCATTTTCAGTTACATCTGTAAGAGTTTCCAGAAATGGTATTCCTAGTCTTCTGCCTGCACCTATAAGATCTCGTACTTTACCTGTTCCCTTGGTAACTGCTTTGGAACTGTATATAAAATCCAGCACCTCTTCAAATAATTCAGCTTTGAAGTCAGGGAGCTCCAGGACATCAGAAGAAATCCGCAAATCATCAGTGGAAAGGGCTTTCTTAAAATAAAGGCTACATGCTGCCAGCACATTCTTGTGAGCTTTAAACTTTTTATCTTCCACAATAATGATCACGTCACAGAAGATACCCTGACAGCGTTGTTCATTTAAGCTGTGAAGAACTGTCTGACTGTGGGAAGAGTCAGTGACTTCTGTGCTGAGACTTCTGACTGCCATCTGAAAAGAATGTGAAACAGAATGTATGAGACATGTAACTGAAGCCCTTACACCTGGCATATGTTAACACAAACATGAAGCATTACAACATGCATTTGAAGTGGAAGTTTGTTACTTTCTAATTCATGCAACTATGAAGTTATAAAGACCATCACAGATTTTGGATACAAACTCATTACTTATTAAAACGGTATCATGATATTAAATATGCACAAGCGTGAGTTCTTTTATACCTTCCCAACAGAAAAAAAACTACCAAGTTCATACAAAGTTTAAGGCTGCCATAACTATGATAAAACTCATTTGCGCACATTTTCAAGGCTGGAAAGAGTAAACATTGCAAAATATGTGGAAATGAGGACAGTATGACAAATTTTGCATGTTCTTATCTAGACATGTTTTATGTGTTTACTTTATTAAACAGGTTTATTTCAGAGCACATTTTGTTTTAAAAAAACTGTTTACTTTAAACAGGCTCATCTCAGAGCAGATTTCGTGTAAAAAAAAACTGGATACATAAAACTCATGATGTCTACATATATAATTTACCAAGTCCTAATGACCAAGCAGCACCATTTCTTTATTTTCTCAAAGAAATGAAAATTCTGCGACCACAGAAAAGGGAAAAACATATACCTTGTATATTATTAATGGCCTCCCTTTCTGTGTGTTTGTGCAATCTCAGCATACCACTCAAATGTATAGATTTATATGGTACAAAATAATGTTCAGCACTAAATGTAGCCACATTCTGATCAGACTCCCCCAAGGTTGATTTAATTAAAAGCATTTTTAATAATCCACGTTAAAGAAACAGGCACAATTTACTGTTTTACACCCCTCCTTTTTTCAAATATTTGTATTTTTCTTCTTCTCTTGTATTGTATGCATGTTACAGTATCCAGCCATTATGCAAGATACAGTGCAATCTCATTTTTTAAAGAAGAATTCAGAATTTTAGGCACATAATATATCAATAGAATCTTCAGTGTCACAACAAAAATACACTAACATCCTATACACACTATGTACAAAATAATGCTACAGACAATTTCTAATTAACATTGTGTCACAATTAACGTGCTGTTTCAATGCAGATACATGTACAGCACAGATGTGACACAAAGCTCATGAAGGTGAGTGCTTCTGTGCCCCTTTTGTTTTAATAATCACAACAATGTGTCATTCAGCTAACCTTTCAAAATATAATCCAGGAAAAGACTCCAATATTTTAGGAAATAGGAACGCTTACTTTGATTATTCACTATACACTTATATGCTGATATATACTTTATTGCCATACTTCTGAAACCCTCCCATGACAGCTTGGTACGATCTAGCCAGTTCTGGGTAATATATAATTTCACTAGAGAGCGGAGAGTAATTACAGTGTGTAGGTTAAACTTGGGTAATTTCTGAGAGGTAATGTGTAAAATTGTAAATTCCCATGATAATGTGGATTTTTTTCAATAAACAACTTTATTAAATTATCACGTATGACCTAGGCAATCTTACATTTATATAAATGAAAAACAAACATTGACACCACTTTAGTTGCAAACATTATACATCACAGACATTGAAACAACTATTGTTGCAAACATTATACATCACTTATAATCTATCCAGTAATTGTCAGTTAAGCATGATATGGCTCATTCAAATCCTGACTCTTAAACTTCATTCCTTCTCTGCATATATTGTTCCCAAAATTCCCATTTTTCCTATGTAGATTGTTCCGTCCCTTTTCTAAATATCCCAATTCCAGTTATTTTATCTCTGTTACTATATTCATTACTTCTAGTACAGTTGGTCTAGAATTTGATTTCCATTTTCTAGGATAATGTACATTTCTGATATCCCATCTGCTCTAATCTAACTCTCAACAAGCACTATAATTCATAAGTACATTTGCAGCTCCAGAAGATATGGAGTAAATCTGCTATTTATGAGTAACAGCAAGGACAGTTTGGAGAGACCTCCGAATTGAAGTTAAGTATTCCTGGGGTGAAGTAAGCATTGTTGGTTATCATTAATTGAGTACATACAAGTTTTTTTTGAAAGGGATTAATTTTAGTGTTGCTTTAACAGAATTAGATTTTTGTTTTTCAGAGCATTCTTTGATCTTATCAATTGAGTATTCTGAATACAATAATTATGATTAGTACTTAAGAGATGCTATTAACTTATGTGTCTTAGCATCTTTTTCTTTAGGGTTAATAGTAAATTCCATAATGTAATACATGTAGCTAAGTCTTTTTCGTTAGCTTCAAAGTCACCGAATTTTGAAGCAAACAGTTCTCTGATTTGCCTTAGCATAATGATGCACCGTTTTGGAAGGTTGAAAACATTCCTTATGTCTTCAAAATACTTTTTCCTGTGTTTGTAAATTTCCCAAATTTTGCATTCCTTAATGAGCGAATACTTGTTAAGATTTAACATCTCTTTATTTAATCTGAGATTTGGGTTCAGATGTAATGATTGTAAGATGGTATAACTACTTGTTAGATTTAAAGCTTCCAACAATTTCTGAAACCTTATTATTCTATGTTTTAAGAAAAACTGAAAATTGCTATCCTTTAAGCCCTCCTGATTTAAGAAAGGAAGGGCTTTGGGATTCATTTTACTGTTCTTAATATAGCTATACTATAGTTTGAGCCATAGTGGTTGCCATTCTTTGCTCTTGCGATTATAATCAGCAACTTGTATAATCCTGTTTGCACATATCATGTCATAATATAGATTGAAATCAAGTAATCCCAATCCACCCCTTTCTTTTGGATGCATTATGGTAACTAATTCTGACCAACTTAGCATACCAGATGAATTTAGCTAAAGCTACATACAATTTCTTAAAAAAGGTTTTCTGAACTATTAAGTTTGTTGCATTTAGCTGAAATAATAGCCATGGAAGGATATTTATTTTTATAATTACTGCCTCCAAAAGGAAAGGTAGCTTCATTTTTCCCCATCTCTGGATATCCTGATCAATGTCTGACCAAACCTTTAGGAAGTTATTTTGCATGACTAGTTTCAGGCTATGTTCAAATGTGATACCTAAACATTTCAGGGTGCATTTTAACTTTATTCCCGAATTTGGAAAATAAGAGTTAGTGTGGCTTACTGGATTGATAGGGAAAAGTAAGGACTTTATAGGATTAATTTCATAGTTTGAGACTTTTGAGAAGTTATTAATTGAGTCAAGAATTTTGTCTAAACCTGTGTTTGAGAAGTACAGATTTAAATCATCAGCAAAGGCTGTTAGAAATTTGTTCTTAAAAATTTCTGGGATACGATGGTACTTTTTTTTGTTATAAGTAAAAATAGAGGTTCTGTATGAAAAGTTAAAAAGGTAGTGAGATAATGGACATCCCTCTGGTCCCATTTAAAATTTTTATTGGATCTGAATGTCTTGTTTTATGTGTAGAATGAGTGTTCTCATATAGAAATGTTATTATATTTGTAAACTCTTGTGGCATACCAAAGTGCATTAATACAGAGAATAAAAAGTTTAAGTTTACTCTGTCAAAGTCTTTACAAGCATCCAAAGCCAAGGGCATAGACAGGGCTTTTATATTATTTAGATAATAAGATCATGGTAACTAAAGTTAACATGTTGTCACATGTCTGTCTACCATTCATAAATCCTGATTGTCCAGGTGATATTATGTTAGGTAATATTTTTTAAAATCTATTTGCAAGTATTGCAGCTAAAATTTTTGATGTCTAAATTTATGAGAGAAGTTGGTCTATAATGTCCAAAGTTTTTAAGATCAGACTTGCTTTTATGTTTAAAAATTGTCTTTGAGTTACTTGAATGTAAATTTGTAATGCCATATTCTCTTATATAGTTGCAGATTTTTAAACAAGAGTTTTGATATCCTTTGTCCAAAAGATTTATAGAACTCTGCTATACAGCCATCTGGTCCAGGAGCTTTACTTGTTTTCAGACTATTTATTACTGAAACGATTTCTTGTTGTGTGAAGGGAGGTCTGAGTGAGTCCTTTTCAGCTTGACTAATCTTTGGGAAGTTTCAAAGTTTTATTATGATTCTGGTACCTCGGCCTGGTTAGATTCCTTAAGAAGAGGTCCCATTCTAAATCAGTAGTTTTTAGTTGTGGTGGGCCATACAAGTTTGAGTATAAATCTTCAAACATTTTAATAATTTCTGACTTAGTATTATATGTGTTCCATTGAAATTCAATTTATGTTACCATAGGGCTTTGTTGTTTACATTAATTAACTTTGCCAATAATTTTGATGGATTCTGTGCTCAATCTGAATACTTTGATAGGGTTTTCATTTCTGGGAAGGAGAACTGTTCTGCATACATGATATACAAGTTTTCTGTAAGTTACTTGTTTGTTCTTCTAGTGATGAGTTTGGGTTTCTTTGGATTTATTCTTCTATTTCATTTATTTTATCTTTAATTCTAGTCTCTTTCTTTGAATATTTTATAGTATGACACTTTCTTTGTTAAAATTCCCCTGATTTTAGCTTTGCTTCCTGCCCATTGTATATCATAAGGAATATCAGCCAGTGTTAGGTCATGCTCAAGCTCCTCTAATATACTATTTCCTGTATTATGGTCTTCCATGATGACTGCACATTGAGTAACGGCTTGTTTCTAGCTCTTTCAGTGTGAAAACAGAAACTCAGCAGAGAAGGCCAGAAGATGTGTGCTTATGGGTAAATTTCAGTAACTGGCTAGTAAGTGCACTGCCTGGATGCCAAGATTAAAGAAATACAGCTACAAAGTGACAAAGAAACACTGACTGGGGAAAGTTCTACAGCTGTTCAGCAAAAAGCAATGCAACCTTCAGACAGGACTTCCAGCAACCTACAGGAAGATACAAGACAACTGTATATAGACCTGGTTAAAATAAACAAAACACTGATGAGGTATATTAACACAAACAAAAGGCTGGAAAATGGAAGAAGTTTTAAACAGATATGCAAATGAGAGGATAAAGCTGCAAAAATCAGAGGTCAAAATAAAGAAAAGGCTGGCTGAATATGAGACTACTTAGGAAGAGATGTTTCAAAAAATAATAGAATTAGAGAACAGAGCACTTATGGAAAACCTGAGATTTTCAGCTATACCAGAGACGCTGGATGCAACAGACTGTATTAATTTTATGAATGCAGAAATAGGCAACTGGAGTGGTATTTCACAGCAGGAGTTTTGAAAGGCACATTGTGTGTATGCTCCAAACCTGACTAGAACAAAGCAACATACACCTTTAATATTAAAGATGCCATCCTACCAGCAGAAGGACTTGCTTCTGACAAAACTGTGGCAGAATGACAAAGTACTAAAAGTGAGAGAAAGCAGAGTGTTTGTGGAGAATGATTACTCATTGCACACCAGACAGAAGAGGAGCAAATTTCTTCCCCTATATAGGGAATATCAAGATGCAGGTGTGAGATTTAAAGTAGCTGTCTTCAAGGTATTCTTCCCTGGAGGGACGCAATCATTTTTTGATTAAGTATATGCTAAGGAGGAAATACAAAAGTTTGGCCAATAAAAAGCAAGCTGTGAAACAGAAGGAGATTCTGCTTCTTGTTCTCCTGGTAATAAAGACCACAGAAGAACTGTACCTGTGAAACCTTTTCAAAATTTTCAACAGAAAATGTTGGAGAGAAGGAAAGTAGCACGAGAGTTGACTAGAACAGAGAGTACATTGGAAATGAAGCAGAGACAGGATTTCGGGGATGAATGGTAATAAAACCAGTAACTTAATATGGGATTACAATAATTTATTTTGTAAAATTTGACAGAAAATCTGGAAATTATGGATTTTTTCAGAATTTGTTGGACTTGTGGGAGAGACTAAAGCATATGCCCTACTTCATATGTCAGTAATGTTCAGAAAAGTGCTTTGGGAAGGGGAGAGGAGGGAGAAAGTTAACTGTAAGTAAAGATTTTTTCTTAAATAGTATCAATTTTGTGGCATGTGGTTTTCTTTACATGCTATAGACTAAATTTATTTTTAAGTCTAATGGGAATTGTAAACAGGTGCTGCAGTTCTTTTTTTTTCTCCCTTATTCTCTTTCCTTGTTCAGTTTCAAGAAATGCAGGCACTGCAATGTATAAAAAAGCCTGGTTAAAAAGCATGACAAATGAAAAAAAAAAGTTTTTTCCTCATTCTTGCATGGGGAAATTACTGGATTAAAGACTTCAGATTGATATAGTAACACATTTTAAGAGAGAACAACTAAATGAAAAAGAATATTGAACATTATGATTTTTTTTTAACAAATACATGTGTGCTCAGTAACAATTCTGCAACTGGTCTTCATGCTTCCATGGAAACAATCTGATAAAGAGAAACTGGCTGCCTGGTTCTCATATTTCCATGGAGACAATCTGATAAAGACAAACTGGCTACAGTCTGGTGGAGAGTGATTGGCTGAAGGGGGAAAAAAAAAGAAAAGCATTCAGGGGTTTTCCCAAAGGAGACAATGATCTCTGAAGGCATTCAGGGGCTTTCCCAAGGTAGTTGATAGAAGTTATATACTTACCATAACTTGGTATCTGTGTTGTCCAAGAAAAAAAAAAAAGAAAAGCATTCAGGGGTTTTCCCAAAGGAGACAATGATCTCTGAAAGCATTCAGGGGCGTTCCCAAGGTAGTTGATAGAAGTTATATACTTATCATAACTTGGTATCTGTGTTGTCAAATTTCATTATGCATCACGAATGCTTCTTCGGATCCATCCTTGGATCCAACTCGGCCATTTCAGATATGCGATCCGAGCCTCAAACCCCTCCCTCTCCCATAATGCCTCATTACTCTTCCCCTTCCTCAAGATGGTTATCCCAAAGATAATAGAGATACAGAGACAAAAGGCCTACTGGACTCCAAACTAGGAACCAATGGTTTCCTTAGTCCTCTAGATCACTCTCAGCTGTACAAGAAAGGGGGAAGGAGTGTGGGATGTGATGCATAATGAAACTCGGCAACACGGATACCAAATTATGGTAAGCACATAACTTCTAATCTGATGTCCATTTCATTATGCATCACAACTGGGTCAGAGTCCCCAGCTACATAAACCCTGGGAAGACCTCAAGGAAGGATACACCTGAGCACCGTTTAACAAAAGCATGCTCTGTTCCTGGAAATGATGTCCAACTTGTAGTGAGACACAAAAGTATGGGCTGTGGACCCAAGTAGCTGCAGCACAGAACTCATCAACTGGCGTTCTAACACAGAAGGCTGAAGAGGTCAACACTGATCTGGTAAAATGGGCTCTAACTGGAATGGAAAATTGCTTGCCTTGATGAGAATAAACTGTGGAAATATATTCCATAATCCATTTAGCTAAAGTAATCTTAGAGACAGCCTGTCCCAACCTGTTTGGTGAAAAGGCAATGAACAACTGCACTGATTTTCTATGATGTCTAGTTCTACGTAGATAGAAATGTAATTGTCTCTGAACATCCAAGGAATGTAACATATATTTGCCCTTACTGGAGCAACTGGGAAAAAATACAGGCAAATGAATGGTCTGGTTAATGTTCGCCTCTGAAGCAATTTTTGGAATGAAGGAAGGATTTGTCCTAAGAGAAACTCTATCCTTGAAGAAGGTTATGTACAGTGGATGAGAAGACACAACAATTCTGAATCTCTTCTGGCTGACGTAATAGCCACAAGAAAGGCCATCTCCCATGACAAACACTTTAACTCACAAGAACTAGCAGGTTCAAAGGGTTTCTGGTTGAGACCCTGGAGTACCAAAGTAAGATCCCAAGGAGAAGGATCCTTGATTGGAGCCCTTAGATGAAAAACCTCTTTTAGGAAAGCCTGACAGAGTTTGGAAGAGGTAAGGTTAGAGAAAAACCCAACTCCCTCCCAACACGGAAATTTGTGATAGCCACAAGTTGCACCTTTATGGTAGAAAAAACAGCTCTATCATGGAAAAGTGAGCTTAAAAACATAAGGATGTCTAAGACTGAAGCTGAAAAGGGGTTGATATGCCTTTGTGAAGCCCAGATGGAAAACCTTTTCCATTTGCTACAATATACTTTCTTGATTGAGGGTTTTTGGGGACAAGGATAATCTTGTGGACATGGGAAGGAGGCCTGGACTTTAGCAAGATCACTGGAAGTGGAGAAACTAAGCGGTTAGTTTGAGGGATTGAAGATTGGGCTCTGTCATTCCGATGGGTAGGAAATGAGATCATATCTGGAATCCAGTATCCATGGAGGATATTTGCTGTGAGACCGCAGAAAGGGGAATCATACCTGATGAGACCAATGAGTGGGGAGCAATGGGGATAAGACTGGTCTTCAAACTACTGGCTTTCTGTAGAACTTTTGGTATCAGGGGGAATCGGCAGAAAAATGTAAAGGAGACCCGAGGGCCAATAGTGGACTAGAGTGCCCCTGGGTAACTCACCCGCAGGGGGCATCAGAATGAAGTACCTGCTGCACTTGTTGTTTGGGGGAGGAGGCAAATAGACTGCAGCAAGGTTGGCCCCATCAGCTGAAAATCTCATTTGCTACTAACTGCTTTAGGGACCACTCGTGAGGACTCAGTATTGACCTGCTCTAACTGTCTGCCAGAATGCTGGATTCTTCCAGGATGTACGTTGCAATGAGAGAAGGGTTTGAAGAAATCACCCATTCCCAGATGCTCATGGCCTCCCTGCAGAGTGGATAAGAACCGGTTTCCCCTTGCCTGTTGATGTACCATACCACCGACATGTTGTCTATCAAGATTGCAATTGTCCCCTGAGGAAGGCAGTCCTGAAGGGCTTGCAACATAAGGAGAATCACCATCTCCAGGATGATTATGTGCAATTTGGTCTCTGTAGGGGATCACATGCCTTGGACCATCCTTCCCTGAAAATGCCCCCCCACCCAAACAGGGAAACAGCCGTGGTCACTATGGCCGAAGGAGGGTGGAGGACAAACGGCCTGTTGGAATGAAGACAGTCTGTAAATATCCACCATTGTAGGTGACACCTGCAAATCGGCTTAAACTTGACTAAGGTTGATGACGAGTGACACTGAAAGGACCAGTGTATTGCTAAAGTCCACTACAGAAGTCGCATGAAGAACCAGGCTAAGAGCACTAGAAGAATGGTGACCGACATGGAACCCAAGGCTATGAGAACTAGGTGAGCTGGAGGAGATGGCGTGTCTAGTAGGCATTGAACCTGCTGCGTGATAGACTATGTTCTCTGTAGAGGAAGAGCTGCAACTTGAGTGACCATGTGCAACAGGGTTCCGATGAATTAAATGTCCTGTACTGGAATCATCTTGGAATTTGCCATGTTCACTGTGATTCCCAGGAGGTGTAACATCACCTGAATCATTGGGAGTAGTTGATGCCTTGTGGGTGTTGTAAGGAGACAAACGTCCAGGTAGAGAACCATCTGGAATCCTTGCAGACGGAGATGCACTGCAACAATTGCCATGAATTTGAACACCCAGGGGGGGCAATGGTCTGAAATGGTAATGATTTGCCCACAGCCAGAAAAGTAGATATCTCTTGGAGTGCCTATTTTGATATGATAGCACAAATCCTGGAGATCCACTGAGGACATCTAGTCATTCTTGTGCATGAGTGGTAGAATGGACTGTACTGTAATCATGCTGAACTTCATCTTCTTCACAAATAGATTCAAACTGCTGAGATCCAGTATGGGCCGAAGTCCCCAGTCTTCTTTGGTACCAAAAAGAAACATTAGTAAGTTCTGCGTCCTCACTGTTTGGTTGGGACCCACTGGATGACTCTCTTGTCTAGAAGTTTTTGTACTTCTAGAAGGGCAGTCTCCCTCTGACTGGGTGGCACGTCGGGGAGGTGCTCCCCAGTGTGGGAAGGAGGAAGGAAAAAGGGGATATAATAAACACTGGAAATAATGCTTAACACCCAGGTGCTATCTGTTATGTCTGTCTGGGCTTCTGGGTTTAAAGACAGGCTGCCCAGACTGCCTCCAGAGTAGGACATTCAGGCACTGCTTCAGGAGCACTGAATGGGTCCTGCCACAGAAGGGGTCCCTGAAGCCCTGGTTCTGTAGACTCCCTCTCCCTCTGGGATGGCATCTACCATTAAATCCTCTCTCTCTGCGCCTAGAAGAGGATTTGTCTTGCGAATCAGTAAAGGGCTCTTGGGATTTGCAGAACCACATCTTCTTCCCACTCCGTTGGTTCTTGCAAATGGTCCATTGGGGGGAAAAACTTGATCCTTATGACAGATAAGGTCTTGCCCTCCTGTTTGCTGTGGGTAAGAGCCTCCCCTTAACTGACAGTCTGAACAAGGAGGAACAACCAAAAGGGGGCATTAATGAATGATGCCTTGAAGGGGTCCGCAAACCCGCACAGTCTCATCCAGGCATGTCTCCTAAGGGCTGTCCCTGAAACAGCCACTCGAGAGGTTCCCTCCACCATGTGGGAGATTAGCCTCATCGAGGAATTAGCAACAGAAGCCAAGGTGTTCAGCTGTGTGGAAACCTTGAAGTTTTCCTCTGACAGTCACTGTGCCAGAGATGTGGAAATTTCCTTCACCATGTCTCTCTGGAGGCATGTGAAGTGTGTCAGGTAATTCAATGCTCTCATAGAAAAGGTGGCGGAGACGTATACCCACTTTCCATGCCTGTCCAAAGCCTGAGACTCTTTGTTTGGGGGATGGAAGTAGAGCTCTGTTCAGCAAGCTCTTTCTTGGCGGCTGCAGACACCACAAAGGCATCAACTGGGGCAGCATTCCTCCAGAAGGGACAATCCTTGGGGGGGACTAAGGTACTTATCTGTGCACTTCATGTCAGGTAATTCCAAGCCCAGTGGGCAATGAAGTCAATAAGTTGGTCCACCAATGGTGTCACTCAGGATGTAGATGGTCCCATCCCGAATGCCTCCAGGAACACTGACTTCTCCGAGGAAGGGGTTGGGAAGACCATCTGCCCTTCTGTTTCAGGACTTCTAAGATACCTTCAAAGGGGATACTGTCTGGTGGAGATTGGGGAGACCCTTCGTCGAAGCTGGTGTTCTCTGTCCAAGACTCCAAGAGGAAATCGATGTTTTCCCTCTTGCACTGATGCTTCTAGGGACCTCTTCCTAGGGGTACTTGGGGGAGGACTCAAAGACAAGGGAACCCCTTGCTGAGGGGTAGGCTGGAGGCTCTCTGGGAGGGACTGCCCATGGACTGGATGGATGGGAGCAAGGCTGTGATCCACAGAGGACTGGGTAGGGTCTGGTGGAGGAAGGACCATGTTTTGAGGCATTGAGAAACCCTCTCTGCCATCGGGAATGCCAAGGAAGCCAGGAGAACCAGCCACCTTCCCCAGAGACCAAAGCTCCAAAGGGAGAAAGAGGCAAGGCTATTCTGGATCACATCACCAGAGGGCACCGGACCTGAGTTGTCGAAGGCCAAAGCCCCCAGCACAAGGGACGGCTCTGAAAAGGTTGGAGCAGACACCAACCCTGAGGACCCTGTGTCGACCCCTCACATCCAGGACCTGCTCTGCTCCAACAGAATTGGGGCCCAGATGGTCAGCAACACTGTCAGAGCTGGGGAAAGGAGTATCCCAGGATCAGGCATCAGTCCACTTGGGATTACCAGGCCCTGCTACTCCAAAGCCAAGCGGATTGGAGATGGAGGTTGAGGTATCTGGGTCAGAGTTGTCATGGATCTAGTGTGGGTCAGAGAAGACAAAATCCCCAGCTGGATCTGGGCTTTAAGGAAACTCATCATCATCCGATCTATATCAGAGTGTGAGAGCCAAAAGTATCGAGAAGACAGGGAGGAATGAGTTGAATGCACTGGTGACATGCTTGGCCAGGCAGTCTGAGCAGGGGAGGGAAACTTACTCTGGTGCAGAGTATGACTCAGAGACCTACGATCCAGCTGGTTGTGATTCAGGGTCCACTCCAGAGACGATTAGCTATTGATCCTTACAACCTCTGACAGCTCCAAAAGGCTACTCAGACCGATTGTCAAGGGTTTCAGCAGGGCAAGATGTTTGGTCAGCTCCAACTCCCCTGGATGGGAGGGACTTCTCTGATCTGGATAGAAGAAAGGGCAGGAAGAATCTGAAAGGTTCCTTCACTTTTCTGAAGTAGAAGCAGAAGTCCCCAGGGAAGCACAGGGGGCCCACTTTTTTTGAGGAGGAGTCTGGACTCCAGAGGAGGGAAGAAGCCCTCTTAAGATAAGCTTATTCCTCCTATCCACAAGGGCCCAGAGACTGAAGGCCAAGCAAATGTTGCGTGGCATCTCCAAGTGCCCTGGACCCAACCAATAAACACACCTCTTGGGGGCATCTGACTGGGGGAATCTTATGCCCACAAGAGGCATAGCTCTTAAAACTGGAGGGTTTCTCTGGTTTGTCTGCCATGCTGGAAGCACTCTCACAAGATCGCATACTCAGACACACCAACCACCACACACTAAAACTATAACTAAAAGACAGTGGGAAAGCTTTTTTTATAAGGAGAAAGAGAGAAAAGAAGAGAGAAGGGGAAAGGAGAAAACAACAAAAGGGCAGGAAAAAACCTAACACCAGCACAAAACTACAAAAACCTAATGGGAGGTGAGTTAATATTTAAATTTAAACTATTTAGAGAAGGAGAGAAGAATTCTAAGACAAAGGAAGAGATAAATCAAAAAATCTGCACTTAACTGGAGAGAGGCTCGCAATAGTATCTGTCCTTAATGTTAGCAAATGAGATCTGAGGGTTTGAAGAGGAGTGAGGCATTACGGGGGAGAGAGGAGTTTGAGGCTTGTATCATATGTCTGAAAGAAATGGCCAAGGGGGGATCTGAGGAAAGATCCAAAGACCCATTTGTGATGAATAATGAAAAGGACATCAGATTGTTCTCTGAAAACTTTCAGGGGTTTTCCCAGCTGGGAGAGCTATAAAGATAAGGCAAAACCAATTAACACTTAGTAGAAGCACAGGTTGCACCATGCGTCTTAGCATGGATGACCTTTCTTTTAGGTTAACTCAAGTCTATGAATGTAGCTGTCAGTTTGGGCCTTATGTTCCTATTAGGAGGGTAATATTTCAATATTTGAAAGTGTACATAATTTTGTGTTAGTATTAAGTTAATAGGTTTTAGGGGTATTGGGGTGTGCTTGCCATTTTTTGAGGGCTTTTAATAAAACAAAAAGTTTTATAAGATGTGACATAGGCTGAAATGTATGACAAGAAACATCTGTATAAAAGTTCAACCTGCCAAACAGTGTATGCATATAACACAAAAGCTGGAACTAAATATTTATCAAAAAAGGTATTACACATAAAAGGTGGGAATAATAACTTAATACAATAATGCTTTCTTTAATGCCTTTAAATGTAAATGGCCTCGCAGATAAATACAAAAAAGAGAGTGGTGAACTATATTAAAAAAATGTAGAGTGCAAATAGCTATGTTACAGGGGAGACAGTGAACATGTGAATATTTGATAAAGGTTTTCAGGATGGTTATTCAGTGGAATACCTGGGACAAAAGAAAACAGGAGTACTTATATTAATTGTAATAGGAGCTCCAATAGTGACAGAAGAAGATAAAAAAGATAATAATAGCAGATTTACAGTGTTAAGGGGCTATTGGCAACAGAGGTGGATTACACTGGCATGTATTTACATTCCACCTAAAACTGCTACAAGGGAGCTTAAGAAAATTCTGGGAGAAATGATCGGTTTTCAGTAGTAGGAGTTCGGAGTGAATTTACATATTCCCCAAGATATAAAAACTGGGCTAGGCTATCAGACTTTACATTTTACAGGAACATGTGTATTTAATTGAAGGTCTTGATGCCCACCCAATGACTATTTCAGATCATGCACCAGTAATAGCTAAAATAAAAACACAGGGTAATTAAATAAAAATTAAACATTGGTGCTTTCCCACCTATCTGTTGAAAAGAATTTAATTTAAGGAATGGGCAGTGTACATTATTCAGGAGCTGTTAGAGAGGATAGAAATTTCTTCTGAAAATATAGCTAGTGAGTGGGATAAAATTAAGGTGGAATTTTAAAAACAGGGTGGAAATAAAAGAAAGTGAGCTATGGTTTAGAAGTAAGAATTATTTAGAGGGAATGACAAAATTTCAAGTATTGCAGAATAGGGGGAATCTCACAGAACAAGAAAAAGATCAACTGCAGAAAAAAAGAAGTTATGTACTCACCATAACGTTCCATGTGAGTTGTTTATCTCACCTTTATTCTCACTGATGGGTTCGGAGCCGATCCTCGGCTCCGACACGGCCTATAGCAAAAGCTCAAGGTTTGCCAGTAGCTCGAGACCAAGCCCCTTATCCCACAATGCACTGCTGGAATTACCTCAGATCTTGTTTGCTGCGAGTATATATACCTTTTTTTCTTTTTCTACAAGGAAGCACTTCCCAAAAGGGAAGTAGTAGTATTGAATAACCAGGATGGTACTAGCCTCTAAGTCAACTGTCAGCCAGGAGGGAGAAGGAGGGAGGGGCATGAGAATAAAGGCGAGATAAACAACTCACATGGAACGTTATGGTGAGTACATAACTTCTTTATGTGAAGTTGTTAAATCTCGCCGTTTATTCTCAGTGATGGGTAGTGTCCCTAGCACCCTCAATCTTGGGTGGCTCATGGAAGCACGTTTTTCAGTACCGTGGAACCAAAGGAAGACCTGTCCCTGGAAGCCTTGTCTACTTTGTAATGCGTGATAAAGGTACGAGGCTTAGACCAAGTGGGTGCAGCACAAATACTGTCAAGGAGCAATTTAGCTCGAAAGGCAGAACACATATAAAGGGCTCTGGTAGAATGAGCCTTAGGTCTGTGTGTCAATGGCATGTTTGCATTCGCATAAACAAAGGACATACAATCTGATAACCATTTAGATAGGGTTGTTTTAGCCACGGGATTACCTTTTCTGGCCTCCGAAAAGGATACGAAAAGTTGATCTGATTTTCTAATACCCTTAGTTCTATCAAGATAAAATCTGAACTGTCTGTGTACATCAAGTTTATGCAGCATGTATTCCAATTTGTTAGAGTGGTTTGGAAAAAAGACTGGCAACTCAATGACCTGATTGATACTGGATTCAGAACAGACCTAGACAAAAAGGAGGGGTTTGTTCTGAGAGATACACTATCAGCATGGAAAATCATGTAAGGAGGTCTGATAGATAATGCTTGAAGTTCTGACACTCTGCGGGCAGAAGTAATGGCTACTAGAAATATAGTCTTCCAGGACAAATATTTGAGATCACAAGAAGATGCTGGTTCGAAGGGGGGGGGGATTATTTGAGACAGCATAAAATTCAAATTCCAGGGAGAATAAGGGATTTTGACAGGAGGTCTCATGTGAAAAGCACCTTTAAAAAAAGCCTTAGATAACTTATGGCCCATAACGTTCAACCCATCGAATCCAAGGTGGAAATTTGATATGGAGGCTAACTGGACTCGAACTGTGGCAGCTGCTGCTCTTTCCTTAAAAATCTTTGTCAAAAATTCTAAAATGGACGATAGAGGAGCTCGGAAAGAGTCGATTTTCTGTAAATTGGCCCAAATTGAGAACCTGTTCCACTTACTGCGGTATAGTTTCCTGGTGGACGGCTTGTGAGAAGACAAAAGGATTTGTCTTGTATCATCTGACAGTGAATGAAGCCTGGCAATTAGGGGAAGTGGATTAGCCAAGCAGTCAGCTTTAAGGACTGCAGTGAAGGATGGAGGTCCCCTGATGGGTGTGTCAGAAGGTCCGGAACTGGGTCCAGGATCCATGGATCCCCCAGCAGATGATGGTGAAGGAAGGGGAACCAAATCTCTCGAGGCCAGTAGGGGGCTATGAGGATAACTGTCCTTCCCAATGATTTTGCTTTCTGTAAAATCTTGGGTATCAATGGAATAGGTGGGAATGCATATAGGAGACCCGGAGGCCAATCGTGTACGAGTGCATTTCTCGGGGAATGTCCTGGAGGTGGTATTAGGGCAAAGTAGCTTCTGCATTTGGTATTGATGTGACTGGCAAAGAGGTCGCAGCAAGGCTGGCCCCATTTGCGGAAAATGAAATCCGCAACTCGTTGGTTGAGAGATCACTCGTGAGGCAACAGTACTGCCCTGCTCAGCTTGTCTGCTATCACATTGGATTTCCCCGGGATGTGCGTTGCTATCAGAAAATGGTGGGACGACACAGTCCATTGCCATACCCTGAGGGCTTCTCGACAAACGGGGTAAGACTTGGTTCCGTCTTGTTTGTTCAAGTACCAGACCACTGACATGTCCGTCTGAATTGCAATTGTCCCTAGAGGAAGAGAGTCCTGAAAGTACTGCAACGCCAGAAGTACCGCTCTCAACTCCAGAACACTGATATGCAGATGTGACTCTTGATCCGTTCATGTGCCTTGGGCAGTCTTTCCCTGAAAATGTCCCCCCACCCTATCAGGGAAGCGTCCGTGGTCAAAGTGGCTACTGGGGGGAGAACAAAGGGTCTTCTGACTGTGACATGAGACGTCAACCACCACCGAAGGTCTCTCTTGCAAGAATCTGTGATGAGAATCATGTTGTGCATCAGTAGCTTTTGGTAAGACCACTGAGCGAAGAGGAGCCATTGAAGGATTCGCATATGCATCCTTGCGAGTGGTACAGCCAGGATTGCTGGCGCCATCAAACCTAGCACCTTTAAGACCTCTGCTGCTGTAGCTTTGTTCTTTGACACCAGTGAGTTGACGTGTTGGCGAAGAAGTGAGACTCTTTCGATTGGAAGATGTACAGTGGTGGTTGAGGTATCTAACTCTGTCCCTATAAAAACGGTATGCTACGATGGTGATAATGCAGACTTTTCGAAGTTAATTGTAATGTCTAATTGATGACAGAGTGTCAGAGTATATTGTGTTGCCTGAGTCAATTGATGCCTGGTGGTAGCGGTGAGGAGCCAATCGTCTAGGTATGGAAACACCTGGAATCCTAGACGCCTCAGGTGAGCCATGACCACTGCCATGCATTTGGTGAACACTCAGAGGGCTGTAGTGAGACCAAAGGGCAGGGCTCGAAACTGGTAATGATTGGCTCCCAGCCAGAAACGCAGGTGATCCCTGGAGCGTCTGTTCATCTTTATGTGATAGTACGCGTCCTTGAGATCTATGGAGCACATCCAATCGCCTTTCCCTAGGAAGGGAAGAATGGACTGAAGCGTGACCATTCGGAACTTCTCTTTCTTTACGAATTGGTTGAGTCTGCTGAGGTCCAAGATAGATCTCCAGTCCCCTGTTTTCTTTGGTACTAAAAAGAATCTTGAGTAAGTTCCAAATCCAACTTGGTCTGCTGGGACTGGTTGGATGACTTTTTTTCTAGCAATCTGTGGACCTCTATGATTGCTTGTTCCCTGAGACTGGGTGGAACATCTGGGATTCTGAGGAGTGGGAGGGGAAGAGAACGGTATGAAATATCCTCTGGAAATGATGCTTTGTACCCATGTATCTGACTTTATGTTTATCCAGGCTTCTGGGTACAAAGATAAGTGAACCCCGACTGCCTCCAGAGCTGGGCCTCCTTTCAGGAGCGCTGGTAGGGCTAACCAGAGAACTGGCCTCTGTCACCTGTTGCTACGGACCCCCTCTGCCACGCGGGTGGCGCCTTCTGTTATAACCCCCTCCTCTGCCTCTAGAGGGGGTTTCTCCACGTCTGTCCTGAAAGGCTCCCTGTGCTTTTTGGAACCACAGTTTTCTGCCCTTAGGGCCTTTGGGATAGGGCCGAGTAGGGGTAGAAAAACGGACTCCAACAGCAGATAGGGTCTTGCCTTCCTGCTCACACCTGGTTAAAGTTTCCTTTACTTTAGGCCCAAACAGTGATGAGCCATCAAATGGGGTTTTGATAAAGGAAGACTTAAAGGGCTCCGCAAAGGAACAGCGATGCATCCAGGCTTTTCTCAGCAGAGCAATGCCTGAACTAGTGGCTCTACTCGAACCATCAGCTGCATAAGATATGAGATGCATGGATGAGTTCACAACCGAGTTTAGGGTAGCAAGCTGTGTGTTGACTTTGTCGGCAACCCCTGCAGCTACCGTACCCTGGAGAGTATCTCCTAGCTCTTTCAGGAGATCTCTTTGTAGTCTTGTGAAATGGGTTAAATAGTTCAACGATCGCAGAGAAAAAGTCGCTGACCTAAACATGCGTTTCCCACATCTATCCATGATCCTAGAATCTCTGTTAGGAGGATGGACAGATGCGGATGTTTCAGACACTTCCTTTTTGGTGGCTGCAGCTACCACCATGGCATCAACAGGCACTCCCTTGGTCAAAAAGGCTTTGTCCACTGGGGCAGAGATGAACTTATTCGGCTTCCAACGGACAGGTTCTATGACGTCCGGTGACTTCCACGCCTTACGAGAGATCAGCTCCATGAGCTCATCGTAAGGCGGAGACACCCAAGAAGTGGAAGGCTGAGACCCAAAAGCCTTCAAGAGCACTGACTCGCCCTTAGTAGGGGTTTTGGACTGACAATCGCCCCTCTGACTCAGGATCTCCAATATCTCCCCAAAGGAGATATCCTCAGAGGGGGATTGAGGGGACCCTTCTGACTCATCCAAGTCAGTGTCGGATGTCAAAGACTCCTGTGGGGAGTCCAAGTGCCTCCTCTTGCACAGTCTCTTCCTGGGTACCTCCTCAGTGGGGAGATCTGGGGAGGTCTAGGAAGAACAGGGGGCACTCTGTGGGGCTCCTTGAGGCTCAGGATCTCTATGCTTAGGGGGACTGGTAGATGTAGAAGCGGACACAGGTGCTTGAGGGGAGAAGGAAGCCCGAACTGATGCCGATGATGTCTTAGGAGACAGGACTCTCCTCATGGCATCAAAAGCACCATGGCTCCGACGAGAAGGGGTAGACGGATCCGGAGGGACCATCCGATCCTCCCACACCGAAACCATGGGCTCCGAGCCAGAGGTAGGAGCAGAGCTCATCTGAGCCGAAGCCCCGAGAGGAAGAGTCGGCACTGACAAATTGATCCAACTATCCTCCCCGGACCTGACAGGAGAGTGTTGGGCTCCTAGCATCCTCTGTCAGCGCTGAGGACGTCCGAGTAGATGGAACCGATAACACGGTGCGGGTCTCAGTTCCATAGGTTCGACAACTATCGGTTCGGGCTCCTTTGGCTCCGAGAGTCCAGTACGGCTCGGAGGGGTAGTAGTCAAATCTGGTTCAATGGTCTTCGGCACTAACGAAAGGGTCGGGGCCGACAACAATTTAGCAAGTCCTGGTGCCATAAAAGCTTTTGCACTAGCCGATCCATATCCATATCTGAGAGGCTGACCGAAGACTTCAAGGAATGCACCGAAGGTGCTGACTGGAGCAGAGGAGATGAGGGAACCGCAGAGACCAGCTCCAAGACTGGGAGCTGGCTCCGAACCAAAGGGACACTCAGTTCCGAGGACTGTGGAACCGATGACCCTGTACCCTCTATTTTTTTGCCTTCTTAGTAACTTTAGAATCTCCAGAAGATTTAGATGATTTTGAAAAAGTGCTAGCACCTTCCTGGCTACCCAAAGCCTCAGAGAAAGCATGCTGCAGCAACCCCCTAAACTACAGTTTTGTACCTACCATAAATGTAGATGTTCGAGTGTTCACCCTGCTGCAGTCATCACACTTGGGTTATCCTGCCGTCAGGCGCTCCCGCAGTCGGCCTGAATTCCAAAGTCTTGGTCCGGCGTCGGTTGCTGTCGCTTCTTCCCTGACGTCAGTGCACCAGGGGTATATAGGAGGCATCCAACGTCATTTTCTTCAGTTTTTCTTGCCCCAGATGTCAGGTGCCCCCAACAGGTAGGCAATATATTTATTGCTATATAAAAATGTACATATAAAAATAAAACAATACCTTCAGGCACAAGCAAATACACCACAGAGGCTGTATAGGATAGAAAGGTATAGATAAGTTCAGCTAGTTCAGAGGGGATGGAGGGAGGGTAACCTGGACTGCAGCAGGGTGAACACTCTAACATCTACATTTATGGTAGGTACAAAACTGTACTATGTTCATCGTGTTACCCTGCTGCAGTCATCACACTTGGGTTGAATCCCAAAGCTAAGGATGGGTGGTGGAGTTAGACAGGGTTAGAAGAAGCTAGTAGGCCCTGCAAAACTGCAGTGGCAAAACCAGCTCTAGTCTTGGAATATAGAGGTAAGGGATAGTGTTTGGTGAAGGTGTGCACTGAACTCCAAGTTGCAGCTTCCAGAATATCCTTGGTTGGCACCCCCCTGAGAAAGGCTGCTGATGTAGCTGTAGCCCTGGTGGAGTGGGACCTAATGTTAGCAGGTACCGGCTTCCCATGATGCGTGTAGCAGAAACGTATGCAATGTCCTATCCATTTTGAAATGGTCTGTTTTGAGATAGGTTTTCCTTGTGATCCTGTAGCATAGGCTACAAAGAGCTGGTCAGATTTTCTGAAAGCCTTAGTTTTATCCAAGTAGTAACGTAATTGCCTGTGAATGTCCAAAGAGTGCAGGAGTCTTTCTCCTTTGTTCTGCGGTTTTGGGAAAAAGGTGGGCAAATGAATGGTTTGGTTTAGGGCCACACTGGATACCACCTTTGGCATAAAGGAAGGATTAGTTCATAGAGAGACTCTGTCTTGATGAAAAATAAGGAAAGGCTCCACTGCCATTAGTGCCTATAGCTCTGAGACTCTTCTAGCTGAAGTTATTGCTAGTAGCAGGGCAGTCTTCCATGAAAGAAATTTTAAATCAGCAGAAAAAGCTGGTTCAAAGGGCAGCAGTGTAAGCTTTTCCAGAACAAAGTTGAGATCCCAAGTAGGTGTTGGTGCTCTCCTGGGCGGTCTTATGTTCTTAGCCCCTCTGAGGTACTGTTGTAGGAGTGGATGTGAAAATAAAGGAGGATCCGTGTTGTAATGAGCTGAAATTGCTGAGGCATGGATCTTAATAGATGAAAAGGAAAGTCCTTTGTGCAACATCTCAGTTAAATATTGTAGAATCTGAGGAATGTTTGGATCAAGGGGATTTTGGCCTTTAGCCTGGTTCCAGGAGCAAAATCTTTTCCATTTGTCTGAATAGGCTTTCCTGGTGCTGGGCCTCCTGGCCTCCAGAATGACATCCATAACAGCTTTGGATAGAGGTGTTGGCTGGTTGTTTAAGTAATTTGCCATGCAGCCAGGTTTAAAGTCTTGAGCTGGCTGTGTAGCATCAGATTGTCTCACTGGGTGAGCAGGTGAGGAATTTGTGGTAAAATCCATGGTGGGCCGTGTGCCATGTTCCTTAGAATTGTATACCAGTGCTGGCGTGGCCAGTCTGGTGCAATGAGTATCATTTGTGGCCTCTCTAATCTGGTTTTCAGCAGTATCTTTGCTAGAAGAGGCAGTGGAGGAAAGGCATACACTGTTAATGTTTTCCAACTGAATGAGAGGGCGCCCACTTTCCAAGCTTGTGGGTGGAATGTCCTTGTGCAAAATTTTTGAACTTGGTAGTTTTGGGGGTTGGCAAACAGATCTATGTCTGGGCATCCCCATTTTTGAGTTATCATTGCAAATACTTGTGGTTCTAGTTTCCACTCGTGGGGATCCATGATGTTTCTGCTTAGGTCGTCTGCCAATGTGTTTTTCTTTCCTGGCAGGAATTGTGCTTGTAGTTGAACTTGGTAAGACAATGCTGTGTTCCACAAGGTCATTGCTTGCCTGTATAGAGGGTAGGAATGTGTGCCCCCTTGCTTGTTTATGTACCACATTACTGTGGTATTGTCCGTCTTTATTATTAGTTGTTCTGGGTGTAAGAAGTCCTTGAAAGCTGTTAGGGCATTCTGTAATGCTAGCATTTCTTTTTGATTGGTATGCAGATGCCTTTGATCTGTAGTCCATTTGCCCTGAATGCACTGTCCTGCCATGTGTGCTCCCCAGCCATAGTCCGATGCATCTGTTGTCATAGTTTGCCTGGTTGTGGGTAAGGTGAAAGGCTGACCCTTGTTGAGGTGACATGCCTGTGCCCACCATAGAAACTCCTGTTGTAGGCAGGGAATGAGTGGTATCATTGTTTCCAAGCTGTGGCTGTGCTGAGTCCATACGCTTTCCAGGTACCATTGTAATTTTCTCATATACGGTTTTGCAAATGGTATTAGTAAGATGCCATGAATCCCAAGGCCTGCAGAATTTTTCTTGCTGGGAGTTGTGTCTTTGTTGCCATTATTTTGAAGTATTGAGTCAGCTGTTGTTGCTTGTCTGGTGTGAGATAAGCCATCTGGGCCGTTGTATTCAATCTGGCACCCAGGAATATTATGTTTTGTGAGGGCACTAGTTTTGATTTCTTTTAGTTTACTGTGTACCCTAGGCAACTTAGAAGGTGTTTGACAAATGCCAGATGCTTTAAAAGAATGTCCTTGCTTTCTGCTTGAATAAGGAAGTCGTCCAGGTATGGGTATATTTGAATTCCTCTTTGTCTGCAGTATGCAATTACTGGTGCCAGGCATTTTGTGAAGACCCTGGGCGCAGTAGATAAGCCAAAGACCAGTGCAGAGAATTGATAATGGGCTGAACCTGCAAAGAAGCGGAGGTATCTTCTGCAATTTTGTCTGATAGGGACATGCAGGTATGCCTCCTTGAGGTCCAACGTTACTAGCCAAGCATTCTTGCACAGCATGGGAAGAAGCTGGTGTAGTGTTAACATCTTGAATTTTGGTACTTGCAGATAGGGGTTCAGAGTTGAAAGATCCAGAATGGGTCTCCATGCTTTGTCCTTTCTTGGGACTAGAAAGAGTCGAGTAAAATCCTTGTCCTTGCTCCTGTGTAGGTACCTGTTGAATGGCTCTCATGGCCATGAGAGCTGTAATTTGTTTCTGTGCCTCTGCCCATTGATTTGATGGCAGGTTTGGCATTCCTTTTATCCTTGGCAAGATATGAAAGTGGAATCTGTATCCTTGTGAGACAATGTTTAGGACCCATTTGTCTTTTGTGATGATGTGCCAGTTATCTGCAAAAAGTGCTAATTTTCCTCCCAAGGGAGCTGCCAAGAGAGATTTGCTTGATAGTTTGTGGGTTGAGTCATTGTGTTTGTCTTCTGTTAGCTTGGGGCCTGTCTTTTCCTCGGTTCTGGGTAGCAGTACCCCATTGGCGAGGTTTGTAAGGGCCTTGTGACTAACCTCTGCCACTTGGGCATCTGTATTTGCCCCTCTGTGATCTGTCAGAAGCTGGAAAGGACCGGATTTTTGTTGGCCAATTTCTGCTGAAACGAGGGGGTTGTACCTGTAAAAAATCCTTGACTGTCTGCATAGACTTTGCCTTATCCTCCATTTTCTTTAAAACCTCTTCTGCTTTGACACCAAATAATACATCCTGCTGTAAAGGTGCATCCAATAATTTTGCTTTAACATGATCAGGTAGGGTTTGTTCTTTTAACCAAGTATGTCTACGTATGACAGACCCAGGAAGCTTCCAATGAATCAAATCCACACTGTAAAGTATGTTTGCCCACCTGTTCAGCTGCATGCAACAGATCCTGCATTTCCTTGAATTCAGACTGTTCAGAATGTGTGCTCATTTTTTGTTTTAATTGAGACATTAGAAATTGCTGATATTTCAGCATGTGAAACTGACAATTTAATGCTCTCATAGTAGCTGAGGTGTATATCTTCTTTTCCCATCTATCTAGGGCTCTGGAATCCCTTTCAGAGGGCACAGGATTTTTAGCCATAGAAGCTTTAGCCCCTTTGGGACCCTGGGAAATTGTTTCTGCGTCAGCCACAGGGCTTTTATACAGGAATTTGTGTGAGTCAGGTACTCTGTCTGGTTTGGCTGGAGCAGGAGGTAGAGAGTCTGGATTTAGACTAGACTCCAAGTAAACATCATCCACAATGTCTAAAACTGGAGGGATAGCAAGTGGTCTGTGCTGGGGTAGTAAAAGGAACTCTCAGAGCCTTTTCTTAGAATCAGAGTAGTCCTGGCCTTCCCGATGGAAATGTTCCCTCATGGTATGTAAAGTTTCCCCAAAGGAGTAGTCTTCAGGGAGAGATGCTGAGGGAATAGAGTCTTCATAAGGGAGAAAGCGTAATCCTGTTCCTCAGAAGAGTCTGAGGAAATTGAAACCTGGTCAGAGGAAGCAAAATCCTCCTCTTGTCTTGGTCTTTTATCTGGAGGTGGATGTGAACCCCTGATTAGGGTAATCAAATCTTCAGCCATCTTAAGCATCTGTTTCTTAGGCATGGGGCCTTGAACTGGAGACTGATGTACAGTCTTTTTAGGTTTTAATGGAGTTTTAAACTTAGCATAAGATTTAATGATGAGTGTAGTCGGTCTGAAGACACCTTCTGCAACCAAAGGTGTTTCTACTGCACCAGGATCTCCTTCTCCTCTGGTGTCGGAAGGGCCTAATGAAGATGGCTGTGACGGCTTAGTACAATCCGCTTGAGAATCCAAAGCTGTCCTGGGGTCCAATTCTGCGGTCATCAGGGGCTGCGTAGGCGCCTCACTGAAAACCGGAGAACCGGCAACAGGCCCAGCAGAGGCCTCGGAGTCTGGCTTGTTCCTAGGTTGCCTGTCCTTATCCTTGCGTTTTTTATGCATGCCAGTCGTCGGCTGCTCCGACGGCATGATATAATTAAATTTCCTACCAAAGTAACGTCATGCAAAGTCAAAACGGCGTTTGATAGTTCGTTTATTAAACCTAGCACAAAACCGACAACCTGTGACATCGTGGTCTGGGCCTAGGCAAGGAATACGATAAGAATGGAAGTCCTTATGAGGTATTTGCTTCCCACAAGAAATGCAATTGTTAACTTTTTCTGACATCGGACTGAGGCAAGAAAAGGTTCCCCAATGGGGTACTTAGCTTTATTGAAGACTTTGGACTGAAACTCGATTTGAAAATCTCAGGTGTCGGCCGACCGGCACTTGCGAACTGCTTCTGCTTCGGGCACCGTGCGGCAAGAAAGACTGAAGAAAATGGTGTTGGATGCCTCCTATATACCCCTGGCACACTGACGTCAGGTAAGAAGTGACAGCAACTGACGCCGGACCAAGACTTTGGAATTCGGGCTGACTGCGGGACCGCCTGACGACAAGATAACCCAAGTGTGATGACTGCAGCAGGGTAACACGATGAACATCAATAAGTTTTCTCCTTCTCTCTAAGAGTACCCTAGAGGAAA
Organism: Protopterus annectens; assembly: GCF_019279795.1. Taxonomy (NCBI): domain Eukaryota; kingdom Metazoa; phylum Chordata; order Ceratodontiformes; family Protopteridae; genus Protopterus; species Protopterus annectens. The sequence goes on along the minus strand of NC_056735.1, from coordinate 1,191,903,807 downwards.
AAGAGTGGCAAATACTGCAAGAGTCTTGGAGGTGTTTAGCCCCCAGACAGTAAACACATTGGACATGCCCGTCAGTGACGGACATTTTCTGTCCACAATCTGGACATTTCTTAAACCCCGATTTGGGATGAGATTTTTCCCTCTCATCCGACATGTTCAAAGTTTGAAACAGGCACACCACAGAATTAACCTGTATAGGTTAAATATAGGGCTAACTAGGCCCACACTAAAAAAGTACTAATAACAAGAAGAAATTTGTTAATCTAAATAGGGCTAACAAAAGATCCAACAGTCTAAGAAACTAAGCCAACACAGGGCACTACCTACTACAATCTAACCTACGTATAACTACAGTATTTTAACGTGAAACACACACACACTCTATAGATAGAGAATAATATATATCAAAAAGAAGGAGAAAGAATTTTTTAAACTTGCGATTTAAGCAAAATATGGTCCGAGCTGACTGGATCATCGAGATCTCTCTTGCCGCGGCAAACTAGATCTGAGGTAATTCCAGCAGTGCATTGTGGGATAAGAGGCTTGGTCTAGAGCTACTAGCAAACCTTGAGCTTTTGCTATAGGCCATGTAGGAGCCGAAGATCGGCTCCGAACCCATCAGTGAGAATAAACGATGAGATTTAACAACTTCACATCAAGGGATTACCTCAATAATATGCATAAGTTTAGAAAGACTGCTGCTACAAAACTGTTTTTTTTTTTTTTTTTTTTTATAACAACAACCCTAGAGCACAAAAACTTTTTGCACAACGACTCAGGCAACAGAAAGTAGAAAGGGCTATCCCCAAACTTAGGGAGCCTATAACAAAGAAGGTAACAAGAGATCCTGTAGAGGTATTAGAAATATTTCAGAAATTCCATTACAGTCTGCATAAAGCAGAGAAATATGAAAATCAAAAAAGATATAAATGGAAATGTTTATGAAAGAATTAAATATGCAAAAGACAGAGGTAGATGAGGTTCAATTAATAACAGGATAGCAGGAAATGCGATAAAAAATTGTGATGTATAACCATTCTACAGGAAAGTCCCCACAAATAGATGGTAATCATGTGGAAGCTTGGAAGCTAGGAGGAAAAAACTGATAAAGATCTGGAAGGTTTTGTTTAACAGTATCTTAAGACGAGAAGTACGACCTTCTGGAATAAAGTAGTGGTAGCTGTAATACCTAAAGAGGGTAAAGTCCATCAGGTCCAGGTTCATACAGGCCCATTTCAATAATAAATCACGATTATAAAGTGTTCATGTTTATAATTGCTAAAGGAATGGCAAAAGTAATGCCAAAACTCATATATATGGATCAACTTGGTTTTGTGGAAGGAAGGCAAACATTTGACAACATTAACAGAACACTGATGATCCAGAGGGAAGCAGAATGTAAGAAAATACCACTGTTGTTGGTGGGTCTTGATACAGAGAAAGCATCTGACAGAGTAAGCTGGGACTTTATGAGCAGGGCAATGGAAGCATTTGCGTTTCCTGAAAAAAATATAAGGTTGATTAGGAAAACATATGAGGGATCTGAGGTGAAAATTAAAGTGGTGGGCTCCTCTATAATTTCTGCTTGACCAGAGGAAACAGGCAAGGGTGTCCTCTTTCCCCTTTATTATTTGCATTATATTTAGACCCACTGGCAAAGAAAATAAGGGACTCAGAAATTCAAAGATATAACTAGTATGGTAGTCAAGAAAAGCTGGCTTTATTTGCAGATATTTTGTACCAGACAAAACCAGAAAAAAGACATTACAGTGTTGTGGGACATTTTGACACAGTTTCAGATCTTTTTGGGATACAAACTTAATAAAGCTAAAACAAAGGCAATAGTGGTAAATTACGTACCGACACAGAACAGGAATACCCGTATTTATGGGGACATGATAAAATGATATTTAGGAGTATGGATTGAAAATTATTCTAGTGTGGCAAGGGGAAGAGACTAAACAAATGGTAATACAAAAACTTTGAAAACAGAAGCTTTGTTATATGGATATGGATAGTAAGATACAAGCGGTTAAAATGTTTTTAGTTCCTTTAGTCTTATAGACAGGTCAGGCATATTTTTATCAACCAGAGGAGAAAATGTGGGTAGCAATTAAAGAGCTGAAGGACTTCATCTGGGTGGAAAAGACGGCAATAGTCAAGTGGGATAAGACAATTCTTCCAGTAGAACAGGGCGGATTGGCACTAACCAATTTGACGGGATATTTCAGAGCTACATAGTTAAGACTCCTATACATAGCACAAGCAGAAAAAAAAAGTTATGTACTCACCATAACGTTCTATCCGAGTTGTTGCTTTTCATTTGTCCTCAACCTGCAGAAATACGGATCTGGTACGGATCTGACCTGGCCCCATTTTCCAGCATTGGATCCGAGCTCCAAGCTCCTCCCCTACCCATAATACCCCCATCTCCCTTCTCCCCTCAGATCAAGTTTGATGCCGACAGTAGCACCCCGACCTAACCAAGTGCCTAACACTCTTGCAGTAGTACCCTGAAAGCACTATAAGGAAGATAAAGGCTTACTAGAGAGGGGCTATGCCTCTTCTATCTGGTCTACATTACAGCCTACATAAGGGAGGGAGAAGGAGGGAGGGAAGGGTGAAGACAAATGAAAAGCAACAACTCAGAGGGAACATTATGGCAAGTACATAACCTTTTTATCTGAAGTTTTCATTTGATCTTCAACCTGTGGGACAGAGTCCCTAGCTACCAAAAGGCCCTGGAGGTCCTCATGGAAGCCAAAGTATGCCCTACCTCTGGACAGGAGATCCAACCTGTAATGCAAAATAAACATGTGCGATGATGCCCAAGTAGCTGCAGAGAAAACGTCATCCAAAGAAACCCTAGACCAAAAGACCATTGAAGTAGCCACAGACCTGGTAGAATGTGCCTTGACTGGACCTGGTGGAGATAATCCATTGGCTGTATGGGCCAGAGCTATGCACTGAGAGATCCAAAAAGCAATAGTTACCTTGGACACAAGTTTCCCTAGGAAAAGCTTAGAAAATGAAACAAAAAGCTGATCAGATTTACGAAAGGACTGTGTTCTATGCAAATAGAAATGCAATTGCCTAGGAACTTCAAGCAAATACAATTTGTACTTTCCCTTGTTCTGGAAGCTTGGAAAGAAAACAGGAAGATCGATGACCTGGTTAATGTTAGATTCTGAAGCCACTTTCAGAAGAAAGGAAGGGTTCCATCCATAAGGAAACCCTGTCTTTATGAAACACCATATAAGGGGGCTTGACAGATAAGGCCTGAATCTCAGACACACTAAGCCGAAGTAATAGCAACCAGAAAAGCTGTCTTCCAAGATCGGAATTGTAAATCCACTGTAGCTGCTGGTTCAAAAGGGGAAGTCACCAAGGCTTGTAGAACTAGAGTAAGAAGTTTGGAGGAAGCTAGGAAGCCGAATTGTCTCACATATGAAAATTGGAGAGAGATACCAGCTGAACCTTAACTGAAAAAAAACTGGCATCCTGATGAAAAATATCTGCCAGAAACTCCAAAATGGCAGGGACTGGAGCATGGAAAGGGTCCAAGTCATGCTGAGATGCCTATATTGAAAAACATTTCCACTTACTGGAATAAACCTTCCTGGTGGAAGATTTGTGAGCTGCTACTAAAATGTTCTTAACTGGAGAAGACAGCCCAGGAGTCCTAGCTATCACTGGAACTGGAGCAGCCAAGCCATAAGCTTCAGACTGAATAGTCTGGGTGGGGGATCCCTGAGGGGTGTAAGATCAGATCCAGAACTGGATCTAATGTCCAAGGAGGACACACTGCATGAAACCACAGAGAGGGGAACTAAACTTGGTGAGGGAAGAATGGGGCAATGAGGATTACTAAGCTCCCCAGCTGTTGAGCTTCCTGTATACATTTTGGGATCAGAGGAAGTGGGAGATAAGCATACAGAAGACTGGAGGAGCCAAGCATAAACTAGAGCATCCTCCGGAGAGGGGTTCAGAGTGAAAAACTCACTGGAGTTTGCGTTGGAAGGAGAGGCGAAGAGATCATAGCAAGGCAGACCCCACTTTAGAAAGATCTGTTCCGCTAGTGAAAAATTCAGAGACCACTAGTAAGGCATCAGAATAGATCTGCTGAGCCTGTCCACCAGAATGTTGGACCTCCCCCGAATGTGCGTTGCCACCAGAAAACGGCCAGTGGAGATTGCCCATTCTCACAATCTCATGGCTTCATGACAAAGGGGATAAGACCTGGTTCCCCCTATTTGTTGATGTACCAGACTACACACATGTTGTCTGTCTGGATGGTAATTGTCCCTTGCGGAAGATGGGCATGAAGAGCTTGCAACTCCAAGAGCACCAGCCTCATCTACAGGATGTTGATATGCAGATGGTTCTCCAGGGCAGACCATGTGTCTTGGACTGTCTTTACTATGAAATGCCCCCCACCCAAGTAGGGAGGTGTGCGTGGTCACTATGGTCATAGGGGTGGGAAGGATAAACGGGCAACCCAGAAGAAGGTCTGGGGATTGAAGCCACCAGAGAAGTGAATCCTTGCAGGCCCAAGACAAACGACCTGGATGAGATAATGACAGAACTAGCAGGGACCACTGGACAGCTAGGGTTCATTAAAGAACCCTCATATGCAGACGAGCCATGGGGATCAAGCTGATTGTGGTTGCCATGGACCACAACACCCAAAGAACGGACTCTGCAGAGAGATACTGGGTCTGAACAATGTACAACACACAATGTCTGATGGATTGAAGTCTGTCTGGAGTCAGAAAAATCTTGCCATGAGTGGAGTCTAACCAAGCCCCAATGAAATCTAGAACTTGAACCGGATCTAATAGGAACTTGTTGAGATTTACGGTTATACCCAGCTGGTGGGCGGTCTGAAGAAGGACATCACTGGCTTAACAGAGGCGATGCCTGGAGGGAGTGGAAAGGAGCAAATAGTCCAGGTAGGGGAAGACCTGGAACCCTGCAGCCACAGGTGAGCAGCTACCATTGCCATCACTTTGGCGAACAACCTGGGGGCAGGGGTGAGACCAAATGGTAGCACTCTGAGCTGGTACTGATTGGCCCCCAGCCAGAAGCGGAGGAACCTCTGAGAGCACCTGTCCATTTTGATGTGGTGGTACGCTTCCTGAAGGTCCACCGAGCACATCCAATCATTTCTCTGCAGGAAGAGCAAAATGGATTGGAGAGTGACCATCAAGAATTTTGTCTTTGCAACTGACAGGTTTAAGGCTGAACGATCCAGTATGGGTCTTAAGTCCTCTGTCGTCTTTGGCACTAAAAAGAACCTGGAATAGATGCCTGATCTGGAGTGATCTGAGGGGACGCGCTGGATGACTCATTTTTTGAGCAGCTTGGAGATTTCCACTGCTGCTTCCGCCTATTGCACTGGTGGAATATCCGGGTACAGCGAGAGATGTCCCTGACTGCCTCCAGAGACGAGCAGTCAGGCAATCCTTCAGGGCTGCTGAGTGGGTCTGTCTGAGAAGGAATCCTGAGACCCCTGGTTCCTCAGACCCCCTCTGCCCCGAGGACAGTGTCTGTCATATCCTCCTCTGCCTTTGGGGGAGGCGGAGTTCTAAGCATCATGGGAGTAGCCCTGAGACTTCCAGAACGACATCTTCTTCACCCCCCCACTGATTCTGGGAAAAGATCATTGTGGGGTTGAGAAGCAGATCCTGTTGGCAGACAAGGTCTTCCCATCTTTCTCACTCTCGACTAACGTTTTATAACATTTTTCCAAAAAGGGTGGAACCATCATAAGGGGCATTTGTAAAAGACACCTTGAAAAGCTCCGAGAATGCACAAAGCCAGAGACAGGTGTAACGCCTGTGCCAGCCACCCTAAAGGCACCTTCAGTAGCACTCGACAGGAGCCTCATAGAGGTGTTGGAAATGGAAATAAGGGTGGCCATATGGGAGAATACCTTCTTCTCTTCTACCGACATGGACCCTGGGGCAGACTCAGCGACCTCCTTGACCAGGTCCCACTGAAGTCTAATCACATGTGCCATGTAGTTCAGAGTACACACGGCAAATGTGGCTGAAGTGTACACATGCTTCCAGAAATGGTTCATGGCCCAAGACTCTCAGTCTGGTAGATGGACCATAGAGCTTTCCTGAGCAAGCTCTTTTTTGGTGGCCACTGCAACCACCATGTCATCAACCGGGGATCCTTTATACCAATGCTGTTTATCAAAAGGCACACTTAGAATCTTATTAGGGCACTTGGGGATGAGCTCCACCATGTTGGGTTCCTTCCATGCCTGAGATGTAATAAAATCCACAAGCGGATCTGCGGGAGGGGTACCCAGGAGGTAGAGGGTCCTGTGCTAAACACCTCCAGGAATAATGACTCATCTGGGCTGGGTCTTTGGACAGACCACCCCCCACGCTGGTATAGGACATCATCCGGGGGTGACCAGAGGGAACCCTCCCCTTCCTCTAAGTCAGTGTCTTTTGTGAGGGACTCCAATGGGGAGTCCAAGTGCCTCCTTTTACACGTACGTTTCCAAGAGAGCTCCTCAGGGGGGTTTCTGTGGAGGACTCGGAAACTTCTGGTCATTCCTATGGGGGACCTGCCTGGGAATGAGAGGCAACAGGCTGTCCTTGAGGGGCAGGATGGCGTAATCCAGCCCAGAAAGAGAGGGAGCCAGGATGGACTCCGAGGACGATAGCGTCAAGGGTCTCGAGCGAGCTGAGAGAACCCTCTCCACCATGTCAAAAGCAGATAGAGAATGAATCCTAGAAGCTGGGACCAAGGCTGGATTCTGTAACCCTCTGAGTCAACGGAAGATTAGGATCCGAGCCTCCAGGTGCCGAGACTCCAAGTGGAAGGGCAGACTCCAAAAACCTAGAAGTCAATGCCACCCCTTCGGATCTGGTGCCGAGGCTACAGCTCCAAGAGCCAGACGGCTCCAAACTAGTTGGAGCCAAACCACTCTGGACAATGGTCAGCATCAAGGTACCTGGTAAAATCAGCGCTGACCCCTTGATGACTATGACCCAAGTACTCCAAAGCCAGAGGTTGGATCAGAGAAGGAGCAATGGGAAGAAAGGTGGACTGCATGCTCCCAACCAAGGAGGGGGAGGTGGCAGGAAAGATTCCCACCTGGATCTGGGTCTAGATGAATTTCTGCATCATCCTGTCCAACTTGGCTTCAGAAAGGCTGCGGGTGGACTGGATGGAGGAAGCCACAGACATGGGTCTGGAAAGGGGCAGGGGACAGGCTGATAAAGGAGATCTGCCCCGAGAGACCTCAGGCTCTGGAGAAAAGTGGGGCAACCAGAGCCGAGGGGAGCTCAAGCAGGGAGCAGTGCGAGAATTAGCAGGGGGCTCAGTGGAAGAAGCATGGTTGGAGGACCGCTTCCTGGGCCTATTTCACTCTTTCTGTTGGTGATTCTCCCCATCCCTGGTCCTCTTAGTGGGAGGTTGAGTCCCAGAGGCTGGAGCGGAGGAATAAGCAGAAGTAGATGCAGAGGCCTCTGAGGAAGGTGGGGGAAGGAGGCCTTTCAAGATCAACTTGTTCTTCCTGTCAATCAATACGCGGGGGTTGAAGCCTATGTAGATCAAACAGGAGGTGTCCAGGTGTGGGACTCCCAGACAAAACACACAGTGTTGCCATCAGAAGGGGGGAGCTTATGGCCACACTCTGTGCATTTCAAAAACCCTGGCTTGGAGGTCTCTGCCATGGTAATGGACTACACTTGTGCGCGCGCGCACACACACACACACACACACACACACACACACACACTTAATGACAGGAAATAGGAGAAGGAAGGGAAAAAAAGCAAGGAAAGGAGCTTTTTTTTTTTTTTTTTTTTTTTTTTAATTACTGGACCGATGCCTGAGTGCAAGAAGGGTAGGGGATAGAATTAGAGCTAAAGGACTAAAAGAGTGAGAAGGAGAAGAACAGAAAAAAGTATTAAATTCAATCACCAGGAAGTTGGAGCAACAGACCATGATGCTGACTGGATGTGCGGCAACCAAGATCTGAGAGGAGGAGGGAGACAGGGGCATTTATGGGTAGGGGAGGAGCTTGGAGCTCGGATCCAATTCTAGAAAATGCGTCCAAGTGGGATCTGTACCGGATCCATATTCTCACAGGTTGAAGATCAGATGAAAACAACTTCAGATCTATAGTTCAAAGTGGAAAGGGATGATGATGAAGCATGGACAAACCTCAAGAAACAAGGAGAAACTGGGATTTTGGATGCAGGTCTTTAAGGAGAACAATAATAATCATGCAGAATATTACATCCGTAAAGTAGCAGAAAGTGTTCTAAGAACTAAACTAACATGGAAATAGAGAAAGGAGATTCTGCCGATAGGGATGGCTGCAATTAGGGATACAGACAATGGGCAAGAGGGGGACGGAATTTATTGGAGAAAACTGGCAGAGAAACCAAGGTATTGGGAAAAAATAATGAGAGGGAAAGATGACAGAATGGGAAGAGACCAAGAATTCATTTGGACTGCAGGTTAGAGATTGACTGATATCAGAGAACAGGCAAACAGAAAGAAACAGGGGGGTCCTAAAAGAAAGACAAGCACTGGTAGAGTTTTTAATGGAGCCTAGAATAGAAGGTGCCTTTAAAAAGCAATAATTAGTACAGCATATAAAATATTGCATGAGAACTAAGAATCAATCAGATGAAGCTAGAAAGGATTGGGAAGAGAGATTGGACAAGCAATTCGCAAAGAAATAATGGAAGGATATAGGTTGTTGTTGTGTCTTTCGGCTTTTCCTGGTTAGGGGTCGCCACAGCAGAACTCCGGTCCGCTAATGATTGGCAGTAGATTTTTACATGCCAAGTTGCCAGCTCTGATGCACAACATTCAACGAAGGTACGCCCATTCACGCATGTCTCCATGCAGAAGACACTCTAGCTGAGAATCGAACCGGACAGCGTCTTATTGTGAGGTGACAATGCTACCACAGCACCATCACCGCAGTTATGTCTCCCAAATATGCAACAAAATCTAGAAGATTTAGGATTTTTGCCTGGAAATGTTTACATAGATATATTTATACGCTAAGTAGACTCTAGAGAATTTTTCCTCATGCAGAAAGTAAACTTTGGAGGCGTGAAGGGAAGAAAGAGGTAATTGGGAACATATTTCTGGGAGTGTGGTGAGTTAGTGGACTTTAAGGATTCTCTGTGGGATGTACTATTGGAGAAGCTGGGTGGGCTGACTGGTCTGATGGGGGAAATTATTTTTCTGAGCTATGATACAGAATCAAAATTGCCTAGATGTGGTAAGGCCTTGATGTGTCTAATAATGGTGGCCGCCAAAAAAGCAATTACTAGAAAATGGAAATAAAAATCTAAACCAATTATACTGGAAGTAGTGAATATAGTAACAAAGATAAAACAACTGGAATTGAGATCTTTAGAAAAGGGTGGGAGCATACTACACAAGAAAAAAATGGGAATTGTGGGAACAATACATACAAGGGAGGAATGAGGTCTAAAAGACGGCAGGACTTAAATGAGCTGTGTAATGTTTGAGTGAGAAAGATTGGTTAGATTTAAAGTGATGTATAATGTTTGCAACTGGGAGTGTGTCAGTATGGTTTGTGATGTAAAATGCTTGCAACTAGGATTGTGTTGGTGTGGTTTGTTTTCATTTATATAAATGTAGGAGTGCCTATGTAGTAAATGATGGTTTAATAAAGATGCTTCTTGTTTAAAAACAATATTGCTTAGGTTGTATGACATATAGCAACATATGTGAAATACAATGTTTGTTATGCTAATATAGTTTGATTACTTTTATATGAATGTCAGAAGTGATAATTCAATTAAGGTGTTTGGGGAAAAAATAATTTCCTGTTATTATCTTTTTTTCTGTAGCAATTGTGGGTTTAGGGACCAGTTTGTATCCCCTTTTTTAGATTAAAATCACTAGGCCAACTTATTTTAATTGTAATCTTTGAGTGATCAGAGATAAATCTAAATTCTGTGCAGTAGTTTATTTGCACCTTAAAGAAAATCTCAGCTATCAAAAAGAAGTCAAGTCTGGACTTCAATTTATAACACAGAGTAGTATGTGAGTTTTGCTGCTAACTGATTTTTGCTCCGGTAGCAACAGGGGTCAAATAAGTTAGTCTGTTATTATGTCATTTACCACTAAAGAGGCCTGGGTGTGTTATGTTTTGCTTCAACTTGTTCTATCTGTTACGGGATCAATTATAGCATTCCAGTAACCTCCTATAATACAGTAATAGTTTGGAAATACAGTTAGAATATTACAGATTTCCACAATAAAGTCTTGTTATTTTGCACATGGACAATATAGATTCAAGAAAAGAAGTGGTTTCTGTAAACTAGAATTTTTAACTAAAAAAATAACACCATATTCTATTTATATCAGAGTCCTGATGTATAATTGTCTCCCTAAATTAATTTTTAATTAAAACAGCCACCCCTTACTATCTGTTTCACTACTTGACACTATTACTGTTTTTACCTATTTTTCTCCTTCTCATGCCTCCAATCGTCCTTTAATATACGAGTCTCTTGCATAAATATAACATTGGCATCTGATTTAAATGCCAAATGCATAAAACGTTTCCTTTTCTTTTTAGTTTGTATCCCTTTCACATTCCAGGAGTCAATTATCCACATCTCGATTTTCTTCCTATTTAATACTAACATGCTTAGATATCTTCTCCTTATATTCACACGAGCAACATTTTTTTAGTGTGAGCAAATATGTCTCTCTTCATGTAGCATTTAACTCTTCCAGCTCTACCCCTGTGCCTAACCACAAAATTACCTAGTCTGGAAGAGAACAGTTTACGAACAAGAGGTATGTTTATTCTTGTGCAAGTTAGTGTTAGACATTTCTTCAAAGCTCTAAAAAATGTTTTCAAAATCTATATACTATAAAAAACAAAAGCTAGGTACACAAAGATTAGCATCTCCTACCTGATCACCGTTCCTGTCTTGTGGCTCCCTAGTTTGAAAGTATCGCCCTGTTTCTGCCTTAGACATTGATTTAAGAGTTTCCTGAAGATTATTTCTTGAATTGCATTCTTTCATACGATTTAGTACTTCATGGATCGGATATATGCAATGACACCCTCCTATTTATTTTCATTTTAGGTAGCAATACATATACTGTGCAAACTCATGGTCATTGGTTTGAAAAGAAAAAAAAACAAAGTTTAGGCCTGAAAAACAATTTTCTAAAACTTGGTTCGATTCTCAGCTAGAGCATCTTCTGCGTGGAGACATGCGTGAATGGGCGTACCTTCGTTGAAGGTTGTGCGTCAGGGCTGGCAACTTGGCACGTAAAAATCAACTGCCAATCATTAGCGGACCGGAGTTCCGCTGTGGCGACCCCTAACCGGGAAAAGCCGAAAGACACACGCACAGTAATTCACTGTTCTGAAACACACTAATAACTGACCATTTAAGCGCTCTAGATGCCAAGGGAGACTGGCCAAAGCACCCTAGGATTAGTTATGACAAAATAGTAGTATTGCATTGGGATGACTCACCACTGGACCAGTAATCAAGGAGCCTCAATCTTCACTACTGGCATCAGTGGGGGATGTACACTGGGAGGATGACAAGAACAAACACAGTATTTCAGATGCAGTTCTCTGCATCAAGTGCAATTTCCCTTAAGAGCACATAGAGACAAGAGTCATTCTTTGGCTGGTTTGTCACTCTTTCTCCAGATCCCCAGTAAGATTCCCCACTGGCACAGCTATAGAGTTGACATCTCAGCTGAGTGGCCAAGCCAAGACCTCCAGCACCCTCTCTGTCCAACCAGTGCTTCATGTCCCTGTCCAAGTAGCTGACACACACACTCTATGAGGTTGATTTATGCATATACATACCTGGGAAAGGCTGGCACAAATTTACTAGCTATGCCTCCTTTTGCCCGGACTATAAGGTAGTTATCACTGCCAGCAGCCAAATTTAAGGCCCTTAAAGCGTGGCCAATCTTACTGTATAATAATATTAATAGTAATACAAATGGTAGTTTGACCAAGAACAAGGCTATTAAGAGTGGCCTGCACAGTGCCACCGAATAAATATATGCAAGTACTCAAAACTTAAATATCTCTACAAAGATCAGCCACAGTGAAAAGCTTAAAAATATTTAATAATAAATAATAAAAGAACAAGAAAATACTCAGTATATACTTACAGTGATATTTGAGTTCAAAACCACAAGAAATATTTAAAACAACATTCCAGAACAGTCTCAAATAACTAAAGAAAAACATCTAAACTGTGCTTCACTATATTCCTGACTGATTCTAAGAGCATTACTATACCCTAGTTAACTTGCTTAAGAGCAAGGCAGATGTGGTGAATGGATCTTCTAGTTGTCAGGTCCAAGACAGAATACAGAATGCTCTCTCTCTCTCTCTCCCTCTCCCTCAGAGAGTTCTCAAATTAATATCTCAAATATTATTGCTGGCATAGCTTGCAGAATTACATCATTTCTTATCATCTGACTCCATCCCAGGTACAACCCCCACTGCTGGAAGCTAGCAGTATTTAGCATCTACCTGTGAAAATACATAGATCCCAGATCTCTGGCAGATGCTGGAAGTCATAAAACAATTGCATTTCTTCATGCTTTCAAGACTGGTAATTACTTCACACTAAAGAAAATACTGAAAAGTACCCTAGTACACACATTCTCCCTCTCTAGCTGCCATAAAGTAATTTAATTTCAGCTATTTTCTGAAGTTAACCTCCTGAATTCCAGTTTCCACTTGTTACAATATATACATTTAAACAGTTACAATAGTGCATGTACATTTCTGTTCTTTTCCAGTAGGGCACACTGTGGATACATTTCAAGCACTTTGCAAAAACATTTTCAACACGTCTGTACAAACCTAGTTTGACATATACATGACATACAGTTCTAATACATTTGTAACACAAGCATCTTATATAAATCATGTTGATATTCACAAATGACATATAATTACTTACAAAATTACAGATAGCTGTGCTGGCAGTATCTCCATTTGTCACACTTCTACATAAACCATGCTGTTATTCACAAATGACATAACTGTTTACAAAATTCCAGCTAGCTGTACTGGCAGAATCTCTCTCTACTCTTCCCCATTTATCATGTACCTCACTAGACACACACAACAGCTGTAAAGGCCACAAAAGTACATCAAAAAGAGGATCCTAGGCCTTAAAAACATGCCCTACATGGACAGACTCAAAATATTCCAGCTATTCTCTGTCTCATATCGTCTACTAAGAGGCGATCTCTGCTTGACTTACAAAGCAATGTCCGACCCACTTCTGTTAGAAATGCTACATCTAAAGAAATCCCAGTCCCTCCACACCACATGCTACAGAGACCACAACCTCATTATCACAATCAACAGAATATGCTGGAGGGTCAGGTTCATAACCCAGAGACTGCCCATGTATGAGCATGTCAAGCAGAGCACCTCACTGGCCCTCTTCAAGAGAAATCTTGATGAGTGGATGGGAAATAGAATGTTCACCCCGGAGATCACTCCAGTGGCTCTTTCTTGATAGAAGCACTGGGAACTAACCGACAATGCCAGGGCACTTCTATGGGCTAGGCTTGTAAAGGCTCCAGGGCCATTAGCCTAGTATACACCTATGAACCTATGCATCAAAAGGCATGTCATACTAAAATAAAGATTAACTGTAGATCTTTAACACTATTTAAACAGCATCAAAACATACATTTCCCAATGCAGGAACAGGAATAATATGCTCTATAAAGACACCTGTGATTTTTATTTATTTAACATTTGTTTACTGAGGAAGTCAGACTGGGCAAATTTGCCCATTTTCAGCAGAGGCCCAGGGAGAAAAGCTCCTCATAATAACATAACAGCAGTATTTTAAACAATAGAGAAACAATCAGAGAAATTATAGCAATAAATCGCATAGTAACACATATCACAGTTCAAGTTAGTAATAAAGCTAGCAGGATCACTTAGTAACACATACTTTGGCAGTTACACTTAGTAACAAGAAATCATTCAGTGGAGTAGTCTCTCAGAGATACAGTAGCTTAATATACAATGGATTGGTGTATCAGATGCACCTTTTTGGTACTGGAAATTGTTATGCTTAATGTTATAAATACATAGGATCTGTAAGCAAATAGAGATATATTGAAAGTGGAGAGTAGGGAAAGACAGAGGGGGAGGATGGGAGCAAGCATAGAGATACAGTGAAAGTGGAGAATAGGAAGAGAAAGGGTGAGAAGGGAAGAAAAGGGTTCAGCCTAGTGAGGAGCAGGAGTATAACCAGTTGTCATTTAGTTGGGACTTCAGCAGTTTTTTTAGAAATGCATTAGGTTTGCTGTGTTTAGTATGTTCTGGGGGGTGGAGTTCCATGATTTAGTTACGTAGTTAGAATATTGTGATCCTTCAAAGCTGCTGTTGGATTTTGTAACGGAGTAGTAATTTTTTTTGAGGATCATAGAGTCCTGCTATTGAGGTGGGTTTTTACTAGGTCCTGCAGGGATGCACATTTGTCGGGTAGGTAAACTCTTGAATGGGCTATGGTAAGTTGGTTTAGGGTTAGTAGGTTGGGTAGCTCTACCATTTAAGTTGTTTCAGAGCAAGACGATGGGTTCTGTAGGGCAGATTAGCGGCAAATCTGGCTATCTTATGGTAGCATGACTCAAGTCTGATTTTTTGAGATTAGTAAATATATGGGAGGTGTACAGTAAAGTGGATAGTAGATGAGTCCTGGCAATAGTTTATCTGGAAGAGTTTAAGAACGGTTTTATTCTGTAAAGGGAACCTAATTTAATGTGGGGCTTTTTGATGGCATGAGATACAAGTTTGTCAAATTTTAATTTATCTATAATGATACCTAGTAGTTTAGTTTCTGAGGTGGGTTTGATTAGAGTGTGACTGGATGATGTGAATGCAAAGTCATGGTGGGGGGAGTTTGTTTTGTGACACTGGTTAGGGAACAGCATTAGTTTGGTTTTGTTGGGATTAAGTATGAGCTGGTATTTTTCTAAGAAAGACTCGAGAGTAGTAAAAGATTTTTGAGTACCGTCTTAGTTGTTTTAGGGTAGGAGTGGTGCAGATGACACTGGAGTATGATGGAAGCAAGGTTAGTAGCTTTGTGCAGGTTATTGCTCAGAACTGTGAAGAGTAGAGATCCAAGAATTGAGCTTTGTGGAACACCTACTGTAATGGGAAGTGGGGAGAAGAGGTCATCTTGCCATTTGACTGATTGATAGCAGTCAGATAGGTAATTCTGGAACCAAAAGAAAGTGTTTTTAGAGATGTCAAGTGATGCAAGCTCATGTAGTTATTGTTCATGGGACACTGTGTCAAAAACCTTACCAATTAAACCTGTTGAGAATTTATTAAGGTTTTATCATCTGGCAATTCTTTAAAGATTTTTGTAAACACCACTTTTGCTTCTTTCACTGTTTCAAGCACGCGTTTAAACTTGTTACAATGAAAGACTAATGTGTTTGGGTACTTCATCTGGAATTTGTTTTTTTGGCTATTAGATGAGCACAAAACAGAGACAGTTGTTGTCTTTGTTGCTTTATTTGGAAGGGTAGGTCCTGTGCAAATATCTTGCTGCCTTTCCATGTATGTTTTTTTTTTTTTTTTACTGCCAAGAAAATTATTATAAACATTTTACTGCTAAGAGAATTATTATAAACATCTTGGTGATTGAGGAATTTTGCAAAAATTTGTCTGGGTATATCTAAGCTTTGTGTTTTGCAAATCACTCAATGTGCTCTTTCAATCATCATCTCACCAGCTTCTGAATCTTTTTCTAAAAGATAGCCCATGATTCGTTTTATTGTTTCTAGTAAATGTGCTTGTTTGTATTTCTCTGGGATGCCTCAAATTAATATATTGTTCCTTCTGCTTCTTAACTCCAAGTCAATGATTTTTTGTTGCATTTCTTAAATCTTTTTAGCATTTATATCATTGTCTTTTTGGATTTGGTTTATTTTTAACTCATTTTTGGATATTTTAGCCTCTGTGATGTCTAGTCATGAAGCTATTTGACTTAATGTGTGTCCAAACTCTGAAAGTTGGTCCAAGAAGTTTTGAATGGCTATTTGTAGAGGTAATAGTGCAAATTTTAGGTAATCTAGGATGGGTGTTTGCTCTCCTTTTGATTTTGTTGAGAGTTTCAGGTTCTCTTGTAGCTTTGTGGTACTCTGCCTTTTGGTTATGGTTTCTTTTTTAGGTGTAACCACTTGCGAGTTTGTGGTTTTAATTGTTTGTGCTTCCATTATTTCAGCTTCGCTAGACAGGCCGTTATCTCGTGCTCATTCTTGTATGGTATTCTTAGAAAGTTTGTTTTGCCCTTTACAGGATACTAAGTTTAGTTCTTCACAAGAGGTGTCCGCTTGGTCACCGGTGTATTATTTATTAATAAAAGCTCTTTATATCTTATTTTTCATGTTTTTTTTTCTTTGTCGGTTTGGTTAGCTCAGTCTTCCCTTTTATTTTCCATTCCTGCTGTATTGGGTCGTTATCTTGTGTTTGTTCTTGCATGGTATTCTTAGGGAAAAAAGTTTGTTTCACTCTTTACAAGATACTTGGTTTAGCTCTTCACTATAGGCATCGTTTGGTTGTCAGTGTGATATTTATCATTAAAAATTTTTTTCAATCTTTTTTTATTTTATTTTTCATAGCTTTTGTTCTTCACTTTGGTTAGCTCGGTCTGCCATTTTATTTTCCATTCAAATGTAGACCACTGTATCAGGCAATTATCTTGTGTTTATACTTGCATGGTGTGTTTCAAATGAAATTTGTTTTATATTTTCCAGGATACTCAGTTTAACTTTTCATTGAGGGCGGTTTTATAGTTGTGGGGGTTTTATTCATCGAAAAGAGTTTTTTTGGACCTAAACTTCATGGCTTACGTTTTTTTTTTGTTTTTTTTTCTTCAGAGCTGCGCTGTTAAGGTGTTCACCGGATCTCTGCCATCTTGGAACCTCCCACATCCCCTCCTTTTTTATATACTTAAAATAGTGCCTTAAGCAACTTGCCTGCTTCTGTAATCTGCAGCACCATAGCAAAACAATGGTAAAAATTTAAATTGTGTTTTGCAAAAAGCTGAATGCCACTAAACTAGCATTTTCTGGTTACATGAAATCATGGTGAAGTCAGTAAAATGTTACTGCAGTTAACTATGAAAGAATCAGGTTTTTTTATGGATTAGCTAGAAAAAAGAAGTATAACGTTCCATGTTAGTTGTCTTCATCTCGCCTTCTTTCTTGCTTGTTTGGGATCAGAGCCGACCCTCGGCTCCGACTCGGCCATCTTCTATAGCTCAAGAGCTGTTTACTGGCTCGAGGCTATCCCTTATTCCATGATGCCTAGCGCTACCTACCCAGATCTCATTTGTAATAGCTAACCCCAGACATAGCAAAGAATCAACCTGCCCAAACTAACAGGTTGAGCATACCTGTCATACTCTCTAAGTCAGTAGAGGAAACAACCCAGAGAATACTCAGCCGGTGAAGCCTGAACTCCTCTCGGTCCAACAGGACAGGGGGATGGAGGGGGGGACGCAAGAAAGAAGGCTAGATGAAGACAACTAACATGGAACATTATGGTAGGTACATAACTTCTTTATGTTAAGTTGTCTATCTCGCCTTCATTTCTTGCTTGTTGGGACAGCGTCCCTAGCACCTACGATCCTGGGTGGCTCATTGGAACAGACTCTTCAGAACAGTGGAACCAAAGTTAGCTCTATTCCTGGAGACCATGTCTAACTTGTAATGAGAAATAAAGGTATGAGGATTTGCCCACGTGGCAGCAGCACAGATAAGAGTCCATGGGCAACCTAGACTGGAAGGCTTTGGCCAAAGCCCTAGTAGAATGACCTTTCGGTTTGGTAGACAATTCTTTGTATCTTAGTTGATAGATGAAGATAATGTGAGACAATCACCTGGACAGCGTCACTTTGGAGACTGGGAGACCTTGTTTGCCCCTAGCATAGGAAAGGAAAAGTTGATCCAACTTCCTTATATCCTTCGTTCTATGCAGGTAAAAGTGCAATTGTCTATGAACATCCAAAAGGTGTAATTTGTATTCTGCCTTGTTGGTGTAGTTAGGGAAAAACACTGGAAGGTCTTTGGATTGGTTTAGATTACTTTCTGAGCAGACCTTAGGAAGGAAGGAGGGATTAGTTCTCAGAGCAACCCTGTCCTTGTGAAAAGCAAAGTACGGAGGACAAACACTTAGTGCTTGAAGTTCCGAGACTCATCTGGCTGAGGTAATAGCTACCAGAAAGAGAATTTTCCAAGATAAAAACTTAAGGGAGCAGGATGCTGCCGGTTCAAAAGGGGGCATAATCAAGGAGGTTAGTACCAAATTAAGGTCCCAAGGAGGAGGGGGATCTCTCACTGGGAGCCTAAGGAGAGTAGTCCCTCTGAGAAAAGCTTTACACAGCTTATGAGACATAATATTTAGATTAGAAAAACCAACATGAAAGTTAGAGATGGCTGCTAGTTGAACCCTGATTGTGGCAGAAGCGGACCCAGAATGAAAAAGCTCTGTTAGGAACTCCAGGATTTCGTTAACTGGGGCTGAAAAGGGATCTATGTTCCTAGCCTCTGCCCAACAAGAGAAACATTTCCATTTGCTAGCATACATCTTCCTAGTAGCCGATTTGTGAGAGGAGACAATAATCTCACGCACAGCCGGGGAAATGCTGGGAAGCCTGGCTAGGGTTGGAATTGGATAAACCAAGCTGTGAGCTAGAGTGTTTGGAGGGATCGATGCAGCTCTCCTGATTGATGAATCAGCAGGTCCGGAATAGGATCCAGAATCCAGGGCTGCTCGAGGAGGTAATGGTGCAGGAACGGAAACCAAATCTGTCGAGGTCAGTAAGGAGCAATGAGGATCATTTTGCAACCCAACGATATAGCTTTCTGTATGAGTTTGGGTATAAGAGGGAATGGCGGGAAGGCATAAAGAAGTCCCTGAGGCCAATCGTGGACTAGAGCATCTCTGGGAGGGTGACCGGGAAGCAGTAAAAGGGAGAAGTAGTTGCTGCATTTGGTGTTGAAGGGGGTTGCAAACAGATCGCAGCAAGGCTGTCCCCATTTGCGGAAGATCAGATCCACAAATACCTGATTCAGAGACCACTCGTGAGGCATGAAAATAGCTCTGCTGAGCCTGTCCGCTAGGACGTTGAACTTCCCAGGGATGTGTGTCGCAATTAGAAATCGTTGGGAGGAAATCCCCCACTGCCAGAGTCTGAGTGCTTCTCGACATAGGGGGTAGGACCTGGTTCCGCCATGCTTATTGATGTACCACACTACTGACATGTTGTCTGTTTGAATTGCAATGGTCCCAGGAGGGAGGGAGGGAGTCCTGAATTGCTTGCAACGCTAGTAGCATGGCTCTCATCTCCAAGACATTTATGTGCAGATGGTACTTGTGAGGCTGCCAAGTGCGTTGGACTGTCCTGCCCTGATAATGCCCCCCCCACCCTATCAGTGAGGCATCCATGGTCACTGTGGCAACCGAAGGGGGCTGGATGAATGGTCTGCCCTGAGACACTATAGGGGAGACCATCCACAAGGAAAGGTGTCTTTTGCACGTTTCTGTAATCATGATCATGTGAGACATGGGGAGCTGTTGAAAGGACCACTGTGTGAAGAGAAGCCACTGAAGGATTCTCATGTAAAAATGGGCCAGAGGTAACAGAAGAATTGCCGCTGCCATAGAACCCAGAGTTTGAAGGACCAACCTGACTTGTACCCTTTTGCATTGCATGAGGATCTGAACTTGCTGCCGAATTGTGGCCACCCTGTCTGGCAGCAGTCTTGCGGACATATTTCTTGTATCTAAATCTGCTCCTATATAGGTAATAGATTGACAAGGCAACAAGGCAGATTTTTCAAAATTTATAGTAATGCCTAGCTGGGCACAAATTGCGATTGTATAGTCCCTGGCTTGAAGAAGTTGATGCCTGGTAGTAGCAGTAAGGAGCCAGTCGTCTAGATAAGGAGACACGTGGAATCCTTAACGCCTCAGGTGAGCCGTGGCCACTGCCATGCATTTGGTGAACACCCTGGGGGCTGTGGTGAGAACAAAGGGCAGAGTGCTGAACTGATAATGACTGGCTCCCAGCCGAAAGTGAAGGAATCTCCTGGAGCGCCTGTCCATCTTGATGTGATAGTACGCATCCTGAAGATCTATTGAGCACATCCAATTGTCCTGACCCAAAAAGGGTAGAATGGACTGTAGCGTGACCATCTAAAACCTTGTTCTTTGAACAGACTTGTTTAGTCTGCTGAGATCCAATACTGGTCTCCAGTCCCCTGTCTTTTTTGGCACCAAAAAGAACCTTGAGTAAGTTCTGGATCCGAATTGGTCTGCCGGGACTTCCTGGATAACTCCTTTTTTTCTAGCAATCTTGAAATTTCTATGACTGCTTGGGCCCTCAGATTGGGTGGAACATCTGGAAGGGATTTGCTTGACGGTAAGGGAGGTTGGAAGAAGGGAATTACATAGCCTCCGGATATGATTGAGTGTACCCATTTGTCTCGCGTAATGTTTTGCCAGGCTTTTGGGTACAGTGAAAGTCTTCCCCCAACTGCCTCCAGAGGCGGGCAGCCGGGCAACCCTTCAGGGATGCTGGAAGGGCTTGTCAGAGAAGGATTCTCTACTGCCCTGGTTCTGCGGACCCCCTCTGCCCTGAGGGCGGCGTCTGTTGTTGTTGTTTCCTCCTCTGCCCCTGGAGGAAAAATCACTACGTGTATCAGGCGTTGCTCCCTGGGATTTCCGAAGCCACATTTTACCACTCTTCTGACCTTTGGGATATGGTCTGGAAGGAGTGGAAAAATGGACTCCCATGGCAGAGAGAGTCTTGCCTTCCTGTTCACACCTAGTGAGAGTGTCTTTCACCTGTGGTCCAAAGAGAAATGAATCGTCAAAGGGAGTGTTGGTGAATGACGCTCTAAAGGGTTCCGCAAAATTACATAGCCGCATCCATGCGTGTCTCATAAGGGCCATGCCTGTACCTGCAGCTCTACTCGCACCATCGGCTACATAGGAAAGGAGTCTCATGGAGGAGTTAACTACCAAATTAAGAATCGCCAGCTGAGAAGCCACTTTAGCTTGAGCCCCTTCAGCTGATGGATCCTGGAGGGTATATCTCCAAGCTCTTTCAGGAGATCCCTCTAAAGCCTGGTAAAATGGCATAAGTAATTCCGTGACCTCATGGAAAATGTCGCTGAAGCAAACATACACTTCCCGTATCTATTCATGGTCCTAGTCTCCTTTTAGAAGGATGGACAGAGGAAGAAGTTTCCGCTAACTCCTTTTTAGTGGCCGCTGTTACTACCATGGCATCTACGGGAACACCCTTGGTAAGGAACTGTTTATCAGGGGGTGCAGTGATAAACTTGCCGGGTCTCCTAGGGGTTGGTTCCACTGTATCCAGGGCTGACCAAGCCCTTCGAGCCACCACTGGCATTAGTGGATCGAAGGGCGGAGACACCCAGGAGGTGGAAGGGCGGGAACCGAACACATGCAAGAATACGGATTTGTCCTCGGTAGGGGCTAGGGTAGTCCAGTTCCCCCTCTGCTTAAGTATTTCTAGGATGTCCAAAAAGGAAACATCTTCAGAGGGGGATGTCGGGGACCCTTCCGATTCATCCAAATCCGTATCTGAAGTGACAGACTCAGGAGAGTCAATGTGCTTCCTCTTGCACTTCCTCTTCCGAGGGGCCTCCTCTGAATGATCAGGGGAGACCTCGGAAGAAGAGGAAACACCCAATGGGGTGCTCTGCGGTGCCGGTTCCCCACGCTTGGGGTCTGGAGGAGGGACAGAAGTTGACGCAGGCACTACAGGGGACAGAGCCAGTGGGGTCGAACGTGGAGCTGACTCAGAGGCCAGTACACTCCTCATGACTTCAAAGGCATCCCTGCCACAATGTAAAGAAGGCTCCGGTTCTGAGGAAACCAGAATCCTCCTCCGCACCGAGGGAGACAGCTCTGAGGCAGATGTAGGAGGCGAGCTCAACTGCGCCGATGCTTCGAGAGGCAGAACAGGGTCAGACAAGGGTCCGATGCCACTCGCCCCCTTGGAGCTGACGAGGGAGTCTCGGCACCCAGATCCCTTGACGGAAGGCACCATCAAGAGGATCGGAGCCAACTACGGAACCAAAGGGGAAATCGTTATCGGTGTCGACGGTTCCTCGATTTGAACCCCAACTCACTCTGACTCCGAGCTCAATGGAGTCGGAGGAGGAACATTGATGGAAGCGGACGGAGCTGACACCTGTTGAGGAGAGCTGGATAACATTTTGGCCAGTGCCTGCGACTTCAACAACCTACTGACCACTCTTTTCCATGTCGTGATCCGAGAGTCTACAGGACTGAGAGGAGTGGGAGGATCTGTGACTGTGGTCACTCTGCAACAGGGGAGACCGAGGAGCCAAATGTACAGACTCTAGAGAAGGGGACCTCAGTCTCTTGTGGGTCCGAGATGGCTCCAAAGGTACTGGTGGAGCCGACGGGGAGGCAGTCTCCTCAGTTCCATCCGGAACTGAAGTAGTAGGTAAGGCTTGGGCCAATGACGGCTCTGAGCTGGGAGCCGACGATTTGGTCGGTTTAGGAGATTTCACCGGCTGAGCCTTGGCCGGTGAATCCTGGGGCTTAAGTAGACCCCTCAAGATAAGCTTATTTTTGTGCTCCTGCAGAACCCTTGGGCTGAATGCATGGTATACAGAACAAGAGTCCTGCAGGTGCACTGCGCCTAAGCAATAGACGCAAGAAGTGTGCCCATCTGTCAGAGACATTTTCTGACAGCACGAGTCACACTTCTTGAATCCAAACACCTTGGATTCTTTAGACATATCCAGTAGAGAAACACTACCTTACACTGAAAAGTTTTTGGCCAAAGGGCCGAACAGCAAAAAACTACAGACACTAACTTAACCAAAAACACATTAAACTACAGTTAAGAAGTTTTTTTTTTTTTTTTTAAAGCTAGGAAGCCTCTAACTTAAACGGCTACCTATGAGTTAAAATGAGAAAGGCTTAAATTAAAACGCTACCTACAAGAGGGATAGGAAGGGGGGGACTCTCTAATTTAAATTAGTTCTAAAGGAAAACTACAATTACACTAATACAACAAATTAATGACTATGTTGAAAACTATAAACTAACAAAAAAGAACCCTAATCTGATAGAAAAGTAGTATAATAAAACTTACACGAGCCTAAGCCAGTAACAACGAACCTCGCAGATGAAGCGGCAAACGAGATCTGGGTAGCTAGTGCTAGGCATCATGGGATAAGGGGTAGCATCGAGCCAGTAAACAGCTCTCGAGCTATAGAAGATGGCCGAGTCGTGATCCCCAATAAGCAAGAAATGAAGGCGAGATAGACAACTTAACATCATACATTTCTTCCGTTACATTTTATGCTTGCTATTACGATTGTGGGATGATTAACACTGACATAAATTTGTTCACTGATTTTTCTGACAGTCTTTAAATATTCTTTTTTTAAGAAATGTCTAACTATTTCTGTCTGCAACTTCAGAATTATGGATCTCTGAGTCAGTATTTATAAGAAACGGGGTGTGGGATGCAGGTGTGGGACATGCTTCCATACATAACTAAATATTCCTTTTTACTGTATCTGATGTGATCTGGTAGTTCGATGTATGTTGGTTTCAGTGTGCAAGAGTTAGTTCTGGTTATATAATCACCACAGACTTTAATATGCTGGCTTTTAAGTGACTAGATTATCAGTTCCTCTGCTTTGTGCATGCTGAGTGCAAGGAGAGGATCCTGCTCAATCACTGCTCGAACTGGATTAAGCAGCTAAACAGAAAGTGGAAAAAATAAATGTCTTTTCTGTGTTGAACACTTTAAATACAGTTCACTCAGTGATTGAAAAGGCAGTTATGTTCAGAAATTTGTATTACATCATTTTTGTCTGACACAAGAAACCTCTGGAACTCCCTATGGTTTTACTAGTCTAGCTCTCGCATATAAATTTATACATTGGAACCTCTCATTATATATGTATAGTATATAATATGAAACGTTTGTCTTTCATACACTGGGAAACTATAGTTTTCCTGTCTTAGTGGCTCTTCTCACTCTATACTTAAGTGATTAACCATATGCAAGACGCATGAAGCAGCATCCTTACTTTGGGGGAGAACAAATATCTTGAATGTAAACTATATTTTGAAACATAGGCTCGGGTTGCATCAGTGTTCATTAATAAGAACTCTAGTCTTTCAGTAGGTCACAAGATAGATTGCTCTCATCAATATTAGAGGCTAGTGGGAACTTCTGAATATGGTTTATGTACTCTATGTATGTAATAACCTGTACACTGACTGCCTTGTAGTTATCTATAAACGTATGAGGGATAGTGGAAAATGATTTCGGGGGTGTTAGCATTTTTTCTTCTAATCACAGAGTACTGACTGGGCAGCGGCTATAAAAGGCTCTTCTAGATGAGGTTGTTACTATAAGAAAAAATATTTTCCATGTGACAAAATTTCTGACTGGCTCTATGGTGCATATGAATATAGCCCCGACTATGACCAAGGTGATCAGGTTTGATAAGTAGCCCTGGTGCTTCCAAGACAGGAAGGGTGAGGAGTGAAGGGGCGTGGTCCATTCACTGATCCTTGGTGGGGTGTGAACAACTGGGAGCACATAGGGTAGTTACAACTTCCCTAATAAAGTTCAGTGAAACCACCTCCTGTGCTTTGCGGAGGGCAATGCTGTATGAAATGAATGCCTTTTGCAGACGTGAAGGGACATACTTTGCAGCTATTTTACATGTCCCCTCTTCATGCTATGCCAGCTGTGCTGGAGGATGTTAGGACCGCATACAAAAAAAAAAAACATGAACCTCCCTCCAAGACTGTCTGAATGATGACCCCTCTCGTTTTACCCTTACCCTGCTGATGGGATACAAATTGGCTGAATGGCCAGAAGGGGCTGATAACTGACTGGCAGTGGGTGCAAACTGATTCCTGCAAAAATGCTCCTGTGCTTGCTGACTATCATGTCCCCCCCTAATGAGACCCAACTCATTTTTTTCTCTTACCCAGGGCTTTCATCCAGGATCAGGGTGTAAGCTGTTAGGATAGGCCATCATTCAGGCAACCATGAGAGAGTGCATTATACCCTCACACGCATCCTGGTAATGATGACATTTTAAGACAGCATAACCCCACCCTGGTAATGAAAGTGTTTTCTAACAGCATATATTAGTGGGTGGGTGAGAGGCATGAGATCTGTGTCACCACAGAGGCTTACAACGTCTTCCGCATGTGAATGTAGTGAATCCATCCTTCTGCATATCTGCACTGACCATTACCAGAGGATGCAGGATTTGTAAACCTAATGCCTGCAGCAGCCAATCATCTGCATCTTCATCAGTGCATAGCTAACTGTCTCATCCTCTCACCAGGATAGGCACATAAATCCTATCCTGCTAGCTTCATCATGGGCCCAAGCAGCTAATTAAATTCTAGTCACCTGGGCCACAGTCAGGGCTTTAGCCCTCTCCACCACAGGCGATGGCAAGAGCAGTTGTTTCTCCTTTCAAATAAGAAACCATCGCAAAAGGGAAACTGAACACACAAGCATCTAATGCAAAACAAAGGCAGAAGAAGCCTACCTAACTGTTCAGTGAGACTCTGTTGGTCCAGTGGCAATGCCAATCACACAGAATACAGGCGCTCCTGGGTTCAATCCCCAAATAAGGGTTAGTGTTTTCTTTTATCACTGAGTTAATACACTACTACTGGCTTAATCATTTGTTCTGCAATGGATGCTTGTGTGTTCAAGATCACCACTGTGGTGGTTTTCTAGTTGGAAGAAGAAAGAACTGCTCTTGGGGAAACCAGGTAACCAACTGTCCAGTGACTCCTTTTTGATCTAGTGGCAGTGACAACTGCATAGAATGTAGAGGGTCCTGGGTTTAATCCCCAGACAAGGGTCGGTATTTTCCTTTCTCATTGAATTAATACAGTACTAGGTTAACTGTTTGTTCTGCATTGAATACTTAAGTGTTTAAACTTACCATTTTGATGGTATCCAAACTGAAAACAGAAACAACCACTCTTGGGGAAACCAATTACCTAAATGTTCAGTGACTCCTTGTGAGTCCAAAAGTAGCTTTCAACTGCACTGAATGCAGAGGGTCCTTGGTTCAATCCCCAAAGTGTCAGTGTCTTCCTTTCTCATTGGGATGTTAATAAAATACTAGGTTAATCATTTGCTTTGTACGGTATATGCTGGTATGTTCAAAACTACCAGTGTGATGGTTTCTTAGTTGAAAGTAGAAACAACTGCTCTTGGGGAGAAACCAGGTACCCAACTATTCTTGGAGAAACTAGGTACCATACCGTCCAGTGACTCCTTGCTAGTCCACTGACAAAAGCATGGAATACAGGGGGTACTGGCTTAAATTCCCACAGAAGAGTCACTGTTTCCCTTTTCACTGAGTTGTCAATAAACTACTTAACTAATCATTTGTCATGAACTGGATGCTTGTGTGTTTGCAGTCACCACTTTGCTGTTTTCTTAGTTGAAATGAGAAAACTGCTCTTGGAGGAAATCAGGTACTTAACTGTCCCAGTGGCTCCTTGTTGGTCCAGTGGGAATGACAACCACAAGGAATACGGGAGAGGGGTGTCCTAGGTTAAATCCCCAGACAAAGATCAGTGTTTTCCATTCTCACTGAGTTGTGCATACAATACCTGACTAATCATTTGCTGTGTATTGAATGCTTGTGCGCCTAAAATAACCTCTGTGGTGGTTTCCTAGTTGAAAGGATAAACAACTGCTCTTGGGAGAAACCAGGCACCTAATCGTCCAGTGGCTTCTTCTTGGTCAGGTGAAAGTGTCAACTGCATGGAATGCACTGTGTCCTGGGATCAATCCTCAGCCAAGGGTCAGCATTTGACTTTTTTGTTGAACTGTTAATACAATACTAAGTTACTCATTTGTTAACCTCAATCAAAGTTTGTGGAGTATTTGTTCTTCATTTTCTTTCTACTCAATGCGAGTTTGAAGGTGTGGGGGGGGGGGGGCAGAGAGGGGTACTGTCCATGGCCTCAAACAACCTAGCTACCAGTATGGAGGATGGCATAATTTATTTTAAACCAGCAGCAACTAAGCCTTCAAGGTAGAAAAGTGGTAATACAAGCACAAACAAGAAAATATCTCTTACCTTGGTGGGAAGCTTACTAGTCACAACCTAACACACTTAATCTCGAGAGTTTGCAGTCTGTGTATTATACGGTGGATTTTTATTAAATTTTTATGAAATTTTGTTTTTAGAGATTTCTTAGCCAACATTATTTATTTCCATTTGGAAGCGTTGGTGGATTTGGAGTTTTTTTTAGTTTGTCGCTTCTTATTTCAAAGTTTTTTCATAATTCATTTTAAACCAGCAGCAACTAAGCCTCCCAGGTAGAAATGTGGTAATACAAGTGTGACGCCCATGTACTGGCCCAGTAATCAAGAAACTTCAATCCTCAACACTAGCACCAGTGAGGGACGTGCACATTGGGAAGGATAACAAGTACACACACACACACACACACACACACACACACACACACACACACACACACACACACACACACACACACACACACACACACAAACACAGAAAAGTGCAATTTCCCTTAACAGCACACAGAGATCACAGTCAGTCTGGGGCTGGTTTCTCCCTTTCTCTCCAGATCCCCAATAAGACTCCCCACTGGCACAGCTATAGGGTGCAGATCTCAGCAGAGTAGTCAAGCCAAAACCTCCAGCACCCTTTCTGTTCAACTAGTGCTTTGTGTCCCTGCCCAAGAAGCTGAAACGCACACACTTTGAGATATGAATTATATACAAACACACAGATGCTCCTGGGGAAGGCTGGCAAAGGTTCTCCAGCTATGCCCCCTCCTGCCCAGACTATAAGGTAGAAATCACTGCCACCAACCACTACTTATCAGTTATTATAAAGCCCTTCCCAAAGGGTGACCAATTCCACTGTATACTATTACTGTTATCCAAATAGTAAGTGTAACCCAGGGCTAAGGCTATTGGAGTGGCTGATGCAGTATCACCAAATACATGCAAGTACTCTAGGAGCTTAAATTATCTCTACACAAAACAGCCACAGTTGAAAGGTTTAAAAATATTTAATAATAAATAACAGTAACAGAAGACAATACTCATCAATTCAACAGTGATGATAAAAGAGTTCAGAGATCACAGGAAAATACTTTAAAATAATATTGTAGTATAGTCTCACATAAATAGAAAACAGCTAGACTAATTAGCTATATTCCTATCTGTCTCTAAGAAAAACTATGTTTTAAATTCTACTTCCAAGGCAAAGTGCTGGTGAGTTGTTGTTAGCTTCACAACAAAACACAAAATGCTATTCTTTTTTCTGTCCTTAAATTGATAATACACAGTGCTGCTGAGTAATTTCAGATTACATCATTCTTGTCGCTTCTCTGATTATTTCCCAGGCTAACAGAATTCAAAATTGAACATGTCTTTGATCTGCACCTGCCAGGAAGCCACAGCAATAAAAGACACTTTACACGTGAAACCTACTAATTATCTCTGTCTTAGCACAATAGAAAGAATTTCTAGCTCAGACATCCTGTCTCCGAGCTTGAGATCAAACACAGTAGTAAAATCATTTACTTATCAGCTTTCTTCCAGCAGGGTGCACTGTTGTTACATTTTTGGAAGCTTCAGAACATAACACAGTTTTCTTACATTTGTTACACAAGTCTGTGGATCATATTAATATTTACAATGACATAGAATTATTTACAAAATTCTATCTAGCTAGGCTGGCAGGCTTCCCAATTCCCCCCATACAACTCAATCTAGTTTTTCAAGTGTCGCTTGAGAGGGTTGAGTCTATCTGGGTATACCTTACCTCAATCCCTGTCTTGACAGCCCATCTGCGTTGCCATTGCTAATCCCACTGGGGTGCTGCACTGACATATCACATGTTTGCAACCCTAGGCTCCACCTTAGTAACTTGACATTTTGATGGTGGCTCGATGTAACCATGTTAGGGGATTGTGATCTGCAACTACAGTGAATTTCCTTCCATACAGATAAGGCAGAAGTTTCTACAGTGCCCATACTATGGCTAGACATGCCTTTTCTAGAGCTGCATAGCATTCTTCCGTGGGTTGAAGCTCATGACTAAGATAACCCACTGGGTGCTCTTCTCCCTCTGAAGATCTGGCTAAGTACAGAGCCCACCCCATGGTTTGAAGCATCCACCTGCACATCAAATTCTTTGCTGTAACCTGGACTGGCTAACACAGGGGGCCCTCCCAAAGCTTCTGGAGTGCCTGCTAACATGCTGTGGTCCGCACTACTTTATTCTGGCCTGTTTTTCCTTGTCAAGTCTCTGAGGGGAGCAGCTATGGTACTATAACTGGGGATGAACTTTCTGTAGTACCTTGCTTTCCTTAAGAATGCCCTCACCTGCTTTTTGGTAACAGGTGCAGGTCATGTCTGAATGGCTTCCACTTTGGCAGGTTTTGGCCTGATCTTACCACTCCTCACTCTATGTCCCAGGTAGGAAACCTCTGCCATACCCACCTGACATTTGCTGGGATTAATGGTCAACCCTGCCCTCTGTAGTCTGCCCAGCACCTCCCTGACATGCTGAAGGTGCTCTTGCCAGGGATGGCTGTAGGTGGCAGTATCATCTAGGTAAGCAAGAGCAAACTCTCCTGCTCCTGCTAGGCTAAGATCTACTAGAGACTTCGGGACACAGGTGGACAGTGTTCTCACCTTCAATAACCACATCGCCACAACAGTCAGGAAATCTTTCCATGTGACACACCTCATCACTAAGGGCTTTTCATCCAGAAAAAAAGGAGGTCATTGTCCCACTGTACTCATCCCTCATTAGACCCATTATAGAATACAATGCCCCGTTTGGTATGTACCTCTCAAGACATCTGCAACAACTGGAAATGCCAGAGAAATACCTCACTAAAAGAATCACAGGCCTAAAGCAGATGCCCTATGCTGACCACCTTAAAAAAACCCAGCTATACTCTGTCACATATCGTCTACTCAGAGGCGATCTTTGCTTAACATACAAGGCCATGTCAAACCCAAAGCTGTTGGACATGCTACACTTAAAGAAATCCCAATCCCTCAGAGCCACACGCTCCAGAAATCTAAACCTTGTCATCACAATAAACAAAACATGCTGGAGGGATAGGTTCCTGACCCAGAGACTCCCCAGACTCTGGAATAGATTGCCCATACATGTCAAGCAGAGTGCCTCTTTGGTCCTCTTCAAAAGGAACCTTGACAACTGGATAGGAGAAAGGAAATTCACCCCGGGGATCACGTCAGTCACCCTGCTAGACAGGGGTCCAGGGAAGTAAATAGTGTGGGAAGAAATAGCCAGGGAATTGTTATGGCTAGGCTTGTATAGGCCCTAGGGCTGATAGCCTAGTACCAACCTATGAACCTATGAAAAGGCTGACCTCTCTCTAGCACTGGGAGTCAAGGGCACCTGCCAGTAACCCTTGGTAAGATCAACGGTGGTATGTTACTTAGCTCCACCCAGCTGCTCTATGGCTTCATCTGTCCTAGGTATGGGGTAAACATCTGACTCTGTGTGACTACTAAATTTCCTGTAGTCCACACAAAACCTGGTGCTGCCATCCTTTCTTTGGCACCAGGTACTGATGGTCTCTTGAATTACCCCTAGTTCCAACATTTCCTGTATCTCCTTCCTCAGAGTTTGTTTGTCTCTCTCATGCACCCTATAAGGGGCCTGCCTAATAGGCTTTTGGGGTTCTGTATCCACCTGGTGCTGCACCAGTAGGGTGCTCCCTGGTTTCCCAGTGAACATGTCCCCAAACTTCTGTAACATTGCTTGGATTTCTCAAACCTGGGTAGGAGACAGCTGCTGGGACATTACTACCCCTTTCCACTGAGACATCAGTCCAAGCCTCACTGAGATCATCAGTCATCAAATCTCCCTCAGACTCCTCCTGCAATCCACTGCAAATACTCAGCACAAGGGCCTCCCTATCACGGTAAGGTTTCATCATGTTAACATGGTACAATTTGTGCCCCTGCCTAGCAGTTCTACCATGTAGTTAACATCACTGACCTTCCTTACCACCTCGTAGGGTCCCTCCCAAGCTGCTTGCAGCTCTTTGTACCTGACAGGAATGAGAAGCATTACCTGCTGCTCTACAGCATACTCTCTAGCTCGAACATTCCTGACATACCAGATATTTTTCTGCTGTTGAACTTCTGCCAGGTTCTCTTGGGCCAAGCCCATGAGTTCCCCGAGCCTTGTCCTGAGGTTTAGGACATATGCCACAACAGACTCCTTGTGAATTTAACACTCACCTTCCCACTCATCTCAAATTAAATTTAGAGGTCCTGTCACCCTATGCCCATACAGCAACTCAAAGGGTGAAAAACCCGTGGATTCCTGAGGAATCTCTCTGTAAGCAAACAGATGGGGCAAATATTTGTCCCAATCCCTCTTAAACTGGTCTGCAAGTGCCCATAGCATGACCTTGAGTGTAGAGTTTAACCTCTCGACAATACCATTAGTCTAGGGATGAAAGGGGATGGTCTTTAAGTGATTCACCCCACAGTACTTCCACTGACAAGCCAGCAGGTCTGACATGAAACTGGCACCTCTGTCAGTATTTCTTTTGGGAAACCTACCCTGCAGAAAATCTCTAACAAAGCATTTGCGACCTTTTCTGCCTCAATGGAGGACAAAGCCACTGCCTCAGGATATTTTGTAGCATAATCTACTACCACTAGGATATACTTTTTCCCTGTGGAACTTGGGGTACTCAGAGGCCCCACAATATCCATAGCTACCCTCTGAAATTACTCTTCAATCACAGGCAGAGGCATCAAAGGAGCTTGCACTTTCGTCTCCTGCCTTGCCTACCTTTTGGCACTGCTCACAGGTCCTGCAGTACCCTGTTACATCTCTGGAAATCCCAGGCCAATAAAAGTCCTGCATAATACGCCTCTTTGTACGTTTTATGCCCATATGACCTGTAAAGAGAATATCATGGACTATGGCTAGAAGTGCCAGATGGTTGGCTCTAGGTACTATCAACTGCTGTATCCTCTCACCTTCTAGCCCTCCCTCAGGGGTCCACTCTATATACAGTAACCCTTTGCCACGGTTTACAGATTCCACCTTCCCTTTAGAATCAGGTGCCTCACTAGCTACCTGCCTCAGGCCTTGCAATGTAGGGTCTGAGAGCTCAGCCTGTCTCAACTCTCTTTTTGTAATCCTTCCCAGCTCCCCTTCCACAGGAAGTCTGGTATCCCCTGACAATGGTGCCTCACTGTCAGCCTGGGTACTACTAGGGGGGATAGATTCCTGTCCCAGAGACTTCCCATGCTTTGGAACAAGACTCCAATCTACATTAGGCAGAGCTCCTCGCTAACACTCTTCAAGAGAAACCTTGACTAGTGGATGGGAAACAAAAAGTTTACCCCGGGGATCACTTCAGTGGCTCTGTTGGACAGAGGCACAGGGAACTAATCTAAGGGGGTGGCGAAAGCCAACACATTCTGGCTAGGCTTACAAAAGCCTTGGGGCAGATAGCCTAGTACCTACCTATGAACTACTCACCTCTGCCCCTTGCAGTCACTCTGTCCAAGGGAACATCAGTAGTAACAAGTAGTTGTGGCTCACCTTCAGTCGCACTGCTACAGAGTAGCTCCCTCCCTGAAGTAACCACCTCACCAGTCCTGGCTGCAAGTATGCAATCTGTCTGGG
Source organism: Protopterus annectens (assembly GCF_019279795.1). Classification (NCBI taxonomy): domain Eukaryota; kingdom Metazoa; phylum Chordata; order Ceratodontiformes; family Protopteridae; genus Protopterus; species Protopterus annectens. Next base: position 1,191,870,987 of record NC_056735.1, on the reverse strand, counting down.
TCTCCCCCAGGCTAACAGACCCACATGCTTGTCTCCAAGCCTGACTGCATTAACTGCATGAATGGATGGTACTGCATTATCAAAATCATTCCCTATCAGGACATCTGCAGGGATATCCTCAAACACATCTATTTACTAGCTTCCTTTTCCACCCTACCAGTCAAGGTGAACCCTAGCCACAGGTATTTGGAATGGAGTCCCTCCTAAAGCTCTGACTGGAGTAAACTGCCCAGGCAAGTACTGCTCCTCTGTAACCATTGCAGGCTTCACAATGGTTATGTCAGAGGCTGTGTCTCTCTTAGCAATGGCCTCTTTGCCATTTACTACGATAGGATATAACCTCTCATGATAGTTTGGTACCCTTGTTGTCTCAAGACAACCTACTGTTGGCATTTTGTCCTTCCCACTTACTGGCTCCCTCACCTTTTGTTCCCCGCCTTGCCTTCATGGACATCTATATGCTACATGGTCCCACTGGTTGCATTCAAAACATTTAACCCTAGGTCCTGGATGTGTACCTGGACTAGTGGCTTCTGCTGCTACTGGCAGATTCTGTTGGGGCTGTCTGAGCTGCCCACCATGGGTTCCCTTAGACCCATGAGCAGCACTGGGTGTCCCTTTCCTGTGCAGGGATGCCTTGCTTGTTAAGTATAGGTCTCCCTTCTTCCCCAACTCATCTGCAGTAGAGCACTGTCTATTATCTAACCAGATCCTCATGTCCTCAGGCAAAGTGTTAAGGGCTTGTTCCCTCACTAAAAGGTCTGCTAGCCCTTCAAAAGTAGCGACCTGACATCCACTCACCCACCTATGAAAATAAGTGCTTAGTTCAGCAACACATTCACACAGTTTCTTCTGCCTTGCGTCTATGCTCACAAAATATTTTCCCATACGCTTCAGGTATTAACTTAAAAAATTCTAGCAAACAATTCTTTACAACATTATATTTAAAAAAATCATTGTCAGGCCATTTGGACAAGATAGTTACAGCTTTACCATGGAGTAATCCGGTCAGGAACCATACCCAGAGCCTTTGAAAGACATCATACTGTTTACATACCCTCTCAAACATATGAGCGAAACTATCAGAATTATCCCCCCTCTGTAAACTTTGGAAGAAATTTACTGCCCTTTAGTGCTTCTGGGGTCTGGTTACTCCCTTCCCCATTACCTCCAAGACTCTGGCGAAAAGTCAGCATCTCCTTTTCATGTTGCCTCTGCCTCTCCTTCTCCTCAGCTTCCAGGCGTAGCAGTTTCTCATTCTCCTCAGCCTGCAGATGTTGCAGTTTTTAATTTTCCTCAGTCTCTCTGCTGTTTCAATTTCCAAACGTTTGGCCTCCAACTCAAAGTCTCTAACTCCAGACAAATTTTTAAGTCCTCTGTAGAAAGGTTGAGCTGTCCATTCCCTGAGTGTTGTATATCTCCACGGCCAGTCTGATCATCCTCCTGGTTGCTATTCTCAGATGCAGCTATGACCAACACTGCAATCATGTCTGCCTTAGTCAGGTTTCCATGCACCAGTCCTTTAGTCTGGCACATCTCAGCCAACTGGCTCCTTGTCAGCTTGCCATACTCCTCTGCTGACATGCTTACCTGCTCTCTCTGACTAAGCTAACAAAAGAAATAAAACAATTGTGATCTGAACTCAATGCTCACTGCGTGGCTGATTTAGAGTACAAAAACACCTTCAGTGATCACTGTACACAAGCTACAGGAATTCACTATCCACACCACTACAAGCCAAATGATATGTGATGTGGCTAACTCACCACTATCAAACAATTAATACTTGTTGTGGATATCCCACCACTGCCAAACAATATGTGATGCCCATGCATTGGCCCAGTAATCAAGGAGCCTCAATCCTCACCACTAGCACCAGTGAGGGCCATGCACACTGAGAAGGATAACAAGTACACGCACAGTAAAGTACAATTTCCCTCAATAGCACACAGAGATCACTAACAGTCTGGGGCTAGTTTCTTCCTTTCTCTCCAGATCTCCAATAAGACTTCCCATTGGAACAGCTACAGACCTCAGCTGAGAGGTCAAGCCAAAACATCCAGCACCCTCTCTGTCCAACCAGTGCTTCGTGTCCTTGCCCAAATAGTTGACACACACACACACACTTCGAGATATGAATTATATACAAACACACAGACATTCCTGAGGAAAGTAAGCACAGGTTCTACAGCTATGCCTCCACCTGCCCAGACTATAAGGTAGAAATCACTGCCATCAACCACTACTTATCAGCTACTATAAGGCTCTTCTGAAAGGATGACCAATTCCACTATGTGCTATTACTGTTATCCGAATAGTAAGTGTAAACCAGGGCTAAGGCTATTGGAGTGGCTGATACAGTATCACCAAATACATTCAAGTACTCTAGGATCTTAAATTATCTCTACACAAAACAGCCACAGTTGAAAGGTTTAAAAATATTTAACAAATAATAAAAACAAGTCAATACTCATCAATTCAACACTGATAATAGAGAGTACAGAGATCACAGAAAATAATTTAAAACAATATTGTAGGATAATCCCACATAAATATAGAAAACAGCTAGACTAATCTGGCTACATTCCTGTTTCTAAGAGAAACTATGTTCTAAATTCTACTTATAAGGCAAAGTGCTGGTGAGTTGTTGTCAGCTTCAGAACAAAATACAAAATGCTATTCTTGCTTTCTGACCTTAAATTGAAAATACACAGTAGTGCTGAGTCATTTTAGATTACATAATTCTTGTCTCTTCTCTGATTTAGTTCCCAGGCTAACAGAACTTTAACATTTCTTTGATCTGCACCTGCCAGGAAGCCGCAACAATAAAAGACACTTTACATGTGAAACGTACTAATTATCTCTGTCTTAGCACAATAGAAAGAATTTCTAGCTCAGTCATCCTGTCTCTGAGCTTGAGATCAAACACAGTCCTCGTAAAATCCTTTACTTATCAGCTTTCTTCCAGCAGGGTGCACTGTGGTTACATTTTTGGAAGCTTCAGAACATAACACAGTTTTCTTACATTTGTTATACAAACCTGTGGATCATATTAATATTTACAATAACATAGAATTATTTATAAAATTATATCTAACTAGGCTGGCAGCCTTCACAACAAGCCCACAAATTAAAATGTTTCTTACCTTGTTGGGAAGTTTACTAGTCACAACCTAACACTTCAGCCACAGAGTTAGACACAGCAAGCCACACTTTCAGGAAAAAAAAATAGTATTGTCAGTGAGATGCCTGTTCCTGATGCAACAACAGTATGTGTGGTCATGGCGGAAGCTACAGGTTATATGTACAGGCCAGCCTACAGAAACACAAGGCATGAAGGCACACTCTGATAAACCTGAGGTGATTAACAGCATGCTGGCCTTAAAGTCTTTTGCTCTAAGATTTTTCAAAATGAGAGAAATTAGAGCAATGGTATGCAGAACATCCTACATCAACCTTAAATTTTCTCCCCCCAAACTGGAAGTGTGAGATTAACAGGAGTGTAAGGTACTAATACAATGTTGACATTCCCATGTAAGGACTCCCCAAACATCAATTACCTTTTCTTTAGCACTTTGGCATTAAGCTGTACTTAAAGTGGCAACAACAATATAAGCAATAATAATGAGGTAGTCTGCCAAACTGATTGTATCTCTTGGACTATATATGTACCCTGGGGGATACAGATATGGTTCCTTGACCACACACACACAATTTCTAGCATTTTTTCTGCCAGATGGCACTCTGTGCCTTTGGTGGTGGTATTTATCTATCCACAGAGCATTTGAAAATGGCACAGGCTGTAAGGCTGACAGCCTGAAGCAAGAGACATAGTTCTTCTCCAGCTGGAGGCAAGATAGTGCTGACAAACTTTGCGCCTATACATCCCTTATTTACTAGCATGTACTCTTCTATGTGGGTCATAAGTTAGATGTACAGTGTGACAGGAAGATGCCCAAGGTTTTTTATACTGGTCGGATGTGCAGTATCCTGGCAGGATACATCCCATCTGTGACCAATACTGCAACAGTGATCAAATGAAAGACATCTTGCTCATTCTGGATAAAACCAGGATGGATTTCCAAGGGTTATTCTTTTCTTGGGAGTTAGAGCAGCTTGTAATAAAAGCATCTTCCCTGCTTTTACATAGGGGAACCTTGATGGCTGTGCATTGTAAAGGATGAACTAGGACTGGCTGTGCCATTTCCAACTGATTGGGGGTGGGGTGGAGTGGAAGGCATGCCAGAGAAGGGAGGAAAGGACTATAATCCTGTCTTGAGGCCTGGAGAAATTATCTCCTTTACTAAGCTGTCTGAGGTTAGAAAGAAATAGTCTGTCTTCAAGAAGGAAAGCATCCTTTCAAAACACAAGGAAGTGAAGAGTGATAGCATAATCAGCCCATTCTATTACCATACAAGAAGGAATGAGACCCCCCCCCTTATTGCTTGCCTCTTCCTCTCCAACATTTCCAGGCCTGTTTCTTTTTAAAGGCCCTTTCTGTCTAAAATGGTTAGCATGAGAATGCTTTCTGTAAAAGGATAACTGTTTTGCCTCTCCAATTCCTAACACACCTTGAAATTGGTAAGTGAAAATATTACTTGACTGATTCTGGATGTCCCCTTTTCTCCTAGCTTCTTAAAACTCTCTTCAGAAAATGGAACCAAACAAATTCTTATCCAAAACAGTATCCAACAGTCATCATGTGAGACCGGCAGGGTCCTTAAACATGCAAGCCTATGCAAACTGTCACTACTGCTGCACTCCAGCTGCCACAAAAACTGTACTGCAACCAAACTTAATGGCAAGCTGTCCCAATAGAAATGCCATATAGTTTTAATCAACATATTCTGTCTCTTATGTCCTCATGAGAGATTTTACTTTCCATATCCTTAATTTGTTTGAGGATATACAATTCTATTTGCTTGAGGATAAGGATATATTATCCCTGATATTTTATCATGTGTTTAGCAATGTTATGTTAAAAAAGGTTCCCAAACTGGGTATACATTATTCTCTAGAAAGCACATGCAAGGGGACTAGTGACCAATCACTTTAAAAGAAATGAAAGCAGAGAGAGCTGCTCTATACTTTACCTCAACACTGAACTGATTTCCTCAGCATAGGCAGAACTCCTGCTTTGCTCTAGGGATGTCCAACAGCTCTGGAAATCAGGCCAGAAGGTGTAATTCTATCTGCTACTTATTCCAGTTGATAATGGATTGTACTGCATCACTGATATTTGTAATGCACATTTGTAGGGCTTAAACCCGAATATGACACAGGAAAAGACTCTGTCCAGTCCTTCACAATTTTTATTAAACAAAAAGATATCAAAAATGTGCCCACTGTGCCTGCACACAGATCATGCAGGGGTCTATTCTAGGATGCCTGGTCATAATCTCATTCTACCCATTAAGGGGGAGCTCATTGACAGCAGCAGTAGAATCCAGATCCTTCTATGCTGTGTAAGTGGCATTCTTGATGGCAGATTCTATGCAGGTGATGACATAAGATTCCTCTTCTTTCTCTCCCCCCCCCCCATCCTCATTCAGTAATTTCTTTGGGGAAAGAATGGTGACCACAGGATAGTCCAGTTTATGGTGGATACAAAAAGTGTCAAGGTCTCTATAGGGGAGGTGCCATCATTTGGGGAGTTGTCAATAGAGAAGATCTTGTTACATAATGGCCTCTGGGTTCCCTGACTCCTCAAAGAAAGAAGAATGTAAGGGAACTAACTCCCCTCACCATGTATGGACTTGGCAGTGCTCAAGAAGGACCACATTTAAGAGTTTGAGCATGCAATGCACAGGCATCAGGTGTCTGATGACAGGTACTAGAATTAGGAGATAAGCCTGCTAATGAACATTTATGGCCTTCAGAGGCTTACAGAGAGATCAGTGTTTGTATCATGCCATGTTCCTTAATGTTATGCTCCCTCAAAGACATGTCCAGATGCCACCAGACCTCATGCATCTGCTTGACTTCTACATTTTAAACAGTGGACCCTGGTGCAAGCAAACTTGATGGACCCACCTCAACCTATTTTTGTAACCACCTGGATCTGGAAGGGGAAGGCCTGGGCAGAAGAGTTCCCAGTCCTAATAGAACTACTCCAGGTGACTTGAGGATCTGCTCCCAAAGTTTAAAAAAGTTGTAGGTACCCTCCAGCTAATTAGTAGGGGAATGAGTGGTGCCTTCAAACTTGTGCACACCACTCCATGGTGGCTGCTAGTGCTGTACCGTTCCTAGGGACCTCACATCCACCAAAAGACAAATACAAGCTCAAGCCCTTGTGATACGAGGATGAGAAAATGACATACAGAGACTAGAAGGCTGTCTTGAAAATACACGTATTAGAGAAGGATGCAAGCACATTTGTTCTTAATTTTTTTAACTTTCCTGTTTGTAATCTGGCAATAATCTACAGTTGTCTGAAGGACCACACTACAGTTTTTCTTTTTTTTGCTAGGCATTTTCATCTACAACCATCACCAAGAAAGCAAGACAAGCCAGAAAATTCCCCTTTCTGCCTGTAAATGGTCAGGATGAACTACTGGCACTTCTGAAAATGTTCATATCATGCTCTTTTCAAAGACATCACAGACTGTGTGTGTGCATCATGGCTTTTAATTTATTAGCTACACACAAAGCCAAAAGGCTTCAAGTACTTCAAGAATCCGGTGAAGATTTTTTATTCCATGATGAAAATCAGCATCAAGATCCAAACTACTCAAACAGCAGAAAAGAAATAGTGATGACACAGTATATGTAGGCAAGGACAGGTACACACATGACATGAAAACATGATCCATTGTGAGTTCCTCTCTCCATCTGTAAAAAGGACAAACTTGAGTGTGTGTTTCATGAGGAACTGATATTTTTCCTCTTTTGGCAAATTATGATTTTTGCTGAGTTAATGTGAGTCTAACAAGGGTAAAATTTAAAGTGCACTGTTAAGTACAATCTTAACTGAATGCTAAGTACTGTGTGAGGCTTCGTTTTTGCCACATTCAGAGGCAGAGAAAAGCTAGAAACAATTCAATTCAAAAGATGTGTAATTACATATTAAACCAGATACAAAACTGTATGACAAGTCAAACAGTGCTAAAATGACAAGTACTATTAAATGTTTTGGTAAAGTGATACGAACTGGACAGCTGCTTACCAACATATGCACCAAATGTCGTAATTTATTTATTTATTTTAGTTTTGATGACCGGGGAAGTCCACTGGGCCAAGAAGAGCCCGTTTTCAGTGGAGGCCCGGGGAGAAAAGCTCCAACAACATGTTACAGACTATTAGAATCTACATTAATGTTAGGCAAAAAGAAACCCATCATATTACATACTTGCATACAAAGGACAGCATAATGCAGCATAAAAAAATATGTAGAGCAGTATGCTTCAGTCATGGGGTAGTATTTTGCAACAGTGGAAATGTATACTGTTTATGAGTCGGGCATTTGTGAACTATTCCATGATTTAAAGTGGTGAAAAGCAGCTATCTGCTTATTGTTTTCAGGAAATAATTATATTGCTTCTAACTACAAAGTTTTGGTAGGAAACTACAGGAAATGCTGTGCATGTAAGCTCTACTGTGTGTGGAAAGCACTGACAAATGGTGGAGTTTTATACAGCACTAGGTGCTGTCTTTGGAAAAATGGAGAGTTTCATACAGCAATGAATCCTGCCAGGTACTGGTAGTGATAAGAGTATATAACTCGACACACCAGTGATTACATACTGCCTGAAAAGAAGTGAAAATTTGTGGTAAAATGTATGAAACAACTAACTAGTGAACTGTTAACACTAAAGAAATTGTATAATTGCATGAATATTTGTCCTGAGCCCAGCAGTAAAACTACCCTGACTTCAGCCGTAAGCCTTACTGACAACTGAAGTGTAGCCTGGAAAATGAAGTTATTAGTTGGTGTTATACAAAAATATTTCTAATAAAAACCTGTGTGTGAATTCACTGCTGGCATTCTGTGAAACTAAAGTTGATACAACTTGCTGGTTTTAGCAGGTTAAACCATCTTAACAGGGAAACAAAAGTTATGTACTAAACATAACTTTCCATTTGTGTTGTCCATTTTCATTCTTCCTCAACTTACGAGTTTGGATCCAATCCCTCAGATCCATCTCAGCTGTTGTAAAAGGTCGTGGCAACCAGAAACTCTTGAGCTACTCCCTTACCCACAATGCACCAACCCCAATTACTTCAGAACTATTTTGCTAAGAAAGCAGAAAGACAATTTAGTCATTGAGAGATGAGACTATATATCTGGAACTATATATCTGGAGCTATATATCAAGAAGCTGCATACTGACAAAAAACACTCATTCTTCCAGAGGTTTGGGCAGGGGGTTGGTGGGAGGGGAGCTGAGGAAGAATGAAAATGGACAACACAGATGGAACGTTATAGTGAGTATATAACTTCTTTATCTGATGTTGCCAATTTTCATTCTATCCTCTACTTATGGGACAGAGTACCCGGCTACCTAGTTCCCTGGATGGACTCAAGGAAGGATATTCCTGAACACCAGTGAGCCAAACTATGCCCTGCCTCTGGAGACCATATCCAATTTATAATGAATAACAAATATGTGGAGAGTAGCCTAAGTTGCTGCTGCACAAATGCCGTCCATGGAGGCTCTACATTGAAAGACTGATGAAGTAGCCATGGCTCTAGTGGAGTGAGTTCTTAGAGGTTTCAACAAGGTAACGCTCAATTTGGTGCATATGTAAGAAATACAGTTTGTATACCATTTGGCTAGAGTAATTTTAGTAACCGTTTTTTCAAGTTTCACATCTGAAAAAAGAAAACTGTTCAGACTTCCTGAAATTTTCCGTTCTGTGTAGGTAAAAAAACGCAATTGCCTGTGCAGATATAGTAAGTATAGTATATATGGTTTACTATCATTATTTCAAATGACACTCGGTCGACCGCACTATGTTTGACAACAGAAAGTTGAACACAGCAATGTCGAACTTTAAAAGCAAGCCAAGGAATGGGTTTTAACATGGGTTGAGATGGGGGTTCACTGCTATTGCCGAACTACAAACCTTGCCCCTATCTCGACCCATGTTAAAACCCATTCCTAGGCTTGCTTTTAAAGTTCGACATTGCAGTGTTCGACTTTCCGTTGTCAAACATAGTGCGGTCGACTGAGTGTCACTCGAAATAATGATAGTAAACCATATATTCACTTTTGTTAGAAAATTTGGGAAATGATACAGGCTAATTAATAGATTGGTTTATATTAGCCACTGAAGGATCAGTTCTTAAGGTTACGCTGTCTTTGTGAAATATCAGGTAAGGTGATAATGAAGACGATGCCTTTATCTCCAAAATTTTTTTGGAAGAAGTAATGGCTTCTAGAAAAACTGTTTTCCAAGAAAGGTATTTGAGGTCACATTTAGCTGCGGGTTCCAAGGGGGATTGAGTATGTTGCTGCGGTACCAGGTTGAGGTCCCATAGGGGAATAGGATCTCTGAAGGGGGGCCTGAGTAGGAGAGTATGTCTTGCATAGTCTATGGGAGGCAATGGAAACACCATCAAATCCTATGTGAAAACTTGATATTCCTGCTAGCTGAACCTTAACCATGAAGGAGCTAACTCCTTCTTTAAAAATTAAGGCTAAAAACTCCAGGATACTATACAAAGGGACTGAAAAATGATCAACATTTTTTTGACAGACACAGTAAGCAAATCTTTTCCATTTACTGGAGTTAAGATAAGACTATCTGACAGACTGGAGAGGACAGCATAGGTTGTCTGGCTATTAATGGAACTGGAGAAGGCAGGCAATCAGTCAGAGGTTTAATATATCTGGATGAATCATGCCTGTAACATGAGACAGGAGGTCTAGAGTTAGATCTGGAGTCCACGGTGGGTGGAGTAAATGAGGCCAAAGAAAGGGGAACCAAATCTGTCAAGGCCAAAAAGGTGGAATGAGGATAACTTTGCTCTTCAACATGGCAGCTTTCTGTAGGAATTTGGAAATTAGTGGGATTGGTGGACTGGCAGGTGCTTTATTTATATATTTTGTGGACTGGCATAAAGCAGACCAGGAGGCCAATCATGAAGAAGAGCATCCCTCGGTGACTCCCCCTGTGGGAAGATTAAGGCAAAGTAGCCGCTGCAGTTGTTTAGGGGAGAAGCAAAAAGATCATAGCAAGACTGGCCCTACTGGCAAAAAAACACTCTTGTTGACAGACCATTCGTGAGGTAGAAGAATGCACCTGCTCAGGTGTGTCCACTATCACACTGGATTTCCCCAGAATGTGCATTGCTATGACAAAGTGGTCAGATGAAACTGCAAATTGCTACACTTTTCTCGACATGGGGGTAAGATTTTGTTCCTCCTTGTTTGTTCATGTACCAAACTACTAACATGTCGTCTGTTTGAACTGCAATCATCCCTGATGAAATGCCTGCAATGCCAGAAGCACTGCTTTCATCTCCAGGACAATGATATGCAAATTGGCCTCTACGAAAGACCAAGAGCCTTAGACTGTCTTAGGATCATCGGATCATAGGAAGTTACTAAGCTATTATTATGTTATTAGGCCCTTACAAGCCTAACCAAGAATTTAGCCCATGTTCCAACAAGTCAGCACGCTATGCCACTGTCCAGCAGGGACATAGGTGGAATTCCAGGGGTGTATTTTCTGCTCCCCACCTATTTGTCCAGGATGTGCTTAAAAATGTTTAATGAGGTACTCTGCTTTACATGGCGAGAGAGTCTATTTCACAAAAGGGGGAGTCGCTAGGACACAAATCTCTCCCGCCAACAAGTCCTTATTGATATCACAGACCAGGTTGAGGTCTCGTGTGCGCGTTACTTGAATGGAGTTTGACTTGTGGATATGCAGCAGTCCCATCGGGGCAGGGTCTGAGATTGCTTTGTATATCAGACAGAGGTCACCTCTGAGGAGCCTGTAGGAGACTTGAGTACAGGGATAGGGCTTTTAGCCTGTGTAGGGTAGATGTTTGAGGCTCTGGATTCTCTGGGTGAGGAATCTCTGTGGTCTCTCCAGCTGTTGTATGTGCTTTGTGAGGTACATGCCAAATTTTGCTTTGTATTCAATAATCGGTCCTATAAGGGAAGACTACAGGGATGTTATGACCACCTTGTCCCTGGATGAGATACCCTTACTAATGAGGTGGGCCATGTAGAAAGCTTTCCATACAATGGAGGTAATATGGTGGTCAAAAGTCAGTTTGCTATCAACCTGGGTTCCCAAGTCCCTTATGACTGATTGCATGCTTAGTGCCTTATTATCAATGTGATAATTTGTGGGGACGTCATTCTCCCCAGAAGGGATAATGATGCATTTTTTGGCATTCAGTTTGAGGCCATGTTTCTGGCACCAGTCATTTGTTTGGGTGAAACCCTCTTGGAGTATGTCCATATCACTAGGGGAATCTCCAGGTAATGCCCCCCCTAAACTGGGAAGTGTCTGTGATCACTATGGCTTTGGGCTGAGGGGAATGAACAGTCGGCTTAGTAGAACCTGATCTGATTGAATCTACCGCCTGAGATCTCTCTTGCAAATCTGAGTGATATGTATTAGGGTTGACATGGGCTGATAAAGTACTGACCATTGTGCAGCTAGCATCCACTGTAAAATCCTCATGTAGAACCTGGCTAATGGTACTATATTGCTGATGCCATTGATCCTAGAGCCTGAAGAATCAAATGGGCAGAAATTTTGGTACTGCAGATTATCTTCCTAATCTGTGTTCTTAAGGTCTGAACTCAAAGGAGGCAGTGGCCCTATCACTGATTCTGTGTTGAACAATGCCCCTATAAACTCCAACTTTTGAGTAGGTTTCAAATGAGACCTTTCACAATTTATGGTTATTCCCAGATGAGAACAAGTCTGGAGAACCCGATCTCTTGCTTCTATTACTTGATGTCTGGTTGGGGCAGTAATGAGCCAGTCATCTAAGTATGGAAACACCTGGAATTCTTGCAGTCTTAAGTGAGCTGCCACTACAGCCATGCATTTTGTGAACACCCTGGGGGCTGTGATAAGATGAAAGGGCAGAGCTCCGAATTGGTAATGACTGGCTCCCAGCTGGAAGTGTAAGTACCTTCTGGACCACTTGTTCATCTTTATGAGATAGTATGCATCCTGAAGGTCTATCGAGCACATCCAGTCTTCCTTGAGTATGGACTGAACTGTGACCATCTGAAACCTAGTGTGTCGAACTGATTTGTTCAACACACTGACATCCAAGATCAGTCTCCAGTCCCCTGTTTTCTTTGGCAATAAAAAGAATCTTGAGTAAGATCCAGATTCTATTTGGTCTGACGGGACCTCTTGGGTGACTCTTTTTCTAGCAGTTTTTGTATTTGAAATGCTGCTCGTTCCCTCTGACTGGGTGGAACATCACGGAATTTTCTTGAGATAGGAGGTGAAAGGGAAAAGGGAATTATACAGCCTCTGGAAATGATCCTCTGCACCCATGTATCTGTTATTTCTAGCCAGGCTCTCTGGTGCAGGGATAAATGACCCCCAAATTGCCACCAGAGGGGAACAATTGGGCCTCCTTTCAGGAACACTGGAAGGGTCTATCAAGAAAGCAATCTCCAGACCCCTGATTCTGCAGGCCACCTCTGAAGTGAGGGTGGCATCTACTGTTTGAATTCCCCCCTCTGCCTCAGGACGAAACTCCTCTACATGCTTCCTGGAAAAGACCCGGAGTCTTTTTGAACCACATTGTCCCAGATGATGTCTGCAGAAGGATCTTTGAGGTGCAGAAAAGCATACACCCACAGCAGACAGGGTCTTTCCATCCTTTTCACACCTGGATAAAGTGTCCTTAACTTTGGGGGCAATCAAAGACATTTCATCAAAGGAAGCACTGACAAACAAAGACTTGAAGGGCTCTGCAAAATCACATAAGCGCATCCAGGTGTGCCTCCTTATGGAAACGTTGGAACCCACTGCCCTTGAGGTTCTTTCGACTGCATGGGAGACTAACCTCATGGAGAAATTGGAAACTGCTTGCAGGGTAGCCAACGAAGAAGTGACAGATGCCTGTACCTCATCAGAAACAGCTCCTGAAAGAGTAGCATACAGTTCCTTAATCAGGTCTCTCTGCAGCCTGGTGAAATGTGCAAAATAATTCAAAGACCTCAATGCAAAGTTGCTGAAGCATAGACATGCTGCCGAAATCGGTCCATCATTCGAGACTCCTTGTTGGGTGGATGGACAGTGGAACTCTCTTCAGATAGTTCTTTCTTTGTGGCCGCTGCCATGACCATGGCAACCACAGGTATACCTTTTGTCCAAAATTGTCTATCTTCAGGGGCTGTTAAAATTTTGTCTGGCCTCTGAGAGGTTGGCACAGTGGTGTCCAGGGCCTTCCATGCCCACTGAGACACCAAATCTACAAGGTCATTGGTGGGCAGAGTCACCCAGGAGGTAGACAGGCTGGTAACAAACACCTCTAGGAATACAGACTCCTCAAATGAAGGGCTGCTGGACTTCCTGCCACCTCTCTTTTTCAGAATTTCAAGGATTCCTCCAAGCTGGACATCATCAGGAGGTGACTGTGGGGACCCTTCACCATCCTCAAAATCCGTACCTTTTGTGACTGACTCCTTGAGCGAGTCCAAGTGCTTCCTTTTGCATGATTTCTTCTCCTCAGTGGGATGCTCTGGGGAGGTATCAGAAGAGGAGTGGACACCCTAATGGGGAAGCCTAGGGGTACCAGCTGTCCCTGAGGAGAGGAGAGATGAGACTCTAAGCAGAGAGATTACATGCCTGCAGACTGAAGATCTGCAGGGAAGGGAAACATCTTTGTTGAGGAAGCTGACAAGGCTCTCTCCATGACTTCAAAGACAAACCCCCCTCTCAGAGAAGATGATGACCCTGGATCCGTAAAGACAAGCCTTTGGACAGTAGTCCCATTTCCACTCCGAGGAGAACTCCCCTCAGGTCGAAGTGAGAGCTGAACTAATGTGTGCTGATGCCTTGAGGTGCAAAGATGGCTCTGAAAACTTTGGAGTTGACTGAGACACCCTGGAATCGAAAGGGTAGCCCCGGCTCCAAGAGCCCTCCGAAGAAACCAAAGAACTCCAAGCAAGATTTGGATCAGAGAACAAAGCAATTCCCGGGTCCAATCCTGATGGGTCCTGAAAGTTCAGATCCGAAAGCTCCAAAAACCAACAGAGGAGTTGGAGGCTAGTGAGAAAGAATCTCTCAGCGCATAGGGATTTTAGTGGAAGGTCGGATCTCCTGACCCAGAGGGGTAGGAGCTGAGAGGGTACTTGACAAGCTCTGCACAGAGAGAATCTTTCTCACTAACCTCTTCATATCTTCAGTAAGGCTCCTGGAAGAGTGAGTGGAAACTAGTAACGGGGACTTTGGTCTTTTTAAAAAAGGTGAAGGGACTGGGACCACTGAAGGACAATATCTAGTTCTCGGAAGGCAAGGAATATACGGTATCGAATCCAATGTTTGTAGAGCCAGATCTGAAACACTCTTATCTGACATAAGTTTGGCCATTTTAGGTTTCAGATCAAATAGTGTAGTGAGACTCGAGGTATCTGTCTTCTTTAGTTTTGGATCTGAGATTGAGGTAGGATCAAAGAACTTAATTTTCTTTCATTTAAGATCTGAGGGAGTAGACGGATCCAAAGAAGGTCTTTTCTTAGATTTTCCTGAATGCACTAGAGGAGGGGGAGGCTCCAGATAACACCTCTCTAAAAGAAGAAAGTAACTCCTTAAGGATCAATTTATTTTTACATTCCACAAGAGGTCTGGGGTTGATAGAATGGCATATCACACAGTTTTCCTGTAGGTGGAGTGGACCCAAACAGTAGACACAGTGTATGTGGGTATCAGAGAAAGGAATTTTATGTCCACATTTCTTACATTTTTTTTAAACCCAGCCGTGCGTTTGTCTTTATCAGCCATATTAAAGAAAAGGCAAGAGAAAATGGATATTTTAGTTCACAGTTTACAAAAGGAAACACTATTTATTAAATAACGGACAGAAGACTTTTTTTTTTAAAGAGAGTCAGAAAAAAAGCAAGAATACCATCAATAGTATACAATGGTGTTAAGAACTACAGAATTGTAGAAGAATGTATACTACTGATAGCATATGAAAGAGTACAACCGTACTAACAGGGTGGAAAGGGAGCTTGACAATAGGATAAAAAATAGTTATGTACTCACTATAATGTTCAATCTCTGTTGTCCATTTTCATTTTTTCCTCACGAGGGACAGAGTTCTCAACTACCTTTTCCCTGGGTGGCCTTAAGGAAGGATATTCTTCAGAACCACTGAATCGAAGGAGGCCCTACCCCTAGACATCAAATCTAGCTAATGAGTGATAAATGTATGAGGGGTAGCCCAGGTTGCTGCTGCACAAATCTCATCCATGGACGCTCTAGACTGAAAAATTGAAGAGGTGTCACTGCTCTACTGGAGTGGGCTCGAACAGATTTTGGGATCTCTAAACCTTGATTGTTGCAAATATACGAGATGCCGTCCTTAATCCATTTAGCTAGAGTCACTTTGGTAACTGGAAGGCACAATCTATTTTCTGAGAAGGAGACAAATAATTGACTTTGTTTTCTTATGTCCTTTGTTCTATAAATGTAAAAATGTAGTTGTCTATGAACATCTAGCAAATGCAGCATATATTCACCTTTATTAGTGAAGTTGGGAAGAAAACTGGCGGATTAATGGACTGGTTAATAGTACCTTCTGAAACTATCTTTGGTAAGAATGAAGGATTAGTACGTAAAGTGACCCTGACTTTGTAAAAGATCAAATGTGGCAGTTGGGATGACAATGCCTCAATCTTAGAAATTTTTCTTGCAGACGTGATGGCTACCAAGAATACAGTTTTCCAAGACAGAAATAAGCTGACAGGTAGCCGCCGGTTCAAAGAGAGGCTGTATAATTTTCTGTAGTATCAAATTTAAATTCCAAGGTGGTAAAGGATCTTTATTTTCCAAGACAGAAATTTAAGATGACAGGTAGCCGCCGGTTCAAAGAGAGGCTGTATAATTTTCTGTAGTATCAAATTTAAGTTCCAAGGTGGTAAAGGATCTTTATATGGGGGTTTGAGTAAGAGAGTTTGTCTCAAGAAGGCTTTGCATAGCTTATGTGATGCAAGGGAGAAACCATCAAATCCAATGTAAAAGTCAGAGATTACAGCTACATGCACTTTTATTGTAGAATAAGCTACTCTTTCATTAAACAGCTTTGTTAAAAACTCTAGAATAGCATGGATAGGAGCTGAAAAAGGATCAACATTGTTCTATTGAGATCAATGTACAGAACTCCTCCATTTACTGCTAGACAATTTTCATGTAGGCAGTCTATGGGAGGACAGTAGGATATGGTGCACTGGAGAAGATAGCATAGGTTGTCTGGCTATCAGCGGAATTGGAAATGCCAAGCTGTCAGCTTGAGACTATGAATGTTCAGATGAGGCACTCCTGTCGGATGTGACAGGAGGTCTGAAACTGGATCCAGAATCCATGGCTTCTTGCATAAGTGAGGCCAAAGAAAAGAAAACCACATTTGTCAGGGCTAATATGGGGCAATAAGGATTAGTTCTCTCTTCAACCTGTTTGCTTTCTGAAGAAATTTGGGTATTAATGGGGTTTGGGCAAAGGCATATTAACAGAGTAGGATGACAATCGTGAGTGAGAGAATCCCTTGGGGACAGTCCTCTTGGGGGGGGGGGATCAGGGCAAAGTAGCTGCTGCATTTGATGTTCAGATGGGACACAAAAAGGTCGCAGCAAGGGTGGCCCCACTTGTGGAATATGATTTCCACCACTTTCTGACTGAGGGACTACTAGTGAGGCATAATAATGGACTTGCTCAGCTTGTCTGCTATCATGTTGGACTTCCCCGGAATGTGCGTTACTACAAGAAAGTGGTTGGACAAGATCATCCAAAGCTTAAATGGACTTCCCACTGGATCCAACAGTGACAGATCTGGCCTATCCTTAGACACAGAGAGATTTGGATATGAAGTTGCCGGATCCGACGGAGGAGTCCTTGAAGTAGTAGGATCAGAAGAAACCTCCTTTGGATCAGAGCGTTTAGCAAGTTTTAGAGTTGGCTCCATCGAAATCTTTGGAGCCAATAAAGGTCTTTTCCGCCCTCTGTCCGAAACTCAAACTCTAAAGAACAGGGAGGAAGCTGGACTGGAGCATCCAGATTTAGAGGAAGAATCAGATTTCTTTTTGTCTGTTCCAGAAATGGCCTCCCCAAATAAGAAGGGCAACATACCTTTTAAAATCAATTTATTCTTCCACTCAACTAGAGCTCTATGGTTAAATGACTTCCAAATGTCACAGTCCTCCTGAAGATAGGATGGACCAAGGCAGTAGACAGGCATACTGTGCGAGTCACGTAGCAGGATTTTGTGACCGTACTTAGAACATTTTTTGAAGCCAGCCAGCCTGTCTTCTTTTTCTGCCATAATGTGAGGCAGAGCACGGCTATCAAAGCAAAAAACAAGAACACAAAAACGACACAGCACCTACAACCAGAACAGTCAAAGAAACTTCTTATTTCAACTACTAAGGAGAAACACTATTGTTATTATTTATTTTTAAATATAACTAGTCAAGGAGAGAGTGGAAAAGAAGTAGGGAAACAGCAAAATAAGTTTTACTGTATAAAATTTAAGTAAAACTCTGGGGGAAGAATCAGAAGAGAGAGAAACAGCTTAAAAAGAGACAACAGGCAAACATTATGACAAAACTATGAAGGAAAGGTAATACAAACTACAGAAAAAAAAACTTTACTGCTCGAGCGTGGTCAGGAATGACCATGTCCTCACAAAATGGCAAACTAGTTCTGGGGTGATTGGGAGAGAGGCATTATGGGTTAGAGAGGGTGCTTCAGAGCTTTTTGGTTGCCACAAGTAATTGCAATGGCTAAGTCAGATCCGAAGGCTCAGATCCGAAATCAGATGTGAGGATAAAATGAATATTGACAGCATCGCATCTAAGATTTAAAAAGATTCAGAAAGAATTAACAATACAAATATTGAAAAATAAAGACAGAAATGAAAACTATCATTTTAGAGAAAAAACAATCACTTATCTGCTAAAGAGAAGCTGCAACCACTTCTTTCACGTTCAAGCAGCAAACGAGATCCGAGATAATTGGGGGTTTGTCAAAAACCAGTTAATTCGACAGTTTTATTCAAACCACTATATACGATCATAAATCTCCACCACATACACGCCTTCACTTATAGCAATGCGTTTTCGTCTTTTACAAGTAGACTTCATCAGATGACCAGTGAACCATACGTTTCTCATATTTATATCAAATTAATTTAACTAAAACCAATGAAAATACATTCTCTCCATTTTAAGGTGTTTATGTGGTGGAGTTTTATGTTCGTATATAGTGGTTTGAATAAAACTGTCGAATTAACTGGTTTTTGAGTCTCCGCTCCGTTTGCTCTGCATTTTTTGTTTGGTTTATTACTCGCAACTATTGCAGTTCCACTGGTTTATCGTTCATTGATAATTGGGGTTTGTGCATTATGGGTAAGGGAGTAGCTCGAGAGTTTCTGGTTGCCATGAGCTTCTGGAATGGCAGAGTCAGCTCTGAGGGATCGGATCCAAACCCATAAGTTGAGGATAGAATGAAAACTGACATCAGATAATGGGTTCGCTGTTGAGATTAGCAAGAAAAGTTTAAACACTCTGACAAAAGGGTCATTCACGTCTGAGCAAAACAACAAAATGGTGCTGAATGTAAAAGGTTAAACCTTTAAAAGGAGGGCTTCGCTGCTAAGTAAAGCAATACAATGGTGTTGTTCTAAAAGTTTAAAACCCACTGACAAGAAAAAAGGGTTCAAAGCTGGGCAAGGCAAAAAAAGAAATGTGGAAAAATGGGCTTACTGCTGCACAGTACAAGAAATAAAATTGTGTAAACTTGGCAAACTGGTTATGAGTTGCCTGTACTGAAAATGTGTGCTGTCCATCTTCATCTTCATTCTTAACAGGATGGGTTCAGATCTGATCCTCAGATCCGACTCGGCCTTATTTGCAAACTCAAGTGAGGTCTTTCACTAGCTCGTGGCTGAACCCTACCTCAGCATGCCCTAGGAACATCTCTCAGATCTTGTTTGCAGTCATAATAATAATAAGAAAAATTACTTTTATAACATCTCAAAGCATAGTCAAGAAGGTCAGAGAACAACGATGTCCAATTGTAGCAACTCGGTCTTCCAGGATGTGAGAATGAAGGAGAAGATAGACAACACACATGGAACATTATGGTGAGTAAATAACTTCTTTACATGTTGTTGTCCGATCTCACCTTCATTCTTACCAGGATGGGACAGCGTCCCTAGCACAATTTTTCTTGGGTGGCTCAAGGGAGAATATTCTTCAGAATCATGGAGCCAAAAGATGCTCGGTTCCTGGCTGCCAAATCGACTTTGTAATGAGTGATAAAGGTATGTGGTTTTGTTCATGTTGCTGCAGCACAGATGGTATCAATTGGTATTCTAGCTAGAAAGGTGGAGGAGGTTGCAATGGCTCTTGTAGAGTGTATTTTGACCTTCTGGAGAGGATCTCTGTTTTGAGATTTATAGATGTAGGTTATGCAGTCTGAAAGCCATTTTGATAGTGTCACTTTAGAAACTGAGGTACCCTTCTTTGAATCTGAGAAAGATATAACTAGCTGGTCAGATTTGCTGAAGTTTTTAGTCCTGTGTAGATAGAAGCGTAACTGCCTATGCACATCTAGCTGATGCAACATGTATTCCGCCTTATTCTTGTAATTTGGGTAAAAAACTGGAAGCTCTATAGATTGGTTCAAATTAGATTCTGAACAAACTTTTGGCAAAAAGGAAGGATTTGTTCTTAAGGATACCCTGTCCTTCTGGAAAAGCAAGTAGGGGGGCTTCATTGACAAGGCTTGTAGCTCTGACACCCTTCTGGCAGAGGTAATGGCTATCAAGAGAATAGTTTTCCATGCCAAAAACTTGAGTTCACAAGATGATACTGGCTCAAAAGGGAGAAAAAATTAAATGGGATAGGATAAAATTTAAGTCCCATGGTGCAGGAGGGTCTCTGATAGGAGGTCGTAGTAACAGAGTACCTTTTAGAAATGCTTTGCGCAGCCTATGAGACATTATGTTGATACAGGATTTACTGATATGGAAACTAGAAATTTCTGCTAGTTGGACTCCTATGGTAGCTGCAGCTGCACCCTCGTCAAATAATCTTGCTAGAAACTCTAGAATGGAAGTGACTGGGGGAGTAAAAGGATCAATATGGTTATGAGAAGCCCATAAAGAGAACCTTTTCCATTTGCTTCTACATAATTTTCTTGTTGACGCTTTATGAGAAGATATTCGTATATGTTTAACTGATGAAAAGAGGTTAGGAAACCTGGCTATGGTTGCAATCGGAGCAGCCAAGCTGTCAATTTGAGGGGCTGAAGGGAAGGGTGGTGCATTCCTGACATGTGAGTCAAAAGGTCTGGAACTGTGTCCCGAATCAAAGGCTCCTCCCGAAGATGAGGCCACAGAAAGGAGAACCAGATCTGATGAGGCCAGTATGGGGCAATGAGAATTAAGTCCCTTCCCAAACATTTGGCTTTCTGAAGAGCTTTGGCTATCAAGGGGAAGGGAGGAAAAGTGTAGAGGAGACCTGAAAGCCAATCGTGGACAATTGCATCCCTTGGTGACTCCCTCAGAGGGGGATAAGGGCAAAGTAGCCGCTGCATTTGGCATTCATGGATGTTGCAAAGAGGTCGCAGCAAGGCTGGCCCCACTTGTGGGAAATCTTTTTTGCTACTTCCTGTTTTACGGACCGCTCGTGAGGCATAAGAAAGTACAGTTGTGTACACTTACCATAAACGTAGATGTTTGAATGCATTCACTGTTGCAGTCATCACATTTGTGTTATCCCTGCCACGGTCGACCCGAATACCACAGACTTACTATTTTTGCATCGGCTGCTGTCGCTTGAAGACTGTCATCAGGTTGTCAGTAGTATAAAGTAAGGCAGCTGATGCCATAACATCAGTTTTTCTTGCCCTAACCTGTCAGGAGCCCCCAAGTTGGAGGCCAGGGTCTGGTGGAAGAAACCCCACCAGTGCAAAATAAATACCAAAATGTCCCTTGTAAGTTAAGGAGAATCACAAGTTAGAATGGTAATAAAAGGAGAAACAGAAGAAAGGGGGATGGAGGGAGGGAAACCAGGACTGCAACAGTGAATACACTCGAACATCTACATTTATGGCAAGTGTACACAACTGTACTATGTTCTTAAGTGTTTCACTGTTGCAGTCTTCACATTTCGGTTGATTCCCAAAGCTGAGGAAAAGGGTGGAGGCAGTCAATGCAACTAGGGGCTGGCTAGGATGCCCTGCAAGACTGCAGAGGCAAAAAGTACAGTTTTGTACCTACCATAAATGTAGATGTTCGAGGATCCACATTGCTGCAGTCCTAACTATTGGGTAGTCCGCTGTCCAGTCGGCCCGAATACCAGAGTATATGACGCCGGTCAGGGCGCATTAGACTGACGTCAGTACGTCAGGGTACTAATGCGCATGACCGACGTCATATCCTCAGTCTTTTCTTGCCCCAGATGTCAGAAGACCCTAAAAAGACAAGGCCCAATATACCTGCACCAAAAATATGTACAATATATACAAAAATATATACAAAATATCAGCATATAACCTCACCTACACAACCACCCCTAAACACAGAGGGAAGGAGGGATGGGATTGGACTGCAGCAATGTGGATCCTCGAACATCTACATTTATGGTAGGTACAAAACTGTACTATGTTCTTCGCTCCACATTGCTGCAGTCCTAACTATTGGGTAGAATCCCAAAGCAGAGGTAAGGGAGGCTGGCAAATCATAAAGAAGCAGGAGCTGACAACATGCCTTGCAAAATAGCAGTGGCAAAACCAGCCCTAGACTTAGAGTAGAGAGGAAGGTGATAATGCTTAGAGAAAGTATGCACTGAACTCCAAGTAGCTGCCTCCAAAATATCCTTAGTTGCCACCCCTTAGAAATGCTGTTGAAGTGGCAGTAGCCCTAGTGGAATGAGGCCTAATCCCAGCTGGAATCTCCTTGCTATGATGGGAATAACAAAATGCAATGCAAAACCCAATCCACCTAGAAATAGTTTGTTTTGACACAGGCTTGCCCTGAACTCAAAGCAAAAGAAACAAACAACTGCTGAGACTGCCTAAAATCCTTAGTCCTGCTTAAATAATAACGCAATTGCCTGTGTACATCTAAAGTGTGCAAAATCTTTTACCCTTTATTTTGGGGGTCTGCATAAAAAGTAGGCAAATGAATAGTTTGGTTTAAAGCCACACTAGAAACCACCTTAGGCATAAAGGAAGGATTAGTACGTAATGATACCCTATCCTTATGGAAAATCAAAAGGGCTCTACTGCCATAAGGGCCTGCAACTCAGACACCCTTCTTGCAGAAGTAATAGCCAACAGAAAAGCAGTCTTCCATGACAAGTATTTCAATTCAGCAGTAGCCGAGGCTCAAAAGGTTGTAGAGTAAGTTTTCCAACACAAAATTGAGATCCCAAGCAGGAGTAGGAGCTCACGTGGGGGTCTTATATTCTTTGCCCTCTAAGAAACTGCTTGAACAAAGGATGCGAAAACAATGGTGGGTCACAATCATAGTGAGCTGAAATTGCTGCAGCATGAATCTTAATGGAAGAGAAGGACAAACCTTTGTCCAATAACTCAGTAAGATATTGAAGAGCCACACTCAAATTAGGCTCAGAAATCTCCAAATTCTTTGCTGTACTCCAAAATAAAAACCTCTTCCATTTTTCATGACACTTTCCTTGTACTAGGTCTTCTAGCTTCCATAATCACATTTAAAACTTGTTGAGGAAGTTGAGACCTGCTGTGTTTCAACACAGAATATGCCAGGCTGTTAGATGAAGAGAGTGAAGCTTGACATTGAGCAGATGACCGTCCTTCTGAGATAACAGATGTGGAATCAAAGGTAAAGGCCATGGAGGCTTCCTTACCAGACTCCTTAGTAGTGGGTACCAGTGTTGCCGAGGCCAATCTGGAGCTATTAAAATCATCCTTGGCTTGTCTTGTCTGACCTTTAAGAGCACCTTTGGAAGAAGAGGCAGAGGTGGAAAGGCATACACATGAAGATTTTTCCAACTGAAAGAAAGAGCATCCACTTTCCAAGCTGTGTGATGAAACCCTTTGTGCAAAACTTTGGCAGCTGGTGGTTTAGTGGAGAAGCGAACAGATCTATGTCTGGAGTTCCCATGACACTGTCAATTTCTGAAATACATGAAGATCCAGTTTCCACTGTGGGGATCCATGATTTGTCTGCTTAACACATCTGCTAAGGAGTTCTGTGCTCCCCGCAGAAACCTTGCCTGAAGAGTTAGTTGCAAGCTGAGCGCAGTCTCCCATAAAATCATTGCTTGCCTGCATAGAGGATAAGAATGTGTTCCCTTGTTTGTTGATGTACCACATGACAGTTGTGTTGTCTGTTAGAATCAACACCTGCCCTGGAAGAAGTAACTCCTTGAAAGCCATTAATGCAAACTGGACTGCTAACATCTCCTTCATGTTGATATGTAGATGCTGTAGTCTGGCAGGCCACTTGTCTTGTATCCACTTTCCATTTAGATGAGCTCCCAAGCAATGTCCAAGGCATCTGTCGTTAAAATCTGACTCGCCTCTGGCCGGGTCACAGAGAGTCCCTTGTTTAGGTGACATTCCTGAGCCCACCACAAAAATTCTTTTGAAGGCAAGGTATTATTTGAATGACAGTGTCCAATTCCTGGCAGTGCTGTGTCCATACATTTTGAGATACCATTGCAGCTTCCTCATATGCAGTTTGGCATTGGGAAGCACCAGAATACAAGATGCCATGAACCCTAATGCTTGAAGGACTGTCCTTGCAGTCAGCACGGACTGATGAGATAGGTGATGGAAGTAAAGGGATAGACTCTTTTGTTTGTCCGGGGTTAAAAGGCCATCTGGGCTGCTGTATTCAGTCTCACACCCAGAAAGCACATGTCTTGAGAGGGTACTAGACTGGACTTTATTTCGCTCACAGAATACCCTAGGCATCTTAGCGCTGCTAGAACATATTACAGATGCTGTAGAAGGTCTTCCTTTTCTTGAGCCAGAAACAGACAGACGTATAAGTAAGGATAGATTTGAATACCTTTTAGCCTGAAGTACGCTATCACTGGAGCCAGAACCTTTGTGAATACTCTGGGCAGTAGATAAGCCAAAGGGCAATGCAGAGAACTGATAATGAGAATTTCCAGCTCGAAAACGCAGATACTTCCTGCAACTTAGTCTTATAGGCACATGAAGGTAAGCTTCCTTGAGATCTAAAGTTACCATCCAGTGATCTTTGCCCAGCAGAGGTAAAAGCTGTTGTAACGTCAACATCTTGAACTTGGGAATGTCCAGATAAGTGTTGAGGATAGATAAATCCAAAATTGGTCTCCACGTGTTCCCCTTCTTTGGTACTAGGAACAGGCGAGAATAAAATCCTAGGCCCCTTTCTGATACAGGGACTGGCTGAATGGCCCCTATTTGGAGTAACAGAGAAATTTGCCTGTGAGCCTCTTTCCTTTGTGGAGGAGGAACGTCTGGCATGCCTTTGAAAGGAGGCAATGTATGGAAATAAAACCTGTAACCGTGGTGAATGATATCCAACACCCATCTGTCTTGAGTAATTAAATCCCAATTTTCTTTGAAAAGAGACAGTCTTCCTCCCAAAGGAGCTGCCAGACGAGAATCTACTGGCAGCTGAAAAGGCAGGTCATTGGGTCTGTTTACGAAAGGACTGACCCCTGCCCTCACCAGAAGTCTGAGCAGGTGAACTCCCTGTTCTAGGCCTAAAAGAACCTTGAGCTCTGCCCCTACCACGCCTAGACCTACCCCTAGACTGGGAATCATAAGCAGGATATGTCCATCCCTTAGTAGGCCAATTTCTACTAAACTTCGGTGGCTGCACCTGCAAAAAATCTTTAACAGTTTGCATAGACTTAGCTTTGTCCTCCATTTTCTTTAAAACTGCTTCCACAGGCGAACCAAACAACACATCAGACTGTAAAGGAGCATCCAAAATCCTTGTCTTAACATGCTCAGCTAAATTCTGATCCTCAACCAGGCATGCCTGCGAAGAACAGAACTAGTGGCAGCCACCCTCGAGGAGGCCTGTACAGCATCAAAACCACATTGCAAAGAATGCTTACCCACTTGTTCAGACACATGAACTAAAT
This sequence comes from Protopterus annectens, assembly GCF_019279795.1. Classification (NCBI taxonomy): domain Eukaryota; kingdom Metazoa; phylum Chordata; order Ceratodontiformes; family Protopteridae; genus Protopterus; species Protopterus annectens. Next base: position 1,191,845,701 of record NC_056735.1, on the reverse strand, counting down.
CCAGCAACTCTTTACACTCAATACCTTCCGCCAAAGCATCCACCTTAGATTTCAGTTGTGAAAGGAGATAATTTTGATATTTTAGCATGTGAAACTGACAATTCAACGCCTCATGGCTAAAGTGGAAGAAGTATACACTTTCTTTCCCCATCTATCCAAAACCCTTGCCTCTTTATCAGTGGGAACAGGGTTTTAACCACAGAGGCCTTAACACCTTTAGGTCCCTGAGAAATAGTTTCGGATCTGCCCGAGGACTCTTAAAAGATACTTATGAGCTTCAGGCACCCTATAGTACCTATCAGGTTTAACAGGAGCAGGAGGCAAAGAATCAGGGTTCAGGGAAGCCTCTGCAAAAACATCTTCCACCACATTCAACACAGGAGGTATAGCTAAGGGCCTATGCTGGGGTAAAACAAGAATTCCTAAGCCTTTTCCTGAATCAGAGTAATCCTGGCCTTCCCATTTAAAGTGCTCCCTCATGGAATGCAGAGTCTCTGAAAATGAGAAATCCTCAGGAGGAGAAGCTGTAGGAGTGGAATCATCCACATCAGAATCAGAATAAGGAGGATACTCCTGCAAATCTTCCGCAGAAGACTCAGAAGCCTCTGAACACTGTTCAAAACTATCAAACTCAGGTTCCACCCTAGGCCTCTTATCAGGAGGGGCATAGAACCTCTAATCATAGTAATCAAATCTTCTGCCATTTTAAGCATATGTTTCTTAGGCACAGAACCTGAAGTGCTAGGAGAAGCCCCCACTGAAGCTAAACTTGGCCTACCTCTCAAAGAAGTTTTGGAAACAGAAGGAGAGGCTCTAACTATCTTGGGAAGAGAGGAAGAGCAGTTACCTGAGAAGCCCCTTCAGTCTGGCCTACCTCCTGAGAAGGCACATCCTGTAGCAGTAAAGTCTCTGCCTGAGACTCCAAAGAAACTCTTGGCAAAACCTCTGGCTCCACTGAGTTTCTAAAGAACCGACGTCCGGGACTGCCGGTTCATCAACCCTAGGCTGCGCTGTTTTGTCCTTGCGCTTCTTGACGAAGCGGGCCGGAGCATCCGACGGCATTTTATAATTGCAACGCTTCCCAAACACTAACCTGGCACAGTCTAACCTCCTCTTAATAGTGCTTTGTTAAACCTAGCACAAGAGCGGCATCCAACAACGCCGTGCTCAGGCCCTAAACAAGGTATACACAAGGTATGGTAATCCCTATGAGGTATCTGTTTCCCACAAGAAATACAGTTATTCACTTTTTCTGACATCCGTTAAATACTGAGGCAAGAAAAACCAAAATGTTCCCAACGGGTACTTAGCCAACTCTGATTCGGTCTGAAACTCCGACTTCAGAAAATTTCAGAACGCCAACCTGCACTCGCAAAACTGCTTCTGCATCGGACCATGCGGCAAAAAAGACTGAGGATATGACATCGGTCATGCGCATTAGTACCCTGACGTACTGACGTCAGTCTAATGCGCCCTGACCGACGTCAGCCATATACTCTGGTATTCGGGCCGACTGGACAGCGGACTACCCAATAGTTAGGACTGCAGCAATGTGGAACGAAGAACATCCCTGCCCTGGATTTGGAGAAGAGAGGCAGGGGGTAATGCTTGGTAAAAGTGTGAACAGATGTCCAGGTGGCAGCCTCCAAGATGTCCCTGGTGGGGGACTCCTCTGAGGAAAGCTGCAGAGGTGGAGGCTGCTCTGGTGGAGTGTGTCCTGACCCCCTTGGGGGAGGCTTTCCATGCTGTTTGTATCAGAAATGGATGCAGAGTGCTATCCATTTTGAAATGGTTTGTTGGGAAATGGCTTTGCCTTCTGCCCCTGCAGCAAAGCTAACCAGCAGTTGATCAGACTTTCTGAAGGATTTATTCCTGTCCAGACAGAATCTGAGCTGTCTGTGCACATCTAGAGAGTGAAGAATCCTTTCCCCTTATTCTACGGATTGGGAAAACAAAGGTGGGCAAATGAATGGATTGGTTGAGAGCCACACTGGAAACCACTTTGGGCATGAAGGATGGGTTTGTTCTGAGGGAATACCCTGTTTACATGGAAGATGATAAAGGGTTCCACAGCCATGAGTGCTTGCAGCTCAGAGACTCTTCTGGCTGAAGTGATGGACAGAAGGAATGCTGTTTTCCAGGAGATAAATTTTAGTTCTGCAGAAGAAGCTGGTTTGAAATGGGGCAGGGTGAGCTTTTCCAAAACAAAGTTAAGGTCCCAAGCTGGTGTTGGTGCCCTTCTGGGTGGCTTCAAGTTGCTAGGCGCTCTGAGGAACTGTTTGATCAAAGGGTGTGAAAAAATGGGCAGAAACAGCAAAGGCATGAATTTTAACAGAGGAGAAAAGAGAGGCCACTGTGTAGTAGGTCAGCTAGGTAATCCAGGATGAGAGGAACGGAGGGCTGTGCCATGCTGGTTAGCCAGGATACAGGTGCAGAACCTTTTCCATTTGTCAGCATAAGACTTTCTGGTGCTAGGACGTCTGGCCTCATGGATAACATCCAGAACCTTTTTACTGAGGTTGGCACATTGGTTCTGGGTTAAGGAATAAGCCAAGCTGCCAAATTAAGGGTCTGCAGTTGGGGATGCATGAATTCCCCTTCCCTCTGAGTCAGGAGGTTTGGAATCTAAGGAAGATGCCATGGGGGTAGAGGGGACAGGCTGCACAGCAAGGGGTACCAGTGCTGCCGGGGCCAGTCTGGAGCTATAAGAATGGTCCTTGTTTTTTCCTCCCTTATTTTGAGCAACACCCTGGGGATGAGAGGGAGGGGAGGAAAGGCATAGACCAATAGACTGACCCAGGGGAAGGACAGGGCATCCACTTTCCAAGCCATGCAGTGATGCTCCCTGGTGCAGAATTTGCTGAGTTGATGGTTGGTGTGGGAGGCAAAGAGGTCTACCTTCGGGGTTCCCCATTTCTGAGTTATTAGGATGAAGGTACTTCTGTTGAGTTGCCACTCGTGTGGGTCCAGAAGATTTCTGCTTAATTGGTCTGCTAAAGATTTGAGGGAGCCTGGTAGGCAATGTGCTAACGGGTGTAGTTGCATGGCAGAGGCTGTGTGCCAAAGGGTCATGGCCAGCCTGCATAGAGGGTAGGAGTGAGTCCCTCCCTGCTTGTTGATGTACCACATCACAGTTGTCTATTTTGATCAGGAGCGCCCATGGAGAGAGAAGGGGCTTGAAAGCTATCAAGGCATGTTGCACAGCCATCAGCTCTTTTTGATTGGATGTGCAGAGGGATTTGCTGTGGGCTCCATTAGCCTTGTATGCACCTTCTGTCCAGGTGTGCACCCCAAGCATAGTCTGATGCATCTATGGTGAGGGTCTGGGCAGTGGGGCTGGGGAGAAAGGGATTCCCTTGTTGTGAGAGCATGCTGTTGCCCACCAAATAAATTTTTTTCTGAGGCAAGGAATTAGAGGTAGAAGAGTTTCCAGGTCCTGAGAGTGTTGGCACCAATGGCTCTTTAGGTACCATTGAAGTTTCCTCATATGCAGTCTGGCATATGAAATGAGTAGTATGTAAGATGCCATGAACCCCAGAGCTTGCAGGATCTTCCTTGCAGTTGGTTGGGGCCAGGTGGCTAGTTGAGAGAAGTAGGTTGTCAAGAAAATTTGTTTTCTGGAGTAAGGAATGCCCTCTGGGATTCTGTGTCAAGACTTGCTCCCTGGAAGATTATCCTTTGGGTGGACATCTGTTTGGATTTCTTTTCGTTGACTGTGTACCCTAGGGAGGTTAGAAGGGTCTTTACAAAGGCCAGGTGCTTGAGCAGCTTTTCCTGGCTGTCTGCCTGAATAAGGCAGTCATCTAACTAAGGGTAAATCTGAATATTTCTTTGTCTGCAGAAGGCAATGGCTGGAGCTAGACATTTTGTGAAAACTCAGAGCAGTAGATAAGGCAAAGGGACGCGCAGAGAACTGAAAGTGTTGAGATCCTGCCCTAAAGCAGAGATATTTCCTGCATGATTCCCTGATAGGAATGTGGAGGTAGGCCTCTTTTAGATTTAGGGTGGCTAGCAGCAGCTGGAGGGTGAGCATTTTGAATTTTGGGATCACCAGGAAGGTGTTTAGAATAGATACATCGAGGATAGGGTGCCAGGTGCCCTCTTTTCTGGGCACCAGAAATAGTCTGGAGTAGAAACCTTGGCCTATCTGTTCTGCAGGAACATGCTCCATTGCCCTCATAGAGAGCAGGGAAAGGATTTGCTTTTGAGCCTCTGCCCACTGATTTGGTGGTAGATCTTGGAACCCTTTTGGGGTTGGAAGGGTGTGGGAGGAAATTTTGTATCCATGAGACAAAATTTTCAGAACTCATTGGTCCTTGGTAATGGTGGTCCAGGTGTTTGAGTGAAAGGAGAGTTTTCCTCTTAGGGGTAACTGAAGGTGGGCAGAGGGAGGGGGTGCAAGGGTGAGTTATTGTGAGTTCTTACCATAAAGGGGTGGCTTATAACTCCATTGGTTTTGAAGTGGAGGTAGTCCACTGCTTATATCTCTGCATTCCCTGGGTTTGTTGTCTGGGGGGGGGGTCTGCTTTCCCGGGGCCTCTGCTGGGCCTGTTTACTGGGAGCTGGAAAGGAACAGTGTTTAGAAGGGCAATGCCTGAAGAACCTAGGGGGCTGGACCTGCAAGAAATACTTAACAGTTTGGATAGATTTAGCTTTTTCTTCCATCTTTTTTAAGACCTCTTCTACCTTAGTGCCAAATAAGGTATCTTTGTGCAAGGGGGCATCCAACAATTTAGATTTGACATGGTCTGGCAGGGGCTGTTCTTTAAGCCATGCATACCTTCTAATTACAGATCCAGTGACTGCTGCCCTGCAAGAAGCTTCTAGGGCATCAAAACCACAGTGCAAGGTGTGCTTAGTTACTTGACTTGCAGAATGCATTAACTCTTGTAAATCTTAGGATTCTGCCCAAGCAGGAAAGGAAGACAATTTATTGCCCTGATAGCAACAGTAGCTGAGGTGTATACCTTTTCACCCCATCTGTCCAATGCTCGGGAATCCCTGTCTGAGGGGGTGGGGTTCTTAGCCGAGGTTGCTTTAATCCCTTTTGGCCCTTGAGAAATGACCTCAGGGTCAGCTGTAGGATTTATAAAAAGATATTTGTGTGAGTTAGGGACTCTGTATTATCTGTCTGGTTTTCTGGGAACAGGAGGAAGGGTGTCAGGAGTCAAGCTGGATTTGAGGAAAACATCTTCCACAACATCCAGGACTGGGGGGATGGCTAAGGGTCTGTGTTGTGGAAGATCTAGGAATTCACTGAGTCTCTTTTTAGACTGAGGGTAGTCCTAACTCTCCCAATGGAAATGCTCCCTTAAGGTATGCAGAGTTTCCCCAAAGGAAAAATCCTCTTAGGGAGAGGCTGAAGGAATGGAATCCTCTGGATCAGAATCCTCATAAGTGGAGAGGGGTTGCATGTCTTCATATTCAGATGCATCAGATTCATCTGACTCTTGTTCAGACAAAACTACAGGGGACAGATCTCTTTTCCTTTTGGAGGGGGTAGCTTGGCTTCCCGTGATTAGCATGATAAGGTCTTCTGCCATTTTAAGCATTTGACACTGAGGCAAGGTAGCAGGCGCCTCGGAGTGGGTTGTCGGTTTCTTGGGTGTGGTTCGTACGCTGGGTCTAAGAAACTCATTAGTCTTAGAAGAATGGGACTCACGAAAGGTAGTCTTAGAAGAATGGGAGTCACAAAAGAAGACGTCGATTTGTGTCAAGATTTGGTAGTGTGAAGGACTTCCTTGGAAGCTGGTGCCTGTTTAGTGGCTCTGGACCCATCAAAGGTCGAGGAAGACTGCAAGATCCTTAGTCGAAGATGAGATTTGCAGCATACAGAACTCTAAAAGGGTGTTGGTAGCGGCCTGTGAATCAACAGAACTGGAATCAGGGGCAGTGAAAGCACCTCACTGAGCACAGGAGAACTGACGACCAGCTTAACGGAAGCACCGTCGGTAGGTTTGGACCTGTGTGGTCCGTCTCCGTCTTTATCTAAGTTTTTTCAGAAGATCTGCTGTCAGATGGCTTACCGAAACCATAACGGAGTTCAACTGTAAGTGAAAATATCTGGCTACAATAAGAGCCTGACGACGGATAGTTCTGGCGTTGAACAAAGCATAGAAGCGACAATGAGGGACGTCGTGGTCTGCGCCTAAACAAGTGATGCAGTAAGAGTGGAAGTCTCGGTGTGGTATTTGTTTTCCACAGGTGAGATTATTAACTTTTTCTTACATCGGTTAGTGCAAGAAAAAAGCATCCCCAATGGGGTACTTAGCTTTAGAAGACTTCAGCTTCAATTCGGTAGACAAAACTCCGGTAGCGGCCGACCGGCACTCGTGCGAACTGCTTCTGCATCACTACATGGCAAGAGATCACCCACTGCCATACTCTCAGGGCCTCTCTATAAAGGGGGTAAGATCTGGTTCCACCCTGTTTATGGACCAAACCACTAACATGTTGTCTGTCTGTATTGCAATAGTTCCCAGGGGAAGAGAGTCCTGAAATGCTTGCAATGCTAGAAGCACTGCTCTCATCTCTAGTACACTGATGTGCAAATGGGCCTCGTGATCCTGCAAGGTGCCTTGGACAGGCAGGGGCAAATGAATGGACTGCATTTCAGTGTTGCAAATATGCAAACACAAACCTTAGTTGAAAGCAATGATTCTGGCTGTTGTTCTAAGTGAAATGCAACAGTTAATGCTGAGGGGCTGAACTTGAGTACTGTTAATAACAAGAACTTTTTTTCTCTCAATTTTTTCTATCACATAAGTGACCATCATCTGACCATATTGCCTCTTCTCAATTCCCAGGTCTACCTTCCCCACTTGATTCCCCCTAGAGTAACTCCATATCAGGGTTAGGGTCAGCAAGGAGATCAAGGCATCCACGATAGTGCCTTTCTGCTGCTGTGGGAATATTCTATTTTAGACACACTCCTTTGCATATCAAGTAACGTGCCAAGGGCAGGACAAGCAATGGCTGTCAGCACTGGGCTGCCTCTCACTTTAACAATGGGCGTACCTATTCTTGCATAGCACTTTGCTGCTCAGGGGAAATTAAAACACAGTGTGTGCCACGACAGTACACCCTTTCCTCTAAGGAGCGGTAAGTCCATCCTATCCTGCCAGCATCTTAGATGCCCAAGCTACTAATTAAAACTGAGTGCCCAGGCAACAGTCAGCACTTCATCTGTCAATGCCATGGTGCTGGCCTATTAAGAAACAAAAACCTATAGAAAAGGCATTGGAGCTTCTTACAGGAAATATATTGGTACAACAAAAGATTAATTAAGAAAATAAATGATAGTCTTTCATACTGTCAATTAACCTTGCAAGATGAAGTTAGGGAATTAGATGACTGCGAATAAATGTTAAGACACTGGGCACTACTTTCAAGCAGAAAAAACTCAACTATGGTGGAAGCAATGTTTTATGAGTAAGAAAATAAAAAGAGATTTACAAGGGTGTTGGCTGATCATAACTGACAAAATACATGGCAAAATTAAACAGACAAAGGTTACCCTGGGGCAAGACTGACAGTTACTGAGGTGTTCATCAGTCCTAGTAAACACTACTGGAAATTGTTTAAGTAGTCACAACTGCAAATTATGGCTGTTTAAATGATTCCCAGGCAGTAAAGGCAGAGCAACTGAGAAAGCTAGGGGTGATAGAGATGAAGTGCCTGAGAGTGGTAGTAGAATGCATGCTATGGGACAGATGAATAAATGACAACATTGGAGCAGAAGCCAGAGTAGCTCCAACTGCAGAGAAAGAAAAAGAGAACAGATTACAGTGGTTTGGGCACATGTGCAGACAAGAAGGTGGTGGCAATATAATGAATAAGACTTGGGACATATAGGAAGAAGGCAAAAGGAACTGAAGGCATCTAGCAAAGTGGTGGATGGACTGTGTGAAAGAAGACCTATGACAGGCAAGACTGTCTAAGAAGGTAGGACCAGTGACATTGAATCGAGATAGATGGTGACAGTTGACATGACATCCCAATCCCATGTAGAAAAGGGAAAAAGGGGGTTGATGACGATGGTAATACATAATGGCTCCTTACTTAGCTGAAGAATTTCTTCTTATTTTTGCCCTCAAATCTGAGAACTCAACTGGGGGCAGGGGGTACGCCAAATGTAGAGTGTCCAGAACACCAAGCAGTGTAGCTACAGCTCTGTAAAATAGCTATCTAGTTATACTAAGTGCTTGATATGGTACATGTAAATGTATATGACCCAGACAAAAGACAGATGTCTAAAGCACTGCAATCTGCATGATGTACAGCAATCCACAGATTAAGGAACTGTGTTTCCTATCTGCTGACTTATTCCAATCACTTAGCTCCTACATTAAAAAATCTAATCTACACAGTATGTATTTGCCATCTACAGTGGCTTGAACATTTAATAATGATTTGTACTTTTACTGTAAACAATAAAAGAGGAAAACAACAAAACAAAAAAAAAATCTACCTTCAAAGTGCTGTAACAAACGCATGGTGTGCAAATATGTGGACTCTTCTTGTTCACATTAAATTCAGTAACCACTTTAGCCTGTCTGTGGCACAGAGGGATGGAGTCCTGACTGCAACACAGGTGATGGGGTTTAACAGCTTGAGCCAGGCAGAGATGGAGGGAGATAAATGAAAGTTCATGCCTTGCTCACCTCTCCTAGGAAGTGGGTGAGGTCAACATGTATTAGGGGGCACAATGGGCAGTACAACTTACCTGCTGGAGCCTTGGGAAACCACTACACATACAGTGAGCAGAGGGACAGGGCTGTTTGGACAGAATACCCACTGCAGAACTGAAAGGATGCCCTCTGTGGACAGCCCATGGCATGACCTTCCCTAGTGTTTTGCTGGATGTGCACAGCTAGGGCTGGGGAGGAAAAACAAACAAAACAAAAAGAAAAAACAAACCTTGAAGCACCCCTTATAGCTGTCAGAATGACTGCCTCACTGGCTGACCCTCACCCCAGTGATAGGGAATGAATATGCCTACTAACCAGGAAAGGGTAGCTGATGATTAAAAAAAATTAAGCAAAGAGTGCAAAAAATGAGTTCAGTTGTCACAAACTATCTTAGGGAGATTGGTCAAAATGCAAGCAAAAAAGAGAGAGACCACAAAACTGGACTACTACTATTACTACAATGACATAAAAATAAAATGGGCAGAGAAGATTCACAACAGCAACTTATAAAGCCTAGAACATTAAGTATCTCAGCATCATGAATGTCCTGTAAAACTACCCAATCAAAATGGATCTGTATCAGTACACTCCACTGAAATAAAGTGAATAGCAGCAGCTACATTACCTGAGGTGTTACAGTTTAAGAAAACCACTGGAGAAGTATTTCCTCTAACTGCCCCCCCCGTTTTTCTTGTTTTTTTTAATCTCTGGCTTACCTTCTCTAGTCTTGTCAATTCAGCAGTTACAAACTCAGCCCTTGGAAAGGCAGTTTCAAAATAATGGATTGACTTTCAGTCTCAAGCCAAACACTCTTAATGAATCTAATCCTAAACTGAAACAGCCAAACCAATGTAATACATCCTAGTTATCTAACTAGAAATCAATAAAGTGCCTTTTTTCTCCCTGCTGCAAAAGACACAGTCGCTACAAAGTACAGTTTTGTACCTACCATAAATGTAGATGTCTGATAGATATGCAACTGCAGTCATAACATATGGGTTGTCCTGCCTCAGGCAGCCCTCGGTCGGTTGTCCTGCCTCAGGCAGCCCTCGGTCGGACGGATTCCAAAGTCTGGGTCCGGCGTTGGCTGGTGTCGCCTCCTCTCCGACGTCAGAACGGCTGGAGTATAAAGGCATCAGCCGACGACATCTTCTTCAGTGTTTCTTGCCACAGATGCCAGGTGCCCTCCTAGGAAGGCTAAATTTGATGAATGGATAAACAATTTCAGACATGCACAACAGTAATAAACAGATACACCATAGGAGATACCCCCAGCTAATAGGAATAGGGGTAGTGGACCCATAAAGAAAGTTGCAGAGGGGTAGGAGGGTGGGAAAATCCGACTGCAGTTGCATATCTATCGGACATCTACATTTATGGTAGGTACAAAACTGCACTATGTCCTTCAAGAATGCAACTGCAGTCATAACATATGGGTTGAATACCATAGCCAAGCTGGGGGTGGATGGAACTAAGGAAGGGATGGTGTAGCTAAAATGCCCTGCAGGACTGCCGAAGCAAAGCCTGCTCGGGATCTGGAGTATAAAGGCAGGTTGTAGTGCTTGGTAAATGTATGCACGGAGCTCCATGTAGCAGCCTCTAGAATGTCCTTTGTAGCCACTCCTCTTAGGAAAGCTGTGGATGTGGCTATAGCTCTGGTGGAGTGTGGCCTAATATTGGCTGGCACACCTTTTACATGAAAAGAATAGCAGAATCTGATGCAGTGTCCAATCCATTTTGAAATTGTTTGTTTGGAGATTGCTTTTCCTTGTACTCCAGCAGCATAGGCTACAAACAGTTGGTCAGACTTTCTGGTGGCCTTAGTTCTGTCCAAGTAGTAGCGAAGTTGCCTGTGTATGTCCAAAGTATGCAGCAGTTTCCCCCCCCTGTTTTGAGGATTGGGGAAGAAAGTAGGCAGGTGAATGGCTTGATTTAGAGACACCCTGGAAATTACTTTTGGCAGTAATGAAGGATTGGTTCTTAGAGAGACTCTGTCCTGATGAAAAATGAGAAAAGGAGGTACTGCCATGAGTGCCTGTATCTCCGAGACTCTTCTTGCTGATGTCACTGCCAATAGGAAAACCGTTTTCCATGAGAGAAATTGCATTTCTGAAGTTGCTGCTGGTTCAAAGGGAGGAAGAGTTAATTTTTCCAAGACGAAATTGAGGTCCCATGCAGGTACTGGCGGTTTTCTGGGAGGTTTGATATTCTTTATCCCTCTTAGGAACTATCTTAGCAAAGGATGTGAAAACACAGGTGGGTCACAATTGTATTTTGCTGAGATTGCTGAGGCGTGAATCTTTATGGAAAAATATGAGACACCAGTATGAAACATTTCTGTCAAGTTCCAATATCTGAGGTATACTCAATACTGTTGTATCCTGACCCCTGTTTGGCATTCCAGATGATGAATCTCTTCCACTTGGCTGAATAGGTTTTTCTGGTGGAAGGTCTGCGTGCTTCCAGTAAGATCTCTTGAACTTTTTTGGAAAGAGAGATATCGGAAGGAGTTATGGTAACCTCCAGGCTGTCAGATGCAATGTTTTCAGGTTTTGATGAACAGTCCTGTAATTGTGTTGTGTTAGAAGCAGAGGCCATAGGGGCAGAGACCACGGTTTGGTCAGAGTTATGCTCAACAGCAATGGGTACCAGTGCTGCCTTGGCCAGTCTGGAGCTATCAAAATGCCTGTTGGCTGTTCTGCTTTGATCTTCAGTATCACCTTGGTCAGCAGTGGTAGAGGAGGGAATGCATAAATTGTTAGGGAATTCCAGCTGAAGGAGAGAGCATCCGTTTTCCTGGCTAGAGGATGGTGGGTCCTTGTACAGAACTTTTCCAGGTGATGATTCATGTGAGAAGCAAAGAGATCTATGTCCGGTCTTCCCCATGTCCCTGTTATTTGTGAGAAAATGTGAGGATGCAGCATCCATTCGTGTGGATCCAAGAAATTTCTGCTCAGCTTGTCCGCCAGTACATTGTCCTTGCCTGGGACAAACTGGGATTGCAAATGTATCTTCAGACTCGGGGATTTTTCCCAGAGAATCATTGTTAGTCTGCAGAGGGGATAAGAATGAGTGCCTCCCTGCTTGTTTATATACCACATAACAGTGGTGTTGTCTGTCCTTATTAGCAAATGTCCTTGTTGAAGTGATTTTTCGAAAGTCTCGATTGCATGTATCACTGCCAACATCTCTTTTTGGTTTATGTGCAGATGTCTTTCCCTTGGTGTCCATTGACCTTGAATGCATCTGCCCTCCATGTGCGCCCCCCATCCATGATCTGAGGTGTCTGTTGTAATCACTTGACCTGCTTGAGGTTTGTTGAAAGACATGCCTTTGTTTAACTGACTTGCTTGAGCCCACCACAAAAATTCTCTTTGCAGACATGGAATGAGTGGGATTACGTCCTCTAGGCTTTGGCTGTGTTGGGACCATAAGCTTTTTAAGTACCATTGCAGCTTTCTCATATGAAGTCTTGCCAAAGGTATCAGAAGAATGCAGGATGCCATGAACCCCAGGGCCTGCAGGATTTTCCTTGCAGTCAGCTGGGAGAGCTTTGCTAGGCCTTTGAAGTACTCTGGTAACTGCTGTTGTTTTTCCTCTGTGAGATAGGCCATTTGTGTTTTTGTGTCCAGTTTGGCTCCTAGGAAAGTAATCTGTTGGGATGGCAGCAGTCTTGATTTCTGAATGTTGACTGTGTATCCCAAGGCCTGTAGTAACTTGAATGACATAGTCCAAGTTTGCTATCAAGGTTTGTTTGTTGTCTGCTTGTATGAGGCAGTCGTCCAGGTAGGGGTATATTTGAATCCCCTGGAGTCTGCAGTGTGCCACTACTGATGCCAGGCATTTCGTGAACACTCTGGGTGCAGTAGATAAGCCAAACGGCAATGCTGAGAATTGATAATGCTCTGTCCCTGCAAGAAATCTGAGGTATCTTCTGCAGCTTTGTCTGAGTGGGACATGCAGGTACGGAGGTCCAGAGTGACCAGCCAAGACCCCTTGCCCAGCATGGGAAGGAGTTGCTGCAACATCAGCATTTTGAACTTTGGCACAATGAGAAAAGTATTTAGAGTAGACAAGTCCAGTATAGGCCTCCATTTGTTTTCTTTTCTTGGAACAAGGAACAGTCTTGAGTAAAATCCCTGGCCTTGTTCCTGAGGATGGACCTTTTCTATTGCTTTTATATTTAACAGCATTGAAACTTGGATGAGTGCCTCTGCCCTTTGATGATGTGGCAGGTTTGGCATGCCTTGTCTTATTGGTAAAGTATGGAAGTGGAATCTGTAACCTTTGTCTATTAAATCCAGAATCCAGTTGTCTTTGGTTAAGATATGCCAGTTTTTTGAGAATAAGGATAATTTTCCGCCCAAAGGTGCTTCTCTTTGAGCCTTTATAGGCGGTATGAAAGTCAAGTCATTGTGATTGTCCTTGTGGTGCAGCTGGACTGCCTGCGCCACTTCTTTGATTTGGTGGTTGCCATTGGCGGCCCCTGTAGGAGCCTCGGTATTGCCCTCTACCTCAGGCACGCCTGTTTTTTTCCCCTTTGAAACTTGTCAGTGTCTGGAAAGGACCAATTCTTTGAAGGCCAATTCCTGCTGAATCTGGGTGGCTGAACCTGGAGGAAATCTTTGACTGTCTGAACTGATTTAGCTTTTTCCTCAATGGACTTCAACACATCTTGTGCATTAGCACCAAAAAGCTTCCGTTTTTCCAGAGGTGCATCAAGTAACTTCACTTTAACATGTTCAGGCAATGGCTGTTCTTTTAACCAAGCATGTCTACGTATAACAGCCCCAGTCATAGCTGCCCTACATGAAGCCTCCAATGCATCATAACCACACTGAAGAAAATGATTGCTAACCTGCTGAGTGTTATGTACTAGATCCTGCAATGCCTTTCTATCAATAGGTTCAGGAGAGGCTAGCTTTTTCTGTAAATCATCCAGTAAAAAATCCTGGTACTGAAACATATGAAAAAGGCAATTAAGTGACCTCATGGCCAGAGTGGTAGAGGTATAAACTTTTTTATCCCATCTCTCCAGGGACCTAGCTTCCCTATCCGCTGGCAGTGGATTCTTGGCAGTGGAAGTGGCCACTCCCTTGGGGCCCTGTGAAATAGTTTCTAAATCCACAAAATGGGCCTTAAAGAGATGTTTGTGAGTGTCAGGGACCCTATAATATCTGTCTGGCTTGACAGGAGCTGGAGGGAGAGAATCTGGGTTAGCACTGGAGTCAGAGAAAACATCATCCAGGACATCCATAACTGGAGGGATAGCTAAGGGTCTGTGCTGGGGTAGCTTGAGGAAGGTACGTAGCCTTTTCCTGGAATCAGAGAATTCCTGACCCTGCCATTTAAAATGCTCCCTCATAGAGTGTAGGACTTCACCGAATGAAAAATCCTCTGGAGGAGAGGCAGAGGGAATTGATTCCTCAGCATCAGAGTCCTCATAGGCCTGGAAGGATTCTTCTTGGGTATCTGAAGGCTCAGAATCCCCAGAGGCTTCGTCTGAAGAGAGGTTGTCAGCCTGCTCAGTTCTGGGCCTTTTCTCTGCAGGCGGCTGAGAACCTCTGTCGGGATGAGGCTGAGACCCCCTGATAAGAGAAATAAGATCTGCAGCAAGAGACATAATCTGTTTATCAGAAGAAGGGGCCTGGGCAGTAGGTTTAGGATGGGCCTTGGCCTGGCTGGCAGCCTTAGCACGTGCAAAGGCCTTGATGGACATGGATACAGGAGGCCTAGCTGCCCCACGTGCAGGAGTAACCTTGTCCATGGGAATGGTGTCGGGTAAATCCAGAACTTCGGTATCTGGAGGAAAATCAACAACCGGCACCAGAGTAGGCTCCGAGGCCGAAGGACGTGTTAACGCTGTGTCGTCGGACTGGAGCAGTTGAATTACCGCTTCCGAAGGGGCCGAGGCACTTGTGGAGGGCTTAGGAGGTGTATCGGTGGAGGACGCGGGCCGAGGATGTCGGTCCCGGTCCTTTCGTTTTTTGGAAGGTTGAGTTGTCGGTTGTTCCGACGGCATGATATATGCGAAAAAAGTCTTCGGCAAACTCTGCCCAGCGCCTGAGAGTGCACTTGTTAAAGCAGGCACAGGCAGCACAGGCCGAGACGTCGTGGTCTGGGCCCAGGCAAGGAAGGCAATAAGAATGGAAGTCCTTATGAGGTATTTGTTTACCACAAGACAAACAATTATTAACTTTCTCAATTTATTCTGACATCGGCTGAGGCAAGAAAAAATGTTCCCCAATGGGGTACTTAGCTTTTAGATGACTTCGGTACTGAAAACACAGGAGCTGACCGACCGGCACTTGCAAACTGCTTCTGCTTCGGGCAACGCGCGGCAAGAAAGACTGAAGAAGATGGCATCGGCCAATGCCTTTATACTCCAGCCGTTCTGACGTCGGAGAGGAGGCGACACCAGCCGACGCCGGACCCAGACTTTGGAATCCGGCCGACCGAGGGCTGCCTGAGGCAGGACAACCGAACGATGGCTGCCTGAGGCAAGTCAACCCATATGTTATGACTGCAGTTGCATTCTTGAAGGACATCTAGTTGGTACTGCCTTGAAACATGATTATGTCAGATGTTGTCTACCACATCACTAAGCTCCAGTACTGACTTTTGCCAGGAAGTAGAGAAAGCGTACAGTACAGTGTGTGCACTGGAGGAAGGGGAATCCAGGAGACATTCATACACTGTAATGAAGACAGTCTTACTTCATAATCTTGAATAGCTGGGCAGACGGTGGTGCAAAACTGTGAACATCTAAAATTCAGCATCAAAAGTGTAACTGCAGTTTGCAACTACAAAGAATGGTGATCAGTAAATGATGCATCTGGAAAGTAAGTAAAATATCTAGCTAAGAAAAAAATTACATTTCTGTATGTTATCTACATCATTTCAGTGCCAGAAAGACTAAGCCACTGCTACCCTTACTAACACTGGCTCCACTGCTATGAAAACTGTATCTCATCCAGTGATTCCTCACAGTCAAGAACCACTTGTAACAAACAAGCCCAGGGTAATCAACGAAATGAAAAATTCAGCAACCAGCTGAAAATTTCAGCATTATCAAACTGCTTGGGTGCAGTACTGACAACCAAATAGTTTGATTATTGTACTTGTAAGTGCAGCTACTCACACAAACCAAAAAAATTGGTAACTTTATAGGGCTCCATTTTTAACCAAGTTTGTTACTGCAAATGCTTTTTTCCTTCCAGTTTCCATATATTCACCCCATCTTCTGATAGACTTATCTTCACCTAAATTACAGGACAGGTCTATAACAGAACAACATGGTTTGCTGTAGGTAGGTCAACCCACGCAGACTGAAATGACTTGAATTTTAGTAAGTTTATGCATTATCTTTTTTTCCATTCACTTGTTTTGTGAAATTCCTTTTCAGTAGCTTTTTCAATGTCTGTGACAAAGGAAAGAAAGAAAAAAAGCACAGACAGCTTTGTCCACTAGTTAGTCAAGTATATTACACTAGTCAACGATTCAATTGAGTTTTGCCCACAGGCTTTCATGATTAAACAAAACTGTCTTTCCCTTTCAAGTATCATCAATTGAAGCAAAATCCAAAATCTTTGCACAGTCACTGGAGATGTGTTCAAAATCACAGTTTCAAAAATTAAATCTGGTGCCTTTTTCATTTACAGTATCAATCAAAAATGAGGAAACGCCCTTGAGAAATAATTGAATAATAAGTTTGCCTAAATAACAAACATGAATATACTATAGCAATAACCCACGCCTGGGTGTGGGTAATGCTGGATTTACCCATGGTTCGTGTGGTTTGGTCATGAGGACGAAGCTCGAGTGGCCAAACAAAGCCAACCGTGGGTAAATCCAGCATTACCCACACCCAAGCGTTATTATTATATTAATGACATTATTTAAGAAAAAAAATAATTACTTTTCTTAAATAATGGCATTGTATAATGCCTCTTTGCTGCCCTTCTGCAGCTGTCTGGTATTCTGCGGCAGTTCTGATGTACTGCGCATGTGTATGCCTACGCAGTACATCAGAGCTGTGGGCAAAAGCAACGGAGAAAGCAAGATCTCCGTTGCTTTTTTACAACTGTTTCGCTATGTTAAATGGGTTTAACATAGCGAGACAGCTTTAAAAAAAACCAATGGAGAATCTCCGCTGCCTTTTTTAAAGCTACCTCGCTATGTTAAACCCATTTAACATAGCGAGACAGTTTTGAAAAAAGCAACAGAGAAAGCAAGATCTCCGTTGCTTTTTACAAACTGTCTCGCTGTGTTTAAGGAGTTTAACATAGCGAGACAGCTTTAAAAAAAGCAACGGAGAATCTTCGTTGCTTTTTTTAAAGCTGTCTCGCTATGTTAAACTCGTTTAACATAGCGAGACAGTGTGAAGCAATGGAGATCTTGCGTTCTCCGTTGCTGTAAAAAAAAGAGTTATAGTAATGGAGAAAGTCCGGGCGACCGGACCTTTTTCCATTACTATAACTTTGATTTACAACGTGCACGTGATCAATCAGCGTGCACGTTTTTGAATATTAATGGGGGGGGGGTCGTTGTATAATCTCTCTTTTTTACTCTCTTAGTAGAATAAACAAACTTGCCTTTAATAACATATAGGCAAGTACATGTCTCCTGTTTGCATACTACTTAAATCTAACCATTGCCATTTGTTTTCTTTTCAAAGTACTGCTGCTCAACAGCTTGAATGCACTGGCTCTCTCATACCTCATTTTTTGCAAACTACCACAGTCTCATCTAATTTACTTTATCTAGTCCAAAATAGTCTTCCATTCTTGTCTAACAAGTTTTCTATTCAACTAGGGTAATTTGAAATCTTAACTATAAACATAATAGAAAGCTATAGATCTTCAAGTGTTGAATTTCTCTATTTCTTCAATATCAACTTCTTCTACTTGTTAGCATTATACAGACGCACTATTTAATGTCATGCTCATAGGTAGTTACTAAGCATATGGTTCAAGACACAATTTAGGAGCCTAGCCTAACCTCTCAGTTACCCAAGACCAATGTCTAGTTAAACAAAGTCAGCTCAGGAGTCTGCATAGAAGACAACTAGAGGCTTACAATAAGCAACTTGTTAATGGTTTGCACACAATCTTCTGTGCTAACCAAAGGCTCATAAATGCTTCTAGGATGTTCTTGTCAAATCAGCATTTTTATTGCAATGTTGAGCATATAATATTGTGTTTAGTCTGCATCTTGACTGTAGTAATTTAAATCACAGTGTACACTGCCTTCACTATGTTCTTGCGTATTATGTACATTTGAGTGCATATTTGGAGACTATTTGCCCAGAACTCCACTGAAACAACTTTCCATTTGGATTATCACAGTCAACAAAACAGCATACTTGATATCAGTCTTGCACTGCAAAAATACAAAGCAATGACCACAAACACTGGGAACAAGAACTGATGCAATACCCAAGAGGTGGAAGCAGTGAAATGGAAATACTGAACACCATGTTTTATATTGAAATGAAAATGGAAATACTGAACACCATGTTTTAACATTAAAGATTAGATAGTAAAAAATAATCAAATTTCAAAAGAAAAGATAAGGTGTACTGAAGAGAGTGTTGAGGGTTTTGCTTGGAGACAAATTTCCATTAAGCAAATTTCAAAAATGCAATTCTTTTAGATACAATTAAACAGGTAAAGGTTACGGTGTATCTGAATGCAGTACTGTCTGAGTGAAGGTCTGAACTGAGCAGTGTACAATGCTAAAACAGGTCTTCAAGGATACTTGTCGTAACTGCAAATCTTAAGCTGAATTTGTTAATGCTGGTAACTGAAACATCTAAGATAAAGGGTGTTATAACACGGTCAATAATTCAGTAATGACTAGACAGTGGAAATAAAAACTTAAAAAGCATTAGTGGAAGTTCCTGGTGCTTTTAAACTTCTTTACTAATTCACTAAGTGTTCTATTCAAAGTATCAGTAAGTTAGATGCCATCAAAACTAAAGCCAGATACAAAGAATGTCGAGAGTAGAATCTCTATAAAGGATAACAAAAGTAACTCACAACACATCTCTTTTTATGCACTGGAATATCCATAATACAATCTACTTTTCAGATGAAAAAATACCAGTATTTACACTTCTTGCCACCTGGAACATATATATATATATATATATATATATATATATATATATATATATATATATATATATATATATATATATATATATATATTTCTGACTCCTACAGGCTTTTGAGGGGAAACCTATCCTGGAATACAAGGCATTGTCAGACCCCACTCTGATGGGCCTCCTGCATATCCACAAAACAAACAGTACCAAAATTACCTGTTCTAAAGACTTAAACCTTGCCTGTGATATAAATAGGATCTGCTGGAGAGATAGGTATGTATCACAGAGACTACCCCGTCCTATGGAACAGGCTCCCCATCCATGTGAAGCAGAGTTCCTCCCTAATCCATTTCAAGTGCAACTTGGACAATTGGATGGGAAACCAGAAATTCATCCCTGGTTTGGCACCTATGTCTCTGATGCAGACAGGTAACCCGTAAATGGTTCATTTCCCAGGCCCATTCTTACAGTTATCAAGGGTATCAGAATTCGTCAAGAGATTTGGAATGCATGGCTAGGCTTAAAAAGACCCTTGTGGTCATTAGCTTAGTAAACACCTATGAATCTATGAAAGCCATGCCAGTTTTGGCATCAAAGAGAATGGAGACATTTGGAATGGTTTCAGCAGAGTTCCTGAACATAGCAGCTCTTGTAACTCTACAGCCCTTTACTACTAGCCATTTCCAAGAGGGCTGTTTAGGCTATTCTGGTCCATGTGTATAAAAAGACGTAGCTCCCAAATGCTCTGGCAAATTTTCAAGAAACCATCGGGGAATCTCTCTGGGACAATGATCTACAAAAGACAATTTTGTGTATGTTCACAGCTTCAATAACAAAAAGGCAGCTACATCTCAAATTTCAGTGGAAAAAACATTCATTCCGCTTGCAAAGAAAGTACAGTTGTGTAAATTGCACTTACCCACAATGGTAGATGTTGCTGCTTCTTGGGCAGGGAAACGATCCATATAGTCAAAGAGAGGCAGGCTAGCAAGTACGGTAAGTGCACGGGCCAGACAAACTGTAGCAAACATGAAAAAGAAAGCCAGCACCTTGGAAGCATGAAGATTTATTATAAGAACCAGACCGGTTTCAGCATATAGCTTTCATCAGTGGTACATCTCAAATAGCAGTAATAACCCTGCAATAAATGCTTACTAGGTATCCATGACATCATTTCCTGTCCAAAACATTTTTCTAATACCAAATAATAGGCACAAAAAACATTGTAGAACAACATAAAAATCAATGTGGAATAATTTTATTCCCCTTTATGCTTTTCCTTAATATTTTAATATCCTGTTTTTTGTTTTCTGTTTTAAGAACTGTTGTATTCTTGATATCAACCACAGAGTACTAAATCATACCTAACGGTATCCAACTCATGATAGGAAGGGAAAGTATTACAATTTATCATTTAACCCAGGTAGGAATAAACCACCCAATTTTACAATTCATTTCCTTTCCTTCATGCTTAATATATTATGCCACCCTGTTTTGAAGGATCAATTGCCTGATATTTTGTCAATGACTGTAAAAGTAAATTTCCCTGTATGATGAATCAGTGAATGCCTAAAACGAGCATTGGTGGCTCTGGCATTCCTAATATCCCCTAGATGTTCTGACATTCGAAATCTAAATTGTCTAGAAGTTTGTCCCATATAGAAAGCTTGACAAGTGCAAGTGGCTAAATATATAACCCAATCTGTTCCACAGTTGGCAAAGCAGTTAACGTTGTACACCTGTCCAGTGTTTTTGCTGGTAAAGGTTTTTGTTTTAAAAACATGTTTGCAGAAAGTGTAATGTCCGCATGGGTAGGAACCAACCAATTTCTCCCCTGTTAGTGTTGTTTGATGATAAATCGCATCCTGATGCATGATTTTTTTATAGTGAGAAAAATGGGTACCTAAAGTTTTACCCTGCCTGTAAGAAAATAGGGAGTTGTCCCCCAAAAGGTCATCCAATTGTTCATTGGTCTTCAAACTGTTCCAATGTTTGTCAATAACATCAACAAGATGTGCTGTATTTCTACCAAATGTGGTGACCATTCTCAAGGTGTCCTTGTTATCCTTCCTAGGTTGTTTATATTCTAATAAAATGTTCCTGGATTGGTTTTTAGCCCATTGCATGGCCGAGTTAACATTCTGTTTGCCATATCCCCTAGCTAAAAATCTATTAGGTAAATCATGATGGGATTGTGTAAGATCGTGCTGTGAAGAGCAAATTCTCTTCAAACGCAAGAACTGGGATTTTTGGAATGTTATTAATGGTATGTTTGGGGTGGAGACTGGTGGCATGTAACAGGCTGTTGTATTGTGGATCTTTTTGGTAAATTGTGGGTCGTAACGTGTTATCTGCTTGACGCTGTAGATGAACATCCAGAAAGTGAATCTCATTTATGTGATGACTCACTGTAAATTCAGCCCCCTATTTGTTTCCATTGAGATATTCAATGAATTCCTTCAGATATTCACTGCCTCCTTTCCATACAAGCCAACAGTCATCCAAAAATTGTCTCCATATGTCTATCTCTGGCAAATACAGATTATGTAGTTCATTGTATATGATGTGCTCCTCCACATATCCCATATATAAATCAGCTTATATTGGGGCAAAAGATGCCCCCATTGCTGTGCCTTGAATTTGCCAGTAGCACTCATGTTGAAAATAGAAGACTTTTTAGTAAGGACATGCTCGGCCATACAAATGAGCATTGTGTTGAAACCTAGACTATAAATGTTAGTCTTATTTAGCCAAAATTCTAATGCTGTTAGTCCAGCCCAATGTGGAATGCTGGTATAAAGTGATTTAACATCCAGGGTACACACATCAATCAATGAGGTTCCAAATGAGACTCAGATACAATTTGTAAAAATTCAGTCGTATCCTTTAATCTGGCTCTGACATATGGCAAAAGTGGTTTTAAATATTCAGTCAAAAATGCCGACAATGGCTCTGTGAGGGAGCCAATGCCCGAAACAATAGACCTCCCTGGTGGCGTATTCAAAGATTTGTGAATTTTGGGCAGTAGGTACAGATATTATTTACCTGGATCATTGACCATTGTGGTTTGGTTTTAACACTGATAATTCCCTCCTCAACAGCTTCCCTCCTCAACAGCTTCCTGCAAAAAAAATGTCAATTTCTTTTTTAAAATTTGGAGTGGGGTCAGTGGGCATGTTCATATAATGCTGAGGGTTGGACAATTGTCTACTTCCCTCGGCCCAGTAATAACTGGAGTCCATGACCACCACTGCCCCACCCTTGTCTGCTGGTAGAATGGAAATATCAGTGTTAGCCCTAAGATCCATGAGAGCTTTTTGTTCCGCCTTTGTCAAATTAGGTCTAATGATATTTAAGGAGCCTAAATGGTAATGCAAATCTTTAATCACTGCCTGTTGGAAAATGGCAACATGTTTGTCCATGGCTGGACTGAAATTAGATTTGTGGTATCTAAAATCAGTAGATTTCTGGGAATGATCCTGTTGGCCAAAAAACAATTTTAGATTAATCTTTCTACAAAAAGATAATATATCAGATTTCATCCATTAAAAAATGGGGATAAAACCAAGACCTTTATTCAGCAATGATTCCTCTTCAGATGATAAAACATGTTTTGAAATATTATGCACATTTGAGCATTCCAGATTTATTTCACTATTGACTGAAAAAGATCCTCTATGGTTTTTACCCCTGTGTTTGTGCCCCCCCCCCCGGTGCCTCCTACCCCTAAAGGGTATTCTGGACCCTGGCCCCTCTTGGAATCAGGTGAATCACTAATGTATGTGGATTTGGTGACAGTAGTGGAGGATTCCTCCCACGAGGTTGTAGTATGCGGTCTACCTTTTTTCAATATAGATCTCTGTCTTTTTTGTGTATCTGAGTGGTATTTTTTGTTCCATCCGCAAACCTAACACTTCCCTGTGACTCAAACAGCCTACCCCTTTCACAGTCCTCCATGTCTCTGGAAAACTTATGTAACTTCGTGTTTTTCAAATGATTTTCAAAGGTAGTCAGTTCCTTTGAGAGTCTGCTCAGATTATCCTTAAAGTTTATTTGTTCTTCATATTTTTTCAATTCCTCACATATTTTTTGATCATCACAAATGTTGACATCAATTGTTCTTTCATAGTAAGATGCTAGAATGTTAACAAAAGACATGGACACACCTGTTGCTGTGCCAGGTTCCAATCCCTTAATAATATATCATCAGGCTTGCTGACTAATGGTTGTAGTTTGGTCCTTAAACCCCTTGGGGTGATATTTTGATTTAGATAAGCTTTAAAAAATTTTAAATGCCAAATGTTAGTACGTAAAGTTTTTACCTTCTTGCCAAGCTGTGTGAATAGCAAATTACAACCGTCAACTGGATCAATCTGGCTGTTCTCCTTTGAGCCCTCATCCATAGGTTTAATTCCAAATACATGAATATCATCCTTGTCTGCACAAAGGCCCTGAAGCAGCTTGTTAAGATCCATGACCATAAGTTGCTAATTTGCTTCAATCACTCCAAAAAACTCTGTTAGTCAACTGTGATGTGAAAATGCCATAAATAGAAGCTATATGACATCTGCCGAGCAGACTGTCAAGGGTGCTGGGAAATAAACCCCTTATACTTAAACCTGATTATACAATAAATTGTTTTTTTTGTGGATAAAAGCATTTTTGTTTTGATATATTATCTTTTTGTAGAAAGATTAATCTAAAATATTTTTTCGGCCAACAGGATCATTCTCAGAGATCTACTGATTTTAGAATCCACAAATCTAATTTCAGTCCACTCATGGACAAACATGTTGCCATTTTTCAAAAGGCAGTGATTAAAGGTTTGCATTAGCATTTAGGCTCCTTAAATATCATTAGACATAATTTGACAAAGGCGGAACAAAAAGCTCTGATGGATCTTAGGGCTAACACTGATATTTCCATTCTACCAGCAGACAAGGGTGGGGCAGCGGTGGTCATGGACTCCAGTTATTACTGGGCCGAGGGAAGTAGACAATTGTGAAACCCTCAGCATTATATGAACATGCCCACTGACCCCACTCCAAATTTTAAAAAAGAAATTGACAATTTTTTGCAGGAAGCTGTTGAGGAGGGAATTATCAGTGTTAAAACCAAACAATTAATGGTCAATGATCCCGGTAAACAATATCTGTACCTATTTCCCAAAATTCACAAATCTTTGTATACGCCACCAGGCAGGCCTATTGTTTCGGGCATTGGCTCCCTCATGGAGCCACTGTCGGCATTTTTGACTGAATATTTGAAACTGCTTTTGCCATATGTCAGAGCCAGAATAAAGGATACAACTGAATTTTTACAAATTTTATCTGATTCTCAATTGGAACCTCATTGGTTGATGTGTACCCTGGATGTTAAATCACTCTATACCAGCATTCCATATTGGGCTGGACTAACAGCATTAGAATTTTGGCTAAATAAGACTAACATTTATAGTCTAGGTTTCAACACATTGCTGATTTGTATGGCCGAGCATGTCTTTACTAAAAACGTCTTCTATTTTCAACATGAGTGCTACTGGCAAATTCAAGGCACAGCAATGGGAGCATCTTTTGCCCCAATATATGCTGATTTATATATGGGATATGTGGAGGAGCACATCATATACAATGAACTACATAATCTGTATTTGCCAGAGATAGACATATGGAGACCATTTTTGGATGACTGTTGGCTTGTATGGAAAGGAGGCAGTGAATATCTGGAGGAATTCATTGAATATCTCAATGGAAACAAATGGGGGGCTTAATTTACAGTGAGTCATCACATAAATGAGATTCACTTTTTGGATGTTAATCTACAGTGTCAAGCAGACAACACGTTACGACCCACAGTTTACAAAAAATATCCACAATACAACAGCCTGTTACATGCCACCAGTCTCCACTCCAAACATACCATTAATAACATTCCAAAATCCCAGTTTTTGCGTTTGAAGAGAATTTGCTCTTCACAGCAGGATCTTTCACAATCCCATCATGATATAGCCAACAGATTTTTAGCTAGGGGATATGGCAAACAGAATGTTATCTCGGCCATGCAATGGGCTAAAAACCAATCCAGGAGCACTTTATTAGACTATAAACATCAACCTAGGAAGGATAACAAGGACACCTTGAGAATGGTCACCACATTTGGTAGAAATACAGCACATTTTGTCGATGTTATTGACAAACACTGGAACATTTTGAAGACCAATGAACAATTGGATGACCTTTTGGGGGACAACTGCCTATTTTCTTACAGGCGGGGTAAAACTTTAGGTTCCCATTTTTCTCACTATAAAAAAAAACATGCATCAGGATGCGATTTATCATCAAACAACACTAACGGGAGAAATTGGTTGGTTCCTACCCATGCAGACATTGCACTTTCTGCAAACATGTTTTTAAAACAAAAACATTTACCAGCAAAAACACTGGACAGGTGTACAACATTAACTGCTTTGCCAGCTGTGGAACAGATTGGGTTATATATTTAGCCACTTGCACTTGTCAAGCTTTCTATGTGGGCCAAACTTCTAGACAATTTAGATTTCGAATGTCAGAACATCTAGGGGATATTAGGAATGCCAGAGCCACCAATGCTCTTTATAGACATTTACTGATTCATCATACAGCGAAATTTACTTTTACAGTTATTGACAAAATATCAGGCAATAGATCCTTCAAAACAGGGTGGCATAATATATTAAGCATGAAGGAAATGAATTGTAAAATTGGGTGGTTTATTCCTACCTGGATTAAATGATAAATTGTAATACTTTCGCTTCTTATCATGAGTTGGATACCATTAGATATGATTTAGTACTCTGTGGTGGATATCAAGAGTACAACAGTTCTTAAAACAGAAAACAAAAAACAAAACATTAAGGAAAAGGATAAAGGGGGATAAAACAGTTATTCCACATTGATTTTTATGTTGTTCTACATTGTCTTTTTGTGCCTATTATTTGGTATCAGAAAATTTTGTTTTGGACAGGAAATGACATCATGAATACCTAATTAGATTAAGTATTTATTGCAGGGTTATTACTGCTATTTGAGATGTACCACTGATGAAAGCTATGTGCTGAAACCGGTCTGGTTCTTATAATAAACAATCCATATAGCCTAAAGGCTTGTGCAGCAATAGGAATGATGAACATTTGAGATGTCTTGCGTGGTCGAGGGAGGGTTGAGGGGAGTGTGTGTGTGTCTGTGTGCGCACGTATACACACTTCACGACAGACCATGACAGTAGAGACCAGGGATCATAATGAGCTCTGGTCTTCAAGGAGGTGAGGCCACAATTATGTTGCATGGTAGACTCACTGTATGTCTCCTCTTTGGTGCTATGTGTATACGCAGGGGAATGAAATGGCAAAAGTAAAGGAAACCCTTAATGGTTGTCTTAAGTGACAGTTCCAGTGATTGGCTTTCAGACACTAGGTGGTAGAGAACGTGATGGCCACCAGGCAATAGATAAAAAAAAAAAAAAAAAGAATGCATCACATACATTCCAGGCTATTCACATGCTAGGATACTTGAAAAGTTTGCTGGGATGCATTTAGTGTTTACTCTATTAGCATGGGGACTGGCACTTCCCTTAACCATTTCTCCTTGTCCAATTTTTGAAAGGGAAGGTGGGAGTAAAGGAGCTCTGCTCCCATTACTATTAACATACTATGCTACATGACAAAGTTCTGTTAATAGAGGCATGAAGAGTACAGTAAAACAATGACAAAAACATTAACTATTTAGCAAAACTGATTTGATGTAAAAATGTAAATGTTACGGTAACTCCCACTAGCATTTGTATGGACAGTCAAAGGGAGGTTATATTTTTACACCTCTAGCATGGAAATTGGCTCTGTGAGGAAAAATGGGAATTAGACATAACCACATCCTTTTATTGCTCAGCTCTCATGAAAATTTTATTTTTATTTGTTGTCTTGGGGATTCCTGACTAGGTGTAGCACCCATTTTCAGAGGAAGCCCTGGGAGTAAAACTCTACTGGTATAATATATAATAAAATGTGAAGGCCCTGCTCTGGGCCAGTAATCAAGACGCCTCAATCCTTATCACTGCTGACCAATATGTGACGTCCCTCCTCTGGACCATTAACAGAGAAGTGTGAATCATCATCACTGACACTGGTGGGGAACGTTCACTTGAACAAAGATAGATACACATAGTGCTTCCAAATGCAGCTCTCTCTACCTAGCACAATTTCGCTTAAGAGCACATAGAGAGCACACTCCTGTCCTAGGGCTGGATTTCTCTCTCTCTCACCAGGCCCCAAATAAGACTCCCCAATAACACAGCTGTAGAGTTGAGTCCTCAGCCGAGTGTTCAAAGCCAAGTCCTCCACCACCCTCTCTGTGAAACCAGTACTCTGTGTCCCTGCTCCAAGTAGCTCATACACACACACACACACACCTGGGAAAGCCTGGCACAGATTTACCAGCTATGCCTCCTCTGCCCAGACTATAAGGTAGATGCTACCACCAGAACACTCCAAAGCCAGCTACTCTAAGGCTCTTACAAGGGTACCAAATTATACTGAGTAAAATTAATACTAATAGAAATTGTAGTGTTTGATCAATGCAGCAAGACTTTCAGGAGTGGCTACAGTGTCACCAAATAAATATAAGTACTCTCAAAGGTTAAAATATTCTCTAAAAGACCAGCCACAATGAAAGGTTTAAATATATTAAATAATAAATTAGAAAAGAACATGAAAATATTAAACATCTATTTACAATAAACACCAGAGTTTCATAGCACTGATAAAAAGATTCACACTGTACGGAAAAATAATACTTAACTAATCTCACTATACTTTCCTGACTACTGTCCCCTAGTTCACTTACTAGAGGAAGGCAAGATGAAGCGGTTGAGTGTGTCTTTGTTTTCTGTTCCAATAACAGAGTGCTCTGAGACTTCTGCCTCATCTAGTATTAAAATATAATTTCAGTGCTGGATTATAGTATGACATACATCTGGTCACCTGACTTCTAGTTCCCACACTACCCCCTTTATTAGAAACTGAACCAGAATCTTGCACATATGTATTACCATATACACACTCAGAGCTTTGCTAGGAGGTGTTACATCATCTGGAAACTATAAAACCATTTCAAAAACTTTCACCCTTCCAGGATAGCAATTATTTCACCCCTAAGGACAATACAGTAGGATTCCTAGTCTTGTTTTTTTAAAGACATTTTGTCTCTAGCTGCAATCAGAACTGTAACATACAATCTTTATGGCCTAAACCAGGTAATTTAATTTCAGACTATTTTTCAAAGTTAGCTGGACTGTGATTAACCTCTTCTCTTCCAGTATCCTCTGTTACAATATATTCATTTCAACAGTTACAATACAATCTGACATACATGTGTATTTCTTTTCTGTCCAGCAGGACCACAGTTGATACATGTTTAACACAAACAGCTTTACAAACACATTTTCAACATAAGCACCTGTACAAATCAGTTTGATACACAAATGATACATAATTCCTTACAAACTCCAGCGAGCTATGCTGGCATATGTTACACATCCACTGCCCTACTTATCCTGGCATAGCTGGGCAATACCTCACATCATCATAACAAGATAAAATATAAACTGACATGGGTAAGTTAAACAACTTTGGCAGAGCAGTATTAGAGAATTATAAACAATAGGATATTGAACTGGTTCACATTATATAAAAGCACAATGAATAAAAGAATATGTTCATTGTGTTAGAATCACACTGGTTCAGTACATTCACACTGGTACAATCATAATTTCATGTTGAAATGGAATATAGTATATGTAAGCATTTGTAGTGGAACAGCTGTAAATATGGATATGCATGAGTAAACATATAGATATTTGATTAAAGTGGGAGTTAATATATTCAGGTTGCATTAGGGCAATGTAACCTTCAGGAAGGGTAGAGTTATAAGTTAAGGCACAACAATATTAGTTGTGGACATCAGTGCCAAGAAATGTTAGAGTAAAGAGCGTAGCAGTAGTTACAAAAAACAGAATATTCTCATTTTATTTACAACTGAATCTTCACTGTTTATTACGAAGGCCTGAATATTTGGGGTGGGTGGGGTGCAAAACAGATGTGGAAAAGTGGTGATAAAGAACAGGGTTGTTTGTATTACAGTCAGTCAGGTGAGGAGCAGCAGCATAGGCAGGAATTCTTGAGATGGAATTTTAGTTCACCTTTGAAAGCAGACAATTTGCTAATTAAGTCTTAGCGGTAGAGGTAGTAAGCTCCACAGTTTTGGGATAAAGGACTTCCCTTGCTGAGTCATTAGCCTTGTGAATGGATAGTAAAACTTTGTTGAATATAGGCAGGGATGCAAATAGGTTGAGAAGGTAAGTTTTAGGCTGGGCCACCTCTCTGATTTATGTACAAGATTGTGGGCAACAAATAGTTTTGAGTAGCTAATGTAATGAAGCAGTTTAAGAAGCAATCTGGCCAGTTAAGTTTTTTGAGGGTACTACAGTGATGGGTCCTATAAAACAGGTTAAAGACAAATCTGGCAGTTTTGTTGTAGCTGTGTTGCAGCTTGGAAATTTGGGTAGCATGGAGATTTACAATTAAATGGGAGACAAAGTAGATCACCTGGTAGTACACAGGCGGATGTTGAATTTTTTTTCTCTTAGTTTCAGTGAAGTAATACTTTACTCAGTATAATCTTCAAAAAGACACGTCAAAAACTTGGATTACTTCATGTATGTGTACATTTTGATTGGTTCATAGGTAGGTACTAGGCTAGCTGCCTTCGCGGGCCAATTTAAAACTAGCCAATTTCCCTTTTGTGTTTAAAATAATGTTTCCCATTTGGTATAGACTAGCCTTACCCATCCCATAGTTGATAATTATATATTACCCCCCCCAATAAGAATATCTGTGATCATGCCACAGATAACTAGAGAGGACCCATGCATGAGTTAAAGTATTTAGAAGCTGCCTCTGTCCATGAGCAGTACAGGGTGCAGTCCTGGGGTAAATTTCCTGTTTTCCATCCATAGATCTAAGTTGCACTTGAATACGGAGAGGGATGAACTTTATTTTTATGTGGATGGGGAGTCTATTTCACAGCAGCAGTACCTTCTGTGAGATATACCTGTCCCTCCAAAACTGTTGTGCTGAGAGTATTGCTTGGCATATGAGTAGTAGTGTGTCCATGTTTGAAAAGTTGACCTTTTTTGGTCAATGTTGTGAACATCGACCTTTTGGTCATTCATTCATTTTATCTTTCTATATGTGTGTACATATATATGGATCTACTTTCATATGTCGAATGACCAAATGATCGCAATGAAAAACCCTAAGGCACAAAACACTAACTGCAAAATACTGAATCCCAGAAGATCGAAAACACAAAGGTAAACCCACCACATGCCCACGACCCAAAATAATTTTATTTTTACGTTTTCTCCCACACCCCCTGCAAATTAAATATTCCAACTCTGAAGTCGCACAATACTGATGAAACTAAGTTTCTAGGTATCTTCTAAGAACAAAGACGTCCTTTTTTAATTTTAAAGTTGAGGTGGTTTAAACTACAGCATAGACTAAACATAAAATGTCGAACAGCACCAATTAAATAAAATGGTTCATATACACATAAATTTCCTGTTTGTTTTAAACAAACATAGTGCACTAGTTTCTACTTAAATAGTATATGTCCTATGGTTATCAGCAAGTGGACCTACTCTTAGTTACACATTTGTTAGATAGTAACTTAGAGAACAACTTTACATGCACATTACTACTTCCTATTAATGCTTAACATATGTTTTAAGTAGTAAGATTACCTTATCTTCTTCACATGTTTTTAAGTAGAGAGCTCCATAACACCTTATAGACGGAATCGTGACATTCGCTATACTGAACATGAATGAACTACAGATTCTTAAAGGTGTATTACTCAATAAGCAGACTTTTACTTATGTTAACCATAGAGTCTTTCGGGCTTTTAAAACTTGATCATTCACAGTTTCAGTGTAGTGAAAATTCAGCGTTATGGTCTCGATCATGTATTTTATATATATATATATATATATATATATATATATATATATATATATATATATATATATATATATATATATATATATATATATATATATATATATGAATCTATTTTGGAAGGTCAAACTGTCAAACATCGAACTTCATATGGTCAAGATCAGAACATTGAAGTTTTGAAAGTTAGAAACTTTAATAAAAAAAATTTGTTTAGGTTTATGCATCGGGAACCCCGCCGTGCACCCCCCACACCTCCTATTAATTAAATATACCAACTCCGCGATCACACTGCAGTGAAGAGAACTGTAAATTTCCTGTTCCTCACTGTACAGCAATCTCCATTTAAACCATTTGAAATTTCAAAACTTCGATCTTCCAAAGTAGACATATATATATATATATATATATATATATATATATATATATATATATATATATACACACACACACACACACACACACACACACACACACACACAAACATATATATATATACGTGTGTGTAGATAGATATAGATATAGATGTAGATGTAGACACACACAGACATAACTATATGTATTTTTTTTACAGGTAAGCCTATATTTCCACTATGCCCAACTGCCCCATTTTTATGAAAAGCCTGGGAGTTAGTTGTGTATTTCTTTGCACAGAATGACACAGTTTCCAACTGAAGGAATCAGAGGATGAAACGATGTGAGCTGAACTGACAGAGGTCTTAAATGTTGCTTTTGCTAGAATGCAGGCATCCCTGAAAACATCACTCTTTTCTTCTTACTTGGTTTACTTTACAGCAGTATTGTAAGTCAGGTACACAGCTTTAACAATTAGAAATATCCTGGACACTAAATCATCACCGTAGCATGTTACACTTAATAGCTTCTTTCTTGCACTAGGGCAGTATGCAATTAACTTTGTAATGGCAGCAGCTTTTAAAATGAGTTGGAACACAAGTTACATACTGGTAATAATACACGCACTGAATAAGAAAGAACAAATCACAACTGTTTTGCTAAAACCGAAACAAACACTGCAAAAAACTATTAGCATCTGAGCTATTGAATCAAACTGACATTTCTGTTATGCCTAAATGGCTGCAAACATGCACTTCACAGACACCCGGCCTTTCTGCATGGCTTTTTACTGAATCACAGATCTCATGACGGTGAAGACATCTGCTACTTTTTCCCGACTCCTCTATAATGCTCCTCGTAACAGGTAATCCCATTAAAAAATATTTATTGCTTCATAGCTCACTTGATAATGTCATTCCTTCACAAAAATCTGACCATACCTTAAAACTCAAATGCCACAGGACATAAATGTATTTCAAGCCTTTAACATCTATTTTCAAAATACTTTTCATTCTTACATCTGTAATGTTCTTTCATGAAGCAGATGAAGCATCCCTTTGTTGCACAGAGCATTTCCAAAATGCAACAACCCATACCTCTTTCAAATGTCACCAGTTATGAGAAATATCACTCATTTTAAATATTAGCAACCTTCTACTAAAATGAGAATGCAGTTTTCTATAATGAAGGTTAACATTCTAAAGTATAAGTTAATAACAATATATGACGCACTGCAGTTTACAAACACTGTGAATCTTAAGTGTACATAATTTACTGGGCTTTACGCTTCCGTTCTCAAGTTTGATCACTCATCACACTTTCTTTTCCTCCTGTTAGCATCATGTCACACGCTTTACTGAAGAACGACTAAGATACACAGCGTCAGCAAATCAGAAGTACCACTCCTAATGGCATATGGAATAAACTGGTTTGACAGTTTGAAGGAAGATGCAATGAACTACCTTAACTGGCATTATTCCAGGTCTCTTTCTAAAGTGGAAAACATGTCATGTGATTAATTTCCATTGCACAAGCAAATGACTTTGCAGCTTATACAGACTCCACTGTCTTACATTTCCAGCTCTGCCCAGTCCTAAGTCACTACCCTGTCTGCACTTTGGTTGCAGCAATACACTCATACTACAGCACAACTGTACTCATTTCACAAAAAAGGCTTAGATTAAACAAAAACAGTGTAGTAACATCCTGCCAGATGTTTTTTGCCTACATTGGTTTTACTTCTCATATAATGCACAGTTATATGATTTCAGAAGAATAACTTGTCTATTGTCATAATTAGCCAAAACAGGTCGCTCAGTCATATTACAGAAGAAAACAGATATTCTGTCTCTCTCTCTCTCTGTTCTATCTTCAGACAGAAAGAAGAAGAATCTTTGCTTATTAAAATGGTGTCCACAGGTCAAGCCAGAATCTCACTGCTGCAGATGTGTAAAAATATGCTAATCATATGCTTGTCCAACACTAAACACCATTCTAGACAACTATGTTCCTAGTCAGTCATTAC
Organism: Protopterus annectens; assembly: GCF_019279795.1. Lineage (NCBI taxonomy): Eukaryota > Metazoa > Chordata > Ceratodontiformes > Protopteridae > Protopterus > Protopterus annectens. The sequence continues at coordinate 1,191,812,477 of NC_056735.1, read as the reverse complement.
AATGCAATGACCAAAAACTCTTACCTGTTCTCAAATCTATCAAATCTGCTGAGCATTGTCTGTAGTTGTAACATGTTGCTAAGGCCTGGAACCCCTTATCTCTATCCATCAGGTCAATACCCTCACATTCTTCAAAACCATTCTGAAAGACTTCTTAGGCAAAGGTTGGTTCTGTTCTTGCTCAATACCAGGATAAACTATATCTCTTAACTGTGAACAAATTCCTATTCATATATTATCTCTCTTTATTCTCTCTTCTTCACTCACTTCCTTACTTCTATCAATTTCTCTCCCCTGGTTTTCTCACTAAATATATATATACCCTAAGCCTTCTTTTCTCTCACACTGTATTGCACTTCCTGTTTGTATTACATTAGCTTAATTTTAATTTCTTTACAAACTGGCAGAAATTTCTCTACAAAATCAAAGTCATATAATTTATATCTATTCTTAATCAATGTTTTCATATTATATCTAATTTGGTATAATTACTTAAACTGTATTTTTGTGTATTATTTTTAAAATCTGCAAAATTATTTTTCTTAAAATGTTTTCTAACACTTTGGAGCTTTTCTCCCTGGGCCTCCGCTGAAAACGGGCTCCCACCCAGTTGGACTTTCTAGCAATCAAATGTCAATAATAAATATGAAACAAATTTCTACCATTCATGACTTATACATGGCTGTGGACAATGAACATACATGACAATAACAAAGGTGTGAGAAGAATGGAACATTTACTTATAGTTTTTGCTAGAACTAAGCAATGGTACATTTTTAATCACTGTGTTAAAATGTTTACTATTAACAATATTCAAGAAGGCTGCATTTCTGCCACTATCTATTACTGGTTGTTGTTTAGTTCCTGTTTATAAAAGGGTACATTGCCAAAATGCTTTTACATACTTACAGTTACCTATAAGTTGTTGTTAGACTGTGTGCTGCTTAGACAAAAGCATGATGTGTCTCTAAGTTTAAAGAGGAAAAATCTTTTAACATTTTAATGTCATTTTTCATGTAATAACAGTTGACAGACTGAAAAGTTCATTTATATAAATAAATACAAAGACGTTTTAGGCCTGAAGTAACAGTTAATCCATCCATCTATATTTTTGAGAGCTTTTGATATTTATAACTAGAGCAGAACTGATAGCCATAGTTTTATTTTAAGCTATACTCAGATTTCATGAACAAGGAATGCAACCATTTACGGCTGCCTGGTATCTGGTTCATGCAACTTACCAGAACCCTGTACAATTTATAAATGTTATGTTACACGCTGGAACAGTGTCATACACTAGTGTGTAACTGGATGAGTCCTTTTATACAGAAGATATGTAAATGAAGATCCACAGCATGGTTCAGGATTCACAGATTATTGTGAAGTACAGATAGGAATTCCTGAGTGTACAATTGCGGGCACAGGAGACCAAATCTCCACTTGCCAACACTTATGTCTCAAATATGGTGATGTGCTGCTTGGCATAACACAGCTAAGTAACATCGATGACAAATGATGCGACACTAAACTTGCTGAAAGGTCAAGCAGAGCATCCTCTACATGTTTACATAGTTCATTTTTATAATGAATGTGAACCGTGTACTTCATATTATCTAATGACAGAAAGTGATCTGCATAATTTCCAGCTTTGTGAAACAAACCAGTGCTCCTAGAAGCTGTCCACGTTGGATTTCTTTAACATGATGCACAGAATAGATTAGTGGAAATGGTTTTGCATTCTTTCAGAAATGTTTATTTAGTTTTACAGAGCTTAAAAAAATGTGCTGTTAGCTTCCATAAACTTTCCTTCCTAAATACTGCACAGCCGATAATAAAAGATAAAATGTTACAGAGTAGCAAAATCTACTCTGTAATTTAATTATGTAACATACTGAAAATAGACAGCTGCCTACTTAAAACAATTACTAAATATTAAATGTGTAAAAAAGTTAGCTATATGCTGTCCATTCTACTGTTTTAAACTGTCAAGTACCCATTTCCCAGAGAAAGAAATTTGTAGGAGATGCTAGATATACACTTGACTGCATAACACTTGACTGCTCTGTATGCACAGTGCAAAGCCTGGAACACTGGTATCTGAAGAGTAGAGCAGTGCATATGTGAGAATTCATTTATTACTCATTCTACTAAGTGGATCCTGTACCAACAAATATGGGTGCAATAGCTGCACGCAAATGCATAGACCATTAAGTGAATACCAAGGTGAGTGTTTTGCAAATGTTACAGTTTAACAATTTGTAATGGTCATTTTGACATTACCTTGACTATATCTTCCAATGCTAGACCTTACTTTGGTTGCATCTACAAAAGTCAGCATCTCTGTATTGCTGCTTTCAAAATTTCTTATAACATTTTCAGGACTATATACTGGACACTCATCTTTACACAGCAAATCATGTGAAGTAACAAGCACTAAAAGAAAGGTACCAACCACATCTTCAGTGCATGAAAGTATATCTGCATTTGTAAAAAAAAAAAAAAAATATTAGCCTCATATTTAGGATGACAGAAAAGATCAGTTCTTCAGAGAAAAAGCAATTTTTAGTTTTTTAGTTCTGGCAGCAAAAACACACTACATATGATTCTGTTATTTATTAAGATCGTCATCGTATCTAGTATGACTGTAATGGGACTAGTCAGTTAAGATTTAATTTACTCCAGCTTTGATTAACGAAAGGAGAGCATAAATGGTGCATGAAGAAAGGATTGTGCAATCTCAAGAGTCAGAAACTTGCAGATGTGAGATGTAGGGGAAAATAAACAACTTCTATGACTGTGTTAAAGTTGACACTGTGAAGTGAGCAGTGCAGGAAGTTTTGTGATGTCTTTGCATTGAGGGTGCTACTGTGATACACTGGTTAGCACTGCTGCCTAATGGTGCTTTGTTCTCCACTTCATTTTCTGGCTAGGGTTTTCTCTGTGCAGAGTATGCATGTTTCCCCATTAGATAAGTGTTTTTTCACCACTGACCCAGTTTTCTTCCGGATCCCAATAGCATCCTGTAAGTGAAAGAGCAATCCTTTAAAATTGCTGGTAGGTAACTCTACTGCCTTGATAGACTGGCATCCTGTTCAGAATTATATCTCTGCTCTAAATACCCTCTGTATCTTGACACATGGTCAGATTCCCCAGCAAATCTGAATAAAATAAGTCAGGTTTCAGACAACAAAGTGAATGATCGAGCATGTGAGTGGATGAAAGAATGAATTAATATTTACACTGACAGAAAAGCTCCACATTTAAAAAAATACATGCATCTTTAGAAATGGACATATTATCTAGGCTGCACGTTTCACATGTTTTTTTCATTAGCTAAATTGTCTCTTAAGTGATACTTAAATATACAGTGAAATTCTTGGCCTTTGTCTGAAAAGATTTCAAGCCTGCATAAAATAAAGCACTGATGGTGACTCCTTGCTAGATTTTCCCACCGACCCTCACATTTGTTAATCTGTTTTTTAAACCTGGTGATTTTATGCTGCCCACCCCTACTATAAATTGAGCTCAATAAGCTGCTCCCTTTCTATATTGCCGTTGATATCTTGAATTATTTATTTGCCTTTCCTCGTGCTTATATTGAAAAAGTACATTTTGCTTCTCATTGTCTTTTCTACTGATTTATTTGATCTGAATTCATTATCTAGCTAGCTGTGCTAATTTTTGTACTCTAGTAAGCACTTTTTACATCAAGGGGTCAGTGGATTGTCCATTTAGTGCACTGAAAGGTAGACTGAGATGTTTAGGTTGGGGAAACACTTGAGATTTCTGCATGCAGTTTTATTAGCTGGAGGGCTTATTAATCATCTTAGCTTGTTTTTGATGCCTTTATAAATTCTGTACAATTGAGTGGCTCTTGGTTCATTTACACAAAGTGAAGTGCTTTTATTGAATAATCAGAGTTTTATTATCTGTTTAAAATACACTGCTGTAGCCATATCTTTAAGTTTATTTATGGAAGCATTTCACTCTAGAAACCTCCATTATTGTGCTTTAACAGTAGGCGGACCAGGATTATTCATCTAGTGGCAGTAGGTGTTTACCTGGTCTATCTGACCTGGAAAACGGACAAAATGGCTCCAAGTAATTTTTTTGCACTTCACTTGTATATTGTGACTGTACTTCAGCAGTTTCAAAGGAAAAAAAAGGCTTTGTACTGTATTACATTGAGTCTGTTAGATGTAGAGCTTTACTGTAAGTAGTTTGTGTGACTTTGTTACACATGGGCTCCAAACCAGCTATTCTACATTAAGAAGGTATTTTTCTGCACCCTTGTGGCAGAAGTGTGCTGATCTAACCTGCCTGAGTTGGGGATTACTGGTGAAAGGCTTATTGTGTTCTTTCTGATTTGGTAGTTAGCTTAAAACTTGTTTCTCTTTCCTCATATTTAAGCCCTGCCTTGCACTGTGCTGCTCTTTGCTCAGCGGTGGTTAGCAGTGCCCTGTAAAGATGCAAAATCCTACAAGCGTCAATGAAACCTTTCCAAGTTTCTCTGCTGCTCTAGGAGCAACTCAGTTGCACAATGAGTAGTGTCACCTTACTGATCAACCATAGCCTACACAAAGTATAGGTCCCTCTTGTAGTCTCGGCACTAGCAGCACAGTCCTGTCAAATTAACCTATTCTCTTCCCTGATAAAACATACCAAGAACCTGCTATCATGGACAGGTAGTTTCCCATCATCTCTCTGGCCAGCCTGATGGACATGGGCATCCTGAGGCAATGTAGCAATTGTCTCATGTACACTGACAACCACTTACTAACAAATACTTTATGTGAGAGATGTATTTACACTATGAAATTGGAGGCAAGGCTCTCAAATAAGGACAAATTGAATGCCAAACACGTTGTCAGCACACACACAATTCCCACACTAAGGACATGACATAAGTCCACATATGTGGAGATACTCTAGTAACTTACCAAAATATCAGACGCCTCCCAAATGGAAACCACTTACACACAACAGTGCAAAAACACAACACATAATAACATACACACCAGTGCCTTAACAAATAAACCTATACGGCATTATACCACAATACCTAATGTATTGGTCATAGGTGACACCATTGTGAGACACACAGATGTTCACCTTTCCAGGCCAGATAAGGAGTGGGTTACTGTTAGCTGCCTGCCAGGAGCCAGGATTCATCATATCACTCAACCACAAGTACCGTATGACTCCATCATAGTCCATGTTGGGGTGAATGACTTGAGAAGTACCTCACTGGTCTCTATGAAAAGAGACATGACTGAGGTCTCAAATTGTATATCACAGGCAGGTATAAGCCTACCTTAAGCAGCATTCTATCTTCTCTAAGGATGATGCCACAATACAAATAAAAAATGACTGACTTTAACAACTGGCTTAGTTTCTGGTGCAAGTCTAAGGAAATCTAATATCTGTCAGCCTGGGAAGACCTAGTTGACAGGATATTCTGCTTTGCCAGAGATGTTCTGCACCTGTCTCCTCTAGGCTTTTGGGTACTGGCAGTAGTATTAGCCACCTCTATTGCACCTTTGTTTTAGCCACTGTCAAAACAACCTACCAACATAACAAAATCCTCTCTAGATAAACTCAAGGTATTGTTGCTTAATGCTAGGAGACTAAGCAAGCAACTGCACTCCCTGAAGGCACTCCTTTCTTTGGAAGATGCTGCCATCTGTGCAGTCACCAAGGCATGGTTTGAAGGTGTGGAAAATACCATGGTTGTTCAGGGCTACAATGCCTTTCTTACATTCAAACCATAAACTAAATCTGAAAGAACCAAAGAAGGAGGTGCATCCATTTTCATTAAGGATAAGTACACCTTGAGACTGGTCAAACAGTATGTCTCTTGAGTTACTCAATGTACAATTAACTATAGGCAAAATCCCCTACCACATCATAGCTCGCTATAGGTCCCCCACCATGAAACAAGAAAAGCATACCGCATTACTGGAGTCACTTGCCATACAGCCAAGCACCTTACTTATGGGTGATTTTAATTATCCTACCATTGACTGGGAGACGTACACAACTACAAACATGCTACCTTTGAGATTCTTGGACTTTGTCAATGGAAATGTTCTGGTACAGCCTGGCAGTACACCCACAAGAGGCTCAAATGTCCTGGACACAGTACTCACTAACATGGGACAGCATAGCACTCCTGCTGTGTGATGTCCTCCCTGGTAAGATCAAACCATAAATCACTCTCTTTTGATGTAATTATAAGAACAATAAACCCCATCAAGCTCAAAAACACTTAAAAATTTTTCAAAGACAAATTACTTCCTAGTGACGGTATAAGAAGTTTCAAAGCCACCTCAAACACAGATAACATGGACTCCTATGCAGAGGTATACACCAATGCCTTGTATAACAATTTAAGCAGTCGTATAGGATTGACTGTACCCGACCAGATTAAAACCAGGTCTTGCCGAAAAAAAAACAAGCCACCCTGGTGGACATCTAGTATAAACAGGCTATACAATAAGAGAAAGAAACTAATGTCCAAGAACAAGGGGGAACTGGTTCAGCAGAGAAATAAATCCATCGCTAGCTTAAACAAACAAATTGCAGAACTTGTAAAGTCCTCCAAAGCTAATTATGCAGCAAAGCCACCTTCCTAGCGAAAATAATGACATAGCATTCTTTAACTATGTCCAAAATCTAAAAGGGAATACACAGCTATGTGCAGAACTGGTTGAGGATGGCAATACCCATGCTCAACCAGAAGTATTAGCCAACCTGCTAGCTGACAGATTTGGAGCAAACTTCACCCCCCCCATCCCCTCCAGTCATCCCTCAAAGTATACCTACCAGCATTCCTCAGCCTATTTATTATCTGAAGACAGCAGGTCATCTCTGCACTAAAGCCAAAAATACAGCATCAATGAGATCAGACAACATCCCAGGTTGCCTTTTAAACAACTTAAAACATGAGCTAGCTGATCCATTTGGATCCCTGTTTAACCACAGCCTACATACTGGCTATGTTCCAGCGGAATGGAGGACAACAACAGTAATCCCTCTGCACAAAGAAGGACCATCAACCGACCCTGGGAATTAAAGGCCCATAAGCTTGACTAGTTTCATCTGCAATGCCATGGAAAGAATCATTATGGATTTTATTAACAAGGGCATAGGTAATCTCCAAACTTTGGACCCAACCCAATTTGGATTTGTTAACGGTAGATCACACCTGTTAAACATGGTTGACTTCTTCGAGAAAGTCAGCAAGGCCCTGGCTCAGTGAAATACAGTGCATACCACCCATCTTGACCTAGCCACAGCATCTGACACAATCCCTCACTCAGGTATTATACAGAGACTCTCCCAACTGGGAATTAACCCCTATGTTACCAGATAGGTAGCCAACTGGCTCACAGACAGGGCACACAATTTAAAAGTGGGTGACTCCACCTCTAGCAAATGACCAGTCACCAGTGGCATACTACAGGTTTCTGTGCTGGGCCCCTTAATGTTCAGAATTTCTCAGATGTCCAGCCAAACTTGGACAACAAGGAGCTGACCAAGTTCACTGATGATTGAAAATTGGGAACAATCATTAAGTCCCCCATTGATGTTAAAATACTGCAGACAGGGTTAATGCAGATAAATGATTAGTGCCAAAGATAAGGATTAAAGCTAAATGCAAAAAAAAAAAAAGCATCATCATTCCCTTTGGGAAAGCGGACATCCCTGCTAATTACATTACAGACGGCACCCTCCTAAGTGTAGACCAAGTTGTACGTAATCTGCGTACTCGGCAACCAGAACTCTGACCACCACGTATCCACAGCAGTAAGGAAATCCTTTTGTGTAGCACATTTTATAAGTAAAGGCATCGCATCTAGATCTAAGGATGTTATAAATTCCATTATATTCGGCCATCATCAGACCAGTAGTTGAGTACAATGTGCCCCTTTTGCATGTACCTCACCAGACACCTGCAAAGGTTGAAGAGAATGCAGAGGTTTCTCACCAAGAAATTACAGGTTACACAAAACAAGTCTTGTGTGCAAAGATTGAAAGCCCTGCCACTGTATTCAGTCTCCTACAGGTTGCTATGGGGTGTTCTGTGCCTGGCTTACAGGGCAGTCTCTGACCCAGTCCTGATGGAAATGTGCCACATTCATAAATCAAACTGCATGAGGAGTCACTCGCACAAGGGATCTTAACTTAGCCTCTGACATATCTTTCTATTCAGCATGACCTGTTCATATCTCTCAGAGACTGGCATTTCTCAGGAACAAGCTTCCAATTCACGTGAAACAGATCTCCTCCCTGAATTCAAATGCAACCTAGATCAATGGACTATCGACTGCAAATTCCCTCCTGAGGTGGTGCCCATGTCCCTCCTGGAAAGAGGAGGTCATTACTAACTACATAAGCCATTTACCTCTGGGAACTTCACTCACCTAGCCACTGACAACGGGGGCAACACAGGATAAATATGGCTAGGCTAGTAAGGACTCTACGGCCATTACCCTAGTAACCTTCTATGAACCTATAATGAAATGCCAGCTTATTCAATCTGGACAAGCACCGTCCTCCTCACCCTGAAGCAAAGTGATACATGTGCTCTAATGGAGACAACACATAATGCAACAGCCATACTGTGATAGTAAAATGCCTGCAAAACCGAGCAGCTGCCACCTATATGTACAACACATCATATGTCATATTCATTACTACATTTTTTAGTAAAACTTGCAAGGTATTACACTTCAACATGCAGGTACAAAATGCATGCAAGCATGCCATTCTTCTTTTAAGGACTCAAATGCAGGCTCTGTGCTGAAGTTAATTCTTCCATACTGCCATGACCAGGACAAGAAATTTTTGGGTGGCATCTTTATAGGGAAAAAACAGTCCATGTATATATGATTTTAATTTCTGCTATGACACTGAATCAAGTGCAGACATGTTTTGGTAATTTACTGCAGTATCTTTCTCAATGGAAAAGAAGTATGGTGCAACATGCTAGAGTGTGACAGTGAAATGAACGTGTATCCCTTTGTACAGCCCACAACATTTAATTCCACTTTGAAAGTTTTTAGTACAGCTTTTATAGAATTATACAGTCATACACATATAGACTGCACCTAAGAACGGCAGTCTTCCTCTGATGACTCGCATGTAATTTTGACACTGAAGTTGTGTGGGCCCATTTACTCTGGTCTAAACGTTTGGTGAGAGGGTATGTCACACAGTATAAAAATGTTCCATACCTGTACAGTACTCTCCACCCTGAAAAGTAACGGCATGTGTCCACATACTAGAGAAACCAAAGTGTATCTCAACGGTCTAGCACATTATAATGGCTATGCAGGGCTACAAATGGTGCAACAACAAAGTTATATTCATGAAACATTTTTACATTTTCTAAAATAAATAAATAAATCTTGGATAACTTTGTATAATCAAATGTACTCTGGTTGTGCTAGATGGTACCAACACAACTGAAGAGCTGCTTCTTGAACTGAGTTCCAGTTCACAGCCTCCAATAAATATTATTTGTTTTTCTGTCCAAAGAATTCAGATGCCAAAAAAAAAAAACATTTAGGAAAAAAAGCTACTAGTGATTGGTAATTGTGGTTCCATAAAACATGATATATTTTATCTGTTGCATGAGAAAAAGGAAAGTATACATGTCTATCATGAACTGAATGAAATTAAACTTGTAGTTTTGTAGTATGTATGAGGCAAAATTATAACAATAAAGTAACAATTATGATAGCCAATAGAGGGGTAATGTGTTCACGTCATTCATGAAATACCACAAAAACGAAGTTCTTACTCATTTACTTACTGGTATAGACTGTCGCAGTACAATAAACGCTTTCCGAGAGGTTATACCACCTCAAAATCCAAAGAATTCACATAAATTGCCCACAAATAAAAAGCTGTGATACTCATTTTTCACACATTTTCCCCTCTCCCACATAATGACGCTGACAAGTTACTTCAATGATCATTTGAATGTGATTAAGTTACCATAGGAATTAAATACCTTCACACATCTCACACTCACACACACAGACACACACACACACAGACACACACACACAGACACACACACACACACACACACACAGACACACACAGACACACACAGACACACAGACACACACACACACACACACACACACACACACACACACACACACACACACACACACACACACACACACACAAAACTGCTTTGCCATCCCATCAAAATAACCACTTTCTGACAGGACACAGTCTATAAAATGTAAAGGAATTTCTGGCCACAGTAAAGTACTTTCTGGTTGTTTCACATAAACATGCAGACACTGCCCATGACAAGCTTAACAAATGATCAGTAACATTCATACACAGACTATCCCCCCAAAAAAACACTTTCTAAATAGGTGCCAGAAGCAGCATGTGTTGCTTTGTATGCCTATATCCCCCAGTCACCACTATATATATGCGTGTCTGTATGTACGTATTTATGTGTGTGTGTGTGTGTGTGTGTGTGTGTGTGTGTGTGTGTGTGTAAACTCCAAGAAAGACCCAGGTAAGCTAGGTTCTTCACCCAAACCTCCTGACGTGGAGGCCTACAGGATATATGTAAATACCCCCTTAAGAACGTACCAGTATTTCAACTATGTGGCTTCTGAATATCCATGACTGTTTACTTTTTACTAAGGCAAATAAACCAAACCTCACCAGCTGTGAGCTTGCCATCTTTCGTCCGCTTTCTATCTCTTCAGTACAATATAAGTGGAATGTTGGCTATACTTTGGCTACACTTTGGAAACACAGAGTTGAACAGTAATCCTGATGCCCAAAAATATTAAGGTGCCTGCAAAATATCTAAAATAACATCCAAACAAAAATGTAAAATGATTATACAGACAAATCATTCAGTAAGACCCCAAGACAGACTCAGCTAAGCTAAACTCTTCACTGTGTAGTATATGTCCCAGGGTCCTTTGAGGGATTTTTAAGTATTGTATTGATTCATAACAGAAATACTTACATGTATTATGCTTTTCTGTTTTTGAAACAATTCCCAATTACATTAGGATTTCTGTTCCTATGAAGATTTTAACATCCTTAAAAGATTTACAATTTTCACTCAAGCAGCTTTAAATACTGCAGAAATAAGCTGATGGCACACACAGGGCAGTAATTTATCCTGCTGTCTCAGCATTCTTTCTTATTGCACTTTAGTACAACAAACACTCATGTTTTGGTCTATTTTTCCTCCAAGTTTTTATCTTATAGGTTCATATGAGGTTACTAGGCTAATGGCCCTAGGGCCTTTATAGGCCTAGCCTTGCAAAAAAAAAAAAAAAACTGTGTATCCCAACAGACCATAGTTAGGTGTTCATTGTTAGCAGAGTGTATCTATGATCAGCATTGACTGCCCCTATCCATGAGGGACATGGGTGGCACCCCAGGGTGTATTTACAGTTACCCATCCAGTTGTCCAGGCTGCTCTTAAATAGGGTCATTGAAGTGGGAGCCGACTCCAGAGGAGCAGCAATCTCTGAGAGATATATATCTGTCTCTCCCACATGCTCTGTTAATGTCACATGCTAGGTTGCGATCCCTGGAGTGAGTGACTCTTGTCCCATTTGATTTGCGGATGTGCAACATTTCTATTAGGGCAGGGTCAGAGATTGCTCTGTAGGCCAGGCACAGTCACCTCTCCGCAGCCTGTATGACATAGAGTACAGTAACAGGGCTTTCAGTCTTATTCTCTTGGTTAAAAACCTCTGTGGTCTCTCTAGTTGCTGTAGGTTCTGGTGAGGTACATACAGAAGGGAGCACTGTACTCAATGGTCTGATTAGGGTAAAGTACAGTGGAGTTGTAACTTATTTGGTCTTGGATGCAATACTCTTATTTAAGAGATGCACAATGTAGAAGGCTTTCCTTACCACTAAGGACACACAGTTATCGAAGTTTAGATTGCTATCAACCTGTGTTCCCAAGTCTTGCACCACTGGGTTTGAGCTTAGAGGGATACTATATATACTTTAATTAGCAGGGGCTATTTCTTTGCCAAAGTGGATAATGAGGTATTTTTTTGTGTTTAGTTTTAGTCCATGGCTTTGGCACCAATCATTTGTCTGTGTCGGTCCCTTTTGTAATATGTTAACATCGTTGGAGGACTGTATGACCGTGCCCAGTTTACAGTTGTCTGTAAATCTGGTAAGCCGCAGGCCATCTACTTTTGCTTGGACTTCAGAGAAATAGATTCAAAACAGAAGAGGGCCCAGTACAGATCCTTACGGTACACCACTGGTAGCTGGTCTGCTAGTGTATGTGGACTCCCCAACATTGACGGTGTGCACTCTATCAGTGAGTCAGTTGGCAACCCATCTACCAATGTATGAGTTAATCCCCAGCTGGAAGAGTTTCTCAATGATCCCTGAGTGGGGAATTGTGCCAAACTCCTTGGCTAAATCAAGACAGGCAGCATGTACTGCTTTTCCCTCATCCAGGTCTTTGGTGACATTCTCAAAGAAGTCCACCAGGTTTAATAAGCAAAATCTACCCTTGACAAAACCAAACTGGGTCGGGTCAAGAGTTTGAAGGTTGCCTATGTCTGGGCTGATAAGGTCCATGATGATTCTTTCCATGGCCTTGCAGACAAGGCTGGTCAGGCTAATGGTTCTGTAGTTCCCTGAGTCAGTTGATAGATCCAGTTTGTGCAAGGGTATTACTGTTGCTGTTCTCCACTCCACCGGCACAAAGCCAGTGCTTCAGATGCTACAACACACATTTTCATTCTAGTACTATACTACTGTATGCTTGGTACAGTATTTTTACTGTATATTCCATCAATTGTTTGCTTCAGTTTTGGAAAATGTGTCATCTAGTAACATGTTTAAACTCAGTATGTTTAGGATTCATCTGTAGGCTCATGTTTACACTATTTTGTGTTACATTAAAACTTTACTTTGTTTATTACTTAATCTTATGCAATTGGGCTGTGTAGATTGTGGATGAAAAGTTGCTATTGTGATTCAGTACATCAAATTGCTCAGACAAAAAATGCATCTTTACCCCATATGATAGTGCACAATGCAGCAGCCTTAGCATGTCCCTATGCTCCTGCCTAGTGCTTGTGGATGATACAGACATACTATCAACTACTGAAATTGCTGATAATCTCTCCAGGACTATTATCTCTCCAGGACTACTGGCCAAACCTCCAGTAAAGGAGGACAACAGACCTCCAGACATTCAATCTTACCCCCCACCCTGTCATCTGACATCCAAGTCAGTATCTAAACTACTCAGCTGCTGACACTGTAGGCAGACATACTGTCGCTCCATTATAAAAAGACTGATCATGCTGATTTTATTTTTTTTTTACTCTTACTACTCCCCCACAACTTTCAGTTGGGGAATCTGAAGCCCTATGTGGAAGGGTTCCAAATCAAAAAGTCTCATGGTTACAGCCTGGGAATATGAGGCTTAATGACCCCAAAATACACTGCATATAAACAAAAGTTATGAACTTAGCATAGTGAAATATCTAATTGATCTCCGCCCATCCTCAAAACTCCAGAATGTTAGTCACATGCCCAAGTCAGCTTGGCATCAAGACATTACCAAACTTCAAATTCCTCCTCATCCTCCAATGTTCCATGGTTCTCCTCAGGCTACAGATTGACTAGTGACTCACCTAGTTCAACACCAGATGCTCTAGCCACAAGCCGTAAAATAATATATTAGGACGGTATTTAAAGAACAAAGAAGCAAGACATGGAAGAAATGGAAGGTATACACTTTTTTCAGAAATGGAGAGTAAAGCTTTAGAAAAAGAGATAGAAACAGAAGAACTAGAACAGGTAATAAAAGGAATGAAGTTAGATTCTGCAGTAGGACCAGATGGAATATAATATAAGATGTATAAAAATCTGATTTTGGAGCGAAAAAAAAAAGTTTATAAAACTATTAAATGAATGATCAGAGAAAGTATTTTTTTTGTATTAAGAGCTGTATTGAGGTATTCAGATTTACATGGAGAGAAGGAAGAAATTCAAAATTGGAGACCAACTGTATTAAATAACACAGATTATAAGATTTTTATGAAATATTATGTAAAAGGATGGAAGAAAAAGTAGGTAAGGTTGTAAATTATTGTGTTTGGTATAAAGGTAAAAAAGTTTAAGACGTATTATTAATAATTAGGGAATTAGTAGAATATATAGTAGTTAGAAATGCTCAGGCAAAAGTGATGGTAGGAGACTTAAGTAAAGCATTTGATTCGATACATCATTTAGTATTAGGGGATATACTTCACCTGTATAATACAAGTCAGAAGATTAAAACTGTGTGCATGTCAGCACAGAAGTATAATATAGAAAAGATCATGATGAATCGATGGTTGAGTGAAGATATAAAGTTAGAGAATGGTATCAGGTAAGGAAGCTCATTGAGTGGTAAATTGTTCACACTAGTAATGAATGTAATATCAATGTACATGAATAAGGACATAGATACTAATTGTTAGATTTCTAAGGAAGAGATAAAAATGCCCGTATTGTTGAATTATGCAGATGGCATTATCATTGCAACTAAAAATGGAGTTAGTATGAATGTAGTAATAAATCAGTTACAAAAAGATATTACGTTGTTTGGGCTTGTATGAAATAAAGATAAAAGTCAAGGCTTAGGTTTTGAAGGAAAGATTGGTGGAGTTGAATTTAATAAAGAAAAAATTAAGATCCTTGGAATAAATTTTGGGAAGCAAGAAATTATAAATTTTGTATGGGCAGAGAAAATAGAGGGATTTAAAAATGTTTTGGAGGTCTCTTAGGTTGTCCTTTAAAAAGAAAGTATATTTAATAAATGAAGCACTGTTTAACTAGTGTCTTTGGTGTTCCTTTAAATTTAGAGAATGATGTATACAACATATTTGCCTTTATGTGGGGATCAATGTTAAACCCTGTGAGAAGAAGGGTAGTGTATATGCATAGTGAAAAAGGAGGTTAGGGTTAATAAACCCTACACTGTACATGTCATACTTAAATTCATACACAGTAATGAAGCATTTAAAAGACAATGAGGATATGTTAATAACGAAAATATTAAATGTGATGTATAAAATGGAATGGTTGACTTTTGTTAGTTCTAAAAAAAAAAAGGAGGAGCGTTCTAATAAAGAAATGAAAAAGTACCAAGATAAGACTACTTTGTGTTTTGTAGAAAGTGAATGTGAAAGAAATTGAAAATGATGGAAATAAATGGGATGAAAAGATTGCAGAAAATTATTACAAAATACATCCTTGGAAGGAATTTAACGGCGAGATAAGGAATGCTATTATTGCAAGAATGAAGAAACGTAAAAAAACATATAGGTCAAGATTTTCTATGGAGATTGTCTATACAATAGATACTAGTGATGGCGAATATGCCGTATTTCAAGACATAGTTTGTCTATATTGTGGTGAATCTAAAACATGTGAACATGTTTAGGGTAAAAATATTGTGGGAAAAGATATGAGAGAGAAAATATGTGAATAATTTTAAAGCCATAACCAATTTTAATTTGGACATGATTGAATTTGGTTACTACAGATATAAAAGTAAAAAAACAGAGGTGGAAAATCTTGATAAAAAATGTTGCCATATTATGGCTAATCTGGAATCAGAGGGTTAAGGAAATCATGTTCAATGTAAATAGGGACTTAGCAATGATGTTGAAAAAATAAGGTTTTGGTTGCGGAAACTAGAGTGGGGGGGTCCACAAAAGTAATAAGTATGTGTTATATATGATGAAATAAAATGAAAAAGGAAAATGTGATTTATAATTATTATATATATATATATATTGCAAATAGTTGAAATTATGTATATAGAATGTAAATAACTAATGTAATTAATTTACGTGATTGTGTAAATACTTATGGATTATGTAAATAAAAAAACTTGCTCTTTTTGACTGGACCTGTGGGATCTTTTACAGACAACTGATCTTCCACCAACATAAGCAGGTGATGCCTCTAACATCTCATCTAAAGGACGACACACTTGGGGATGCAGCATCACCCCTTATGTTGCACTGCAGTGTCAGCAAATAAGCTTGAAAAATATGAAAAAATGGTTAAAGGCATGGAAAAAGTATGGTTAATAAATGTAAACATACCATAAGAGTAGATGCTTGAATAATCACTTCTGCAGTACCCTTAGCTGTATAGGTTATAGTCTGCCAATGACATAACAGCTGGTCAGCTTTCAAAGCTTCAGGAAACCTTCCACATGCCTAAACCATCAGTTAACTCAAACTGAGCTGACTAAAAAGACAGTTTTGGGTGCCAAGCCCTTCAGAGCTTTCATGCTGACAGAGAGGAGAGGAGGCTGAGTCCTGAAAGGACAATGTTAGGAACAACAAAAAATAAACCTCCACACCCTGGCATAAACAACACCTCAAAAAACAAGGGGGGTGGAGGGAGGGAGCAGCTACTGCAGCAGTGATCATTTGAACATCTACTGTTATGGTAAGTTAACATATACAATTGTACTATGTCCATCATATTGATCACTGCTGCAGTAGCCTTAGTTATATGGATTATTCAAGCTTACTACATTTGGGAAGTCGAAGAAGGGTTCACTATAACACCCTGGATAATGGTTCTAGCAAAGCTTGATCTGGACTAGAGAATGAATCAAGCTTGTAATGCTCTGTAAACATATGTACACAGAACCAAGTTGCTGCTTATTGAATACTTCTATAATCCAACCTTTTCCAAAAAGCCATAGATGAAGCCACGGCTGTTAGAGTGGGTTTTGACCCTTCCTGGAGTAGATTTGTTATGGTAAGTATAGCAAAAGGTAATAGCCTTAGACAATCATTTGGAACTAGCCTGTTTTGACACAGGTTTTCCCTTTTTTCCTTCATAAGAACTACGTAATTGATCCAGATATCTGAAATATATACTTCTATCAAGATAGTACGAGAGTTATCTATGGACATCCAAGATGTGGAGTATCCATTCTTCATTTTTAGCTTCAAGAAAGAAAATGAATAGATGGATAGTTTGGCTTAAAGTAAACTTGGACACCACTTTAGGCAAAAAAGGATTAGTTCTCAAAAAACCCTGTTTCTGAGGAAAATAAGACTGGGTCAACTCACTATATGCACTTGCAACTCAGATACCCTTTTTGCAGAGGTCAGAGCAATCTGTAAAACTGTTTCCATGTTAAGAATCTCAAGTTAGTCAGATTATATGGTTCAAATAGAGCAAATATTAACCTCTCTAATACAAAATTAAGATTTCAATGAGAAGTAACCAGTTTTCCTGGCTGCTTCTTATGCAAAACTCTTTTAAAATATTTTGAAATGAAAATACATTAAAAGAGAAGGATCCAGGTGCAGACATGGTAAAATGGCCAACAAATGAAACTTGATGGAGTAAAAAAGATCAGAGGATAGTTAACTCACACAAATATTGTAAAACCAGAGAACAGCTAGCCCTGAATTGGTGCTGATTATGTTGTTGGCACCAACTAAATAACCTTTCCATTTGCTAATATATGATTGTGTAGTAGCAGGCTTTCTTGGCTCCATCAGTATGTGCTGCACATCCTCAGTAAACAGGTGCCTAAAGGGAATTAAGACCCTATCATCCAGGAAGTTGGTTGAAGTTGATTGGGATTGGGGTGTATCAAATACCCCTGATCTTGTGTGAGTAGATCCATTCTGTGAGAAAGCTTGTGGTAATTGTTCCAGACCAATTCCAAAAAAAGGGAGAACTATTGTTGCTTGGACCAGAAAGAAGAAGTCACTAAAATGATCTTAGGGGATGCTCTCTGAATCCTCAGAAGTAGCCTGGACATCAGTGCAGAGGGTAGAAAAGTATGCAGGAACATTCCTGTCCAAGGAAAAAAAAGTCATCCATCTTTCAAGCCTTCTTGCATGGAGTCCTGATGCAGAATCTTGCCAGCTAATTGTTCAGAGAGGAGACACATAGGTCTACTTGAGGAACTTCTCACAGATGGCTCAAAACTTGGAAGACCCCCTGGATTAGTTTCCATTTGTGAGGGACTGTCCTTGTCTTGCTCGCCTTGTCTGCCACACGATTTTGCTCTGACAGAATGCATTATGCCTATAGAGTGAGATTCTGCTGTGAAGCTATATCAGAAGCTAACACAGACAATCTGCAGAAGGAGTATAACCTGGCTCTCCTTCTTTGTTGATGTGCCACATGAATGTGGTATTGTCTATAACAACTTGAAGAGCTCTCAGGTACCAAAGATGATTCAGAGTTGACTGCCTTGCTCAGTC
The DNA here is from genome assembly GCF_019279795.1 of Protopterus annectens. Lineage (NCBI taxonomy): Eukaryota > Metazoa > Chordata > Ceratodontiformes > Protopteridae > Protopterus > Protopterus annectens. The sequence continues at coordinate 1,191,794,193 of NC_056735.1, read as the reverse complement.
AAAGCATCTCTAATATTTATGAGCTTGTGTCTGCTCTTAGTGCTCCACATAACTTACACTTCTCTCTCTCTCCAGAAACTGCTCCCCAAGCAAAGTCCAAGGTGTCTGTGGTGACTGTTTTGGAAGAGGGAGGGAGACGGGCAGACCTGGATTTAGGGATATTTACATTCTCCACCATGATGTCTCTTCTGACAAATCCCAGCACCAGGATTTAAAAAGACAGAGGATGCGGGTGCTGGGACAAAAGAGACATCAGGTACCACTATATCTTTCCCATGTGGAGTCTTGACAGAGGTATCATGAGAATCATAGATGCCATGAGACCCAGAAATCTTGAGGTATTCCCTAGTAGGGACTGAAGTCTGAGTGGAAAACCTTAGAAACAGATGTAGAAATAGATTTATGTTTTTCTTGTGGAAGAAAAGCTCTTGGAACTAAGGAGTATAGCAGGCACCTCAGGAAAACAATCCTGTGAAAAGGAGTCAAAAAACACTTTTGAATGTTCTCTTGGAATCCTAACTTAAGAGACTGAGAGATTCCTGACACAGAAAAAAACTGTACAAAGATAAGTTGTCTAAGCATGGAGAAATGTGCATACCCTGTAGCCTGCAATGAGCTATAGGAGGAGCCAAACACTTTTTGAACACTCTTGGTGCACGGGATACTCCAAAGGGTAACACAGAGAACTGATAATGTGTTCTGCAATGATAAGCATCTTTTATGTGCAGTGTTACCAAGAAACTTGCATGAGGATCATTTTGAATTTGGGCACCATCACAAAAAGGTTTAGAAAAGAAAGAGCAAGAACTGGTCTCCAAACATTCATTCATTGTCACTAAAAACATTCTTGAATAAAAACCTTTCCCAGCCTGGGAAGAAGAAACTGGTTCTATCACTCCCTGGGACAGCATGTGCTAAAGTACAGGGGAAAATAAGGATTTCCCAGCTGAAATGTTGATGAATGATCTTCAGAACCCATCTGAAAGTATCTGTTGCCAAATAGAAAACAGAGATTCAGATTTTCTGGAAGGGGAAAGGGGCTGCCAGGGGGTGGGTGGTCAAGGCCCCTTAAACAGTTATTCTGACCTGTTGGACTGTCCTTTGTTTGGGGGGGTCCTGAATTCTTTTTGGAACTCCTCCCATGTCATTTCTTCTTAAATATCTGTTTATTAGAACTTTACTGTGACTGTTTGTTTTTTTTTTTTGCTAAAATTCAATGTGGGGTTAGAGAATTCCTTAAAATTTGGAAAAGGAAGGCTGAAAAATCTCACACCTTCCCTGTATCAACTTACCCCTTTCATCACAACCTTTGATGACCTCTGCTGCAAAGGAACTAAAAACTAAATTTTTATCCAAAGCAGAATTTAAAATCTCAGTTTTCACATCATCTGAAAAGTTTTAAGAATGCAGCCAGGCAAATCTCTTCAAAACAGCACCAGCGGCCATTGCCCTAGAAGAAGTATAGTAGAAACTAAATTATTTAAACTAGATTTTGCCTCACAAGAAGAAACTGCAGACAAAATGTTCCCCATACTTTTAGAATTAGTCAGAATAAACTTTAATATATGAGCCCGACAATTCAAAATTCTGAAAATCAAAGTTGCAGAAGTATACAATTTTTCCCCATACTTATCAATGACCTTCCCATCCTTATCAAAGCATAGGACTGGAGTTACCAAAACGTTTAGCAGCAGTAGAATTGGCTAAAGTTGTAGCTTACAGGTCAGGTTTGGGAAGAGTATATAAAACATACAAGATCCAGGAACTTTATGCATTCTATCTGCCTTATTAGGAGCAGCAGGCTATCAGGAAAATTGCAGGCAGTGGGACACACATACTCCAATGCTGATTGAACTGATTGGATCGGTGAAGGTTCTGGAAATTCCTTCTGTAACAGCTCACAGTATTTTCTGTGGTACTGAGAAACTTCAGTGTTCTCCCATTGAAAATGGCAGCACATTCTGAAATAGTCTCAGAGAAAGAGAAACCCCCACAGGCAGAATCAGAAACTGAGCTCTCCTTGGAGTCTGAATCAGAAAACTGTCCAGCTTTAGAAATCTCTTTAGGGGAAAAAGGTATCCCTTTTTCTTTTACAAGAAACAATCTTGTAAAAAGGATCAACAGCTTGAATTAAACACTGTGCCAGAACCAAACTACTCCTGCCTAAGGAAATTTGAGGAGCAGATACATGCTCAGTCTTCTGTTTCTTTTTGACAAGAAAAATGGGTCCAATAATGTTATTAATGGTGGTGGCATCTTCCCTAGGAATGGGCATAACGTTCTGACTAAACATGGAAGCCTATCCTGTTCCCTCTCCCAGAACTGACAAGAATGGCTCTCCCTAGCCCACTGAGGGGACGTCAACAGCTACAGAGGATGTGATTAAGCCTCAGTTCTTATGGGCTGTAGGTGCTACGAGATGGATCCAGGGAGAAGATGATTGGTCTGAGGAAAAAACTATGGCCACAGCAGGGTTGCCCACCTGCAGCAGAAGACAACTGCTAGCCTGCTGTTGTAGCAAAGACTGTTTGCTTAACTTTTTCTTTTTGTGACTGGAAGAAGGACCAAATGTGGGACTGGTAGTTTGTTCCATGATCAAGTTGAAAATGGTGCTTCTTTCCCAGGGGAAAACAAGCAGCAAAAGCCAGTAAAAAATTCAAGTCTTTAAAAGTCACTTTTTTCTGAGAAAAACACAGTAAAAATCATTTTAAGACACTGTGCTAGCCCAAAAAAAGTAAGATAAAGTTTCTCCACGTACAAAAATGGTTTTCAGTTGCTTTAAACAACTTTTAAACTGACAGAAAGAAAAGAGCACTCCTGTTTAAAAGTACAATTAAGTCTCATGACAGTCTACTAAAACATACACTCCAAGTATAAAAATAACTTTCCTAATAGGAAAGTAGAACAAAAGAACAATTTCTATAAAGTGGAACATTTTCCCCCAAAGTAAACTTGTAGGCTCGGCATAGGAACAGCACAAGTTGACTCCCCCCCCCCCCCCCAAACACCTTTATTTAATTATCACTTGTGACAAAGGCAAATTTACATTCATATAAAACTAAACTATATTTAACATAAAAAGAAGTTATGCACTCACCATAACGTTCTATCTGTACTGTTGATTTTTCATCTTTCCTCACATATGGGTCCGGATCTAACTTGGCTACTACTAAGCTCGTGACAACCAAAAAGCTCTAGGATACCTCCCCTTACCCACAATGCATATCTCCCTCTTACCTCAGATCTTGTTTGCTAGAATTATTACCATAAAAGAATAAATTTTAGTTTTTTTTTTAATGCCTAAAAAGATTTTAAAGGAGACCATTTCTGGAGTATGGGGAAAATAATCTAATACTTGAAAATCTCTTCCTGTTCAACTAGGAACCCCAAGGAAGGGGGTTGGAAGGAGGTGATGTGAGGAGAGATGAAAAATCAACAATACAGATGGAACGTTATAGTGAGTACATAACTCTTTATCTGATATTTTCAATGTTTCATCTCATCCTCACATATGGGGACCTAGTCCCCAGCTACCTTTACCCCAGGTGGACTCACCGGAGAATATTCCTCAGATCCATCAAACCAAAGGAGGCTCCTCCCCTGGAGACCATATCTAACTTGTAATGAGCGATAAAGGTATGATGGTTTGCCCATGTGGCTGCCGCACAAATATCGTCCATGGAAGCATTGGTCTGGAAGACTGCAGATGTGGACATCGCCCTGGTAGAGTGAGCTTGAATGGATATGAAAGGCTTCATGCCTTTTGAGGTGTAAATGAAGGAAATGCAACTAGAAAGCCACTTTGACAAGGTAACATTGGAAAATGGAAGGCCTTTCCTAGGGTTTGCAAAAGCAATAAACAATTGGTTTGCAACTCTTTAGTTATATATAAATGGAAACGTAACTGTCTATGAACATCTAACAAGTTCATGACACCATTCACTCATCACTGAAATTAAGTTACTGATCCTAAAAGAAAAAGGATCAATGTTGCAAGATGGACCACCAAGTACTCACTATGATACAGCAAGGAGAGCTTTAGGGTGCATTTTTCTCAATGAAAATATTTTGAGCTTATTCTTCATTATTACTGAAATTAAGGAAGAACACAAATGTATGGTCTGATTCATGTTTGTTTGTGAAACAACTCTGGACAGAAAAGAGGGGTTGGTACGCAAAGAGAGACTGTCTTTATGAAAAAACAAATATGGAGGCAGGGAAGACTTCTGGTATCCTATTATTTACCTACCTCCAACATAAAAAAACTCTTAACTAAACTTAAACCCACCAAATTAGCAGGAGACAACCTCCCAAGTGAATACCTACAAATCGCAGCTGATGCTCTGGCCTATCCAGTATCCATCTTGATTAACCGATCTCTGTCAGAAAGTTATGTTCCCACACTGTGGAAAGTATCACATATAATTCCCCTCCACAAAGGTGGACCCTCCACAGAACTAACCAATTACCGCCCCATAGCTATTCTCTCTCCAATCTCCAAAATACTAGAGAGATGTATACACTCTCAGGTCTCAGACTACCTCCTTACTAACAACCTCCTTTCCAATACTCAGCATGGTTTCCGACCAAACCATAGCACCACCACTGCCTTACTCTCCTTTACTTTAGCATAAAAACAATGGATATCTCTCCTCTGCTACTTTCCTAGACCTATCTAAAGCATTTGACATGGTCCCACACAAACAACTTATCTCTGTCCTCAATAACCTATCCTTCTCACAATCAGTCACCAACTGGTTTCAGAGTTACCTGTCTGACCGATCCGTTGTATGGCAGAATGACATATCTCCCCAACTACCTGTCTCCATAGGGGTTCCCCAAGGATCCATCCTTGGACCCCTACTCTTCTCTATTTTCACAAATAATCTAGCCTCTGCCACCACACATGGCACTCTCATACAATACGCAGATGACTCGACCATCATCTGCTCAGCCTAGTCCCTACCCAAACTGCAAAAAGTCACACAGGAAGCCTTTTCCTCTGTTGAAACTTGGTTATCCAATGCCCAATTAATACTCAACCCAAACAAAACTAAACTACTCATCTTCCAACCCACCAAACATACTCAAAACAACTCTCACCTTAACATTACAGCAAAAGACAACACCACTATATACCCAACTGAACACACCAAATTGCTAGGAGTGGAAATAGACAAACTAAAATTTGACATTCACATATCCATGACCATAAAAAAGTCCACAAAAAACTAGGAGCGTTATAGAGAAATAAGCATCTTCTCACCAAAGAGGCAAAGATTTCAATAGCAAATTCCACCCTACTTTATGCCTCTCCAATATATACCAACCTAAGGTAATGCGATCTAAACAAGCTAGAGACCTGCTACAACAAAATTGCCAAATTCGCCACAGGGGCATCCTACCGTAGTCACCACTGTCTCTCACTTGCTGAACTGGCCTGGCTTGAACTCCCTCACCTCCTTCAATGGTATCAACTCTCACTCGCCCACAAACTAGTAAACCATCCACTAAATGTCCCATCCCTCCAGAATCTACTCCAACCCTATCGCACCACCAGACCACTAAGATCCAGCAACAAAAATCACTTGCAGATCACTAAAGCCAATAACTCTGCTGGTGAAGCACTATTCTCTTGCACCATAGCCAAATTATGGAACTCCCTCCCACCCACAATTACCTCCATACCATCATGCACCCACTTCAAAACTTTACTAAAAGTGCACCTAAAACATGCTGGCTATGCCCTTGCAACTCCCACTCTAATATCACCCACCCCATCCAACCACTACCTTTCTTTCCACTCCACTAGCTACCTTGATTATAGCAAGCTCAGATGCTCATAAGCCTAGTACTTATACAGCAGGAACTTCTTATTTTAACATTTGTTAATGTCTGTTATGTACTTCACAGATAAAGATTCTAGTTGTCTACTGATGTACTATGTTCTTCATCTGTAAATATGTTGTAAGTAATTGCTATGTAAATTGTTAATCGCTATGTAATCCAATGTAACTACTGTCTGTTTATTTTAACTGTGGAGCTTTTCTCCCCGGGCTTCCGCTGAAAATGGACCTACGTCCAGTTGGACACTCCCGGTCAACAAATATAAATAAACAAATAAATAAATAAATAAAATCCTTCTAGCAGATGTGATAGCTGCTGAAAAGATAGTTTTCCAGGATGGGAACTTAATATCACAAGTGGCTGTAGGTTCGAAGGGTGGTTGAACAATCAGAAGTAGTACCAAATTATGGTTCCAAGGGAGAGAAGGATCCTTGTGGGGAGATCTTAACAACATGGTCCCTTTTAAGAAGGCTTTGCAAAGTTTGTGAGAAATAACAGATAAGTTGTCTATACCAATGTGAACATTTTCAATGGCTGCTAACTGCACCTTAAACAGTAGAAGCAGCAGCTCCATTACTGAAAAGACGAGCTAAAAATTCTAGAATAGAGTGAACGGGGGCCGTAAGAAGATCCACATTGTGCTGTTGAGCCCCAAATACAAACCTCTTCCATTTACTCCTACAGAGTTTTTGAGTGGATGACTTATGGGAGGACATCAAAATATGACAGACCAGGGAGAAGCGCACAGGTTGTCTGGTAATCAATGGAACTGGAGGAACCAAGCCATCAGCTTGAGGTTGTGAAGGTTGGGATGAAGCATTCTGGTCAGGTGTGACACTACTTCGGGTGTGACACTACTTCCAGAAGGGGTTTTAGAATCTGGGGCTCCTTCCAGAAGGGGTTTTAGAATCTGGGGCTCCTTCTGTAGATGAGACCAGAGAAAAAGAAATCAGAATGGTCGAGGCCAATTGGCTTTCTGAAGGAATTTGGGAATCAAGGGAATGGGGGAAAGCATACAATAGACCGGGAGGCCAACTGTATATTAGAGCATCCCTTGGGGACTGCCCTGGTGGGGGAATTAGGGTGAAATAGCCGCTGCATCTCTTGGTTAGGGGAGAGGAAAACAGAACACAGCAATGCTGGCCCATGTGTGAAAAATGTTCTCCGCAACATTCTGGTTGAGGGACCACTTGTGAGGCATGAGAATGGTTCTGCTGAACCTGTCGGCTAAAATGTTGGACCTTCCCGGAATGTATGTTGCTATAAGAAAGCGGTTGGATGAGATTGCCCATTGCCACACCCAGAGTGCTTCTCAACACAGAGGGTAAGATCTGGTTCCTCCTTGCTTGTTTATGTACAATACCACTGACATGTTTTCTGACTGAATTGCTACTGTCCCAGAGAAAGAGCAGTCTGGAATGCCTGCAATGATAGAAGCAATGCCCTCATCTTCAGGATGTTTATGTGAAGCTTGGCCTCATTCATGGACCAGGTTCCTTGGACCATCTTCCCCAGATAATGCCCCATACCCTATCTGGGAAGTGTTAGTGGTCACCATAACCTGTGGTTGAGGGGGGACAAATGGTCAAACCTGTGTCACCTGTTCTGAACAAATGCACCACGAAAATTTTTTTTCTGCATATGTCTGTCATATGAATTTGGTGAGACATTGGTTGGTGGATTATTGACCATTGAGCAGCCAAAAGCAATTGCAGGATTCCCATGTAAAACCTGGCTAATAGAACCAACACAATCACCATGGCCATAGATCATAATGCCTGCAGAACATAGCGGGCAGCTACATTCTTGTTCCTGATTAACCTTAACGTTTGTCGTCTGATTGCTAACACTCTGGAAGGAGGAAGTTTTGCAATCATTTGAGTGGTTGTCCAGCAGTGCTCCTATGAACTCTAGTGTTTGAGTAGGTTCCAGGTGAGATTTTTGGAAATTTATGGTTATGCCCAGCTTGGACCAAACTTGAAGAACAGAGTCTCGTGTGCGGATAAGTAGATGTCTAGTCTGGGCAGATATGAGCCAGTTGTCTAAATAAGGAAACACCCAAAATCTTTGTCATCTCAGGTGAGTCGCAACCACTGCCATGCATTTGTTGAACATTCTGGGAGTGGCAGTGAGACCAAAGGATACTACTTTGAGCTGGTACTGACTGGCTCCTAGCTGGAAGTGTAAATATCTCCATTTTTATATGGTAGTACACATCCTGCAGATCTACAGATCACATCCAATCATCCATTTCCATAAAAGGAAGCATGGACTGAACCATGACCATTAGGAACTTGCAACGTCGGACTAACTTGTTCAATCTGCTGAGATCCAAGACTGGTCTCCAGTCCCTTGTTTTCTTTGGAACTAAAAAGAACCTTGAGTAAGTTCAGAATCCTCTCTGATCTCGGGGGACCTCTTGGATGACTCTTTTCTAGCAGTCTCTGGATTTGAATGACTGCCTGAACTCTTTAACTAGAAAGGAACATCTGGGATCCTCTTGTTCGGGGGGTTATTGAGAAAGGGGAATTTGGTAACCCCTGAATGGATATTATTGAAAATTATCTTTTGCCAGGTTCTCCAGTGTAGGGAGTCAACCTCTGATTGCCTCCAGAGGTGGACAATCGGGCCTCCTTTCAGGAGCGCTGAAAGGGCTTCCCAAAGAAAGACTCTGGGGACTCTTGGTTCTGTGGACCTCCTCTGCTGCGAGGGTGGTGTCTTCCATTATTGTTCCCCCCTCTGCCTCTGGGGGAAAACTCTCAATGTGTGTTTTGTTAAGACCCTTGAGACTTCTTGAACCACATTTTTCCGCTGCCTGTCTGACCCTTACAATAAGATCTCTGAGGAGCCAAGAAATGTATGCCCACAGCAGAAAGAGTCTTACCTTCTTTTCACAGCTTGATAGAGTATTTTTGAATTTGGGACCATTAACATGTGCCATCAAATGGAGTGTTGACTAACAAAGACTTAAAAAGGTTCCTTAAAATCGCAAAGGCACATCTAGGCATGCCTACTCACACAGAAGCCAGAACCCACCACTTTGCTCGTTCCTACAGCTGCATGTGCAATAAGTCTCATGGAAGAGTTAGCGACAGAATATAGGGTGGCTTAACTGAGAAGCTAACTTCTCTTTAGCTCCCTCAGCTGCAGGTCCTTCAAAGGTATCTGAAAGGTCCTTGATCAGATCTCTCTGTAACCTGGTGAAATATGAAAGATAATTCAGTGACCACAAGGCAAATGCTGCTGAAGAGAACACTCACTTCCCACATCTATTCATCATTCTAGAATCCTTATTAGGAAGATGGATAGATGAACTCTCCTCAAAGTTCCTTCTTGGTCACTGCCACCATGACCATGGCATCTACTGCAACCCCTTTTGTCCAGAAGGCTTTGCCAATCGAAGCAGTTCTGATTTTATTTGGTCTCCAGGGAATAGGCTTGATGGAATCCAGGGTCTCCCATGCCTGCCAAGAGATCAAATCTATGAGCTCATCAGTGGGCGGAATCACCCAGGAGGTAGATGGGCGGAAACTAAAGACCACCAGGTACACCCAACTCCTCAGGTGAAGGATTACTGGACTTCCAGCCACCGCTCTGTTTCAAAATCTCCCCAAAGGAAACATCCTCAGGGTGTGACCATGGGGATCCTTCTCCCTCATCAAGGTCAGTGTCGTCCGTGGCCAACTCTTCCGTGGAGTCCAAATGCTTTCTCTTGCAAAATCTCTTCTTAGAGCCCTCCTCAGTGGGATAGTCTGTGGAACCATCGGAAAGTACAGTTGTGTACACTTACCATAAATGTAGATGTTCGAGTGTATTCACTGTTGCAGTTATTACATTTGGGGAATCTGCTGGCAGGTTGCCCTCAGTCGGCCTGAATTCCAAAGTCTTGGATCCTGCGTTGGTTGCTGTCTTCTCTTCCATGACGTCAGGTCGTCAGGGGTATAAAACATGCAGCAGATGCAATTTTCTTTAGTTTTTCTTGCCCCCGATGTCAGGTGTCCCCAAAAAGGTAGCAAAATTATATATATATCTATATATACATGAATCAATATAAACTTAACCTTCATCTACAAGCAAATACACCACATAGGTTGTAGAGGATAGAGAAGTAAAGATAAATTTCAGAATGACAGGGGGATGGAGGGAGGGTAACCTGGACTGCAAGAGTGAATACACTCGAACATCTATATTTATGGTAAGTGTACACAACTGTACTATGTTCTTCGTGTTTCACTGTTGCAGTCATTACATTTGGGTAGAATCCCAAAGCTATGGTTGGGAGGTTGGAGCTAAACAGCATTAGGTGCAGCTATAAGGCCCTGCAGCACTGCAGTGGCAAAGCCTGCCCTGGACTTAGAGTAGAGAGGCAAATGGTAATGCTTTGTAAAGGTGTGAACAGAATTCCAAGTAGCAGCCTCTAGAATGTCTTTGGCTGGTACTTCTCTGGAAAAGGCTGCTGAAGTAGCTGCAGCTCTGGTGGAATGAGACCTAATGCCCTTGGGCACAGGTTTACCATGGTGCAAGTAGCAGAAACCAATGCAGTGGCTTATCCACTTTGAAATTGTCTGCTTTGAAATAGCCTTTCCTTCTGATCCTGCAGCATATGACACTAATAATTGCTTGGTCTTTCTTAGAGCCTTAGTCCTGCTCAAGTAGAATCTTAGCTGTCTGCGTACGTCCAAAGAATGCAGAATTCTCTCCCCCTTGTTCTGCGAATTTGGCTAGAAAGTTGGCAGATGAATTGTTTGGTTAAGGGCCACACTGGACACCACCTTAGACATAAAAGTAGGATTTGTCCTCAGAGACACCCTGTCTGGGTAAAATATGATAAAAGGCTCTACAACCATGAGGGCCTGTAGCTCTGAAACTCTTCTTGCTGAAGTAATAGCTAGCAGCAGAGCTGTTTTCCATGATAAGAACTTTAGATCAGCGGTAGCAGCTGGTTCAAATGGAGGCAGGGTGAGCTTTTCCAACACATAATTGAGGTCCCACGCAGGTAATGGTGATCTTCTAGGAGGCCTCACATTTTTGGCTCCTCTAAGATACTGCTTTAGTAAAGGATGAGAAAAGATTGGTGGCTCTGTATTGTAATGAGCCTAAATGGCAGAGGCGTGAATTTTGATTGTTGAGAAAGATAGGCCTTTGTCAAACATCTCAGTTAAGTATTGTAATATCTGAGGAATATTTGGTTCTGCTGTATCAGTTCCTTGTGCTTGATTCCAAGCACAGAATCTCTTCCATTTGTCAGCATAAGATTTTCTAGTACTAGGCCTTCTGGCTTCCAGAATGACATCCATCACAGCTTTACTGAGAGGTGTTGTTTGCATGATTACATGATTAGCCATGCTGCCAGGATCAGAGTCTGTAGTTGATTGTGCAGGATCTGATTGTTTTGCTGGGACAGTAGTTGTGGTCTTTGAGTCAAAGTCCGAGCTGGGTATTGAGACAAGCTCCTTAGGGCTGGGTACCAGTATTGGCAGGGCCAGTCCGGAGCAATTAATATCATCTTTGGCTTCTCTTGTCTGAATTTTAGGAGGACCTTGGGTAGAAGAGGCAGAGGAGGAAAGGCGTAAACAAACAGGTTTTTCCAACTGAATGATAGGGCGTCCAACTTTCCATGCTTGTCTGTGATAAGTCCCTGTGCAGAATCTTTTCAATTGATAATTTTGAGGAGAAGCAAATAGGTCTATGTCTGGGCTCCCCCATTTCTCTGTTATCATGCTAAAGACTTGTGGATTTAGTTTCCACTTGTGAGGATCCATAAGGTTTCTGCTTAAATCGTCTGCCAGAGTGTTTTGTTTTCCTGGCAGGAATTGAGTTTGAAGATGTATTTGGTAGGTCAAAGCTGTGTCCGACAGTGGCATGGTTGCTTGTTTATGTACCACATGACTGTGGTGTTGCCCGTCTTTATCAGTAGTTGTCCTGGATGAAGCAAGTCCTTGAAGGCTGTTAGGGCATTTTGAACAGCTAGCATCTCTTTCTGGTTGATATGCAGATGCATTTTCTTTGGTGCCCATAAGCCCTGAATGCATCTTCCTGCCATGTGGGCCCCCCAGGCATAATCTGATGCATCTGTTGTTAAGGTTTGGCTGTCAGGGGGTAGAGTGAAGGGCAATCCCATGTTTTGGTGACATGCCTTTGCCCACCATAGAAACTCTTGTTGCAGGCAGGGAATGAGAGGAATCATTGTTTCCAAACTGTGTGAATGTTGACTCCATAAACTTTTTAGGTACCATTGAAGTTTCTTCATATGCAGTCTTGCATATGGAATTAGTAGGATGCAGGATGCCATGAAGCCCAGAGCTTGCAGAATTTGTCTTGCAGAAGACTGGGTCTTTGTTGCCATCAATTTGAAATAAGTAGTCAGTTGCCTTTGCTTGTCTGGCATGAGGTAAGCCATCTGGGCAGTTGTATCTAATCTTGCACCCAGGAATGTTATCTTTTGAGAGGGTACCAGTTGTGATTTATTTTCGTTGATTGTGTACCCTAGGCATGTTAGAAGCCTTCTCACAAACGCCAGGTGTTGAAGAAGAGTGTCCTTGTTCTCTGCTTGAATGAGACATCCAAGTAAGGATATATTTGTATGCTTCTTTGTCTGCAAAATGCAATTACTGGTGCCAGGCACTTTGTAAAGACCCTGGACGCAGTAGATAAGCCAAAGGGCAGTGCAGAGAATTGGCAATGCATTAAACCAGCCTTGAATCTGAGGTATCTTCTGCACGATTGCCTTATTGGGACATACAGGTATGCCTCTTTTAGGTCTAAAGACACGAGCCAAGCATTCTTGCCCAGCATGGGCAGAAGCTGCTGCAAAGTCAGCATTTTGAATTTTGGAATGTCCAGGTAAGTGTTCAAAATCGATAAATCCAGTATTGGCCGCCAGGCCTTGTCCTTTCTGGGTACCAAGAACAGTCTTGAGTAAAAACCTTGTCCTTTTTCCTGTTCTGGTACTGGCTGAATGGCCCCCATATCCATGAGGGACGTAACCTGATTCTGTGCCTCTGCCCATTGATTTTTTGGAAGATCTGGCCAACCATATGCCACTGGCAGAGTGTGGAAATGGAATCTGCATCCCTGTGATACGATGTTTACTACCCACTTGTCCTGGGTTATTAACTGCCAATTTTGAGCAAAAAATGCTAATTTTCCCCCTATGGGTGCTGCCAAAGTGCTAGGTGTAGGCAGAGGGAAGTCATTGGGATTGCTTTCTGTAGGTTTGCGCTTTATCTCCTCCAGTTTTGGAGGTGGAACCGCCTCATTGCTTTGACCTGTATGAATCTTGCGCCTGGTATCTGGAACCTTTAGGGTGCCTGGATTTGACCCTTTGAGCTCTGTCTGACACAGGAAAGGACCAATTTTTTATAGGCCAGTGTCTACTGAATCTTGGTGGCTGCACTTGTAAGAAGTCTTTAACAGTTTGCATAGACTTAGCTTTGTCTTCCATTTTCTTTAGAACCTCTTCTGCCTTAATACCAAACAGAGAATCATGCTGTAAAGGTGCATCTAGCAATTTAGCTTTATCATGATCAGGTAAATTTTGTTCCTTTAACCAAGCATGCCTCCTAATCACAGATCCAGCAACTGTGGCCCTGCAGGAGGCATCTAAAGAATCAAAGCCACATTGCAAAGTATGCTTTCCAACTTGCTCAGCTGCATGCAATAATTCCTGCAATTCTTTATTTTCTGCACATTCTGAAATCAACATCCTTTTCTGTTTCGGCAATCCTATAACATGTTGTTGGTACTTAATCATATGAAATTGACAGTTTAAGGCCCTGATTGCCAAGGTTGCAGATGTCTAAACCTTTTTTCCCCATCTGTCTAGTGCTCCTGAATCTCTGTCAGAGGGTGTAGGATTTTTTGCTGTTGAGGCCTTAACTCCCTTTGGACCCTGTGAAATAGTTTCAGGATCAGCAGCAGGATTTCTAAATAAAAATTTATGTGAGTCAGGTACTCTGTAGTATCTGTCAGCCTTAGCGGGAGCCGGAGGTAAGGAGTCAGGGGTCAAGCTTGACTCTGAAAACACATCATCCACAATGTCTAAAACAGGGGGGGGTGGCTAAAGGTTTGTGCTGAGGGAGAAGGAAATCTCTGAGCCTCTTTTTTGATTCTGAGAAATCTTGACTCTCCCAGTGAAAACGCTCTCTCAAAGTATGCAAGGTTTCTCCAAATGAATAATCCTCAGGAGGAGATGCAGAAGGAATAGACTCCTCAGCATCAGAATCCTTATAGGGAGGTATAGACAATTCCTGATCAGAAGAGGAATCAGAAGAAATAGAACCCTGATCTGAAGATTCATAATCAGTGTCTTGCCTAGGCCGCTTACCTGGAGCTGGAGGGGGATGGGAACCCCTGATCAAGGTAAAGTCTTCAGTCATTTTGATCATCTGTTTTTTAGGCATAGAGGCCTGTGCACGTGGCTCATGCATCTGTTTTTTAGTTTTAGTAGTTGCTTTTGTCTTTGGTTTTGCAGCTGTAGTCGGTTTGATATATGAATGATGAGGTCTGAATACACCCTCAGAAGCCGGTGCCTGCTCAGCAGCTCCGGACCCATCCGAGGGAGATACATCCGTCGGTCCAATACCTTGAGTATCTTGCGGCATGCCTGACTCCACATGGGTGTCGGCAGAGGCCTGCGACTCAAAGGTAGCAGGTATCGGGGGCTGCAAAAGCACTTCACGGAGTACCGGCGAACCAGCAACTGGCTTAGGAGAAGCTTCGTCGGTTTTGGATCTCGACTGCCTTTCTCTGTCCTTTTCCTTGCGTTTTTTATGTACTCCGGTAGTCGGATTGCTATCCAACGACATTTCTGGGTAGTTAAATCTGTTTCCAAAATACTTTGATGCAAAAATATAGCAACGCTTAATAGTGCGTTGGTTAAATTTAGCACAAAACCGACAACCAGGCACATTGTGATCAGGGCCTAGGCAAGAAATACAGTATAAATGGAAATCCTTATGAGGTATTTGCTTCCCACAAGTAATACAATTATTAACTTTTTCTGACATCGGTAAAAAGCAAGAAAAAAGTTTCCCCAATGGGGTACTTAGCTTTACTGAAGACTTCAGTTCTGAAACTCAAACTCAATTTTTCAGTAGTCGACCGAACGGCACTTGCGAAAATGCTTCTGCTTCGGGCACCGTGGGGCAAGAAAGACTAAAGAAAATGGCGTTGGCTGCATGTTTTATACCCCTGACGACCTGACGCAGGACCCAAGACTTTGGAATTCAGGCCGACTGAGGGCAACCTGCCAGCAGATTACCCAAATGTAATGACTGCAACAGTGAAACACGAAGAACAACAGTCAGGATTACTCGGATGGATATCCTGACGCCTGAGATCCCGCTACCCAACATCGTGGTAAGAAGAGGAACACAAGGTATCTTGATGGGATTGCCAATTCGAGGGGGCAGGTGACCTTTTAGATGCAGTGGCAGTTACAGTCCCCTCCAAATCCCCAAAGGCTGACTTGCTCCTGAATGGACGAGGACTCTGGTTCCAACAAGCCATGCTTTTGGGATGGGGGTCCCCTCCAGTTCAAAAGACAGTTCACCAGGATTTGAAGCTGGAGCAGAGCTCACCTTTGCAGAAGCCCTGATACACATCAACTGCTCCAAAGAAGTGGGAGTCGAGTGCACAGGAAGTTCACGAGGGTCACTACGGCTCCAGGAACTCACCATCTCCAAAAAGGCTGAAGAACTCCGAGCAAAGGTCTGATCCAAGGAAGAGGACATCTTCAGATCAGAGCTGAAAGGCACCGGGTGTGTATTGGATCCGATGACTCCGAAGCTTGTCCTGAAGTTGGGAGGAGGAGGAGGAGGAAGAGGGGGAGTGGACGGTTAGACAGACCTGGCACTGTAAGAGACAAGGCTGAGGGAGACTTGGGACTTAGCAATGCCTTGCACCCACAAAATCTTCTGCACCCTCTGTTTCACATCATCTTCAATAAGGCTCCTGGTCGAATGGGAAGGAGCAGCAAATGGGGACCTTAGTCTGGATAAGAAGGGAGATGGTACCACAGATGGAACTAGATCAAAGTTTGGGAAGTACCATGTCCTCGGTAGTGTCAAAACAGACTTGAAGGGACTAATTGTTGGATCTGACATCAATGGATTCGATCTATCCTTATTAGATAGGATCAGAGCGGAAGAAGCCGGATACAGTGCAGTATAGATCGGTGCCGAACGTTCCGACTGGGTCACAAACTCCACAGGCTTGGGAAATTTTGACATTTTAGCTCTTGGCTCTGAAGACTATGCTGATGCTGAACAGGGACTCTTCTTTTCTTTATCCAAAGATTTTGAGGAAAGTGATGAAGAACGGCTAGAAAGAGCTGATTTAGTTTTTGTGGATGAGCCAAATTTTTCTTTAGTGACAGAAATAGCCTATCCGAAGGCCGAAGGCAACATGCCCCTCAAGAAGAGCTTATTTTTTCTCTCAACCAAAGCGCGATGGCTGGAACAGTGACAAATCCCACAATCCTCTTGCAAGTGAAGGAGCCCAAGAAAATAGACACACAGGAATGGGAGTCCTTAAAAAAGGATCTTGCGCCTGCACTTTGTGCATTTTTTAAAACCAGTAGGTTTTCTTGTTTTTCCTGCCGTAATGTAAGAAAAAAACAGGCAGAGAATCCACTCACACAGACACATGCACAGTTAGAGAAAAAACAGTGAAACAGAGGAAAGTTTTTTTTTTAAAAGAATAGATGGAAGTAAAAAGAAGAGAACTACTAACAATAGTAATTAAAGAAATAACTTTGAAGGTAAAAGGGGTGGGAAGTAACCTGCAAAACGATGGTTACTGGCAGGAAAGTGACAGAGAGAAAAACAAAAGTAATCTAACTAAAACTGGTTACTGTAAAGGATGGGTTATTAACAACAAGGGAGAGATAGGAAGACTAACTACACTAATAGTACAGAGAAAATACACTACAGAAGAAACAATTGTAATAATTTTAATGATAACCAAGAGCTTTCTGATCGGACCACATCTTTGCAAAACAGCAAACGAGATCTGAGGTAAGGGGGAGAGATGCATGGTGTGTAAGAGGAGGTATTCAAGAGCTTTTTGGTTGCCACGAGCTTAGTAATGGCCAAGTTGGATCCAATGGATTGGATCCAGATCCATATGTGAGGGTGAGATGAAAAACTGACAATATCAGATCAAACATTTTATTTCACATATATTGCTATAAACCATATAACCTAACCAACATTACATAAATTATTCAATTTTATTTCACATATATTGCTATAAACCATATAACCTAACCAACATTACATAAATTATTCAATTCCTGTTTTTTGATATTATTTTTTTTTTAAACAAGACACATCTTTAATAAACCACCACTTACTACATAGGCAATCATACATGTATATAAATTAAAACAAACCACACCGACACAATGCTAGCTGCAAGCATTTTACATCACTTATAATCTATCCAATCTTTTTCAGTCAAACATTACACAGATCATTTAAGTCATGCTGCCTGTTAAATATTCCTCTCTTGTATGTATTGCTCCCACAATTCCCATTTTTTCATATGCAATTTGCTCTTATCCTTTTCTAAAGATCTCAGTTCCAGTTGTTTTATCTCTGTTACTATATTCACTACTTCCTATAGTTGGTTTAGATTTTGATTTCCATTTTCTAGTAACTGATTTTTTGGCAGCCACCATTATTAGACATAACAAGGCCTTACCATGCCTAAGCAATTCTGATTTTGTATCATAGCTCAGAAAAAAAATCTCCCTCGTCAGACTAATCTACCCATCCATCATCTCTGACAGTGCATCCCACAGGGAATCCTTAAAGTCCTCCAAATTACTGCACTCCCTGAAAATATGTTCCGAATTACCTCTGTCTTCCCTGTCATATCTCCAACATTTGCTGTCTGACTGACAAGCGGACTGTTGATCCTCGAAAGCTTGCAGAGGAGAGTACTCTTTGGTGAAGGGCTTGCCACCCAAATCTCTTTTAGTCAGCTCAGCTTGAGCTGACTAACTGTTTAGGCATCTGGAAAGTACCCTGAAGCTTTGGAAGCTGGCCAGCTGTTATATCCTTGGAAGGATATAATCTATATAGCTAAGGCTACTGCAGCAATGCTCAATATGATGAACACTGACTGTTCTTTTTTTGTACTTATAAAGTCATTAGCTTTTTTTCCCATTAGCAGAGACTTTTACTGAGAGACAAAAAGTCTACAGGTGCCTGCAGTCAATCATGAGAGGGCTGAATAGTGTTCTGAATGAAATTTACCAATATTATTTCACACATCTGCAAGGTCAGTAGAAGTTTTTCTCAACGACCAGCGTGGACAATAGAAAATGAATAGGTGCAAGCAATTAACCATGAGTGGTCTGAACACTGTCTGCTGAATGAATATCACACCAAAGCACAATGTAATTACTTTTAAAGGTACGTTGACACGCAGTTCAGTGAAAACAAATGAAGTTTGAAATTGTAGGAAGTAAATAACTTATATGAGTAGTTGCTTCCCCAGCAGTCTTACTACTGTAACACATTTAAAATAACAGAGCACAATTTAGTTTATGTATTTAAAGGTAGCGAGTAAAATTTTTTTCTTAGGCTAAATGTTAATGTTTACTGAAAGAATGTAAGCTGTTTGTCAAATGTGGAAGGGGAAAAGAGTAGGTAACAATACATTTATGGAGGAACACCGATTGCTGCATAAGCTTTAGCATGGGTAACCTTAATTTTAGATTAGGTGATGTCTGTGGGTGCAGCTGTTAATATGGGGCAGTTTCTCCTAACTGGAGGGGTAAACTTTATTTGCTAAAAATGTACACAGTTCTGTGTTTTTAAGTTAAAACAGGATGGGAGTGTTATGAAAATGTATTTAGTTTTTGTTTAAGAGTTTTCATTGTAGCAAAATGCCTTGAAAATGTGACATAGGTTCAAATGGAGATGAAAATAAGCAACTGCTTAAGAGATTAGCCTGTCAAACATTATTGTGTGTATTTAAACTAAAAGATGGAAATATACATTCAAAAGAACTGTTCCATATAACACGTGGCAGCAACAACTTTCTTTCACAATAGCCACTGTGCCCATATTACCATGGAATGTAAACAGCCTTACAAGTATAGGCAAAAAGCAGAGAGTATTGAATTATATTAAAAAGTGTAGGTAGAAATAGCAATACTGCAGGAGATGGATAGAAAAGAGCATATGAAATTTGACAAAGGATTTTATGGTGGATATTGAGCAGGATATCAGGGACAAAGGAAAAAGGGAGTACTAATAATAATTGCTAGAGGGGCTCCAACAGCGAGAGAAGAGGGTAAAAAGACAATGTTAGATCTGCGGTAGTAAGGGGTTATTGGCAGGCGAGGAGGAAGGATTACACTGGCATGCATTTATATTCCATCTAAAATAGTTATTATGGAGGTTAAGAGAATTTTTAGAGAAATAAATTTTTAGCAGGGAATATTATTTATGGGTGAGGACTGGAACCTAATTTGCAATATTGAGGATGCATCGTCAGACCTAGAAGAAAAATATAACAAAACAGGTAAATTTCTGAAAAAAAAAAAAACATTGGAGAACGTTGGGTATGGAAGATGTGTAGTCAGTAATAGGAGTCCTGGCTGAAGTTGCATATTATTCTTCAATGTACGATAATTGGGCTAGAATTAACAGAAATTAAATTTCCCCAGAACATGTGCAATTAACTGAAAGCTTTAAAACGTGTCCAATAACTATTTCAGATCACGCACCTATATACATTAATTAATTAAAATAAAGATTAAGATGCAGGGTAATGAAGTAATAATGAGACACTGGCACTTTCCTACTTACCTGTTAAAGAGAGGGTGGGTTTAAGGAATGGATAGTAGAAATTTGAGAGTTATTAGGGAAGATAGAAACTTCACAATGGATAGCTAATGAGTGGGATAAAACTGAGTTTAAAAAATAGGTGGAAAGAAAGAGATATGAGAGGAAGTACTGGAAATTATTTAGAGAAATTGTCAATGGTTAAAGTATTAAAGGATAAAGGGAATCTCACAGAACAAAAAGAGGAGCAACCGAAAAGCACTAAAGGGAAAATGTGCGAGTATTTGGGTAACATGTATGAGTTTGGAAAGGTTACTGTTAAGCAACTACTTTTTGATAACAATTACAGAGCAGAAAGACTTTTATAGCACAATGACTTAGGCAACAAAATATAGAAGGAGTTGTTCCCAAACTCACGGAGCTTACAGAAAAATAACCTGAGATCCTGCACAGATATTTCAAACATTTTATGGTAGAAAGGAAGAAATGGCACAAATGGAAATATTTATATGTTATACTTATTTACACCAAGATTAGCGGTACTGGAGTCTAAACAATTAATAGCTAAGACAGGAAGAGATGAGATGAAAATTGTAATGTACACATCAATCAACAGGGACACTTCCAAAAACAGATGGTATTCTTTTGAAAGTTGACAGCTGGGAGGAAAGAACATTATAAAGATATGGCAGAGTTTATTTAACAATATTTTAAAAGGGGAAAGGAGTACCAACATCTTGAAAAAAAAGTGTGGTGACTATTGTTAAAGTTCACAAATAAAGACTTTTACCTTTTAGAAAAAAAAAATCCAATAGCCACGACCACTGTGTAAGGCAGGAAGGCACAGGCACCAAAACAATGAAGGTATAAAAATTTATTACACCAAACAGTTTGACTGAGCGCTTTCACCAGTAACCTGGTTTCATCAGAGTCATAAATCACAATGCAACACAACACATATATATACCCACTACTCCTACAAAATAAGTTAATAATTAAGCCCAATTAGCAAAAATTACCTAATTTATAATGTACTAATTAATAAATACCAATGAGCACTAGCAAAAAAAGTTACAAATATATCAAATATATAACCAATAATTTTTGAACATCTATAGCATCATATAGAAAAAAACACTTTCAAACAGTAAACATATTACAGTTGTAGTTCTATGAATTTGTTAAAAAACAAAATTAATTGAAGTAAATTAAAATAAAAACAATATCAAATACACTATTAAAATACCCTAAATGATGAACACTCAAACTCACTACCACGGCATGTAAAGTAATTACATTAATTCATACTAGCCAAATGTTTCAGCTGAGGTTTTAATGAAATGTATTCATTGAGCCCTGGATGCCTCATGGCATTTAATCTTAACTGCCACTCCATTTCAAGCATCGCTACTCTAATATCACATCTTGTATTAGGTTTAACCCTGTCAATAACAAAGAATAAAAATTTGTTAAAACAAACGCAATTTCTGGCATGTAAGTAAAGTGCATTATGCTCATCCTTCCTCTTGATGGAACTAATGTGTTCCCTAATCCTATCCTTCAAACTTCGTGTAGTCATGCCAACATAAAAAGATTTGCAAGACATACACAAAGCGAGGTAGACACAATTCCTCGTATTACAATTACATAGTCCTGGACTTGGAATTGTACGCCTATAACCTACCACACATACATAAGTCCCTACTGCAATGTACCTACATCCCGAACATGCACCACATTTACTCATACATGACCTGACGTATCTTTTACTATCCTTTTCCAGAATGTTTTTAAGATTTTGACCCCTGCCAAAAACAATAACTGGGGCATTACCCAAAATCATTTTAGTTTCCCTACACAGACAATGTTCCCATAAATTCCTTAAACTTGTACTTTTACCTTTTAGTCTTGATTCAAGAATAATGCTCCAGGGTGTCCAAAGTACTGGTTTATTCCATAAACAGCACTGGGAGATTGCCTACCAAGATTTTCAAATCGGTCTCAAAAAACAAATTAAAGTAACACTACATATATACCTTTTCTTATCTATTTCACGCATGCAGAACTTTGACGTAACATAGCTTTTAACAAATAAAACAATTTTTAAATATTTTATGTCCTCATGATCCTTGCTTAGAGCTTCATGTGAACACTTGGCAATATGTTCTAAGAATTTATCTTTTAACCTTGTAACATTTAGTTTCAGTACACACTAACTCACTGAATCCTTACAGTGAGGCCAAACACTGTTCGTACTTGAGTCACTGGGTCCTTGTACATAGCCTGTACTAATTCTACCAATGTTTCTGGGACTTCAAACCACTGCAGTACTGCCCAGATCAGCTTTCTTGGGACCTTATCATATGCTTTCTCCAAGTCTAGGAAAGCGAATGCAGTACTGCCCAGATCAGCCTTCTTGGGACCTTGTCATATGCTTTCTCCAAGTCTAGGAAAGCCCAGTTTGACTCTCTCCTCTTCTCTAGTTTCTTCTCAAGTATCTGTCTCAATGCAAACATCGGGTCAATTGTGCTGCATCCTGATCTGAATGCAGTACTGCCCAGATCAGCCTTCTTGGGACCTTGTCATATGCTTTCTCCAAGTCTAGGAAAGCCCAGTTTGACTCTCTCCTCTTCTCTAGTTTCTTCTCAAGTATCTGTCTCAATGCAAACATCGGGTCAATTGTGCTGCATCCTGATCTGAATCCGAACTGTTAATCTCCCATTTTACATTCTACTATTCTGCGTATCCGTTTATCAATCACCCTTCTCCAGAACTTTCATGCAATGTGATAGGAGTTTCATGCCTCTGTACTGTCCACAGTTGTGGATGTCCCCTTTGTTCTTGTACGAAACTATATCTTGCATAATCATGCATCTATTTAGATTCTGCTTTTAACATAAACATGACTGATTTGTGAAGAAACCGCAAGTCAATATGCATTTTGTGAAGAATAATATTTTCTCCCCCAGTTCTCCCCCATTTCACACTATCAGTATGCAACACACAATTATATTTTAACTCTTCTTAACTTGATAAAATATGTTTTAGTATCATAATATTTATCATCTACAGTGACTGGATTTTTATTTACCTTAAGTTTTTTACATACTTTTATAAGGGGCACTGTGTGTGCAGATCAGGTTAAACATTTAATGGAGATTCTCCGTTGCTTTTTTTAAAGTTGGCTTGCTATGTTCAACTCGTTTAACATAGCGAAACAGTTTTTAAAAAGCAACGGAGATCTTGCTTTCTCCGCTGCTTTTTTCAAAACTGTCTGGCTATTTTAAATGGGTTTAACATAGCCAGACAGCTTTAAAAAAGCAACGGATATTCTCCCTTGCTTTTTTTTAAAGCTGTCTCGCTATGTTAAACTCATTTAACATAGCGAAATAGTTTTCAAAAAGCAACGGAGATCTTGCGTTCTCCGTTGCTTTTTTCAAAACTGTCTCGCTATGTTAAATGGGTTTAACATAGCCAGACCGCTTTAAAAAAGCAACGGATATTCTCCGTTGCTTTTTTTAAAGCTGTCTCACTATGATAAACTCATTTAACATAGCAAAACAGTTTTTAAAAAGCAACGGAGATCTTGCTTTCTCCGTTGCTTTTGCCCACAGCTCTGATGTACTGCGTAGGCATGCACATGTGCAGTACATCAGAACTGCCACAGAATACCAGATAGCTGCGGAAGGGCAGCAAGGAGGCATTATACAATGCCATTATTTAAGAAAAGTAATTATTTTTTTCTTAAATAATGTCATTGTATAATAGCAATAACCCACTTCTGGGTGTGGGTAATGCTGGATTTACCCATGGTTGGCTTTGTTTGGCCACTCGGGCTTCGCCCTCATGACCAAACCACACCAACCGTGGGTAAATCCAGCATTACCCACACCCATGAATGGGTTATTGCTATAGTACACAACCTGACCTCAATTAAAGAGACCGATTAACCCCATATAAAGTTCAGTTGTCCTACGAGGATTTTCCTGACCTTTACTAAGTTGCCTGTTACAGCAAAAGCCATGGTTCACACAAAGCTTACACAGCATCAAAGGGATCTCATTGTTAAAAGGTATCAATCAGGAGAAGGGTACAAAAAAATTATCCACAGCACTGGATACACCATGGAACACAGTGAAGGCAGTCATCAAAACGTGGAGTAAATATGGGACAACAGTGACATTGCAAAGAACTGGACGTCATGCAGAATTGCCCTAGCAAATCTTTCCCTGGATCTGGAAATAGTGTCTAGTTTGTAATGTTTTGTAAAAGTATGAATAGACGACCAAGTAGCAGCTTCCAAAATGGAATGAGAATCTAGACCTTTGAAGAAAGCCCCCGAGGAGGCAACAGATCTGGTAGAATGGGCCTTAACTGAACATAAGGATTTCCCACGAAAGTCATAGCAAAACACAATGGCCTTAGAGATCCAAGAAGAGACAGTTTGTTTGGAAACAGGTAAACCCAAAGCCCTGAGATGAAAGGGGCACAACGATTTGATCAGACTTCCTGATAGACTTAGTTTTGTCAAGATAAAATCTGAGCTGTCTACGCACATCCAAAGAATGCAGAACCCTCTCACTGGGAGACTGAGGTGAGGGAAAGAAAGTGGGCAATTAAATGGATTGATTAAGCGACAACTCATTCACCACTTTGGGCATGAAAGATGGATTAGTGCTCAAGGATACTCTGTCCTTAGTAGAAAACCAAAAAGGGGGGTGAAGCCATCAATGCCCAAATCTCAGAGACCCTTATAGCAGAAGTTATAGCTACTAAAAGTACTGTTTTCCATGTGCAAAACTTCAGAGAAGCAGAGGCCACTGGCTCAAAAGGGGCCTGAGTAAGCTTCTCTGCAACACAGTTAAAATCCCATGGAGGAGAAACTGGTTTCCTGGGAGGTTTCATGTGTAAGACGCCTTTAAGGAAAGGCTTAACTTCTAACCTGGAAGCCAAGGGGGGAAGTCAATGGCAAACAGGCAGATATAGCAGAGCAGTGGATTTTGACTGATGAATATGGAAGACCACTATTAAGCAACTCACACAGGTAAGAAAGTACTAAAGGAATGCCCGCAGAGAGGGGTACCTGTTTTCTTCTGTGACACAAGACGGAAAATCTTTTCCACATGGAAACAAAAGATTTCCCAGCATTGGGTTTTCTGGCTCCCTGCAAAACCCTATGCACTTCCTTAGAAAAAAGATGCCTAAAAGTGATCAAAAGTTGATCACCTACAAGTTCAACTGGAGAGTTGACAGATGTGGATGAATCGGGGACCCCTTGTCCTGAGTGTGTAGGTCCAACTGGGGAGTTAACCTGTAGTGATGACCCTTGGCTAGCTGCAGAAGAAGAGGGAACCAATGCTGTCTTGGCCAAAAGGGAGTCACTAACAAGATGTTTGGGGTGTCCTGCAGAATTTTCAGCATGGCCTACTGAATTAGAGGGAAGGAGGGGAATGCATAAAGAAACATCCCCTTCCATGAAAAAGAGACAGCGTCCAACTTCCAAGCCTGAGGGTGAGGGACCCTGGCACAAAAGAGGAAACTGTCTGTTCAGAGGGAAGGCAAAGAGGTCGATTTCTGGAATACCCTACTGGTGAACTAGATCCAGGAACACCTCCCTGTGAAGCATCCACTCATGGGACTTGTCATGGATCTGCTTAGTGCATCTGCTACTGAGTTCTGAGCAGAAGGAAAGTACACAGCATGAAGAGTCACTTTGTACTGGATAGCCGGTTCCCATGCTTTGATAGCTAATTGACAATGAAGGTAAGATTTTGTGCCCCCCTGCTTGTTTATGTACCACAGGACCATAGTATTGTCTGTAAGGATCCTGAGTGCTTGAGGCAAGAATATAGGATGAAAAGTCTGCAATGTCAGAATCAGAGCCCTCATCTCTCGGATGGTGATGTGCTCCCTCTGTTGAGAGGGAGACCAAAGACCCTGGACATTCCTGGAAGCAAAGATTGCTCCCCAACCAAGTCTGAGGTGTCTGTAAAGAGCTGCTGAACTGGCTGGGGTACTTGAAATGGAAGACCAGGGTTCTGACTGAGTTGCTGTGTCCACCAAAGTAACTCTGTTTTCAGGCAGGGAGGAAGAGGAACCAAAACATCTAAAAGATGAGCATGCTGGGACCAAGTGGTCTTTAGAAACCACTGGAACTTTCTCATGTGTAATTTTGCAAAAGGCAGCATAGGGATTGTGGAAGCTATGAAACCCAGTAGTCTCAGAAATTCCCTGGCAGTGATGGAAAGAAGAGACAAAAGGGACTCCGTGAAACCCATGAGAAAGAGGACTTTCTCGGAAGATAGGTAAACCATCAAGTCTGTCAGGAACCTGCACTCCAGAAAAATGAGATCCTGAGTACAGAGGATTAGACTGGATTTTTTGAAATTTGCTGAGAATCCTAGGCCCTGCAGAAAGAGAATAGCTATGGCCAGGTGTTGTTTTAATAGATCTGGGCTGCTGGCAAGGAACAGCAAGATGTCCAAAAAGAGAAAAACCTGCAGCCCTTTTACCCTTAGGTAGGCAATGACTGGGGCTAGGCACTTTGTGAATACCCTTGGAGCACTGGAAAACCAAAACGCAAGGCAGATAACTGAAAGCTCAATGAACCCAATGAGAAACACAAGAATTTCCCGAACTGAGGGTGTATGGGGATATGATGGTAGGCATCCTTGAGATCCAAAGAGGCTAGGAAGGATTGCGGCGGTACTAGGAGGAGAAGAGATTGCAGAGACATCATCCTGAAAGAATGCACCACCAGTAAGGTATTTAAGAGGGAGAGGTCTAGAATAGGCCTCCAAGGCCATCTTTTCTTGGCAAAGAAACATCCTGGAGTAGAACCCCTTTCCCTGTTGGTCTGGAAGAACAGCTTGAATGGTGCCTTGGTCCGATAGCTGAGTTGGGAACAGATGAAGCTGGCTGGATGGGGGCTGAGGAATCCCCTGGAAGGGAGGAAGAGTCTTCCAAGTCAAAGTATCTATTTTAAATTATGGAAATGACCCAGAAGTCCTCAGTGATCTCCATCCAGTTTGAAAGGGAAAGAGAGAGACGAAGAGACAAAGGAGTATAACTTGGAAGAAGCACTTGGTTGTCACAGAGAAGCTGGTCTGGGGTGAAAGGGCCATTGAGTAGTAGGGGCAGAAGCAACAGACTGACTGTTGTGCTCTGGAAGACTTCTTCAACATATGTCCAGATACGACAGAAGTGGAAGAATGAGCAACCCTTCTGACAAAAGGAGTTTTGGCAAGGAAATTCCTATGGAATTTAGGTACTGGAAAAGCAAGCATGCGTTTCAAATCCTAGAGCTCCTTACCCTTTCCATTCATGGAGTTAAAAAGTTCTGCAGCTGCTTTGCCAAAAAGGGCAGAGTTATCCACAGGAGCATCAAGCAACTTGGCCTTTATGTCATTAGGTAGTAGCTGAAGGCATAACCAAGAATGCCTTCTGAGTACAGATGCAGAAGCTGCTGTCCCGGAAGATGCCTCCACAGCATAACTACATTTGATGGAATGTCTTGCTAACTGGGAGGAAGCAGACAAAAGAGTAAGAATCTCTGCTTTTAGCTTCTGAGTCAGGTAATTGAGAAAGAGTCTGGGAGGCCTCAGAGTGCCTAGACATGTATGTTTGGTAATTAATAGCTCTAATAGCCAAGGTAGAAGTGTACACCTTCTTCCCCAATCTTTCCAAAATCTTGCTTTCTTTGTCAGAATGAAGCGGCTTTGCAGGAGGAGACATGCAAGAAGATTTGTCGGAAGTAATGGAGACCACAGCAGGGTCAGCAGAGGGACATTTAAAAAGAAACGTACAGTCATTAGGGACCTTATAAAATCTTAGGGGCTGAGGCCTGGAAATCTGGGTTTTTAGAGGATGATGCAAAAGCATCTAAAAAAGCTGAAGGACTGGTGGAACTGCTTCAACTAGAGAAGTTCATAGTATCTTTTTTGTTCCTCTGAAACTTGAGAAGAATTATCTGTAAAGAATTCCTTCATTTTGTTAACAGCTTCCCCAAAGGGCAGCTCTTCCATAGGGGACTCTCCTCCATTAGACACCTCCTCTGGAGAGGCATATTCCAGAGGGGAAGGAATCTGGGTGGAGTACGCCAAGGAATCTTCATCTGAAGAAGAGTCCTCAGAGTCCGAATCAGGAATCTAATACTTGGCAGCCTGCGCGCATAAGGAAACACCTGAAACCCAGAAGGCAACACTGGAGATGAGGAGAAGGCAGACAAGGGGAGAGTAGAAGCAGAAGATGCAGGCCTCAAAGCCATCAAGGCTTTAATAAGACCATGCAAAATGGCATCCCAGTCTGACAGAGAGGTGGAAGGGACAGTGGAATGTTTTGTCTTCTGCTTCTTCTTCTTCTTAACAGGTCTGTCCTGATGAGGAGAATGCCTGAACGTAGGTCTTATGCCAGAGACTCCTTTCGATGGAGGGGCAGGAGCAGTTCCGGAGTCCTCCAGAATCACAAGCCAGGGTTCCTCCAAGTCATCCGAACCGGATGTCTACATGGCCATGGACGTGCTCAGATCCACTCCCTTGATGGCTTCCCCTGAGGTACTCACTGAAGAAACAAACCCTACCTCCAAACGCACTGCCGGGTTTTCACCAACCAAAGGGTACGTTGGAGGGAGCAGGAGCAGGCACAACCGAACAGGATTTGGGCCCAACATTGCTAACCTTCCTCTTCAAAGAAGGCTCAGTCAAAGGACTCCTGGAACCCTCCATCACATGCGTAGCCAAACATTTAAGTCTTTGATTTTCTAAGTAAAGTTTAAAGCAGACAGACAACTATGCAATATCTTAGGCACAAAAGCCTGACAGATCGAACAGAAATGATGGTCTTGAGTAGGCCCTAAATAAAAAAAGCAAAGCTTGTGACTATCCTTACATGGAATTTGACTTCCAGACTTACATTTGCCCTTCCTGGGTGACATTAACAACAGCAAGAGGCAGTAGCAAGAAAATAAATCCACTACAGGGTACTTATCTGAAGCTGGAAGGCGAACCAATGATATCAGACAGCAGACCGAACCTACGAGTCAACCTTTCCGAATGACAGCAAAAAAGTTCTGAGGATGGTACTTATGGATGTCCCTTTTCTGGCTGACATTCTCAGTGACTTTGTGTGATGTCCCATGTACTAGCAGTGGCAATAAGCTTTTGTATACAGGCCGGACATCGGGTCAACTGGCAGAATGCAGCCCATACGTAAAGAATACTGCAACACTGAATAGAAGGACATCAGCTACTTTCTATGATGGCACATGACCCCCCCCCCCTTTGGCAGTTAGCATTATGTCGAGTACCAGCCAATTTTGTAATACCACAGTTTGAATTTCATTTTATAATTTGCCGTTCTGATGTGATGTGACATATGGTTTGCTGCCTCTTGAAGAATTTCAGCAAGCATTGTGTTATCGAGCATTGTCTTTTGCACTCCATACTCAGAAGTAAAGACTGAAAATACTTGCTCTGCCCAGTGAATTGCCCAATTATTTTTCAGTCTGCCTGCTGAAGGGTTCTCAAAATGTTGAACAACAGAAGTAATATAGCCCACAAAACAACATTTAGACCAGTTTGTAGGCAATCGGGGTAGGCACGATCACTGCAAATGTAGTAACGATCCTCTTACCATGCCCATGTCATACCTGCAGTCGTAGCTTTTTAGGTGTAGAGAGTTCAACACACTTTTATGTCTAGTGTCATTGCATTTGCTGGTTCCCACTGGTACAATCTCATTTTTGGCATAGTATGTCTCTCTACGATTTGTGGTTGCAAGCAGAAGAGACACAGCCTTTGAAAAGTCAGTCACATTACGCCAAGTTATATTCATGCTACTAAGATCCTTTTCAAATGTCACCCATGATGCAAAGATTGGAATCATGGGAATCCCTGCCTTAGAATGATGAGGTATATGCGAACACACCCGAAAGTTTGTCACATTTAAGTCCACAGTATATTGTCAAAGAAGCAACAGGAAAAAGAAGTTATGTTCTTACCATAACATTCCATCTGTGTTGTTGATCTTCATTAATTCGTGATAGATCGGAACCGACTCTGCTGATATAACAAGCTTGCGCCAGCCAAAAACTCTCGAGCTAAGGTTACCCACAGTTCCCCTCTCCTCATGTCCTCAGATCAAGTTTGCCCATAAGGATAAGAAAGCAGAGGCTTTGTCTGAGCAAATGCACTATCATGCAACCAGGAACAAATCCAAACCTCCAGGAGTCTTTCGGAGGGGGTGGGATGTTATGAGTGAGTGAAGATCAACAACACAGAAGGAACGTTATGGTAAAAACATAACTTCTTTATCTGATGTTGTTAATCTTCATTCATTCATGATGGATAGGACAGAGTCCCCAGCTACTTTATGCTCTGGGAGGCCCTAAGGAAGGATATTCCCGAGCCAAGGGATGTTCTCCCCTGGAGACCAAGTTCAATTTGTTATGAGTGACAAAGGTATGAGGGGTAGCCCAAGTGGCTGCTGCTCAAACGTCATCCATAGAAGCTCTGGAATGAAAAGCTACCGAAGTAGCATCTTATCTGGTTGAATGCACCTTGATTTTAGTTGTTAAACGCATTTGATTTTGTTGATAGACAAAGGAGATGCAGTCTCTCAGCCATTTTGCCAAGGTGCCTTTGGAAACAGATTTTCCCAACTTGGGTCCTGAAAAAGATAGGAATAACTGATCAGATTTTCAGAAAGATTTAATCCTGTTTAAGTAGAAACGTAATTGTCTATGTACATCCAATAAATGCCAACAATGTTCTCCTTTATTAGAAACGTTTGGGAAGAAAACTGGCAGGTCAATGGATTGATTAATATTTAACTCTGTGACAAATCTTGTGTAGGAAGGAGGGGCAATTCCAAAGAGATACCCTCTCTTTGTGGAAAACTATGTAAGGATGTTTCAAGAACAAGGC
The DNA here is from genome assembly GCF_019279795.1 of Protopterus annectens. Classification (NCBI taxonomy): domain Eukaryota; kingdom Metazoa; phylum Chordata; order Ceratodontiformes; family Protopteridae; genus Protopterus; species Protopterus annectens. Next base: position 1,191,763,622 of record NC_056735.1, on the reverse strand, counting down.
CTGTAGTTCTGATATTCTTCTCGACGAGGTAATGGCTACCAAGAATAAAGTCTTCCAAGACAAGAATTTTATATCACAAGTGGCAGCAGGCTCAAAGGGATGACGAGTCAAAGTTTGTAGGACCAGTGTCAAATTCCAAGGTCCAATGGGCTCTATGAAATGCTGTTTTATATGAATGACTCATTTGAAGAAAGATTCACAGAGACGGTGAGATATTACAGAGGAATCTTGGAAACCATTATGGAAGTTTGAGATAGCTGCTAAATGGACCCGGATCATAGAAGCTGATGCTCCTGAATGGAGTAAGGTTGACAAATTAACTGGAGCTGAAAAGACCAGAAAACAAATCTGTTCCATTTACTCTAATAAATTTTTCTGGTGAACGGTTTATGGGAAACCAGAAGTATTTTTCATACAGGGGAAGATAAGTTATTTTCCCTGGAAATTACTGGAAGTGGAGGTACCAAGCTGTCAATGTGAGGCTCGATTGATTTGGGTGGATCAACCTCTGAGGATGCAACAGTAATCTCTGAGTTGGATCCAGAGTCCATATCTAGTGAACCAGGTGAGACCAAAGGAAAGGGAAGGGAACCAGACTTGTCAGGGCCAATAGGGTGCAATGAGGATTACTTTGCTTCTCAACTGAAGTGATTTATTTAGAAATTGTGGAATCAGAGGAAAGGGAGGGAAGGCATAAAGCAGTCCTGGGGACCAATTGTGTACTACAGCAACCCTTGGGGAACTCCCCCTGAGGGGGAATTAGGGCAAAGTAGCTGCTGCTTTTCTGGTTGATGGGAGACGTGAAGAGATTGCAGCAAAGTTGACTCCAGCCATGGAAAATCGCTGCCGTTACTTCAGGATTGAGAGACCACTCGTGAGGCAGGAGAATGCATCTGATCAACTTGTCTGCAATCACGATGGAATTCCCAGGATTGTGCATTGCTACCAGAAAGCAGTTGGAGGCTATCACCCATTGCCAAACTCTCACGGCTTCCCGACATAAAGGGTAGGATCTGGTTCCCCAGTTTGTTGATATACCAGACGACCGACATGTTGTCTGAGTGGATAGCAATTGCCCCCGACGGGAGGGCAGATTGAAATGCTTGCAATGGCAGAAGCACCACCCTCAGTTCTACGACATTTATATGCAATTTGGCCTCTATGGGGGACCAAGTGCCTTGGAATGTCTTTTCCTGAAAATGCCCCCCCTCCCAATCAGAGACACATCCGTGGTCACTATGGCCTTGGGCTGACAGGGTGAGAAGGGACAACTCTTTAATTCCATTTCTGGCATCATCCAACAATTCAGATTTTGCAGCGGTTTGTTATGCGGATTAAGAATGACATGGGATGTGTCAATAAGGACCACTGTGTCGCTAGGAGCCATTGTAGTAACCTCATATGGAGTTTTGCTAGGAGAACGATAGTAATCGTTGCTGCCATTGATCTTAGCAGTTGAAGGACTGAATGAGCTGGGACTTTGACTTGATAGAGTGCTACTTGGAGTTGACGTCTTAGTCTCTGGAGCCTGTGAAAAGGAAGGGTGAACAGGCAAGACCTTGTGTTGAAAGTTGCTCCTATGAATTCTAGGCTTTGAGTAGGTACTAGTTTTGACTTCTCTTCATTTACTGAGATCCCTAAGAGTCATGCTAGCTGTAGAGTGTAATGCAAGGCGAGAAGAAGTAGATGCTTGGTGGGGGCAGTAAGGAGCCAATCTTCTAGATATGGAAACATCCAGAATCTTTGCTCTCAAGTGAGCTGTTACTACTGCCATACATTTGGTGAACACTCTGGGGGCTGTGGAGAGACCAAAGGGCAGTGCTCGAAATTGGAAGTGACTGGCTCCCAGCCGGAAGCGGAGATATCTTCTGGAGTGTTTGTCCGTTTTATATGGTAATATGCATCCTGGAGATCTATCAAGCACATCCAGTCATCTTTTTCCAGAAATGGTAGTATAGACTTAACCAAGACCATACAGAATTTGGTCTGTCTGACTAACTTGTTTAGGATGCTGAGGTCCAAAACTGGCTTTTAGTCCCCTGGCTTTTTTGGCACTAAAAAGAACCTCGAGTAAAACCCGGATTCTATCTGGTCTGGTGGGATTGGCTGGATGACCCTTTTTTGGACCATCTTTCAAATTTCTTGTACTGCTGTGTCTCTCTGACTGGGTGAAACATTGGGGATTTGCCTTTGCTGGTTCAGGTAAAGATCGAAGAGAATGTGATAACCTCTGGTAATTATCATCTGCACCCAAGAATCTGTGGTTATGGATTGCCAGGCTAAGTGTGTCAGAGAGAATTGTCCCCTGACTGCTTTCAGAGGCAAGCAATCAGGCCGCTCTTCAGCAGCACTGGCAGGGTTGTCCAGAAAAGGAATCTTTGGATCCCTGGTTCTGCGGTCCCCCTCTGCCTCGGGGGGGGGGGGGGCTCTTCCTGATGAGATCCTCCCTCTGCCCCGGGGGGGGGGGGGGGACTCACCATGTGTGCCATGGAAAGGTCTTTAGGATTTTCTGAACCAGATATTTCCACTCCTCTGACTCCTAGTGTATGACTATTGAGGAGTGGAAAAATGTACACCCACAGTAGATAGGGTTTTGCCATCCTTCTCACACCTGGCTAGCATGCCTTTAACTTTTGGACCGAAGAAAGAGGAAGTGTCAATGGGAGCACTGATGAACGATGACTTGAAAGGGTCCGCAAAGTCGCACAAGTGTATCCAGGTGTGATGTCTCATGACAATGCCTGCACCCACTGCTTTGGCCGCCCCTTCGGTTGTATGTGCAATCAACCACATGGATGAATTAGATATGGATTCCAGGGTGGCAAGCTGTGAAGCAACTTTGTCATGTACCTCATCAGACACTGCTCCTGCTAACGTTCCTGAGAGTTCCATGATCAGGTCTCTCTGAAGACATGCAAAATGTGCCAAATAGTTCAACAACCATATGGCACAGGTCGTTGAAGCATAAATCCGCTTCCCTAGTCGGTCCGTCTGAGACTGCCTGTTTGGAGGATAGACAGCAGGACTCTCCTCTGCGAGTTTTTTTCTTGTGGCCACCGCTACCACCATAGCATCTACTACCATGCCTTTGGAACAATGGGGCTGATCCTCTGGAGGAGAGACTACTTTGTCCGGTCTCTAGGGGATTGGCTCAATGGTTTCAGAGGCCTTGCAGGTGCGCTGCATGATGAGCTTGACCAACTCAACTGCAAGCAGGGTCACCAAGGAAGTAGAGGGTTGAACAGGGAAAGCCTGCAAGAATACAAATTCCTCAGAGGAAGGGTTGGTGGGCTTCCAGTCACCACTCTGTTTTAGGATCTCCAGTATGTCTCCAAAGGAGACATCCTCATGCGGCAACTGTGGGGACCCTTCCCCCTCATCATAATCTGCATCTTCTATGAGAGATTCCTCAGGGGAATCCATGTGCTTGCATGATCTCTTATGGGATGGCTCTTCAGAAGTAATGTCTGAAGAGGACCCTGAAGAAAGCATGCCCTGCAGTAGGGTATCTTGCTGCTCCCATGTCTGATGTTCTAGTGCAGTGGACTGTGTCAGCTGTGAACCAGAGGACATGTATATGTGACATTCTGGTGCCAAAGGGGCCAACTACGAGCCTGCCGAGGCAAGTGCCCTCTCCATGACCTGGAAAGTAGGCCTGCCTGAAAACGGATGGGAGCCCGGAACCGAGAAAGACAACCTCGGAACCATGGTCACACCCCGCTCTGATAAGCCTGCCTCCAGAGGAGCCGCGAGAGGACTTGGAGCTGCCAAAGCAACCAGAACCATAGATGGCACTGTAGAAAAAAAAATGGTGCAGTACTAGGGGCCACAGTGCCGAAAGACCAGTCACGGTCTAAAGGGTGGGTCAGCTCCGACTGAGCCTAAGTCCACAGGATAGGTTCCGGAACCACAGTAAGATCTACCAGTGGAACCGAAGAAGCTGTCACCGGGATAGGTGTCTGCATTGAAGACTGCAGGACCTGCGGGGAGGTTGAAGGAGGAACATAGGTTGGAGTCAGTGGAGAAAAACCCTCGGCTCTGGGTAGGAGGGAAGTCCTAAATGGAACTGGAATGCCTCTGGCCACTAGGAGTTGATCCACACGTCTTACTACATCAAGCTCCGAAAGGCTCCTGGTGGAATGGGTTGACATCCCTGATGGAGATTCATACCAGTCAAGGAAAGGACTTAGCTGCTGTCCAAAAAAGGGTTCAATTGACGGGGAATATCAGGTCCTGGCCAGTGTCTTGACCTCCGGCACCATGGTCAGATGACCAGAAGGTTGTGATGATGGGAGGGAAGTGACCAGTTTTAAGGGAGAGGCTATTGTTGGTGCAGAGAGTGTCTGTGGTACCATGGAAGGGATTGGTACCTTGGGAACAGTAGTGGTTGTCGGTTTTGCAATCAAAGACAGCACCGTGGATGGAGTTTTAGACTCCAATGCCAAGACAGTTGTCAAAGTCATTTTGATATGTTTCAGTTCAGTATGAACCTGGGCCTTAGTGTTTCTTTATACTGGGACTGAGGAAACGATGGTACTGAATGGCTCCTCTGTTTATCTTTCTTAGGAAGGGCTGAGACCTCCGCCTCAGATAAAGCCTCCGAGAAAGGGGTTTTTAAGAGACTCTTTAAGATTAATTTGTTCTTGCGTTCAGCTAAGGTGCAGGCACTAAAGCCCTTACAGAGCTTGCATGGAGGTTGAATCATCAAATGTGGTACTCCTAGTCAATAGACACAGGAGAGATGCCCATCAGAGTTTGGCATTTTCCTGACACATTTATTACACTGTTTAAAACCAGTAGTGCCCTTCTTGTCAGCCATTATGAAAAATCCAGTTAACAACAGTTAAACTGACAGTAATTAAACAGTAGTTAAAGAAGAAGAAATATCCTGACACAACTAGCTATATACACACATGCACATAGAAAAGGGAAGGATTTTTTTTTTGATTTACCCACAATGGTAAGTAGAAAGTATACCCAAAGGGTAAAGGGAAAAGGAGAATACCAATAATGGTATGCAAATTACCAAAAGGTAAGGGGAAGGGAGGGGCCTGTACCAATGATGGTACAAAGAAAGACCAAGAAGGTAAAAAGGAAGGAAAACATTCACTCACACAGGAAGGGAACTATCAGTAGCTATAAACAATTAAAAAATAGGAAAGATTATAAAGGTAAATTTACAAATATTGAGAAAAACAAAACACTTAGCTTGAGAGCTGGCCTGACGCATCTTGAAACTCTATGTGGCAAACGAGATCTGAAGAGATGAGGAGAGGGGCACTGTGGGTAACCTTAGTTCGAGAGTTTTTGGCTGTCAAGAGCTTGTTATATCGTCCGAGTCATTCCGAGGATGGAACCAAGACCCATCCATCATGAATGAATGAAAATTAGCACCATCAGATACTATTTTCTCTTGACCAGTTTATAAAAGGAAACAGCAATAAAAACAAAGCAAAAGTACCTGCTGTCACTGGATTTATCATGGCCTACTGTCTGAGCTGATTTTCTCTTTTAATCCTTCACTGGGGTAGATGATTCGTCCTTTGCTGACAAAGATGATTCATCTAGGTCCCCCAAACAGTAAGTCTTCTTGCAGTGTGAAGAATGTTTCCATGTTGGCACTCCTGCGCAACGGATGGTGATGAAAGTTTTTAGCAGCACCTGGAAAAGGCCTTTCCACTTTAAAATAATTTTTTTTCTGGAAAATTTTAACATAAACTGAATCACCAGGAAGCAGTTGGTAACAGGGCTGGTCAGGAGGTTGAGGAAGAGCTTTTTGTACAGTTTTATGGTACTGCTGCAAGAAATGAATAAGTTTTGTGCAGGAAGACAAGATAGCATCATCTGTTAGAGTTAATTTTTCATTTGACACAGGGGGAGTAGCTGGAAGGGCCATGGGTCTTCCCCATTAATATCTCATATGGGCTCAATTTTCTTGCAGTATTTAATGTACCGCTTATACTCAGTGCCAAGAGAAGTACCTCTGGCCGTTTAAGGTTTGTTTTTGCACAAACCTTTGAAATTTTATTTTAAGGGTCCTATTAACCCTCTCTACTAATCCAGATGACTGGATTGGGTCAGTGAAGACTCAACTTAGTATTATAAATCTTGCATAGCTCTCTAGTCAGGGAATTGTTAAAATGACTTCCCTGGTTACTACTGATAGAAGGTGGTACACCAAATCTAGGTATAACTTTAAATACAAGTTTTTTAACAAATGTTACAGAATATGCTTTGTGACATGGATAAGCTTTCACCCACACAGAGAATATGCAAACCACCACCAATGTTAATTGTAAATTATGGACCTTTGGCATCTGGACAAAGCCCAGCTGCACATTAACAAAATGTCCCCAAGGTGGTGGTAAGCATGCAGCTTTAACATTTGAGTTTTTGCTAACATTATATGTCAGACATACTGTACAATTATTGACATAATGAAGTATCAAAGAGGAAACATGAGGCACATACCAACTTCTGGTAATTTGATTAAATAAAGCTATCTTACCTGCATGGGCTGGTAAATGATATGCCCTTACCAGGTAAGGTAGCAAGGGGCAGGTGCCACCAGTCGGCCATCTGGATGTCGCCATAACCCATCGGTGGATTTACTGCATCAGTCTTTAAGCCATGTCTGAACTTCTCCCTGAGATGCTTCAGCTTAGAACGCTGATACAGTCTTGTAATAACATCACATGAAAATCTGCACAAAGTCCTTCTACAACTTGCTTAGCAGCTTGATCTGTCAAGTTATTTCCCTTTGAAACAGTATCTATAACCTTCTGATGGGGACTACATTTAACTACTGCTAATTCTTTAGGTAATAAAAGAGCGGGTCTATATTATCTCGCCAAAACGGCAATACAGCGAATGCCGTTTCAGCGACACGTAAGCATCGATCCACCACTTCCGCTAACGGCCAGAACATCGATTTTTTTTCCAAGGGAAAAAATAGTTAGTCCAGCCATATACAAAACACCATACCTAGCATTACAAAGTGGGGGGGCTTAGTCCCCCCCCCCAACTAAATAGACCAACTCTGAGATAGCACTACAGTGGGGAAAAGGGCAATTACATGGCAGCGGCCAAGTGATTTTTTTTTTCCCCCTTGGAAAAAAATCGATGTTCTGGCCATTTGCGGAAGTGGTAGATTGGTGTTTACGTGTCGCTGAAACAGCATTCGCTGTATTGCCGTTTCGGCAACATAATGTAGACCCCAAAAGAGCATATAAGAGAACATTGACATAGAAAGAATTTTTAATTTGACCTTTTGTTGAAAAAATTTCCTTGCTTTTAAAGATGTACAAATTATGTACAATGCCAAAGGCATACCTGGTATTAGTAAACGTATTAACAGTCTTGCCTCTGGCTAACTCACAAGCTCTTTGTAGAGACACTAACTCAACTACCTAGGCAGAATTTATGCCCTCTATTCTCTGTTGAAGCAAGACATCATTATTGGTGCAGACATATATTCATGTGACCAGATTTTCATTTCAATCTTTCACAGAAACCATCCACAAATAGGTCTAGTTCAGCATTGGGTATAGGAGTGTCCTTTAAGTCATTCCTAGGAGAAAGCAGATACTTAGCCACACACATACAATCATGCTCTTCACCATCCTCAGCAGTAGGTAACAAACATGCAGGATTGAACAGGACAACGTATGAACATTTAATTAGAGGTGCAGTCGAGAGGGGTTGAGTTTTCATTTTAAGTAACAGAGATAATACAGAATGATAAATGGCTACTGGAAGATCATGCCTAAGCACCACTAATTGCACAAGATCACCTAGAATGGTGGCAGCACCCACTGCCTTTAAACATGGTGGAACTCTCTTTGCAACAGAATCAAGTGCTGTACTATAATAAACTAATGGATGATAGCTGTCCCCATGTTTTTGTGCAATCACTCCCTGAGCAAATCCATTTCTCTTATGACAAAAATAAAATGAAAGCCTTTACATAATACGGTAACCCTAAAGCTTGCTTTAAATTTTTAAATGAATTTTCATCTTCACTATCCCAAGGGAGGGGCTGTGGTGTATCCTGTTTTAAAAGATTTGTCAAAGGTTTAGCAATTTTTGCAGAGTCAGAAATCCACTGTCTGCAGTATCCTGTTACACCTAAGGAAGATCTAAGCTGACCCTGAGTAGTTGGATGCGGGGCTTTAGCTATTGCCTCAATATGAGATGGCAACATTTGTCTGCTACCCTGAGATATCAGATGATCAAGAAGAGCATAGCTGTAATTTTTCTCTTGATACCTTGTGCCCTTTTTCCTGCAAGGAGAGTTAAAAGATGTAGGGTATCCTGTTGACACTGCTGAAAAGAATCAGATACTATTAGTAAATCATCTACATATTGCACTAACACAGACCCACCTGGAAGTGTCACACCTTTCAAATGTTTTTTTAGAATTTGAGAAAATAATGAAGGAGATTTAGTGTATCCTTGTGGCAACCGTGTCCACGTACACTGAGGTCCCTTACAAGTAAAAGCAAATAGAAAATAACTTTCAGGGCAGACAGGTATAGAAAAGAATGCTGAACACATCTATCACAGAAAAATATTTTGCTGTAGGTGGTATTGATGGTGGATTTGGAACCGCTGGAAAAGTTGGTAACACTGCATTGTTTACAGCCCTCAAATCTTGCACAAACCTATAAGTATCCTTTCCTGTTTTTTTTACTGGGAGAATAGGAGCATTACAAGGGCTTTTTGCTGGCACTATTATTTTTGTTATATCAAAGACGGAATTACAGTTTTGATTTCCTGTTCTCCTTCTGGTTTCAGTGGATACTGTGGAACTCTGTGAAGAGGTTTAGATGGATTCAATTTTATTTTTACTGGTTCTGTAGATTTTAATATACCTACTTTATTAGCATGTTTAGCCTATAAGTTAGCAGGTACCTGCTGCAGCAGTTTTCTTTTAGTTGTTTGCATGCCTTTAAAAGGCTGTTCCTCAGCTTTTGCTAAGACTACTAATACTTCACTCTCTGATTCTGTTGGAACATCCAAGTACACCACTTCTGGTGGACAGTAAATAGTACAACCAAGTTTGCATAACAGGTCTCTCCCTGCCAAATTTACTGGTGCACTAGTACTCAAAAGAAAAGAATGCCTTTCTTCAAATGGTCCTAATGAAATGGGTATAGGTTCTGAAACAAGATGTGTAACAGTAGCATTTGTTACTCTAACTGCCTTTACTTTTTGTTTTGATACTGGTATTTGACATCTGAGGTAACTTTTAATACAGACCTAGTGGCTCAAATGTCCACCAGGAAAGGAATTTTCTTTTATTAGTACCTTAACACGGGGTCTCTTTTGATCTATCGACAGGAAAGAATCCAGATTTATTTCTGTTTTACTACTCTGACGTAGTCAGTACAGTGATTCCGGACTCCTTTTTGAGGAGGTGGTGGAGGAAATGCAGCATTTTTATAATTTGGCTGCCATTCAGTCTGGGTATCTTGGACTCTCGGCATTCACTTGTGTGGGCATTCTCCTCTCCAATGCTCTGCTTTACCACAGTTGAAGCAGGATCCATTAAATGAGGCAGGATGGGCACTACCAGCTTATTGTTGCCAACCAGCTGCACCTGGTTTCCCTCGACTAGCACTCTTACTAAATCACCTAGCAATTCCACTCCCCCTTTCCCTACCTCTGCTCCATCCCTTTGGTGCTTCTAGCTGCCTTATTTGCCAAGTTAACAGCTTGCCCTCAGCATTTTTCTCTGTTTTTCCTGATACTCAGTACAGTGATCTGCAGAACTTAGTACGGACTCTAAGTCTTTTCTCTGCCAATTTATTTGATTTTGTACAGGGGCTCACTTTCCTGTGAGAGCAAAATATGTTATTTTAGCCTTCTCAAGTAACTGTTTAGTAACTGTTTTCTTAGTTCATCTGAAGTAACAACCCAAAGCAGCTGGTTTAAATCTGTTAAAGTAGGGTCATAACATTATATTACTTTTTAATTCCTCATTAAACCTTAATGGATTTTCTATAATATTTGGAAAACGTTTAGTCATAGTATGCAAATCATCAGGGGTCCAAAGGCAATGAACAAGCCCTCTATTATTACCCCTTCAATTTTTTTCTAAAAAGTGCCAAAAGATCCTCTCCAGAGGCAATAGCCTCTTGTCCTACCCTATCATAAGAGTGCATGCGATGAGTCACGGGAGTGTCAAATACTACTGCTCCTGCTGGAGAGGTAGAAGCTTGTTAAAAATGATAGGAAGACGTAAAAGAAGAAGAAACCTCTTCGACTGCAGATGCCCATTCTGAAGATGATGGCTGAACAGGGGAACTGGGTTAACAGTACTACAATGATGTGGTGTTCAATGGACAGTTGTCTGACATGCAGGTGTCTGAGAAACAGCAGAATCTATACAGGAGCCACCTGTACATGTACATATGGGGGTGGGGGTCAGTAGCTACTGGAGGATTATCAACTGCATTAGAAGTCTCTGTGTTTTGGCCATTCCCAGTTTCTTGCAAACCTGCCAAGACAGGATAAAGGAATCCTTTTTTACTGGTATGAACTGCCTTCTTGACCTCTTTTACATGTTGTAGCAACTTATTATTAGCATCCTGTAATACCCTTAATGCAGACTCCTTTTCCCTTTTAAGAGCTTTAGTATACCAAGAATAAAATACTGCCATTTGTTCCCCACTTACTTTGTTTTTTTTTTCTTCCAAAATACCCTTTAATTTCACTAATTTATCCTTATTGTAAGTTCCGTTTAATAGAAATACTTCACCAAGGCAATTTTTAGTAAGCTGTAACCACTCATTTAAATACTTACAACTTTCTTTTCCATAATTGCAATTCATAAAATATGCAGGAGGTTCCTGTACAGGGATTTGATCCTGCTTGCTTAACTTTGTTCCCATTTTCCCTATTAAGACTTGCTTGTAAATCCTGAATCCTGTTAATTCAGAGGAAAAGGAAAAATAAATGACTACATCAATTCACACACCATTCAGGGAGGGAAAGGTAGGGATTATGTTATTGTGCAATGATAGAGGAAAGGTTTTGATCAGTCTTTTCCCACAGCACTCCCTTGCTTTTGTCCCATCACAAGCTCAAAATTGACAGCTCAGGACTGCGACTGTGATAACAGGGTGGACAGGTACTGTGTCCAGAACTGTCCACTCTTTTGGACCCTCTGAGGGTACTTTCAAACAGTTATACCTATGTCCCAACGTGCTATGGGCTCATGAACTTGATTTAACAACATACACACCTATGTCCCAACAAGCTATAGGCTCATGAACTTGATTTAACAACACACACACACACCTGTCTCAACATGCTATAGCCTCATAAACTTAATTTTAACCTTAACTTTCTTTTTTTTTTCCTATCTCTTTTCAGTCATATATTAAACAATACATAACATCTCTCACACCTCTTAACTTTTAGTCTTGAGGGCACTGCCCCGACACAAGGCACCTCCTTGTGTTAATTTTCCCTTTTTGTTGTATGCGCATACACATTTTCTGTGGGGTCCTCCCACTATTACTTTACATATACCTTACAGGCAAACTCAGTCATTCAACAAAACAGTTATTCACTCGTTCTACTTTTTTAGCTACAATTATCTGACAGAGAAAAAAAAAAACATTTTCCAGAAATCCATTTTCCCCATTTAGTCTAGCAGCAATCTGTGCAGCCTGAATAGTTAGGTATCTGAATCTCATGACTATCCCATACAAAACAAAGTGGAATTCACAGAAGAACTTTCTGTGGTGGGGCCTTGTAATTGATTTCACAGTGCTATAACACTATATTACCCAAAGAGGGTAAAGACCTTCAGACTCAGCTTCATATAGACCTATTTCAATTTAAACCATGATTATAAATGCTTATTTCTATACTAGCTAAGAGAATGGCAAATATGTTGCCAAAGAACAGCAAAACCATATATGATGTGAACTGTGTGTGTGTTCGTGAAAAGAATTGTGGAGGCTGACTCTTCACACCAGCAATAGAGAAGGTTTTGCATTCTTTTTACATATTATTAAGGTGTGCTTTTACTTCAGGGTCTAAATAGGCAGGGGCCCTGAAAGGGTTCACAGAGGTCTTCTTTATATTCTTGGTGAAGGCTGTGAGTCTAAGCTAGAACTTCTGGACTATAGTTATATCAACTTTACAGTTTAAGCCAAGCCTTCAGTGCAGATGTATGCCACTTTCATCATAAGGTTCAATATCAATGCAACAGTTGCTGAATGGGACTTCAACTTTTGTTTGAAAGGTATGTTAGGTAACTGTTCCATTGTTGGTGCATTTCATCAACCTGGTCTTGCTGGAGATCATTCAGTATATTATTGAATGGCCCTCAAAGAAAAATTCTGAGGAAGCATAAACATACTTTCTAGGCTGTTTATATCCCTCATCTCCTTGTCAGAGGGATGAACTGCTATGCTCTGAGGAGTCTTTTTAAGGGCTACTGCTACAACAACAGTATCTGACAAAGAAGTCTTTAGCCACATGCTCTGAATCGTGAAGGGCAGGAGAATCTTCATGCTGCAGTGGTGGCCACCTCTAACATGTCTACCAACAAAGGGACCAGCCAGGAGGAATATCAAGTAGACTGATAGGTCTTTTGTGTCAGTTTCTGTAAGGAGAACATAGAGTCTGTAGGCCATCCTCTTCTCTGCCACAGTGACTCTAAGACTTCTTCAAATGTAGGGTTATCAGATGGGGGATGATGGGATGCTGGCATCCTCACAATATCAATGTCTACTGTGGGAGACTCTGCAGGGCAGCCGATATACCTCTTACCTGTAGTCTTCCCTGCAACCTTCTGATGTGGGCAGCTAATATGGAGAAACACTGCAAATGTCATTCGGTCCTTTTGCCATAATGCAAGACAAGTGGGAAATCCATGTGTATCCAAAATGGCTGATCTGTTTGTTGGACTGATGTCAACAATCATCTGGCAACAAACATCATGGAAAGCCACTGCAAGGGTACCTGCAACATTGGGGTCATAGTGAGCAATGACTGTATACTCAACAGCAAGTGACACCTGCATCAGTGATGACATAATTGCCAATCAGCATGTCAGCCTCCAGTACAGGTGCCAGCAGTCACACTGGCATCAATAAAGGCCATGCTGGGCTCATCAACGCTGAAGATCTAGCCAACAATGGAGTCAGACTATGAAGGCTGTTATCCTAACACTGGAAACTGCAGCTGATGCCAATAAGTCTTTGGCCACTTATGTCATATGGGCTGACACCAGTAGCCTTGGGTCTAGCATTAAGATCACGGGACTTGGCAGGAATATCTGGATGACATATGCAATGGCAAAAAAACATTTAGAAAAGCCCCCTACCCACTACAGAAGTAGATGGAGAAGACGCTGAAGACAGACATGTATGAGCCTAAACAACGGCTTCAACAAACCTGTCATAATTAAATTCAGGTACTGGCATATGTGGAGACCAAGAGAAGAATGGTCTAGAACTTACTACGTGATTCAACTTCCTATCTGCCAAACACATCAAACTCTAGAGATTTTAGTAAGCGTCTGAGACATGTTTTATATTACTGCAAAATTACTTTTGGCTCTTCTCTGTCCATGTCTTTCCTATTTTTAGAACCTGGAAAGGAGGGCCTAGGCTTATTCTTTTTTTTTTTGGTCTTAGGATGTTTGTGCTTGAGAGCCTGAGGGACTGTGCAAACAAAGTAGTAGGTATAAGCTCTGCACAGGGACAGCGAGCATATGGCTTTGAAAAGGAATAGACGGACTGACCAGAAAGTTATCTGTCATATGTATACTATTTTAATTTATTGTAACCCACGGTGGTGGTGCTGCGGTAGCATTGTCGCCTCACAGTAAGATGCTGTCCGGTTCGATTCTTAGCTAGAGAGTCTTCTGCGTGGAGACATGTGTGAATGGGCATACCTTCGTTGAAGGTTGTGCATCAGGGCTGGTAACTCGGCACATAAAAATCAACTACCAATCATTAGCGAACCGGAGTTCCACTGTGGCGACCCCTAACCGGGAAACGCCGAAAGACACAAACATACTATTTTAATTTATTCTTTCTGTGCTGCTGCATGTTTGGGGTGAAGGCCTGGCACATAATACACTTAAAAAACAAATGAAGCAAGTCCGGTGCTTGTCTTGCAGTGAGACTTTATTCCCACACTTGCACTTCTTAAATATACAGTCAGTGATGACATGAAGGGAAAATGCTTAAATAAAAATGGGAACAAAAACAACACAAACAGCAAAAGAAATTCCTCTCCGGCTTTTTTTGGGGGTTCATATATACATAAACACAAATGAGAAATAGTCTCTTAAAATTGGAGTTAAAAGACTAATATTTAAACAGTTAGAAAACATCAACTGGAAATACCTAAAGGGAGCCATTAAGGGGAAACAAATACCTTCAAAACTTTAACCTAAGCAAGTTAAGACAGTGGAAAGCTGAACTGAATAGAAGAAGAAACAGTTCCAAAGCACTAAATTAAGCACATATTTAAAAAAAAAAAAAAATCACTGAAATTACCATAACCCAGGGCCATTTTTCAGAGCTGAACTCTTGAGTGAGGTCTGGAAAGAAAAGTCTCTGCAGTGCCTTATGGATACAGCAAGGGTCCTACTAACATGGGAAAGCTTTAGTTGCCACTCTGTCCTAACATCTGCTGGCATTTGTTCTGCAGTTACCAAGGACAAGCCTCCCATACCAGATCATGATGAAATTACATTACAGGTATTATAGAAAAAAATGTTTATCTTACCTCAATCTCACACTGGGAACTGAAATATTGCAGAACAAAAATTCATCTCACAAAAGGATTGCAAATTTATAGCTGAAGTAATGATGATCACCACACGACATTGTGCAGAAATATTAGAAAAAGAGGGGTTAATACGGCAGATGTAAAGGGCCACAGCATTCACATTTTCTATCAGTGCTGCAAAAGAAAACAGAACAATCTTAGCATTGATCAAGAGAGAGCAACATAGCTTTCTTATAATGGCAAGTAATACAATGTACATGAAACTGAATTAACTACTACAGCAGAAGGCTTAACTACAACAGAAATTGAAGACAACCTGCAACTAAAGAAGAAAAATTCACTTAGCCTAAAGAGGTTTCATAAAGAAGAACAAACACAAACACTTTTCTATAAAAATATTACTGTAGTAATAAAAGTACAGCTGTCATAAAAAAGTTATACTCCGGGGCATCCTGAGTGAAGACTAGTGGGTGATGTTCTTGCAGATATGTGTGCTTCAAGATTAACAGGAGAATATGTAAATGTTCATTAGCCGCGTGTATAGGAGCATAATGGGCCTCAAACTGACTGACACATAGTGTTCTTCTTGGAGAATATCAGGATAGTTTTCTTCATCTGAACTCACATCACCTTGCATAAAATTAAAAAAAAAAAAAATCGTTCCCCAGCTACTAAATGAAGTCCACCTCCTTGGGTATTGCCTTCTATGAATGAAAGAATTGTCATTTGGGGAAGATTAATGATAAAGGCTAAGAAGTAGAGATAGTGGCTTAAAAAGTTGCTTCCCAACCATAATATGAGGTCCACCTCATTGAGTATCAACTTCTACAAATGAAAGAAATGGACATTTGCAGAAGAATGAGGGAGAGTCAGTGGTAGAGTTAAGGGTCCAACATGTGTATACTTTAGTATATAAATACTTGACATGGTCAAATAATTCAAGTGCTCTTTATTTATAGTGAAGAGATAACGTTTAGACTTAATTTCCAACAACAACAACAAAAATATGCATGTTCCTGCTTATTATACTTGTTTTCTTATAATTCACATCTAGTTCATCTACAAAGTCTGTCAAAGGAAAACATAGATGTGTTACAGTCCAAGGACCCAGTATTCCAATTATATCCACTAGCACGCCTTTAGTACTCTCCTAATATCCACAGTTAGGCTCTTAAGTTTTCATCAGACACATCCACTGATTGGATCCTGGTTATCTACAGCTTCTTCTGGTCAAAGGTACACAAGAGTATCCACTCCTGGTCATAAAATTCCCTCACCATGAAAGGCAGGCTTTTCTCAACATTTTGGGTTATACATCACACTTTTACAGCACCTCACATGTGATTCACATTAAACTCTCCTGTAACAGCTTTTATTAATACAATATATATATATATATATATATATATATATATATATATATATATATATATACACACACACACACACACACATATAAGCATCACCAGTTCATACCATAATGCACATTAAGGCAAAACAGCATTCCAATAACCAAAATCTACATACAGACATATACCTGTAGGTATGTGTGGGAACGCAAGTCCCACATGCATGCGTAGTACATCAAAACAAGGCAGCAGAATATCACCAGCTGTGGAAGAACAGTACGGTACCGTAACACAAAGACATTATTTAAGAAAAGCAAGTACATTTTTTCTTAAAGTCATTGCATAATAGCAATAACCGACACCGTGGTTGTGGTATATTGAAATTTACCCACCGCTGGCTTTATTTAATCAGTCGGGCTTTGCCCTCGTGATTATACCACACCAACCATGGGTAAATCTTCAATATACCACACCACGTTGTTGGTTATTGCCTAAGTATCATATAGCAACTGGACTAGTGAAATTTGAAGTTATAGTCAGGGTATGCCACATTCCTATGCCTGTACTTGTTTAGACTGTATCTTTCAGATCTATCTTTTTCATCTGAGGCGTTCTACAGCTTGTCTGCAAAAGAACTTGACTAAATTGACCATTTGGGCACAGGAGAATAATATGTTGATAAGTACATCAAAAGTTAAGCATATGAGATTTGGGAGAAATAAACTGAAAGGTGAATATTTAGTATACCATACAGTGAAACTGTAGATTCATTTCAGGACCTGGGTATATGGACAGATCCACCTTTGAGTTTTTCTAATCATATCAACCAATTGGTTAATAACAGGAGAACTATTGATTGTATAAAAAGATCTATAAAGTTTAGGAAATCAGAAATCACGAGGTCACTGATTATTAGTTACATTAGACCCCAACTTGAGTATGGAATAACAACATGGAAACCGTACAATAAAACAAGCATGAGTAAACTGGAAAGAGTACATCTGTGGATGTGAAAATTTAAGTTATTATGAAAAACTAAAATATCTGAAATTTTACAGGACCTCATATATGTGTTTAAGAGGAGACCTTATTCAGATACATAGGGAATTTAGAGACAGCTGCCTCTGATAAATACATCAAAAGCATGAGAATGTTTAGGATTATCAAAAAGTAGTAGAGAATCATCAGACAACCTACGCAGAAGATTTTACAGGAATGAGAAGTGTACGAATTGGTTTTCTGACAGAGCAGATGATTCATGGAACAGACTACCAAATTACATTAAAACAAGCACTAGTTTAGATATTTTTTTAAGAAAAGCCTGGACACCTATTATAGGAACAACTGTTTTGGTATATTGGCAGGATAGAAGGGCATTAATGCCGGTGCTTGAAATATTTGTATGTATGTATGTATACTGTAGGCACATACAATTTTTTTTTTTAACATTAAGCAGAAACCAAGTGGTATTGTTTTGGTGTATATTATATATGTTAGAAAAACACACAGCTCTTAGAAAAGTACTGTCCATCATCTGCACAGGTGCAACGCTTAAATCAACTATATCCTTCTGTGTGAAGATAACAACAGTGACATTACCAGCATCATCTGTAACTCTTTTTTGTACAAAATACCATGTTTTATATGTGTATTCGGTGGCATCAATTGTACAAAGAGATACCTCTTCAGTGATATCATTCACATACAACTTTTTGTGAATCCTGTTCATGGTCTATAACATACTTCTTGATGGTAGCATTACTGCAGAATCAAGACTTGTGGAGGACATATCATCTTCAACAAGGCAAAGGCAAGGACTATCATAGGTTCGTATGTTGTTAGTAGGCTAACAAGTTCTAGGCACTTACAAGCCTAGTCATGCACCCCAAACCCATTTGGATTGAGAGTATCATGGGTGTCTATACAGGGGACATGTTGTAATAGGGAGGTAGCCATGGAATTTGTGTGTGTGTGTGTGTGGGGGGGGGGGTATTAGTTGGGAAAATACTTTCTTAGTGATGGCCACTGTCCATAAAGGACACGGGTGTCAGACCAGAGGTAGATTTTCGATTTCCCAGTTGTCACGATTTCTTTGAACAGGGACACATATCTGTCTATCCAGTACATTCTGTTTATGTCACAAGCAGAGTTCACATCCCTGGATTTAGTGTTTCTGGTGCTGTTTATTTTGCACATGTGCAATAGATCCATCAGGGCTGGGTCTGAGGAAGCCCTGTAAGCTCAGCAAAGATTCTCTCTCAGCAGACTGAGCAGACTGTAGGCTGCTGAACCTTAAGTAATCAGTGTAAGACAGGCTATTCATGCCCTGAATTCTCCAAGTGAGAAACCCTTATGGGCTTCCCAACTGTTGCAAGTGTCTGGATAAGTATATGCCAAAGGGGGCACTCTACTCATTGAAAGGTCTGATAAGGGCTGGATGCCATACCCTTACCTATAAGTTAGGCAACACAGAATGATTTTCTTACTATCTTAGCTCTGTGTTGGTCAAAGGCCAGACCGCTGTCTGCATATGCTCCCAGATCCCTTACTACTGGGTCGACTCTTAGGGATGGTTTATAATGGAGTAATTAACTTATGTTGACAGTTTCCTAAAGAGTATAATAATGCATTTTTTGGCAATGAGGTTTAGGCCATGGCTTTGGCACCAGTCATTTGTCTGTGTTAAACCCTCTTGCAAGATGTCAGTGTCTTGGGGGGAATCTACAATAGCTCTCAGTTTACAATCATCTGCAAACGTGGTGAGCCAGAAGCCTTAAACATTAGCCTTGACTTCCAAGAAGTAAATGCCAAACAAGAGCAGACCCAGCGAAGGACCCTGGGGTACTCCACTTTTGACCAGTCTCTCAGGGGAGGTGGTCTCACCGATCTTAACTTCTTGGTTACTGTCTGTGAGTCAGCCGGCAATTCAGCAAGTAGGGATTTATGCCTAGCTCAGAGATCCTGTCAACAATGCCTGAGTGGGGTATTGTACTGATTCCCTGGCTAGGTCAAGATACACACTGTGCACTGTTTTACCCTCATCTATTGCCTCTGTGAACCTCTCAAAGATGTCTACCAGGTTAAGTAAGCACAACCTTTCCTTAAACTTAAACTGGGATGGGCCCAGTAACTCTAGGTTTCCAATGTCCTTGTTTATTATTTCCACGATAATTCATTCCCTGGATTTGCATATTAGGTTGTTAGACTACTGGGTCTGTAGTTCCCTGGGTTGGTTGATGGTCCGCCCTTGTGGAGGTAAGTGACCGTTGCGGTCTTCCATTTACTTGAATGTAGCCTGTTTGGAGGCTGTAGTTGAAGAGTGCCTCACGTAATCTTGAGAGTTTGTGTTTTTAGACAGTTCTGCAGGCAAGCAGAAATGCTGCTGGGACCCACAGAGGTGGTATTCTTGGCTTTAACAAGTGCTGCCAGCACAAGGTTCCTGCTAATATTTGGGGGAAGTGTGTGTGGGGGGATTTCGCCTAGAGGAGTTGGGGGGGGGGGTAATATTTAAACTTATCAGCCAGATTTGCTATGTCACCCTGATTGGTAAAGGTGGTAGTGTTCACCACTGATTCAGAACACTGATGTGCAATACCATTAAGGTTCTGAACAAAGATGAAAAAGGCCTTGTGACTGCTCATAACTTGCAAGACTATCCTGACCTTGTAGCTAGCCTTACTGGACTTAAGTAGACCTCTTAGTTTCTTGTTTAGTTGTGTAAGATAGCACTCGTCTTTAAAGGAGTTACTCTTCCTGATTTTGGCCATGACAATTCCATAACAATTCCACCCTGCATGTAAGGCTAGCACACACAACATATTTTTTAGTGTCAGAGGACTGGCTGGATGATAGTGTGCACTAAATTTTAACAATTCCTACCCTTGTGCTACTGGTCTAGTGATAGCTCCACCTCTACATTTGTGATACAGCTTATATTTTATATTTACAGGTCTGAGAGGTCTTCTGATTGAAATGTTTCTCTTTGTTGCATCTATAACCAACAGCAATCAACACCAGCTTACCCTTTTGGGACACAGCAGTTTCGTATATATTCCCAGTACAGCCAGGGATTCCACAATGTGTTTCTGCCGCCACCATGATCTGCAAGCTCACATACATACTTCTGGCTGATGTCAGGAAGTTATGCTTTTCAAGGAAACCAAACTGCAACTGATATATACAGCACCTTCCACACACCAAGATCCGAGAATAGCAAACAAAATGCAGAAGGTGACACCACTGGAAACTAGTACCTCTGTTGTAAAAAACAAGAAATCTTCTTTTCTGTTTCGAAAAACTTCTTTAATCAAGGGTTAGCGCTTTCACGTAGTTGACACTACGCTTCTTCAGCAGATTTCTTGGTTTTTACAACAGAGGTACTAGTTTCCAGAAGTTATGCTTTTATATGCGGTCATAAGTCAATGCACATTTCACAATTTATTGCAACACCTACAAATGTGCGCTACATTAACAGTGCAATAGTGTCACTTATATAACACTTTATGCAGTGTATGCCTCTGGAATTTCTAAATCTCCTACTGTGTGTAATGATTACTGTTTGCAGTGTTTAGTGACTTTGACATGCTGCGGTTTCGATAAATGCTGTTTCGACAATGCCTGTTCGACAATATTTACAGTCAATATTTCTAAAGGAACACACACACACATGTATAATACACATATATTATATACACACACAAGGGTTCCTTAAAGAGGATTAAAAAGTGCATGGTTGAAAGCTGTAGTGTTGACCATTTGGTTCATAGATCGGCTGTTTGAAGTAGTTGGTGGTGCGAGATCACTGTAATGGTACACCCTTTCCCCGTCATTGTGTGATGTTGAGTTGGTGTGTGTGTGTGTGTGTGTGTGTGTGTGTGTGTGTGTGTGTGGTGGTGGTGGGGGGTGACAGTGCATTCTGAGAAAACTCAAGTAGTCGACCCTGAAGTGAAGACTTGCATTTGGCCAAATACCTGCTTATTGACTTTTGTGCAGGAACGGCTTTTGTTTATTTGGGCTAACTGCCCTTTCTTGGCAGTTGTGCAACCATGGAGTTATAAGTAAGGGGTTGTGGAGGCGAAGCTCCCACATAAACAATTTTTTCATTCTTTGCATGTGTCTGTTTTGCCAAAATCACAGGAGCAAGGCTGTTTTCCTTGGATATGCATGTGTGTAGTATCAGAATTCAAAAACTGCATACTTAGTATTTTTAGTTCAGCTATGTGATGGTTGACTATTTTGCTCTCCAACAGTTTTGAATAATTTAACATATACTTACATTCACTTGCATAAATACACATACATATATGCATACTTGGAAAATAAATCTCAGAAAGAAAGATAAGTGCTGGCCTATGGTGGTCAAATTTTACAGATACACAAAATCTTTACCAGACAAGAAGCAGATGATAACTGAATTTATCATACTGCAGCACACACAGCCTTAGTAGCCTGATACAGGACTGGATACAGTGGGATTAAGAAACATCATAGAAAGCATGGGAAAATACACTGGCTTAGTGAAATTCTCCCATCACTCCAGTCTTACAGAAATTCAGCCAGTGGTTAAGAATATGCTTTTAGTGCCGGTCAGTCTTGAGTGAGCTGTGAAATCAGCTGGTGTACTTTATGCTCAACAAGTCTCGTCTCTCTCCAGGCAGAGGACCATCAGTGAAGAGGACATTGTACATTTACCACAGTATTGTTTAACAGCTCTTAAAATTAAATAGAAAAAAGAAAAGATACACTAAATAAGAGGTAAAGTTTCAATAAAAATTGGCGACTTAGCTTTCCACTGTTTGATATCTGCATCACTGTTGAAATACAGCCTAAAGATCCAATAAAGAGTACACCTCCATCCACTGTTGGATTTTCCAGTAACATAAGGGCAGTATCTCAAGTTTATATAAAACATCTCTGAAAATCAGATACCAAGAAAACAAGTGAAGACTAGAAATTGTTCATAGAACAATTAGTACAAGTGGTATGGGATACAACACTATAGGAATGCACTATACATCATGTATATCCCTTGCAGAGCATGAGAGTTTCTGACTAATCAACAGGATGTAAAAAAAAAAAAAGAAATCAAAGAAAACACAGTCCTTATGGGTAATTTTTAACAACAGAGACACTGAATACTCAAGTATTAATAACTTTAATCAAATGAAACAAATTGTACAAAATCCAGCTATGGATGGCATTATATTATATATCACAGTGATACGATAAACTTAAGATCTTTCTGCTCTTCACCATGCTTTACTCTCTGCAGTTAACAATGATCATGATGTGACATACTTTTAAAATAAGCATAAAATTAAACTTGATCATAAATTAGCTATTTTAACTTTACCAATAGAATCTATGTTCTAATAAATGACATTTATGAAAATAAACTGGGATAATATATTCAATGACCCAAATGTCTGCTCAGGATATTATCAGTAAGTTGTATCTTACTAAATACTGCATTTATGAAAACACACACTGGTAAAATACAAACATACAGGTTAAGCCAAAACCTTTGGTAGAATCAAAAAATTAACAAGGTATACAATAAAAAAAATTACATGTACTTAACAATAGATTTTCATGGTCCTTTGTGCATTCACTTAAACCTTCAAGACTAGATGGAAGTCTGCTCAGCAGAGACAACTTTCCCAGGCTACTGCTCCACTCCTTTACCTATAACGCAGCGCACACTGTCCATTTCTGTACACCTGGTGCACCACTCAGAAGCATACTGCGATGTAAAAACTAAAGCACATTCACTGACACTTATGCAACTAAAGCAGAAGACTACCCCCTTTAGGTTTCATCTGCCAAGGATGGGTAATTATGAGGCATATACTGAAGTGGATGAATCAAGAAACACGCATCTACTGTTACAGTAAGTTCATGACTTTTCTGTCATGGTTTGGCCCATCCACTTCAAACTCACCACAATAGGTAGTATTATAAAATGATCCTTTATTTTATTTATTTTATTTTACATTTGTTGACCGGGCTAGTCCAGCTGGATATATGTCCATTTTCAGTGGAGGCCCGGGGAGAAAAGCTCCAAAGGTTATAACAAGTAAGGGGAATACAGAAAAAATACATAGAAGATTCACATATCAAAACAAAACAAATAATTGCAATACGCAATTTATAATATCATACCGTAGTCTAAAATAATACATAGTCATAAAATTTTTTTTTTTTTTTTTTCATAGTATATATGAGATAAGTTGTATCTACAAGGATATTATGTCCATGGGGATCAGTCAGGATGTGTTATAGTGAGAAGGAAATATTGAGGTAGAGGGAAAGGAGGAAGAACGGTTAATCAGGATTGGTACAGGAGCAAAGCCAGTGTTTATTAAGATGGATTTTCAGTTGTTTTTTAAAGAGTGGAAGAGTGGACAAAGATGAGATATTAAGTGGAAGTTTGTTCCACATTTTGCCAACTGAGTTTGAAAAAAGACAATCTCCTGCAGCATTATTGGGTTTGGTACTTTTAACTAGTAGTTTATTTGAAGATCGTAGTTGTTTCAGATTGTTGTAGGGAGTAAGGAGGTTAGAGAGTATTGGTGTTTTGGATGGTTGATATAGAATGTTGTGAGCTATTGAGAGCTGTTGATAAGTAAGTTTGTTAGGAAGTTCAAGCCAGTTTAGTTGTTTTAAGTTCAGACAGTGGTGAGTTCTAAACTGGGATCCTGTGGCAAATCGAGCAATATTATGGTAAGATGAAGCAAGTTTCTTAAGGTTACATTTAAAGAGATTTGTGTAAATAGGGGAAGCATATAGAAGGGTAGAGAGGAGGTGAGATTGAGCTAAGGTGGTCCGGGCTTCAGGTGTAAGGAAGGATTTGATTCTGTAAAGGGATCCAATCTTTTTGTTAACTACTTTTATTGTGTTATTGATGTGACAGTCAAAATTAAGATTATTGTCAATAGCAATACCTAGTAGTTTTGTAGAAGAATCAGGAGTAATATGAGTGTTGTCAGTGGAAGTAATAGAGAAGTTTAGGGAAGTAGTTTTGCGGGTAGGTGCAAACAGTAGTAATTTGGTTTTTTTGGGGTTAAGGAGTAGACAACTGTCAGAGAACCACTTTTCAACAGTGGTAAAGGTTTCTTGGGTGAGAGGTTGAAGTTCTGTTTGAGAAGAAGCAGTACAGATTATAGTGGAATCGTCTGCATATTGTATGCAAGTGGTGTTAGGTATAGCTGACTGGAGGTCATTAATAAAGATAGAAAATAGAAGTGGGCCTAAGATAGACCCTTGAGGCACTCCTATAGAAATAGGAAGGAGGGTAGATAGTGAACTTTTCCAGAGTACTGCTTGCTGACGATTTTCAAGATAAGAAGTAAACCAAGTTAAGGAGGAGGGATCTAGTGCTTGAGATTTTAGTATGTACAGAAGAAGTTTATGATTAACCATATCAAAGGCTTTTGATAGGTCAATGAAGAGAGAAGATGAGAGTTTATTGATGTTGCGGTTATAGTTGATGGAGTTGGTAAAGGAGAGTAATGCAGTAGTGGTGCTGTGGGAAGGTCTGAATCCATGTTGACTATTGGCAAGTAGGTTATTATGGAGAAGGTGGTTTAGTAGTTGTTTATGGATACATTTTTCCATGATTTTAGCTATAGGTGATAATAGTGCTATGGGACGAAAGTTAGAGAAGTCATTAGATTTGCCCCCTTTGTGAAGGGGAATGATATGGGATATTTTCCAGATAGAAGGGACAATACCCTCCTTTATAGATCTATTTATTAGGATAGAAATGGGATAGGCAGTGGCTTTAGCTCCTATTTGCAGGTACTCTGCAGGAAGCTTGTCGGCAGATGGGGTGGTAGGTTTAAGTTTTTGGAGTAGAGATTGGATATAGGAGGTAGATACAGGTTGTAGGTGAAGGGGAGGAAGAGTAGTTTTTGAACTAGGTGAGAGTAGTTTAGTAGTGTCAGGAGAAAGGTGGTTTGCAAGAGTTTGGATGGCATTGGTGAAGAAAGAGTTGAAGTCATTGGCTATTTGTGTGTGATTATCTGGGTCAGAATCCTGAGGGTTTGGTGTGATTGCTTGGCCAGGCGATAGAAGATTATTAATACTAGTCCAAAATTTTTTGGGTTCTTTTATGGTGTTTCTCTGTAGTTGAAAGTAATAGTTCTTTTTATCTGTTAGAATAGCTTTTTTGGTGCTGTTTCTCAGTTCCTTAAAGTTTTGGTGGTCAATTTGGTTTTTGGTAGCCCGCCATTTATCCCAGGATTTATTTCTGAGAATAATTTTTTGCTTCGTATTCTTGGTTAGCCAGGGTGCTGTTTTTGTTTTGGTTCTAATGGTACGGCTAGGGGCATGGTGATCTAGGATCGATAGGAATGTAAAGTTGAAGTATTCAACTGCTTCATTAAGTGGGAGATGTTTCAGTGGGGCCCAATTACAATGTTTTAGTTCAGCTAGAAATTGTGCAGAGTTAAAATGTTTTTTTGTACGTAGAGTTTTATATGTGGTAGGTAAGGTTAGGTTAGTTTTGTATCTAATGATGTAGGTTAGAGAGTGGTCACTAAGGTCATCTGGAAGGATGCCTGTGTTGTAGGTTTGCAAGGGAGTATTAGTAAGAATCCAGTCCAATGTGGTTTCAGTATTATTGGTTTTATTAGTTCTAGTAGGACCATTGATGAGTTGTTTGAAGCCAAATAGGTTGATATGGGAAGTGGGGTTATTACTGTTACAGGAATGCCAATCTATGTTAAAGTCTCCTAAGACTAGTGTCTCTTGAGGGAATTTGGTTGATAGTAGGTAAAGGATATGTTGAAGGGTGTTGATATTATTTCCAGGAGGTAGATAAGCACAGATGATATTTATGGATTTAGTAGTATTGATTTGAAGTTTAGAACTGATAACTTCAACATTATTGTCATTGGTAATAGTCAGATTTAAGGTACTAATTTGGAGTTTTGTTTTATACAGAATTGCTACCCCTCCTCCCTTTTTGGCAGTACGGTCGAGTCTAATGATGTTATAACCAGGTGGGGTGATTTCACTGTCATTAATTGAAGGTTTTAGCCAAGTTTCAGTTAAACATAAAATATCAAATTGATAGACTTCTAGAAGGGCATGAAGTTGACTAGTTTTGTTACAGATACTTCGTATATTGAGATGGGCAATAGACAGAGAATGAGTGGATATAGAGAAAGAGAGAGATGTAGTTTTGTTTTGTATTTTGTGTGCAATGGTTTCATTATGATGTGGGCCTGGATTAGGATGAATATCTCCATCCTGTAGAAGGTGGAGGAGTACGAGATATTTTTGTTGTGGAAGTTTATAGGAGTAGTCAAATACTTTCCTGGTTCTAGGTTTTTTGAATTTGAAGTGTGCTAATCTATGGTATTTGGCTAATAGGTAGTTGGCATGTATGGTTAGGTTTAAGAAGGTAGGAGATAAATGTGTTGTAGAGGTAGAGGTGTGTTTTGAAGGAATTGAAAGAGAAGAATTAAGTGGATGTTCATAAGAGGTTAAGAGGTAAGTAGATATAAGAGAAGATATAAGTAGCAGACAGATAAGTATTTTAAGTTGTGGATGTATGGATGATATAGGCATATTATGTTATGTGGAGGTTAGTACTTAGGTGAGATGTAGTTTAAAAGTGTGGTGTGGGGTGGATGTGAGAGTAGAAAGATAGGGGATAAGGTGTGTTTTGTAAAGTAGTGGGAGAGGTGTTAAGATAGGGGAGGAGCTAGGTTAAATTAGTTGGTGTGATGTTGAGAAAGCAGGGTGGGTTAGTTAGGGATGCTAGAAATTTGATTGGAGTGAACTGAATAGGGTGTGGCTATTATTAGTATAAATGTAGGACCTCTGGGGGCGGGTGGAAATTGGGGGCAGGGTAGGGGAGCGGAGTGAGCCCGCAGGGCGAACGGAGCGGGTAGAGACAAGAGAGTGAAGTACAAAGGGAGACAATCAGTGGAATGAGAGAATGTAGCAGGTAAGGTAGAAAGTGAGGAAGAAGTAGAGGTAAGTACAACAGGCTGGTATTATTAAGATATACCGAACAGATAGGTAGAGTATAGGAATAGAGTTAAAGGTAAAGGGAGGGAGGTGTATAAGAAAGCCTATAAAGAGAAGGAACTGAGAGAAAGTAACAGGGTGGGGGTGTCTATCATAGAAATTAGTTTAGTGAGGTGGGATACAGATTGGAAATGGTAAAGCGCCACCTAGTGGACAAGAACTGATTGTAACTAAAAGTTCACATACAAGGGTATCAGGCTATGAGAGAGGGAGTAAGGTTACTTCTAAAAACAGAGAGTCTTGGCTATGTACAAGTGCTTGGTAAAGGGATGACAAAAGAAAGCTGGGGAGGTAGTAGGCTGCTGGCTATCCTAAATAGGGAACTTGCCTAGCATAACAGGGAAGTTACTTCAAAACACAGTGACCCCAAAAGAGGCCCCTGACTTGAGATCTAGTACAATTATGGTAGGAGCTACTGGGCAAGTCTTACTGTACTCTGACAACTACAATTTAATGCAGCATGAAAACCACCTAGACACAAGGACTTTAGGCACTCAATTTATTACGGGTGCAAGACACAAACAGATTCCTGAATTTTGTAAACACAAACTCTCTGGACCAGATTATCAATACACTGATCAGGGAAACAAACACACTGGACCTGGTCATCAGTAATACGGGAGAGTGCTGTATACCCCCTAGTGTAATGTCTTCTCTGGTAAGGTCAGACCATAAAATGGCCTCCTTTAAAATAAATAAAAATAAAATTTGGAATCCCAGCAATACCCTGGAATATTCAGGAACTTCTCTAAGGCTAACTTCCTACTATTATGTGATAACATGGCAATATTTCAAGCCCTCATAAACCCTGAGAATACTGCTGCCTATGTGGAACTGTTGAGAGAATCCCTACACAAGTATGTTAAATAGCTGCATGGAGGCAGCTGTACCCACCAGGAAGAAGTAACACAGCAAACTCAGAAGACAAGCCACTCTGGTGGAATCACATCATCAATAGGCTGTTTAACAGAAGGAATAAAATCATGGCAAAATTTAGGAGGTTTAGCACCCAGCAGGATAAAAGCACTCTCATCAATCTAAACAAACAAGTCAGAGGACAAATAAAGTCTACCAATGAGAAATTTGAGGTACATTTGGCCTCCCAGGCCCAGGACAACCACAAGGCATTCTTTAGCAGAGCTAACTGTTAATGAATCCACCTATACTCAGCCTGAAAATATAGCAAACCTACTGGCAGACAAATTCAGCTTCAACTTTACCCTCCTCTCCCACTGAACCTTCCTTAGAAAATACCATCAAACATAACTCGCCCTACTATCACCAGGGAACAGATCCTTAATGCTCTCTCTAAGGTCAAGAACACTGCATCAGTGGGCCCAGACAATATCCCAGGATGCCTTTTATACAGCACGAAACATGACCTATTAGGACCTCCTGAATTGCTATTAAACTGTAATCCCCAAACAGTCTTCTTTGCCTCATGAATGGAGAACAGCAACAATAATCCCTCAGCACAAAGGTGGGTCATCTACAGATCCTGGAAACTACAGATCCATAAGTCTCACTAGTCTTGTATGCAATGCCATGGAAAGAATTATCATACAAATGATCAATAATGAAACAGGAAACCTCCAGACACTGGGCACAACCCAGTTAGGTTTTGTCAAGGGCAGTCACGCCTACTCAGTCTGGTGGACTTCTTTGAGGTCATCAGTGCAATGGATGAGGGCAAAATGGTTCACACTGCCTACCCTGACCTGGTCAAGGTATTTTACAAAATATCTCACTTGGGCAAAACTCAAGAGGCTAGATATAAACCCGTAAGTCACCTGCTGGATAGCCAGCTGGCTCACAAATGGGACCCAGGAAGTTAGAATTGGAAGTCCACCTTTTCACCTGTCCAGGACCAAGAAGGAGCAGATACCAAGTTGGAAGCAATCTCTTCTTCGTCTGAACAAACAAATAAGGTCACTGGTGAAATTCTCTAAGACTAGCTTTGAGTCCAAATTTGCTACATCCACTAGGAACAATCACAAGGCCTTCTTCACATACGCCCGCAATCTGAAACACCCTAATCTGCTCTGAACCGGTGGTCAAAAACCACCACATAAACAAATATATATATATATATATATATATATATATATATATATATATATAGCCAACCAGCTGGCAGACAGATTCAGTGAAAACTTCACCACCCTGTCCCCCCCATCAGTAAACCAGGACATCCCCAGCACCTGCCTCCCAACTCTCATCACCAAGGAGCAGGTCTTTAATGCCCTCTCAAAGGCAAAAAATACAGCCTCCATGGGACCTGACAACATCCCTGGCTGTGTCCTACATGAACTCAGGCATGAGCTCTCAGTACCATTAGGCACCCTATTCAACCAAAGCCTGAGCACTGGCTTCGTCCCAGGTGAATGGAGGACAGCCACTGTCATCTCTCTGCACAAAGCTGGAGTGTCCCCTGACCTGGGCAATTATAGGCCCATCTAACTAGCCTGATCTGCAAGGCCATGGAATGCATCATTATGGACCTTATAAACAAGGACACTGGCAACCTCCATATGCTTGACCCCACACAGTTTGGTTTTGTAAAAGGGAGATCATGCCTGTTAAACATGATTGACTTCTTCAAAACAGTCACTAAAGCCATGGACGAGGGGAAGACAGTGCACATTGCCTACCTTGACCTAGCCAAAACTTTTAACACTATTCCTCACCCAGGCATAATACATAAACTCTCCCAGCGAGGCATCAACCCGTATGTTACCAGATGGGTAGCTAACTGGCTCACTGATAGAACCCGCTCAGTCAAAATAGGGAAAGCTACCTCTAGTAGTAGACCTGTAATGAGCAGCATACCCCAAGAATCAGTCTTGGGGCCCATACCCCAAGAATCAGTCTTGGGGCCTCTACTGTCTGGGATATACTTTTCTGAGGTGCAAACCAAAACCAGTGGTCTGTGGCTGACCAAGTTTGCAGATGACTGCAAGCTGGATGCTGTCTTAAATTCCCCTAGTGATGTGAACATCCTCCAAGAGGTTCTTACCCAAACTAATGACTGGTGCCAGAAGCTTGGCCTCATACTGAATGCCAAGAAATGCATCATTATCCATTTTGGGGAAAATGGCAACCCCAGTAATTATCACATTAATAATAACGTACAAGCACGCAATCAGTGGTGAGAGGCTTGGGCACCCAAGGTTGACAGCAACCTGACTTCTGACCACCATGTTGCCGATGCTGTATGAAACACTTTCTACATGGCCCACCTTATAAATAAGGGTATTTCATCCAGGAACAAAGAGGTCATAACATTCCTGTACTCCTTCCTTATCAGACCCATTATCGAGTACAGTCCCCTCTTCGGCATGTACCTTGTGAAGAACATGCAGCAGCTGGAGAGACCACAGAGGTTCCTGACACGGAAAATCCAGGGTCTCAAACACCTATCCTATACAGATAGGCTAAAAGACCTGTCCCACTACGCAGTCTCTTACAGACTGCTGAAAGAAGTACCAGGGAGCTGTGACATCACAGCATGGGTGGGTTTTCAGGACAGTTGTGGTGATGTCAGTTTGGGGAGGGAATTGGCCAGAAACTACCTGTATTCAGTGGCCATGATGACAGGACAGGATCAAAGTTTTTTGAAAATGAAACCACCACAGTACAGTAAGGTACTGTTCTAGTGGAGAGAAACAGTCAATTTAAAATATTTTAAATGCTGTACTGTCGTTTATTCATAGCAGGGACAGTAAGTAGGGAGAAAAAGGACAGAGAGGTTGAGCATTTAATAATAGAATTCCATTGTTGTCCTTTAATAGAACGTGTTGATGGGACAGATTTGTGTCGCAAAGACACCCCCCTTTTGTGGAATAGACTCCCTTCTCCATGTCAAGAAGAGTACATCACTAGCCCTCTTTAAGAGGAACCTGGTGACTGGATGGGAAACAGAAACTACACCCCCTGGGATCCCACCTGTGTCCCTGCTGGACAGAGGAAACAGGTGATGACTTTGTGGGACCATGGGCAAAATTATTGGCTAGACTTATAATGGCCTCCGGGCCAATAGCCTAGTATTGTCCTATGAACCTACAAAGTTGCAAGTGGAATCTCTCATAGATTAGTCCTTGCCCACTCCTTTTTGGCATTTACTTTCTGAAATCAAGGCCAATGTCAGTGGTCACTGACTGACTACATTTGCAGATGATTGCAAACTAGGAGCAGTCATAGAATCCCCCACTAATACAAATGTTCTCCAGGGAGGGCTGACACAGTCAAACAATTGAAGTCAGAGCCATTGACTAAAACTAAATGCTAAGAAATACATAACAGTATCCTCTGGGAAGTCATCCACCCCTAGTAACTATCACATTAAGAGTAGACCCAGTAATCAGGGACATGGGGGTACACAGACAGTAATCTAGCCATTGACCATCATGTGTCTATAGTAATGAGAAACTCATTCTATATTGTGCAAATTATAAACAAAGGTATGGCCATCTAGGTCCAAGGATGTCATTGTTCTACTGTATTTGATATTCATCAGACCTATCATGGAGTAAAATGCCTCCTTTGGTATGTACCTAGTTCAAGCACATTCAACAATTGGAACGCCCACTAAAAGAATACAGGGCGCAAGTAACATGTCCTATGCAGACCACCTCAAGGCCCTATCCCTGTATTCTGTCTCCTACAGGCTGATGAGATCAGACATGGAAAGTCATATTTTCTTCACAGAATTTGTAATAAAAGCAAGATCAAAAATATGACAGACTATCTCATGCTTCTAACTCTTCTTGCTAAGCAATGTTCCATAATACCCTTTTGTCTATTAATTTACAATCAGAGGTGTGCTTTCTTATCTATACCTGAAATACATAAATACAGCATCATATCTCAGAACACAAACATGTTTTCTGGCCTAGCTTGCTTAGTGTCTGAAATAACTATTATAGAGCACAAATATATTTTTCTGATGGAGGCCAGTTGCAATGTTGAGGTCACAGTCAAGAAGGAGAATTTCCCTGGAAATGAGATGAATGACAAAAGTTTTCAAATGATGTCATCCAAAACTGGTACAGATGACCTAGTGACCATCAGCTCATAAAAGTTAAACTTCAACTGACTCACAGGGCTGTTGACAATGACAGCAGCTGTCAGCCACTCAGCACTGATGGCAAAAAAGCCATGAACATTAAATTCCTGAGCACTAACAAGGGAATTAACATCAACAATAACCGTGACCCATTGACTCCAGAGTCCTGGGATGAAATCCCTTTATGGGATGAAAGCGCTTAATGTGGATTAAATAAACATGAATTTTTTTAACGGAGTATATTCATGGTCCAGTCCCTCTAGGACTTACCTGAAGTCTTCTTTTAAAGAGGTGAACCTGTAAGGGAAGTGGCAGAGTTTCCTGTTTGGCATGGAGAAGGTCCATCAACAGTAGCTTAGAGCTGTGGCCAGAAGGGGTCAGAGCCCTAAAGGACAAGGGAATTTCACAGGTTTCCTTGAGCTGTGCCAACCATAAGCAATATACATTTCTCATGTGGGTCTTATGGCAGGATTTTGTGGCTGCAGCCTACACGTTTCAATCTAGAAGCCTTTTTGCGAGTCAATTTTAAATACAACTAGAAGGTGGGAAGTAAATTGCTGAGTTAAAACAAAGCAAAAAGGGTAAGACCAGACTATCCAACACAGCAGAACAAGAATGGTGAAAAAAGCCACAACTTCACTATAACCAACAAGAAGATCTTACCGACAACTGACAGCAACATGCAACAAACAGGAAAAGAGTAAACAAATTTCTCCAACAAGGGAGAGCAGGAGAATAAAATACAATCTTTTAAGAGTAAGGCTCCTGGCTGAGACAAGGAGGAAAAACAAGTTATGTACTTACCATAACATTCCATTTTTGTTTTCGATTTTCATTTCTCCTCGACTGATGGATTCAGATCTGAGGTGTCGGATCTGACTCAGCCGCTTGTAAAATCTTGTGACAATCCAAAATTCTCGAGTTTCTCCATTACCCATAATACATCCTCCCCATTATCTCAGATCCTATTTGGAAGCACTAAAGAAAGACATACTCTTGCAATTTATACATACGTGTACAATTTGGATGAAGAGAAAGAGAGAGACTTTCAAACAGGAAGGAGCAATGCCACTTCTGGAGCTGGTAAAGACATAAGGATGCAACCCAATTGTTACATCTTCTTGCTCTTTTAGAAGAAACCTAAAAAGGTTGGGGACTGGTGGAAGGGGAGTAGGGCAGGATGAAAATCAACAACACAGATGGAGAGTTATGGTAAGTATATAACTTTATCTGATGATGGCAATTTTCATTCCGTCCTTGACTGATGGGACAGAGTCCCCAGCTAATTAGAATCCGGGGTGGCTTCAAGGAAGGATATTTCTGAGCACCATTGAGCCAAAAGATGGTCTACCTCTGGACACCAAATCCAGCTTAAAATGAGAGATAAAGGTGTGAGGGGAAGCCCAAGTTTCTGCTGAAAAAATATCACCCATGGAAGTCCTTGAGTGAAAAACTGAAGAGGTAGCAACAGCTCTGGTAGAAAGAGCCCATACTTTGTAAGGCAACGCCAGTCCTGTCTTGTTATAAATAAAGAAGATACAGTCAGTAAGCCATTTAGCTAAGATGACTTTAGATACAGGTATGCCCAACTTCAATCCAGCAAATGATGTAAACAACTGATCAGTTTTTCGGATATCGTTTGTCCTATGAAGACAGAAATGCAACTGTCTATGTACATCTAGCAGGTGTAGTAAATATTCTCCTTTGTTAGAATAGTTTGCAAAAAATTACTGGCAGATTGATACATTGACTGATGTTGACATGGATACCACCTTGGGCAGAAAGGATGCATTAGTTTGTAAGGATACTCTATCCTTATGGAAAATGAGATATGGAGGTTTTGCCTACAATGCCTGAATTTCCAAAATTCATCTGGCGGAGGTGATGGCAACTAAAAAATAAGGTCTTCCAAGACAAACATTTTGGGCAACAATCATGGGCAGACTCAAAGGATGGCAGAAATGGGTTCCTATCAGAACAGCGAATGCTCTTATATCGAACTTTAAAACAAGAAACCTGAAAATGTCGAAGGCACAGAACATAGATTTTTTTCCCAGGGAAAAAAATCGACGAGCGGTTCTCCGGACTTTACTGTTTTCTCCACTGTGGTGCAATCTCAGAGTTGGTATATTTAAGTTGGGGGGGGGGGGCTGTGGGTGGCATCCCCCCCATGAACCCCCCCCCCCGTACATTGTTTTTTTTGGATCAGCTAATTTTTCCGTGGGAAAAAAATCACTGCTCAGTTCCTTTGACATTTTAAGGTTTCGCGTTTTTAAGTTCAATAAAAGAGCGTTCGCTATTTTTAGCATTCGATCTTCAGAGAAGATCTGTCAGGGTGTTCATATGGTCTTCCGGACTTAGGCTTGTCCGACTCGGTTTTTTTTGGGTTGGGAGGGTGGCTTAATGGTTAAGGTGTTTGCCTTACAAACACAAGGTGCAGGGTTTGAGTCTCACAAGGGATAATTGGCTAGGCTTAAAAATGGCAAGGGCAGTTAGCCTAGTACTAATTTATGAATCTATGAATATAATCTAATTCTGATATAGAAGTGTAGAATCATGGACTGCAGTACCAGATTTTGATCATATGGTGGTAGGGGGTCTTTAAAAGGAGGTTTAAGAATTGTGCCATGCAAAAAGGCTTTACATAGTTTATGAAAGGCTACTGAGCGGTCATCAAATCCATTGTGGAAATTACAAATTCCTGCTAATTGGACTCTCACTGTTTAAGAACTAGCCCCACGGTTGAAAAGCCATGTCAAGAATTCTAGCACAAGATTAACTGGTGCCGAGAAGGGATATATATGCTTTTGAATAATTCAATGTACAAATCTTTTCCACTTACTACTGTAAAGTTTCTTAGTGGATGGCTTAAGGGAAGATAGCAAGATGTGAGGCACAGGAAAAGAGAGCATTGAGTGGCTATTATTGGAATTGGACAAACCAAGCTGTTAGCTTGAGGCCTGGAAAGTCCGGATGTGTCCTGCCCATCGGATGAGACAGGAGGTCCAGAACTGGGTCCAGAATCCAAGGTTGGTGAACAAAGTGAGGCCACATGAAGGGAAACTAAATCTGTTGAGGTCAAAAGGGTGAGATGAGGCTAACTTTGGTCTTCAACCTGGCAGCTCTCTAAAGCAATTTCGGAATTAGAGGAATTTGTAAAGTAATCGGGGGGGGGGGGCAATAGAGGTGTACAGCATCCCTCGGTGACTCCCGCTGTGGGGTGATCAGGGTAAAATGGCTGCTGCACTTGTTGTTTATGGGGGGGTGCAAAGAGGTCGCAGCATGGCTGGCCCTATCTGTGGAAAATTAGTTCCGTCACATTCTGATTGAGGGACCATTCATGAGGTAACAGTATGCACCTGCTCAGCTTGTCTGCTAGCACACTGGACTTCCCCAGAATATGCGTTGCTAAGAGAAAGCGGTTGGAAGATATTGCCCATTGCCACACCCTTAGCGCTTCTCAAAATAGGGGGTATGATCTGGTTCCTCCTTGTTTGCTGATGTACCAAACCACTGACATATTGTCCATTTGAATTGCTAGAATTGCTATCGTTCCTGATGGGAGAGCATCCTAAAAGGCTTGCAACACTAAAAGCACTGCTCTCACCGCCAGAATATTGATATGCAAAATTGGTCTCTTTGGGGGACTCCATGCCTTGGACGGTCTTTCCCAAGTAATGCCCCCCACCCTAGCTGGGAAGCATCCATGGTCACTACGGTCTTGGGCTGTGAGAGGACAAATGGATGACCCTGTACCTGATTCGATTGGATCCACCATATCAGACTTTTCTTGCAAGAGTTTGTAATTCATATTGGGGCTGCAAGTGTAGTTGAAAAAACGACCACTGAGATACCAGCAGTGGGGAATTCTCATGTGAAATCTGGTTAGCTGAACAAGGCTTATCACTGCTGCCATTGTTCCCAGAGCTAGTAGTACTCGGGCAAGCAGAGACTGTGGTACTGCAAAGTATCTTGTTGACTTGTGACCTTAAAGTTGAACTCTGGAAAGAGGAAGAGAGGCTCTTGTTGACCTTGTGTCTAGTGGAGCTCCTATGAATCCTAGAATTTGTTGGCTCTCGATTTGACTTCTCAGAATTTATGGTTATTCCTATTCTTCTGCAAGCGTGTATGACCTCTTCTTTTTCCATAATGAGTTGGCGCCTGGTCGGTGTGGTAATGAGCCAGTCGTCTAAGTATGGAAACACTCGGAATCCTTGCAGTCTCATGTGAGCTGCTAACACTACCATACATTTGCTGAACACCCTGGGGGCTGTGGTGAGATCAGAGGGCAGTGCTCTGAACTGATAATGACCGTCTCCTAGCTGGAAGTGTAAGAATTTCCTGGATTGCCTGCTTATTTTTATAGGATAGTATGCATTTTGGAGATCTACTGAGCACATCCAGTCATATAGAAGAATGAACTGAACCATGACCATCCAAAACTTTGTCTTTTGAACACATCTGTTTAGATTGCTGAGATCCAGAACTGGTCTCCAGTCCCATTTTCCTTGGCACTAAAAAGAATCTTGAGTAAGTTCCAGATCCATTCTTGCCTGGGGGACCTCTTGGATGACTCGCTTGTCTAGCACCTTTTGTATTTGTATGGCTGCTTGATCCCAATGATTAGATGGAACATTGGGGATTTTCCTGGAAAATGGAAGAGAAAGGGAATGGAAGTATATATACTCTGGACATGATCCTCTGCACCAAAGTATCTTTTGTTATCTCTAGCCAGGCTCTCTGCTGCAGGGACAAATGACCCCTGAATGCATCCAGAGGCGGACAATTGGGCCTCTGTTCAGAAGCGCTGGAAAGATTTGCCAAAGAAAGATTCTCTGGACTCTTGATGTTGCAGGCCTCCCTTGCAGCGAAGGCTACGTCTACTTTGAATTTCCCCCTCTGCGGGAAGAATCTTTGTGATTTCTTGAACCAGATTTTTCCACCTCCCAAAAGACTTCTCGAGAAGGATCTTTGTGAGGGGGGGGGGGGGGTTGATAAATGCGCACCCATGGCAGAAAGGGTCTTTATAGCCTTCTGACACCTGGACAACGTATCTTTTACTTTGGGGCCAAAAAGAGACATGCTGTCAAAAGGAGAACTGATGAACATAGACTTAAAAGGCTCAAGAAATCACACAAGTGCATCTAGGTGTGTGTCCAGATGGCTACGCCTGAACCCACTGCCCTTGAAGTTCCTTCTGCCACACTGGAAATAATCCTCATGGACAAGTTTGATATCAATTGAAGGGTGACCAGCTGTGAGGTGACTGTCTCCTTCACCTCCTCAGACACGGTGCCTGCAAGAGTATCCAAAAGTTTCTTTATCAGATCCCT
Organism: Protopterus annectens; assembly: GCF_019279795.1. Lineage (NCBI taxonomy): Eukaryota > Metazoa > Chordata > Ceratodontiformes > Protopteridae > Protopterus > Protopterus annectens. Next base: position 1,191,726,072 of record NC_056735.1, on the reverse strand, counting down.
TTGCAATCTGGTGAGATGTGCCAGGTAGTTCAGGGATCTCAAGGCGAAGGTCCTCGAAGCATAGACATGCTTTTCAAACCTGTCCATGACCCAAGACTTCTTGTCGGCAGGATGAACAGAGGAACTTTCATTGGCTAGTTCCTTCTTGGTGGCCGCTGCTATGACCATGGCAGAAACAGGGGGGACCTTGGACCAGAACAGTTTGTCCTCCGGAGGGGTTATCATTTTACCAGGCTTCTTTGGAATGGGCTCAATGGAGTCAGGCTCCTTCCATGCCTGCCAAGAAACAAAATCTAGAAGTTCTTTAGCAGGCAGAATCACCCAAGAGGTAGACAGGCCGGTACCAAACACCTGAAGGAGTACAGATTTCTCCAATGAAGGATTGCCACCTCTCTATTTTAGGATTTCAAGGATGTTTCTAAAAGAGACGATCGCAGAAGGTGACTATAGGGATCCTTCACCCTCTTCAAAATCTGTGTCTTCTGTGAAAGATTCAGGGGAATCTAGATGCTTCCCAGGGACCACTTCAGTGGGACAATCAAGGGTGGTATAAGAAGAGGTAGAAATACCCAATTGGGTGCCCTTGTGGGATAGTTAGTTGAGACTTCTGACACAGAACAGGGAAGGATACGGAACCTGAGGGAATAGGACTAGTCTGTATCATCGAAGCTGACAGGGCTCTCTCCATGGTCCTAAAGGCTAACCTTCCTGGAGAGAGATAGGAACCCGGGACTGAAAGGAGGGCTTTCTGATCCTGGTCCTCCCTGCTTCGTAGAAAGCCACCCCAAGGCAGAAGTCGGAGCTAAACTAGCCTTTGCTGAAGAACCGAGATGCAGAGATGGCTCTGAAGCCCTCAGAGCCAACTGAGACACCTCGGATCCGATACGGTAGAAATGGCTCCAAGAGGTCTCTGGATCCAATAGCACAGAGGAGCTCAAAGCAAACTTCTGATCTGAGGATACAGCGATCTTAGGACCCAAAGGAGATGGGCCTGGATGACTTGGACCCAAGGGCTCCAAAGTCACAAAGGGACTCAGAGGAGAAAGAGTCAAAGGTGGAGTCTTGGATACGATGGCTTCCTGTGTGTGCTGAAAGCATGTTTCACTACCCTCTCCTCATCTTCTACTATGATGCTCCTACAGAGGGAGAGTCCGGTCTGTCAAGAAAGGGAGAAAGTACCTCTGATGGGGCAGGGTCCAAGATGAGGAGTACCTTGTCCTAGGTAGTCTGTCCAAAAAAAGGAGGAGGATTGGAGATCTTCTGAGAAGATGAATCCTTTGTTTTTGGAGACCTCGGATCCGAAGAAGCCATCTGATCTGAACAGGTAAAAGTCCCTTCAAGATTAATTTACTTTACCGTCTACCAACGCTCGGGGATTAAAGGCATGGCAGATCACACTTATAGGTTCATAGGTAGGTAACTAGGCTATCAGCCCAAGGGCTTAAGTAAGCCTAGCCAACAAGGTTCCCTGGCTTATGCCACCCATGAAAGTTAATTTCCTGTGCCCCTGTCGAGCAGCGCCACAGAAGTGATCCCCGGGGTGTATTTCCTATTTCTCATCAACTCATCAAGGTTTTCTTGAAGAGTGCTAATGAGGAACTTTGCTCGACATAGATGGGTAGCTTGTTCCAGAGTATAGGAAGACTCTGGGACAAGAATCTATCCCTCTAGCATGTCCTGTTTATTGTGGTGACAAGGTTTAGATCCCTAGAGCATGTAGCTTGGAGGGATTGGGATTTCTTAAGGTGTAGCATGTTCAACAGCTCTGGGTTTAACATAGCTTTATATGTTAGGCAGAGATCTCCTTGGAGTAGGTGATATGCTACAGAGTGAAGCTGGAGTCTTTTGAGATGGTCAGTGTAGGGCATCTGTTTGAGACCAGTAATCCTCTCTGTGATGTACTTCTGTGGCTTTCCAGCTGCTGCAGATGTCTTGTGAGGTATATTCCAAAAGGGGCGTTGTACTCCATAATGGGTCTAATGAGTGCTGAGTAGAGGGGGAACAATGACCTCTTTTTTCATGGATAAGAACCCTTTTGTGATGAGGTGTGCCACATAGAAGGATTTCCTGACTACTGTGGTGATGTGATTATCAAAGGAGAGACTACTGTCCACCTGGGTCCCAAGGTCTCTTATCACACATTCGGCATTAAGTAGACTGCCATTTATGTGGTAGTTCATGGGTACAGAGTTTTTACCAAAGGGGATGACAATACACTTTTTGGCACTGAACTTGAGGCCATGCCTCTGACACCAGGCATTTGTCTCAGTGAGGCCCTTCTGTAGGATGTCCACATCATTTGGAGACTCGACTATGGCTCTTAGTTTGCAGTCATCTGTGAACTTTGTTAGTCTGTACTTCAGAGAAGTAGACACCAAACAGGAGAGGTCCCAGGACTGAACCCTGTGGTACTCCACTTGTCACTGGTTTGAAGTCATATTTGGAGTCTGCAACTTTTACAGTGTGGGTTCTGTCAGTGAGCCAGTTGGCAACCTATTTTGTGACGTAGGGATTTATACCTAGTTTAGGGAGTTTAGCTATAATTCCAGAATGGGGGTTGGTGTCGAAAGCCTTGGCGAGGTCAAGATAGGCTGTGTGAACGATCTTACCCTCATCTACGGCTTTGGTGACTGCCTCAAAGAAGTCGATCAGTTTCAGAAGGCACAATCTGCCTTTCACAAACCCAAACTGGGTGGGGTCCAGAGTTTGGAGTTTACCAATGTCTTTGTTTATGAGTTCCATGATGATACGTTCCATGGCCTTGCAGACCAGGCTCGTCAGGCTAATAGGGCGATAGTTCCCAGGATCAGAGGTGGCTCCCCTTTTGTGAATTGGGATAACTGCTGCTGTGCGCCATTCAGTGGGCACAAAGCCTGACATGAGACTATGATTGAACATGGTGCTTAGGTGGGGAGCCAGTTCGTTCTGAAGTTCATGTAAAATGCAGCCTGGGATGTTGTTCGGTCCCATGGATGCTGTGTTTTTGGTTTTAGAGAGTGCAGCTTTTACCTGAATAGATGTGATTACAGGGACTCTGCATTCTTCCTGTATACATATGGTCCCTTTAGGGGGTGAGACGGGAATAAAGTTAGCACTGAACCTATCTGCCAGGATGTTGGCAATATCAGTTGGTTCTGTAATTTTTGTGCCGTTGTGCTGTAACTCAGAGCAGATCTGGGTGATGCCATTGAGATTCTTGACATAGCTATAGAATGCTTTGTGGTTGCCCTTAGAATCAGTGGCGATTTTGTTTTTGTAGCTAGCTTTGGAGGATTTTATAAGGGATCTCAGCTTCTTATGGAGGCTGACCAGGCAGCTCCTCCACTCATGGGATTTTACTCTCTTTTGCAACAGTTTCTTCCTTCTATTGTAGAGTTTGTTTATGGCAGGGGACCACAAGATTGGCTTCCTTTTTTTGGAAAATAGCATCTTGGTTCTGTTTGGGATAGCACGATCCATGCACTCGTGTAAGTGCTTATAGAGTGCATTTGTGTAGGATTCAGCAGTCGTAACTGTATTGTCCCATCTGCATGGGTGTCATGAAGTTTGCCACTTCTGTCTTAAGAAGCATGAAGCTGGCTTTGGAGAAATGTTTTACCGTGGCTTCCTTAATGGTTGGTGGGGGCGGGATATGGATATCTAGGGTGATTAGCTTATGGTCGGAGATGACCAACGAGGAGTTGATTTCAGGTGTGGAACACCTGTCACTCATGTTGGTAATGACTAGGTCTAGGATACTGTTGCCCCCGGTGGGGGTGTGGATAAACTGATCCAGTGCATTGGAATTTATAAATTCCAGAAAGCGTTGAGCGAAGGAGTTGGTACATGAGTAGTTTTCCCAGTTAATGGTGGGGTAGTTGAAATTGCCTATTATTATCAAAACGGTGTCTACAGGACTGCAATCAGTTTCTCTCAACATTTAAACAGAGTAGGTTGCAGAGACAAACAGCATTTGTTAAGCTTTCACTTAAAGTGCTTTGTAATTTAGCAGGTCACCATATTGGTCAGCCATAGGGCTCTTTGATTCTACTTGAGTGGTTGCCTCCTTCCCCTGTAACTGAAGTAAATTGACTCTTACATTAAGAGCTTTAAGACTTACCTTATAGCTTTAGGAAACCTTGTAAACTGCAATAGCCCCACTAGCTTTAGGACACCTTAGGAAACCTTGTAAACTGCAATAGCCCCGCTACGCTCGGGCTCTCTTTTCTCCCCTCCCTGCCCCCAATTCCCTCCCGCCCCCAGTACCTCTAAATTTATAGTACTATAGCCACTCCCCCACTTTCTAGATCCTATCTGCTTTCATCTGGGATAATTCTACCCACTCCCATTCTACTACCTACATTTTAATAGCACCTATTAGCTTTCATCTGGCATTCTCCCATCCCCCTTCCAGTACATTTACCTCACCACTCTATCTTCTGGTGTTGCATTACCAGGTAAAACAGTTCCTTAACTCACTAGCTGAATCACAGATAATGATATCCTCCTCTTTTCTACCCCTCTTGTTCACACCATACCTCCTTACCTTGTATGAAAACCAGTTTCTCACGGGATTTCTGGTCCCAAAAGGCCATACTATCACCCCAGCTGTAAATCCTTCCACCTTCAACCATACTTACAGTACCAGATCCTATCCAAGATCTTGTTCAGTCTTTCAACATCTCAACCCCAGGCACATTATCTCTAGATCCAAACACTACCACAAATTAATAAACAAATTCCTGAAGTTCATCACCAAGTATAGACTCAACCTAATACTTGGCGGTGATATTCACCCCAACCCTGGCCCACTCACTTCAGATACACATACCCCCTCTACTTGCAATCTAAGCTACAAACCTACAATTAATAGGCCAACTAACTCTCTCCTAGTCTGTCATCTCAATATTAGAAGCATTAATAACAAGGTACATGAATTGCACGCACTTCTGGATGTCCACTCCCCTGAGATTCTCTGTTTATCTGAAACCTGGTTAAAATCTAACACTAAAGACAATGAAGTGTTACCACCTGGGTACAACATACACAGGCTGGATCGTGCTTCGAGGAAGGGGGGTGGGGTAGCTGTACTCTATAAATCTGAGTTGAATGTCACCATAGATTTAATACAACCTCCTCAGATTAATAACTCAGAGATTCTTGCCACCAAATTGCAACTTAATAAAAATAAACGTATTAATATCATCTGTATGTACATTCCCCCAGGTAACAATATATCTACATTTGAAGATATCCTGCACTGGCTATCATGCCACTACCCCCAAGAAACCCTACTACTTGGAGACTTTAACATAGACTGGGGGACCTGTTCCTCAGAATCCCCAACCACCCATATCAACCTGCATGCATTTAAACAAATCATATCCACTCCTACCAGGATAGGTAAACCCAACCAAAAAGAAAGTATACTTGACTGGGTACTCAAACAGCCACCCCCAACTGTACACCTCTGCTACCCTCCTTAATATGGCCTAAGCGATCACCTTCTCACATATGTAATTAAGCACAAAACCATTAATTCCCAATAACCCTTACTCAGAAAGGTTAGAAACAATAAAAACTTTGACCCTGCCAAATTCCAACAAGAACTAAACTTATGTAATTGGTCTATTCTAAAACACCTCCCCTTAGAGGAAGCAGTAGCATACTTTAACAACAAATTCCTTGAGATCCTTGATTTGCATGTACCTGTTCGTTCAAAGAGAACCAAGGCAAAAACTGCACCATGGCTTTCTATAGAGTCTAAACTCAAAATTACCCTTAGAAACAAAGCATGGGCTTTATGGTGTTCTTCTAAAGACCCTCAAGATCACATTAAATACAGGCAATCCAGGAACGAAACCAAAAAATCAATTTTACAAGACAAAAAAACACTACTACTGTAATTTACAGACAGTAAATCAAAATAACCCTCAGAAGTTTTGGGCAGGTTTAAATAATCTTACTACATCCTGGACAAACTTCAACCCCAATCCCTGCTACTACTATTGATAAAACCCCTGAAGATGTTTCTGATAGTTTTAACCAATTCTTTACTGAGACAATTCAAGCCCTAGCTAGCCAACTACCTCCTAGCTCCCCTGGTCCTGAAAGTAGCACCCCTAGAAACCTACTTGCGTTCAGCTTCCAACCAGTCGCCACTTCACTTATCCGTACCTTGATCAAAAAATTAAAACCCACTATACTTTCTGCTGATCAACTCCCTGCCAAGTACCTACAAAAATCAGCTGATGCTATTGCTTACCCCGTCTCAATACTAATCAATTGAACCATAGTAGAAGCTAAAATTCCCACCATCTGGAAAATATCCTATGTAATCCCACTTCACAAAGGAGGCAGCTCTACTGAATTCTCCAATTACAGGCCAATAGCTATACTCTCTCCACTTGCAAAGATTATGGAAAAATGTATTTATAGACAACTCATGCACCACCTAATCCAAAATCGCCTTATGGCAGGCACTCAGCATTGCTTCCGTCCTCATCACAGCACTACTTCAGCCGTCCTAGCCTTTACTAACACCATAAACCATAATCGCAACAATAATTATATATCCTCAGCCCTCTTTTTGGATCTTTCCAAGGCATTCGATATGGTTGATCACCAACTTTTAATCCTCACCCTGCAAACATTCTGCCTAGATACTGGAGCCCTCCAATGGTTTCAATCCTACCAGAATGGTCGATAGCAGGCTGTCCTCTGGCAGAACAAACTCTCTAACCTTCTAACTAACACCCTTGGAGTACCACAAGGCTCTATACTAGGGCCCTTGCTGTTCTCCATCTTCATTAACGACCTTTATACTGTCATCCCAAAAGTCAGCTGTATCCAATATGCTGATGACTCTACTCTGATTTGCTCAGCCACTTCTCCAGTAGAGTTATGGTCAGCTACCCAGACCACCTTTAATACAATAGAAAACTGGCTTTCTGAACATCGTCTGATCCTAAATCCCAAAAAAACCTAAAATGCTGTTATTTTCACCAACACGTAGGTCTACTGCTTTCACCTTTACCATAAAATCAAATGATGGCACAATAATCTCCCCTGACCCATCTACAAAACTATTAGGTGTCATCATAGACAATAATCTAAAATTTGACCTACATGTTAACTAAACTATCAAAACCATCAATAAATAACTACGGTCACTTTACAGAATAAAAGCCTTCCTAACCTCTCCAGCTAAAATTGCCATAGCTCACTCTCACCTTCTTTCAACCCTTCTGTATGCATCCCCTCTACTCTCGAATTTAAACAAGACTGTCCTTAACAAACTGTCAATCTGCTACAACCACATTGCCAGGTTTGCCACTGGGCTGCCTTTTAGGACACATCATTGCATCAATCTAAATCAGCTTGGGTGGCTTGAACTACCCAGCCTAATCCAATATAACCAACTGATTATGGCCTATAAAATCCTCTATAATCCGGAAAATACTCCTGCACTTAAAAATATTATCACCCCCTATAACAATCCTAGACCGCTTCGATCCTCTAACAAACTACTAATTCAGACTAGCAAAATTAATAACACAGCCGGTGATTCTCTCTTTGCAAGTAGATCCTGGAACTCTCTTCCGGCTGATATTACCTTACTTTCCACCTCAGGTCAATTTAAAACTAGACTCAAACAACATTTGTCACTTAACTGGCTATGTCAATGTATCAAGCCTGGCTAACTCTCTCTAGAATGTGTAAAAATCTGTTAACCAGTTTACTGTGTAATTTAATTTAATCCTGACTTGTGCTCAGGATTAACTGTAACCTGTGGAACTTGTTTAACTTGCTTACATATGTAATCTCTGTAAATAGTCCGTTTGTAATATGTAATGCTGGTATTATGTAATGCTGTATCTGCTTACCCTTGGAGCTTTTCTTCCCGGGCCTCCGCTGAAAATGGACATGCATCCAGTCGGACTATCCCGGTCAACAAATGTAAAATAAAATAAAATAAAATAAATAAATATAAATATATATATATATATATATACATATATATGGGTCCCTATCACATCGTCGACAATTCATTTCACTGACGCTCATTTCGTCGACAGAAAGATGTGCCCCCTTCCCCAATGTTAGGTGGGGGGCTTCGCCCACACCCCTAACTATATATATCAACCCCAGGGTTGCACAACATTGGGGAAGGGGCACATCTTTCTGTCGACGAAATGAACTGTCGACGAAATGAGCGTCAGTGAAATGAATTGTCGACGATGTGATAGGGACCCATATATATATATATATATATATATATATATATATATATATATTCCTACTACAAGAACGAAAGTTCACAACTTTGAACTTGCAATAGGAAGCCTCACTTACGCGAAAGTTCACTTTAACAAAAGCGAACTTCAGCGAAAGTGCACTTCACTGAAAGTACCGCAGCACAGTGGAGGACATCAAAAACAAGCTTTGTCCTCCACTATGGTGCGATACTCACGGACCTTAGGGTTAGGGTAAGGGGATAGTTAGTAAAGCTATCCCCTTACCCTAACCCATGCCCTAACCCTAAGGTTCGTGACTATCGCACCACAGTGGAGGACATTGCTATGTCCTTCATTGCGCTGCAGTCGTCATGGACCTTAGGGTTAGGGCACGGGTCATGGTAAGGGGATAGCCCTATGGGCTATCCCCTTACCATGACCCATGCCCTAACCCTAAGGTCCGTGAGTACTGCACAGAAGTTCAGTACAACGCCCGTTCGTTGTACTGAACTTCGCGTAAGTGCACTTTCGCTGCAGTGTGCATTCCATACACTATTTCGAAGTTGTGAACATATATATGTATGTATGTATGTGTGTGTGTGTGTGTGTGTGTGTGTGTGTGTGTGTGTGTGTGTGTGTGTGTGTGTGTGTGTGTATATATATATATATATATATATATATAAAAGGGTGGCCTAATGGTTAAGGTGTTTGCCTTACAAACACAAGGTGCAGGGTTTGAATCTCACTTGGCTAGGCTTAAAATGGTTCACAAGAGCAGTTAGTTTAGTACTACTACTGTATGAACCTATATATATATATATATATATATATATATATATATATATATATATATTTTTTTTTGTTAACAAGGGAAGAAAAAGGGGAAAAAATAACTACCTATAAAGGTAGTAAGGCTATGTTAAACGTAGAAGGTAAGGGAGATAGAAAAGTGTAGAGAAGCGATACTAACAATTGTATCTTGAGTACATTAGTACAAAGGTAGAAAATTTAAGATAGCTGAAGAAAATTAGATAGCTGAAGAAAATTTAAGTAGAAAAATGACAAAAATCACACTTGTCTTAGTAGCTCAAAAGTGAAATAACCACACCTTTCACCAAAAGGTGGCAAACATGAACTGAGATAATGGGGAGGAAGCATTATGGGTAAGGGAGAAGCTCGAGAGTGCTGGTTTGTCACAAGCTTTTACAAGTGGCTGAGTCGGATCCGATGCCTCAGATCCAAACCCATCGATGAGGATGGAATGAAAACTGACATCAGATATGCACTTATCTGTAAAACCTACAGTTGAACCTTGGTGACCACATCTCTTCCCCCAGTGTGGCAACTGAGATCTAAGGACTGCTAGGGCAGTGGTGCACTATGGGAGAGGGGAGGAGCCTCAGCCTTGGAACCAAAATTCTTCAGACCCAAGCTGACACTGTGTTTTTACAGTGAGAAGGAATAACTGTGGCACGAGTCAAAATATTAACAATGTAGTTCATGATGTAAAGTAAAGTGTTCAAATATATATGCTAAGAATGAATTGCTACAGGTACAATTCCAAGAGACTGAGAACAAAAAGAACTATGCACACACTCATGCTCACGACAATGAATTTGCCTATACAACAAAAGCCTTAAAGTGTAAATGACAATTAACAACTTGCACTTTGGCAGTGGGGAACTTAAAAGGCAATGGGTAAAGAAATAATACTGACTTAAGTGCATTTAATCAACACATCCAGAAGATGGAACAAAAATGCAAAAAATAAGATGGTTGAAAATAGAGCAAATATTTGGGGAAAAAAGCAGTAAATTAAAACAATTGCAAGCTTTGCTTCTTGTGCTAATCTGATATGAAGACCGTCTCACTGCTGTAACAAATCTGTAAAAGGAAAATAAATTCAGACAGGACTACACTCATAACCTTCTGAGGCTGAGAAAATTGATTACTATGGAGAACAGCAGAGACATTCAGATTGAGAAAGTCATATAAATAAATGGAACTGTACTGAAGACCAGGCTGGATTGCCTGATGTAATCATAGAACTGTAGCTGTCATACCTTTCTTCAGCAAGGAAATGAACTTCTTCATGTAAATGAAGATTCAGTAAATGAGCTATTGACTTGACTTCCGCAAGCAGTATCAAACAACCTGATATAGAATATGACCTTCTATGCAAGGAAATGAAATTACAGCTAAGCATGTAGCTATTGTGGGAGTCAGGAAATACTGAAATTTGAAATGGAGACTGAAAATGTACAGCTGAACTCCAAGTTGGAAAAGAAAGAACTAGAATGCAGAACTTTTTGAGACAAAAATCAGTGTCAGCACAATGCCTACATAGGGGTTAAGCAATGGATACTAAAAATATATTAAAAGACAAACAAGCTAGTACAAAACAGTTCAAACAAGTAGCACTTATGTAACATATGGTGGCTCAGCAGAAAATGTGATCAACTGTTTCGGTACAGCATATGAAGTAGAAAACCACTTTGTTACTGTCCAGATTTTACCCTCACTTAGGAAACAGGCCAGAAATGCTTGAGACATTAAGGAATGTGATGCTTCCTTGCTATCTGTCTCAAGGAGATCATGACATCCAAAAACAGACTTCTGAAATGTAAACATTTGGTCCCTATAGTTAAGGCTTCTGACACACACTGTAGATTGAGCAATGACACTCTTCCTCAGCCTAACACTCTGGATTTCTCTGCTAGTGGAAAGATTCTAGAACCATGGTTAAAGCAAGGAGACAAAGAAAAAAAATTGTGGAATAATACAACCTCCAGCATACAGTAGGATATGGATAAAATTGCTTCACATCATACTGTGAAAGACAGAATTAATCACGGAGTGAAAAAAAGAAGTTATGTACCTACCGTAAAGTTCCATGTTTGTTGTCCTTCATCTCGCCTTCCTTCTTGCTGGTTGGGTTCGGAGCTGATCCTCGGCACCGACTCGGCCAATTTACTAAAGCTTGAGAGCTTTTTACTGGCTCGAGGCTAACCCTTATCCCAACATGCCTAGTGGCAGCTACCCAGATCTCGTTTGTAATAGCCCGCACTAGACATATATAGTAAAAAACTATTTTTTTTACTAAGCTCTTATACATCAAGATAGGAAGGACAGAGGAAAGGTCAATGACTGGTTAACTAACCTGGTATGTCAGCAGGAAACTCGGCCAGTGTAACCACTAAGGAACTCCTCTCGAACCTCCAGGAAGGGGGAAGGAGGGGGACGCAAGAAGGAAGGCGAGATGAAGGACAACAAACATGGAACGTTATGGTAGGTACATAACTTCTTTATGTTATGTTGTACCATCTTACCTTCGTTCTTGCTAGTTGGGACCATGTCCCCAGCACCTGGTTCTTGGGTGGCTCACTGGAAAAAAACTCTTCAGGACCGTGGAACCAAGGATGCCCTGTTCCAGGAGGCCACATCCACTTTGTAATGAGAGATAAAGGTATGAGGATTTGCCCATGTTGCTGCTGCACAGACTGAATCTAAAGGTAATTTAGCTTGGAAGGCAACAGAGGTGGCTAAGGCCCTGGTTGAATATCATCTAGGTCTTCCTGAAAGCGTCTTTTTACGCAAACCATACGAATAAGTGATGGTGTCTGACAGCCATTTTGATAATGTCACTTTAGAAACTGGATAACCTTGCTCATTGTCAACAAAGGATATGACCAATTGGTCTGATTTTCTGAGGTCTTTGGTCCTGTGTAAATAAAAATGTAATTGTCTTTGAACATCCAATTGGTGTAATCTATACTCTGCCTTGTTGCCATAATTGGGGAAGAACATAGGAAGCTCAATGGACTGACTTAAGTTATACTCAGAACAAACCTTAGGCAAGAAAGGAGGATTGGTCCGTAGCGAGACTCTATCTTTGTGAAAAATGAGATACAGCAGACGAATAGACTGAGCATGTATTTCAGAAATCCATCTAGCTGAGGTTATAGCAACCAAAAAGAGGGTTTTCCAAGATAGAAACTTCAAGGGACAAGATGCTGCTGGTTCAAAGGTGGGCAGAATAATTGAAGCTAAAACCAAATTTAGGTCCGGGGAGGGGTGGGTTCTCTTACAGGGGGCCGTAAAAGCGTTGTACCTCGTAAGAATGCTCTGCACAACTTATGGGACATAATGTTTGAATGAAGACGACCAAAACCAAAAACCAAACAAATTGAATAAATGGACCAACAACAGGAACTGCAGGACAGAAACCACCACAACGAATTTTGACCTAGGTTTCGTCTTTATTCAGACTTCTTCAGAATAAATGTTAAAAACAATACACACACCAGAATTTTATACACCTTTAAATGACATCATTAATCAATTAATTAATTTGTCAATTACATATATAATAAATTGGAAATTTCTTAGGTTAGACTGTTTGGTATGGGATAAGCTTGGTAGTCATCCTAAATGTGTTTTTAGGAAGGCAAGGTCATTGAAGCAATTATTAGAGAAGGGTGATAATTTTTGTAATGCAACTGGTAGGCCCATTGGGAATTTCAAATGTGGTAGATGTAGTGTGTGTCATTATATTCTACTTACTGGTGCAAAGTTACATGTGGCAGGTGTACCCATTAGGTTGTACGGGCATTTTGATTGTTATACAAAAAATGTGGTGTACATGGCACAGTGTGCCCAGTGTCCAGCGTTTTACGTCGGAAAACTAGTAGAGTTTTTAGAGACAGGATTAATGAGCATCTGTCAGACATAAGGCTAAAGAAAACAACTAATGCCTTATATAGGCACATTGAAATGCATGGTGGACATCAGTTTAAATTTTGTATATTACAAAATATTGTTAAGGATGCACAGGGTAATGTTCTAAATCTGCACTTAGACATCAGTGAGGTGAGGTGGCAACTTAGGTTGAATGCAACAGTTTTTCCTGGTATTAATGACCATATTAGTATAGCCCCAATTTTAAAATTGAAGCATATTTTGGGTGAACAGCCCATATGTTAGTGCTCATGTATAATGTATTGTGTCTAGTTCATTTTTACACATCGTTTTGTGTGTGGTTTAATGTTATTACTTTACTATATTTCGTCGTGTATCTTTTGAATTGGATTTTTGAACTGATTTTATTTTATTAATAATGCAGTATGTTATCACAGTATCAAGTTGTTGTTGTGTGTGTGCTTTCAGGTTGTTTTAAGTAGGATAAAAAATTTGTAATTGACAAATTAATTAATTGATTAATGATGTCATTTAAAGGTGTATAAAATTCTGGTGTGTGTATTGTTTTTAACATTTATTCTGAAGAAGTCTGAAGACGAAACCTAGGTCAAAATTCGTTGTGGTGGTTTCTGTCCTGCAGTTCCTGTTGTTGGTCCATTTATTCAACATAATGTTTGAAGCCAAGTCTCCTACATGAAAACTGGAGATGGCAGCCAGTTGGACTCTAACAGTAGCTGCAGCTGCCCCTTTTTCGAAGGTTTCGGCCAGAAAGTCAAGAATCTTGTGAACAGGAGCCATAAAAGGATCAATGTTATTTCTTTTGGCCCAGTAAGAGAACCTCTTCCATTTGCTAGTGTAAATCCTCCTGGTAGTGGGCTTGTGGGAGGACACTAGAATGTGTTGTACAGCAGAGGAAATGTTTGTGAGCCTGGCTAAGACTGGAAGTGGAGTAACCAAGCAGTCAGCTTCAGGGTTTGAAGGGATGGGTGAAGCCCACCTGACTGATGCATCAGAAGGTCCGGAACTGGATCCAGTATCCAGGGCTCCAGCTGAAGGTGATGGCGAAGAAACGGAAACCATATCTGACGAGGCCAGTAAGGATCAATGAGGATGAGTTTGCAACCCAACAATTTTGCTTTCTGAAGTACCTTTGGAATGAGAGGGAAGGGTGGAAAAGCATACAGCAGTCAAGGAAGCCAATCGTGAACAAGTGCATCAATGGGCGACTGTCCCGAAGGGGGAACTAGGGCGAAGTAGCTGCTGCATTTGTTGTTTAGGGGAGTGGCAAAAAGATCGCAGCATGGCTGGCCCCATTTGCAGAAAATCAAGTCGGCAACTTCTTTCTGCAGGGACCACTCGTGAGGCACGAGGATAGCCCTGCTGAGCCTGTCCGCTATCATGTTGGATTTTCCAGGAATGTGCATTACAATCAGAAAACTTTGGGAAGATATCGCCCATTGCCATACTCGAAGAGCCTCCCGACACAAGGGGTAAGATCTGGCTCCGCTCTGCTTGTTGATGTACCATACTGCTGACATATTGTCTGTCTGGATTGCAATAGTCCCTGTAGGTAGAGAGTCCTGAAGTGCTTGCAACGGCAGAAGCAACGCTCTCTCCTCTAGAACACTGATGTGCAGATGGTACTTGTGATGTTGCCACGTCCCTTGGACAGTCCATCCCAGATAATGCCCCCCCCCCAAATCTGGGAAGCATCCGTGGTCACTGTGGCTATCAGATGTGGGTCTAGAAAGGGTCTGCCCAGAGTCACCTGGGGGGGAGAGACCAGCCTACATAGTAGGTCCTTTTTGCAAGATTCCGTGATCAAGATCATGTGTGACATTGGCAATTCCTGGAAAGACCACCAAGTGAAGAGAAGCTACTGTAGAATCCGCATGTGGAAGATGCTAAAGGAACTAGTGTAATAGCTGCAGCCATTGAGCCCAGTACTTGTAAGACTTGTCTTACCTGAACTTTCTCTTTCTTTATTAGAAAGGAAACTTGTTGACGAATGGTTAACACCCTGTCTAGAGGCAGTTTGGCTGTCATGCAACTTGTATCCAAGTCTGCCCCTATAAAGGTGATAGACTGACAAGGCGACAAGGTAGACATTTCATAGTTTATTGTGATGCCTAACTGGAAACAAGTTTGGATTGTGTAGTCCCATGCCTTGATTAGTTGATGCTCGGTGGTAGCAGTGAGGAGCCAGTCATCTAGATATGGAAATACCTGGAATCCTAGACACCTCAGGTGAGCCGTGACCACTGCCATACACTTGGTGAACACTCTAGGGGCTGTGGTGAGACCAAAGGGCAGAGCCCTGAACTGATAATGACAGGCTCCCAGCCGGAAGCGTAGGAATCTCCTGGATTGCCTGTCCATTTTTATATAGTAGTATGCGTCCTGGAGATCTATGGAGCACATCTAATTGTCCTGACCCAAGAAGGGAAGAATGGACTGCAGTGTCACCATCTGGAACTTTGTCTTTTTTACCGATTGGTTTTAGCTTGCTGAGATGCAAGATTGGTCTCCAGTCCCCTGTCTTCTTTGGAACTAAAAAGAACCCTGAGGAAGTTCCGGATCTGATTTGGTCTGTGGGGACTTCCTGGATGGATCTTTTTTTTTTTTTAGCAATTTTTGAACCTCTAGGATTGCATGATCCCGAAGACTGGGTGGAACATCTGGGATAGAACGTTTGTCTTTTGAGGGGGACTGAGAAAAAGGAATTTTGTAACCCCTGGATATTATCGACAGTACCAATGTTTCCTTCGTGATAGATTTCCAGGCTGCTGGGTACATTGATAGTCTGCCCCCGAATGCCTGCAGAGGTGGACAGCCGGGCCCCCCTTCAGAAGTGCTGGAAGGGCCTAGCAGAGAAATATCTCTGTCACCCTGCTGTTGCGGACCCCCTCTGCCGTGAGGGTGGTGTCTTCCATTACTGTTTTCCCTTCTGCCCCTGGGGGAAAAAAATCACCACACGTGTCAGGCGAAGATCTCAGGGATTTTCGGAACTTTTAGATGTACTCACCATAACTTCAGATGTTTGGGATCCATCTCGCCTACATTCTGACTGATGGGTTCGGAGCCGATCCCTCGGCTCCGACTCGGCACGCTTATGCTATAGAGCGAGGCCTCTAATTGGCTGAGCTATCTTTATCCCAGGATGCACCACCGCTAATCCCCCAGATCTTGTTTGTCCGCATTCATGCACACATGCACAGCTTGTTTATATAACATTGTTAGATGTTTCAAGATGAAACAACAGGATTCGGACCTTCTGATATCCTCTGATCTCCAAGGAAGGGGGAAGGAGGGTGGGTTATTAGGAATGTAGGTGAGATGGATCCCAAACATCTGAAGTTATGGTGAGTACATAACTAAAAGATGTTATGTGATCCTATCTCGCCTACATTCTGACTGATGGGACAGTGTCCCTAGCACCTAAATCCCGGGTGGCTCATTGGAAAACACTCCTGAGCACTGTGGAACCAAATGAAGCTCGTCCTCTAGATGCCACTTCTAATTTGTAGTGAGAAATGAAGGTGTGTGGGGAAGACCATGTAGCCGCAGCACAAATGTCACCAATAGCAAGCTTAGAATGAAATGCTACCGAAGTAGCCATAGCCCTTGTAGAATGAGCCTTGACAGAGGTGGAAAGCTCTTTGTTAGAATAAACATAAGCTTGAGTAATACAGTCCCTGATCCATTTGGCAATAGTGACCTTTGTGACCGCGTTGCCCAATTTGTTTTCTGCAAAGGACACAAACAACTGATCTGTCTTCCTTGATTGTTTGGTCCTATCCAAATAAAAACGTAACTGCCTGTGGACATCTAGTGTGTGGAAAATAAACTCCGCTTTATTGGAGTATTTTGGGAAAAAAACTGGGAGCTCTAACGACTGTTGCAAGCATAAAGTAGAACAGACTTTAGGAACAAAAGAAGGATTTGGTCTGAGGGATACCCTGTCTGTATGAAAAACCAAGTATGGGGGTTTCACTGACAAAGCTTGAAGTTCTGAAACCCTTCTGGCTGAAGTAATCGCCACTAGAAAGGCTGTCCTCCATGACAGAAACTTTAGATCACAGGTAGCTGCCGGTTCAAAGGGGAAAGAAGTCAAGGCACGTAGAACTATATCGAGATCCCATGGAGGTGCAGGATGAGAAATCGGAGGTCTTAATAGAGCAGCACCTTTCAAGAAGGTCTTACACAACCTGTTGCTCATTAAAGGTGGGTCTATGGATTCATGAAAATTAGAAATCGCTGCCAATTGTACTTTGATGGTAGAAACAGAAGAGCCTTGATTGAAAAGAGAGGTCAGGAATTTGAGTACTTCTGCCACGAGAGTAGAAATGGGGTCCAGGCCCCGGAGTTGAGCCCAGATAGCAAACCTTTTCCATTTGCTAGAATACAGTTTCTTCGTAGCAGACTTGTGGGCTGAAGACAATATGTGCACCACATCTGGATCCAGTGCGTGTCTCCTGACTATGGTCGGAAGAGGAGGAGCCAGGCCGTTAATTTTAATGTGTGTAGGGACTGGTGTAGTAGTCCCGACTGATGAATCAGTAGGTCTGGGACCTGGTCCAGGAACCATGGACCTTCCAGAGCATGTTTCCGAAGATAGGGAAACCAGACTTGAGGCCAGTAAGGAGCAATTAAGATCATCTTGCTCCCTAAGAGAGATGCCTTTTGAATTACCCTGGGGAGGAGAGGAACTGGAGGGAAGGCATAAAGCAGGCCGGTGGGCCAAGGATGGACTAATGCGTCCATAGGGCTCTTCCCCGGAGCCGGGGTTAGGGAGAAAAATTCTTTGCACTTCGCATTCAGAGGAGTCGCGAAGAGGTCGCAGCACGGAACTCCCCATTCGCTGAAAATCTGCCTTGTAATTGTCATATTCAGAGACCATTCGTGAGGAGAGAGGATGGTTCTGCTCAACCTGTCGGCTATGACATTGGACTTGCCCGGTATGTGAGTAGCCACTAGGAAGCGTTTGGTCGAGACTGCCCATTCCCAAACTCTCATCGCTTCTCTGCAAAGAGGATAGGATCTGGTCCCTCCCTGTTTGTTCAGGTACCAGACAACTGACATGTTGTCTGAGTGAACAGCAATTACGCCCTGAGGGAGGTAATCGTGAAGGGCTTGAAGGGACAGGAGTACTGCCCTCATTTCTAGGATGTTGATGTGGAGAGGGGTCTCTTCCGGGTGCCATTTGCCCTGGACTGACCTGCCCAGGGAATGTCCCCCCCACCCCGTCTGGGAGGCGTCCGTGGTCAAAGTGGCTGCCGGAGGAGGAAGAACAAAGGGTCGTCCCTGATCCAAATTGGAGGACACTAGCCACCAGCGAAGGTCCCGTCTGCAAGATTCTGTGATCCATATTAGATGATTGAGAGGGAGTTCCTGAAAGGACCACCGAGTTGAAAGAAGCCACTGGAGGATTCTCATGTGTAACCTTGCCAAGGGAACCAGCAGAACTGTGGCAGACATCGTTCCCAATAGCTGTAGGACCATTCTGGCTGGGGCTTTGGACCTGGGGAGTAAGGCTCAAACCTGATTTTGAATGGTCTGAATTCTGTCTGCAGGTAGATAGACCCGCATCTGGATTGAATCTATCTCTACCCCTATGAATCTTATTCTTTGAGATGGCCGTAACACAGACTTTGGCCAATTGAAGGTGATTCCAAGGGAATTGCCCAGTGATATTGTGGCTTGCAGGCTCCGTAGAAGTAGATGCTTGGAGGTGGCAGTTAGAAGCCAGTCATCTAGGTACGGAAACACCTGGAATCCTAGACTCCTCAAGTGAGCAGTCACTACTGCCAAGCATTTGGTGAACACCCTGGGGGCTGTGGTGAGACCAAAGGGCAGCACACGGAACTGAAAATGACTGCCTCCTAGGCTGAAGCGCAAGTGTCTCCTGGACGTTTGATGTATTTTGATATGGTAATACGCGTCCTTGAGGTCTATGGAGCACATCCAAACACCTTTCTCCAACAATGGGAGAATGGTTTGTAAAGTGACCATTCAGAACTTGGACTTCTTGACTGAACGGTTTAGGTTGCTTAGGTCCAAAATTGGGCCTCAAGTCCCCGGTCTTTTTTGGCACCAAAAAGAATCTTGAGTAAGTCCCTAATCCGATCTGGTCTGCGGGGACCGGTTGGATGACTCCTTTTTGCAGCAGCTTTGAAATTTCTGAGGCTGCGGTATCCCGTTGACTGGGTGGCGGGTCCGGGATTCTTTTGGACTGAGGGGGGGGGAGCAACAGAATGGGATGGAGTAACCTCCGGCGATAATTCGAAGCACCCATCGGTCCTGAGTGATCCCTTCCCAGGCCTTCAGGTGCTTGGCGACCCCGACTGGCTCGAGCAGCACAGTCGGGCAATCCCTCAGGGACTATGAAAAGCTGAAGAGCCACGAAAGGACTCGCGGTCTCCAGTGTTGCGGGGGCCTCTGCCACCTCTGGGACGGCGTCTTCCTGATGAATTTCCCCCTCCTCTGCCTCTGGAGGGGGAACCTTCCTGCTGAGAGGGGTAAGACTTCTGCGATCTACGGAACCACATCTTCCCTCCTCTTTTAGCCTTGGGATAAGGCCGAAAGGGAGTGGAAAATCATGCCCCTACGGCAGTCAGAGTCTTACCCTCCTGTTCACAGCGGGTAAGTGTGTCTTTCACCTTGGGCCCAAACAGGGAGGACCCATCAAAGGGGGCGTCGGCGAATGAAGACTTGAAGGCCTCCGCGAAATGACACAGGCAGAGCCAGGCTTGTCTCCGTAGAGCAATGCCTGTACCAGCCGCTCTACTCGCCCCTTCGGCCGCATACGAAATGAGCCTCATGGACGAGTTCGAAATGGACGACATAGTAGCCAGCTGAGATCCAATCGTCTGGGCCAGCTCCTCAGGCAGGTTACCTAAGAGGGTATCGGATAGCTCCTCAATCAGATCCCTCTGGAATCTCGTAAAGTGCGTCAGGTAGTTCAAAGACCTCAGAGTAAAGGCCGCTGAACTAAAGGTGCACTTACCGTACCGATCCATGCTCCTAGACTCCTTATTAGGAGGATGGACGGACGTAGAAGCCTCTGCTACATCTTGCTGGGTAGCAGATGCCACCACCATAGCATCCACAGCCACATCTTTCGTAAGGAACTGTCTATCTGGGGGCGCCGAAAGAAATTTGTTTGGACGAGCGGGCACCGGTTCCACAGAGTCTGGGTGTTCCCACGCTCTTCGACAGATCAAATCCAAGAGCTCGTTGAAGGGCGGAGACACCCAGGAGGCGGAGGGCTGAGCCCCGAAGGCCTTCAGGAACACCAACTCATCAGCAGAGGGAGGTTTGGACTGCCAGCCGCCTCGTTGTTTTAGGGCTTCCAGGATGTCTGCAAAGGAGACATCGTCCGAGGACGACTTGGGGGACCCCTCTGCATCATCGAGATCGGTGTCAGATGTCAAAGACTTGTCAGGGGAGTCAACGTGCTTCCTCTTGCACGTTTTCTTCCTGGGAGGTTCTTCCGAAGAGGCTTCAGAAGGCCCTCCAGGAGGGGGAGAAACCCCAGCGGGGGTAACCTGAGGCCCAGGGGCTCCGCTGTCTGCAGACAGGGGGACTGCCAACGACCCAGTCTCCAATTGTAGGGAAGGAGCTGGGGAAACTGTGGAGGTAGCCAATGAAGATTTGGCTAGAGCACTCCTAATAGCCCTGAAGGCGGGACCACCAGAATCCTGGGAAGGTCCCCCCTCCGTGGCCACGACAGTGGACGGTACTCCAGCCGCCGACGCACCAAGAGGGAGACTTGGGACCGAAAGCATCAATCCCGAAGCCTCCCCCCCAGGGCCGAAGGAAGAAGTCCGTGCACTGAACTCCGACCCAAGAGCCGGAGTAGGGTCGGGCCTGACCCTAACACCTCCACTGGTTCCACCAACACCTGCTCCAATGGTGCCGAAGCTGTTGGAGGAGGACGTACAGTAGGGGAGTGGACCATCGGCTTCAAAGCCAAATGGGCTGGAGCCGAAACCATCTTTTGGAACACCGGAGACTGGAAGAGTCGAAGGAGCACCCTGTCGATGTCCGAATCAGACATCCTGGATGATCTCGAGGATACCGATCGGGCCCGAACCGATTTCTCCATCGGCTCCGAAGGGCTCGGGGACCGGCTCCGAAAGGACTCAACAATTATCGGCTCCGAGGAAACCTTCAAGGAAATTTCCCTCTGTGCCGATAAGGACTTCGGCTCCGAGGGGGAAGTGTCTGAGCCGATGACCCTTATCGGCTCCAATATCAGTGGAGCCGATGAGGGTGACCCGCCTCTCGATGCCCCAGACCTTAGCTCCGAAACCAGAGGGGTCGAGGCTGGAGGCATCGAGGCAGACTGTTCCGACCTCGGCTCTGAAGTCCGTGGAGCCGATGGAGAAGTCTGCTTAGTCTTCTTAGCCGTCGGATCCGACTGACTGGTCGGAGCCGGCGCTTTCCTCTTTTTAGAAGGAGACGGAGAGGAAGACAAAGCCTCCTCAAAAGAAGGCTTGATTAATCCTTTGAGGATTAATTTGTTTTTCCTCTCCTGGAGGACTCTGGAGGAAAACGCATGGCATACACTGCACGATTCCTGCAGATGTTTAGCGCCAAGACAATAGACGCACGAGGAGTGGTCGTCCGTTATGGACATTTTGAATCCACACCTCGTGCACTTTTTAAACCCGGAGGGTTTATGTTCTTTAGACATGACGTACAAAAAATAGACAACAACAGTAAATTAAGAGTTTGTATACACAGGAACAAAATATGCCACTAACTCAGAAAAATATTTAAACTAAAGAACTTTTTTTTTTTTTTTTTACAGACAAGAAATGTAAGAAGAGAAAGGGAAAACAAGGAGGGTCAAGACCCTCTTAACTCAAACGGGTACTTGACCCACACACAACCACTAAAGTAGTTAGCACAGGGGAAGGCCCCTCTACCTTCTCTGACAGGAAAATATATGAAAAACTCAATGAAATTATAAGAAACACACTCGTACACAAAAAATAGCCGTTAAAACAGCTTTTGGGTTTAACTGAAGGAAATACTGACAGGAAAAAAGACTATATATATAGTACTTAGCCCAGCCAATGTTGAGACCACGTCCAAGCTCTGTAAGCGGCAAACGAGATCTGGGGGATTAGCGGTGGTGCATCCTGGGATAAAGATAGCTCAGCCAATTAGAGGCCTCGCTCTATAGCATAAGCGTGCCGAGTCGGAGCCGAGGGATCAGCTCTGAACCCATCAGTCAGAATGTAGGCGAGATAGGATCACATAACATCCACATTTTCCCCACTCTTCTGAGGGTCTAGACGGAGTGGAAAAATGGACCCCTATGTCTGAGAGAGTCTTGCCATCCTGTTCACAGCTGGTAAGAGTCTCTTTTACCTGAGGCCCAAACAAGGATGAGCTGTCAAAGGGGGTGTTGGTAAATGAAGATTAAAGTGTTCTGCAAATTGATAAAGGCGCATCCAGGATTGTCTGCATAAGGCTACTCTGGTACCTCTACTCGCTCTATCTGCCGCATAAGAAATGAGCCTCATGGAGGAGTTTACCATGGAGGTCAAGGTCGCAAACTGGGAAGCTGCCCTGTTCGCAACTCCCTCAGCTGTAGGATCTTGCAGGGCATCTCCTAGCTCTGAAGTCATGTGAAATGTAACAAGTAAATCAGCGATCTGAGAGCAAAAGTCGCTGAAGAAAAAACATGCCTCCCATACCTGTCCATCGTACGAGACTCTGTTTGGTGGATGGACAGATGAAGACGTTTCCACAAGTTCCTTCTTGGTGGCTACTGCCACCACCATGGCATCAATAGGGACTCCCTTGGAGAGGAAAGACATCTTCAGGAGCAGTAATAAATTTGTTAGGTCTCCTCGGAACAGGTTCCATGGTCTCTGGAGCGCTCCATGCCTTTCGACTCACTACAGACAAAAGTGGGTCGAAAGGCAGAGACACCCTAGAGGTGGAGGGTCGAGAAACAAATGCGTCCAGGTATACAGACTCATCCTCAGAAGGGGCTAGGGACTTCCAGCCCCCCCTCTGTCTAAGGATTTCCAAGATGTCTGAAAAAGAGACATCCTCAGATGGGGACCGTGGGGACCCTTCCAACTCATCCATGTCCAATCCGAATTGATAGACTCAGGGAAGTCTAGATGCTTCCTCTTACATTTCTTCTTCCGAGGGACCTCCTCCGAATGTTCGAGGGGAGGTTTTGGAAGAAGTGGGGTCACCCAGTGGGGCATTATGGGGCACAGGTTCCCTACGCTTGGTAGGAGGAGGGACAAAGGCCGGCACAGTCACCGAGGGAGAAGGAGCCAATGGAGCTGAGGGTGGAGCAGTCTCAGAAGACAGCATGCTCCTTATCACCTCGAAAGTGCTACGATCCTGAGTTGAAGGAGCCTCCAGCTCCGAAGAGCCTAGAGATCTTCTTCAAACCGGGAGCGAAGCCTCCGAGGCTGATGCAGGAGCCAAGCTCACCTGCGCCAAAGCTCCAAGAGGAAGAGCAGGGTCAGACAAGGGTCCAATGCCACTTCCTCCCTCGGAGCCAGCGAGAGAGCTTCGGCACCCAGACCCCTCGATGGACTGAGACATCGAGGAGATCGGAGCAGTAGTCGGAACCAATAAGGGAGAAGACACCGGAGCAGACAGTTCCACCACCACAACTTCCATGCACTCCGGCTCAGAGCTCAAGAGAGTCGGAAGCTGAGAGGGCCAAAGGAGCCAAATCCTTATGGGCTGGACTTGAGACTAATTTAGCAAGTGCCTGTGACTTGAGGAGCCTGTTGACCACTCTCTCCACGTCGTGATCCGAACGTCTGGAGGACCGAGAGGAGTGTGAATAGGACCGGCGAATGCCCGCTCCAGGTTGCAGCAGTGGAGATTGGGGAATGGAACGTACCGTCTCCAAAGATGGAGACCTTGATCTCTTATGGATCCGAACCGGCTCCATTGACACAGATGGAGCCACCGGAAACTTAGCTTTGTTGGAGCCAGTGCTGGGGGTCAACAGAGCCGAAGGCTTCTCAGTAAATGTTGTCTGTTCTGAGCTCGAAACCAATGTCTTGGAGTGTTTCTCGGACACTTTGGATGGCTGAGGACCCTTTGACGAGGTATCTTCCTTCCTGCAGAACTCTGGAACTGAAAGCATGACAGACTGAGCAAGAGTCCTGCAGGTGAACAGCCCCTAACAATAAACGCAACTTGTGTGCCCATCCGTAAGGAGACATTTTCTGGCAACACGAGTCGCATTTTTTAAACCCAGATGGTTTAGACTCTTTAGACATAACTAGCAGGGAAAAAAAGGTTTCCATAGAGAAAAAACTATCACTCACAGCCTACAACAAGCAGAAGTAAACAGGCTGATAACCATAAAGGAAAAAACTTTTGAAATTATTTTTTTTTTTTAAAGAAAGAAGGAAGGAAGGAAAGGAAAAAGGGGTTGAGTCTCTAACTTAAACGGCAACTCCCCCAATGGGAGAACCTCTAACTAAAATGGCAATCCCAGAGAAAAGGTGAAGAAAGGGAAGAACCCTTTAACTTAAATGGGCTCTAAGGGGAAAGCAGGCCTGAAAGAGAAAACGTCAGCCAAAAAACACCACCAAGAGCAGAGAAAGGGGTCGTTAGATTAATAAAGAAAAATACACACTCTAACGAGTCAATATAACCAGTCAATTACCAAAAAAGTTGCAAGTAACTATAAAAGCATTAAAGTACTTAGCCAGAGCCGGTATGGAGCAATTTCGACACTGCAAGCGGCAAATGAGTTCTGGGGTTGCTGCCGCTAGGCACGTTGGGATAAGAGGTAGCCTCGGGCCAGTAAAAAGCTCTCAAGCTTTAGTAAATCGGCCGAGTCGGAGCCGAGGATTGACTTCGAACCCAACCAGCAAGAACAAAGGCGAGATGGGACAACAAAACATCAAATGTTTTGAATCTGCTAATAAGAGATGCAACAGAAGTTAATGCACTTAAACTAGTCACCCAAAAAGAAGAGTTTGTGGAAGACTGGGCTGTATGTGGACTAAGCAGATTATTGCTATGTCTCATCCATGATTGGACATTTTTCAGTCAAACTGGAAGAAAGCCTTTTAAAAAAAATTACCACTGTGCCACTGAGACTGTGAGCCAGCCATGGGATATGGATGGTCACTATCACTCAATACTGACACATATGGGGTGTGAGGAACTGTAGTGATGCGGCATTCTAGGTGCAGGATTCCATACACACATCCAAAATTGAGGAATCCATACTCACTTATTGTAAAAAGAAAGCCTAAAATTGGAGAGATGTACTGGTTTCTGAGGAAGGCAGAGAGAGACAGACAGATAGACAAGGCCTAAGGGAAAAGGTCTGAAACTGAGACAGACAAGGCAAATGGAAAGCCTTGGAGTTAGACAATAGACTGTTAACCAGTAGTGACACTGTTTTTCCTTTTGATGGCACAGTATGTCCTAAAGAGACTGAACTGAGAGCACAGATACTGTTATGAGTTTGCATACAATATTTTTTGTTTGAAAGGAGGGACTGTGATGAATTTAAAACTGTTTCCTGAAAATATGAGAAAATCTTATAAGATACAGTGTTCCAAAATGCTTAAGACTGCTTTTTATTTTACAGTTGTAATCTCTGTGTGTTCTGTAAAGGTAGGAACATGTTATAAAGTTGAAGATTTGTCTTTCACTGGGCAGACAGGCCATAAATGATTGAGGCATTAGGGTAAAATAGTGAATGAAGCTAACCATGTGTTCTCACACAGCCAAAACCAACCCAAAATATTATGCGTATTATATATGTATGTATGTATATACATATGCATGTATGCATATACCTATACTATATCCAGTTTTCCCTAGATAGAAAAGGAATTACATACTTCATAGTAAGCATCACTTGAAGTGTGTGTGTGTGTGTTTGTGGAGGGTGATCATGGAGAAAACATCACTGCCTTTCTCCCAACTTCAAGCAATGCATGTGTGTGTGTTTGTGGAGGGTGATCATGGAGAAAACATCACTGCCTTTCTCCCAACTTTAAGCAATGCAAATACTACATTGACACTAACACTCGTTTGTCCATTATGGTTGCCTGTTAGACTGAGAAGTGTAAGGAGAACAGTTCCCCATCTCGTCTTTGAGGAACAAGCCAGTGGAAGATCTGAAGACAGAATCAGAAGCACACATCTTTCTTTGCACAGCTGTCTTGGAGTAACTCATCATGAGAATGCTATTTGGTTGGAATGCAAGTACTGTTTAGACCACTTATTCTGACAATGTCATTGTCTCCTACAAAACAGTTGACCTAGTACCTAGGATAGCTGCTGTACTCTCTAACTGGTGGATGGCACAAACACACATAAGAGAGGTTCTGGCATCCCATCTGCAATGATGATTATTTACTGAAGGGTACTATTAATAAGGGAGGGTCCTGCAAATTAAGCATCAGAATCGTTTTCTTTTTTTTTTTTTTTATGCCCAGTTGTTGACTCACTGGAGTTCAAGGGTAAAAAATTCCATATATTAAATGGTAGTGAAGCGGTCACGGTGGTGCAGCAGTTAGCGTTGCCGCCTCACAGCAAGAGGTTCTCTGGTTTGATTCTCGTTTGGGGTGCCTTCTGTGCGGAGTCTGCATGTCCTACCTTTGGTCGTGTGGGTTTCCTCCGGGTTCTCCGGTTTCCTCCCACATCCCAAAGACATGCTGTAGGTGGATTGGACACTCTAAATTGGCCCTAGGCATGAGTGTGTGGGTGTGTGTGCCTTCTGTGTAAGGTTGGGCGCCGGGCTGGCAACTCGACACAGTAAAACGCCACTGCCAATCATGAGCGAACAGGTGATCTGCTGTGGCGACCCAGCTGAAAGAAGAAGAAGAAATGGTAGTGAAAGTCCTCTTCAAAATGAATCAGTGTGAGGCAGCCATGCCTACAGATGCATAATCTTGCAGTCCCTAATAGAATAAGTCACATTATCTGGTGCTCTGAATGGATGTGATGTTTCCCATCTACCAGCCCCAAGGAGATTAGAACATTCTCAAAAGCGGACTCATAAATTTGAACATTTAGCCCTTATAGTAAAGGGATCCGACAGAGAGTGGACTAAGCAATGATATTTTTCTCCAGCCTAACATTCCTTGTTAGTGGATGGGTTCTAGAACCATGGCTTAGCATGGAGATCCTGGACTTGCACGGATTCAATACCATCCATTTGAAGGATTTTCTGAGAAGAGAGGTCTACTTTACTAGCACCATTAGTTCTGCTGGCAGTTATAAGGGTTGCTGTTATACTACCCAGTTGGTGCCAAACCATCAGGGAGACATCCCAGTATTAATCCAACACTGGGGGAGTAATCCAGGGAGTTAATTTTCCACCAAATGTTAAGATGTGCTTCTTGTGCAGTTCCAATTCTTCAGCGGCCAAGTTTCTAAGCATCGCCATTACTTGGACAATCTCCTAAAATGGAAAGCCATCTGGGGCCATCTCAGAAGTCTGAGTGGCATTATCTGTGTAATCCTCTGAATCAGGATTACACAGCGATAGTGTGCACCATGCAGGAAAGAACTGTTCTCACTTGAAGAGGTAAATCTCTGTCTTTTTTATCCCTTGAATGAATATTTTACAGAACTGAAGAGTTCCTTTTTTATCTAATGCCTAAGGAATGAACAAGAAGATGAAAACAACAGAGCAGTGGGAAAGATATTTCATGCACCTCCTAACACCCAACTGCATTGCTCTTAGCTGAGACTATGTTAGACATGGGCTAGTCAACTGTGGTACCATCATCTGCATCGAGGTTTGTAGTAGAAAGGGACCACAGTCTAAGACTGCTGAGCAATGTGAGCATACCTATGCTGTATATAAAACTGAACTGCAGATGTGTAGGATTCTTGTTTAATATACTTGTCAATAATTTTTTTCACAAAAAAGACTGTTCAACAAACACAGCTTAATGACTAAAGAAAAGAATACATTGAGTAGGTTGCGGCCTCAAGCAAGCTCAAGGGAGGTCACATTAGGATCCAAAGTTAGCAGCCAACAGCAATACCAGGAATTTCAGCTGCTACCTGTGGAATAGTCCATCTCTGGAGGCTGATCATGAACTACAGAATGCCCCTTCCCTCCAGAGTTTCAACTTCTGAAAACAAAGGGCACAGCAGAAATACTGTCAGTGTCTGACAATTGTGAAGAAAAAAAAAAAAAAGACTACTTTCCTGGTTTGAGCTGGCAACTGCTAATGATGCCACTGTAGCTCAGTTTGGCAATGATAAAATTGGACTATGAGTTGTCTCTGACCATAACTAAATTAATATACGTTCTCAACGTGGATGTCAAGAAATTTACCTCAAGAATGGAGGTAGTGAAGATCTTGAGACGAAGCTTGCATTTATGTCAAGGACACACAGTGAGAATTATGATCAGAGATACGATCATACTTCATTATAGTGTATGGAACTTTATCTGCACACAAAAAGTAATGAAGGAACATGAAGTGCTTTAAAGCTTTGAAAGTCCTAAAACAAACTTTCATGCAACAGCAAGCAGAAGCAAAGTAGCTTTGTGGGGAACTAATGGCTTTAAAAGCTGTAAGGTATTTCTCCCTATCACAGTTTTTGTTTTAAAAGCGAGGCAGTGCAAAGTACTTAACCGCTTTTAAAGGTGTTTAAGCTTCTACTGATGTTCTATGGTAGCTGGTACTGTCAGCTGTTAAACTCTAGCTCAAGACTTGTTAAGCACCCTTCTGGCATCTGAAAGTTGCTTAATAAGCCTGCCTTTTTCCCCAAATCTAAGTGTAATCACTGAGGCCCATGCACTAGAAAGATATCTGTGGCATTGCTGCCTATCAGGAAATCAGTTGATCCTGACCAGACTTGGAATAGCCCACCTTGAAATTCAGTGAATGGTTACCTAGTCTTAACGAAATAGAGGAAATGTTGCTTGTGCTGATAACAGGAGTCTCAGACTTAAGGACCATTGTCTGTCAGGACAAGGGATGGTCAGACATAACGTCACTCAAGTTTGTGACAAGACGACAGGATGGTTGTGTAAAATCTTACCATAACTATAAATGTCCTTTTCTTCCACGATGCAATACACACTAGTGGGTTTACTCTTCTTCCCATCAGCTTGTTCAGCCAGGTTTCCAAAGCTTTTCCAGTCCCTGTTGGTGCGTCGGCCGTCTGACGTGTTGGCTGGTACGTGGGCCATAAATGTGACATCTGCACGCACTAGTCCTCAGAACCAAGAAGCCCCAGATAGAGCCAGTCCTGATAGCATTGCCTGTAGGAACCGAGGAGTGCAAGTGCAAGTAGAACAGGGGGATGGAGGGAGGGAAGGAATACTGCAACATGGAAGAGAAGGACATCTATGGTTATGGTAAGATTTTACACAACTTTCCTATGTCCTTCTATTCCAATGCTGCAGTATTCACTAATGGGCGAGTACAAAAGCCCACTGCTGGCTGGGGGTTGGTCTGGATGAGGATTCCAGGAACCTATGCAGGATAGCCCTGGCAAAACCTGCTCTGGTCCTGGAGATGTGGTCCAGCTTGCAGTGTCTGGTGAAGGTGTGCACAGATGACCAGGTAGCAGCTTCCAGAATGGAGTTAGTATCTAGACCTTTAAAAAAGGCTCCAGAGGAAGCCATGGCCCTTATGGAATGAGCTCCGACATTGCCCGTTAGTGTCTTTCCATGGTGAGAGTAAAAGGAGATGGCCCTAGCAATCCAAGAAGAAATGGTTCATTTTCCCACAGCTTTCCCCAGAGCCCTGAGGTGGAAGGAAACAAACAGCTGGTCTGATTTGTGTATAGGCTTGGTCTTATGCAAGTAGAAACGAAGTTTCCTGTGTACATCCAGGGAGTGAAGGACTCTCTCACTGTCTCCCTGAGGATTTGGAAAGAAAGTGGGCAGATGAATAGCTTGATTTAGGGAGAGGTCATTAACCACCTTGGGAGTGAAGGAGGGATTAATCCTGAGGGTGACCCTGCCGATATGTAAAACTAGGAAGGGTGGAGTAACCATGAGGGCTTGGAGCTCTGAGAATCTTTTGGCTGATGTCAAAGCTACTAGCAGTACTGTTTTCCAAGTGCAAAATTTCAAGTCAGCCTTGCCAGCTGATTCAAAGTGTAAGACAGTAAGATTTCCAGCACAAAATTAAGATCCCATGTTGGAGGAGTCAGTTTTCTAGGGGTCTTAAGTGTAAAACACCTTTTAGGAATAGCTTGGCTGGAAGTCTGGAAGCTAGTGGAGGCTCCATAGGCAGGCAGGCAGGCAGAAATGGCAGACAGGTGTGCTTTTAAGGAGGAGTAAGACAAGCCTGTCTTTAGCAGTTCACACACGTAAGAGAGAAATAGAGGCAGGTCACTGTCCAGTGGCTCTATCTGTCTTTTCTGACACCAGATAGAAAACCTTCTCCATTTAGAGAGATAGGATTTTCTTGTGTTTGGTTTCCTGGCCTCCTGCAGGACTGAGAACATGTCCTCGTTGTACAGGTGTCTGAAGGAAATCAGAATCCTATCAGCCACAGGGAGAGGTGCAGGGATATCCACTATGGGTGAATCTGTGTTCCCTGGTACTGTGTGAGTAGATCCAATGTCCACGAGTAGCAGGAACACCTGGTGTATGGCTGAAAAGATCTGAGGGCTGGTGCTAGCAGACATCACATTTATGACCCACGTACCAGCCAACATTGTTAGACGCACCAACAGGGACTGGAAAAGCTTTGGAAACCTGGCCGAACAAGCTGATGGGAAGAAGGGTAAACCCACTAGTGAATACTGCAACACTGGAATAGAAGGATATCTCTTTGATTTACTGCAGAATACGTTAGTCGGGTGGCCATTACTATTCTTAGCCCTTGAGGATGTCTTCTGCTTGTAGTGTTTTCCTTTCGTTACAAGATGATTTATATCTTCTGCTACTGCTTTTCAGGACTCTTGTCACGTTCTCTGCACATGGACATTGCTTTGGTAGAGGGGGAGGAAGTATAGTTGTGCAAGTTGCACTTATTCACAACAGTGGATGTTTTGAATTCTTTACTGCTGCAGTAGCCTATGGGTTGTGCCCTGACAAGGATAAAGCAACTGGCATGCTTCCAAAAGCTTTCATCCCCTCCCACATTGCCACTCTGGCTATCTATAGGCTAAGCCCTTTTGGAGGGAGCTATGAAAACAGCCAGAGTGACTAAAGATCTTCAGGACCTTCTTCCTGCCAAACACAAAAGGGGAAATCATCCTGAACTAAACCAAGACATAAATAACCAAATCTAACTTCTATCCCACTAGCAAGCTCTGGAACTGTAAAACAAATCCAGTTTGTACTGCTTTGCAACTGTATGGATAGAGAAACAAGCTGCTACCTTTAGAATGCTTCTAGAGTCTACCCCTTTACAGTTTGCCAGTGAAGAAGCTAAGATTCATGTGGAATGTGCCTTTACACTGCCTGGAACGGATATGGTATGGCAAGAGCAGCAAAACAACAAAGCAGAAAGCAACCATCTAGAAATAGTCCGTTTTGGCGTGGACTGACCTTTCTTCATCCCAGAATAGGAAATAAACAGTTGGCTGCTTTCCTGAAGGACTTAATTATGTCAAGATAGCACCTTAATTGCCTGTGCACATCTAGTGTAGAATCTTTTCACCCATGCTTTTAGGTTCTGGATAGAAAACAAAGAGGTCAATGTCCTGATTCAATGTGAACTCTGAAACAACCTTAGGCATAGGAGGGGTTTGTGTTTAGTGAACCTGTCTTTGTGAAAAACTGATAGAGCTTTCTAACCATGAGAACTTGCAACTCAATACTCTTCTTGCTTTTGTCAGAGCAATAAGAAATCTTCCAAATGATTAACCTTATGTTAGCCAGAAAGGCAGCCTCAAATGATGACTGTCAGTTTTTCTAGCACAAAAATGAGACTCCAAAGAGGAGAAACCCATGAAGAGGTCTCAGGTGTAAAACTCCTTTAACAAACTGTTTCACAAAAAAATAGAGAATGAGGACAATCCATGGCAGACTAAATGAAATGGCCACAAGTTGAATTTTTAAAGATCATAACAGAGTTCAGAGGAAAGTAACTCAAACAAATTTTTGAGCACCAGTGGTGCAAAATCCCTGATGGGTCCATGGTCATCGGCTAGACACCAAATAGAAAATCTCTTCCAACAGCCAATATATGACTTTCTAGTAGCAGGACTTCTTACCTCCTTCAGTAACTGTTGCACACCCTCATGAAACAGGTGCCAAAAAATGACCAGAATCGAATCATTCAGGCAGTTATTTGAAGTTGTTTGATGTCAGTGTATATCAAACTCACCTAGTCCTATGTGAGCATCTCCCAATCTGTGAGAAAGCTTGTAGTAATTGACCCTGGCCATTCCATACGAAATGAGAACCAACTTTGCATGGGCCAGAAGGGTCACCAACACAATGATTTTGAAGAGTCTTTCTGAATCATTAGAATTATCCTGGAATATTTGGAAAGGCTAGAAATGCATATGGGAACATCTCAACCAGGGGAATGAAAGCTCATCTGTTCTCTAGGCCTGCTTGTAAAGAGTCCTGGAACATAATCTGTTTAGTTGTCTGTTTTGAAAGAAGGCGAACAGACTTACTGAAGGTGTTCTCCACATCCGGATCAGTTCCTGGAACATCTCTTCACGGAGTTTCCACTTGAGTGTTTGAACAGGACCTGCTCAGCTTATCTGCAACAATGTTTAGCTCTGATGGAATACAAGATGCCTGAAGAATTAGAAGGTGCTGAAGAGCTAAGTAACAATGGTATGACTGGTGACTCCTACTTACTTATGTACCACATCGCTGTGGTGCTGTCTGTAATGATCAGCAGATGACCTGGGCCCTAAAGATGATAGAGAGACTTTATGGCAAAAATAACAGACAGCATTTCTTTGACAATGATGTGCTTTCATCTGTCTGAACTGTCCCACAGTCCTTGGACTTTTACTGACTTTGCAATCTGAAGACTCTATCAATACAGACTGTGTTGGGGTGGGTGGAGAACAACTGAGACCTGGACTGCAAGCCATCTGATCCCTCCACCAATGCACTTCTGACTTTATAAAACCCAAAACTGAATTTTGAAACTCCAGGGGAATGATGGGGCCACATGTTTTTGAGGTACCACTGAATTTTTCTTGTATACAGCCTGACAAAGGGAATTGTGAGAATCATAGAAGCCATGAGGCACAGTATCCTGAAAATTTTTCTGGCAGTTGCTTGAGACTGGAGAGAGAAGTTCAGGAAGACTTTCAGATAAAATCCTCTTTATCTGCAGATAGATTAGGAGCCTGTTTATAGTGGGAGCAGTAGGACAAACAGCTGCCGGATCTGCTCTAAGATGAGAAAAGAGATGTTTACTAGAGAAAGTTTATTTGCCCTTTTAGATACTGATGGCCGAGAACTAGGACAGTTGCAGGCAACATTAAAAGCATTTTCCAAAGCTGGAATAATTGGAGGAAGGGGGCCATCATGCGAACTTCTTGATCTAATAAATCACAGTATCTGCCCAGTTAATGGAGAACATTCACTTGTTCCTATGAAAACACATTCTTTAGACTAGAGGCAGTCTCTGAAAAGGAGAAAGCCTCCATTTGTACAGTTTCAAGCTCATTGTTTAGAGAGTCAAGAATCTTGGTCTATAGAACCCTAAAGAGATATAACCTTATCTCTAATGGTTGCAGGAGCAATTTTAAATAGAATGCTGGAGGAGGAAGCCTGATGGTGAGGAAGCAAATTCTAGCACTCACAAATTGTTAAAAATAAAAATAGCAACGGACTTCTAGAGAAATCTGATGTACTGCTGTACACAAATGATACCTGTTCCACTGTGGAAAAGAAATAGACATCTATCAGAGATTCCTAGTATCACATATTTCAACCTCAGAGCCATGTTGGACTTCTAAGATGGTTGCACAATAATCAATAGATTAATTAGAGCTCTCCCAGTGTGAAAACTGCAAATGTGAAAAAATGCCACCAAATGTAGCAAATCTTATAAAATTCAGTTACTAGCTTGTAATTACATAGACTGGATGCCTGCAAAGAAGAAACTTGGAAAAAGTAACAGAAAATCAACCAAAAAGGAAGCAGAAAAAGTACAGCTGTGTAAGATGCACTTACACATAACAGCAGATGCTCAACTTCATCAATGCTGCATTAGCCTATATCCTGCCAATGATACAGTAACCAGACAGATTCTGAAAGCTTTAATTCCCTTCTATGCTGTCATTCTGATGACTTATAGGTTAAGCCCTTTTCAAGGAAGGTGTATAAGTAGTAAGTGACTAAAAATCTTCATGACTTTCTTGCCATTAACAAGAAATGGTTAACTCATCCTGAACTTAAAGATATAAACAAGTTCAACTTTATATTCCACCAGAACTATATACAGCAAAGGGGAATGGTGGATTGCTATAGCTACTGCAACAGTGAAGATCTACTGTTATGGGTAAGTGCAACTTCGTATACTATGTTCATCATTCTCACTGCTGCAGCAGCCTATGGGTAGAATATCATAGTTTATCCAACCTGGGAGGAAGAAGGATAAGAGTTCAGGAACTCCTGGACAATGGTCCTAGCAAAGCCTAATCCAGACACGGAAAATAAATCTAGTCCATAGTGCTTTGTAAATGTATGACTAGAGGACCAAGTTACGGTCACTAGACTACTTCTAAAGTCCACCCCTTTCCAGTATGCCATTGTGGAAGCTAAGGCTATAGAGGAATGTGCCTTAACAGTGCCTGCACTGGATTTGCCATGGTGAAAGTAACAAAACACAACAGCACAGGACAACCACCGGAACACAGTGTGTTGAGACATGGGTTGGCCATTCTCAGTCCCAGAATAAGAAATAAATATCTGGTTATCCCTGTCAAGATACTACCTGGGGTGCCTATGCACATCCAGAGTATGAATAATCACTTCTCCCCTTTTTTTAGTATCTGGATAGAAAACTGGGAGACTGATTGCCTGATTCATTGTGGATTCTGAAATAACCTTGGGCAAGTGAATGAGAGTTTTTTGTACAAAGTGACCGTATCTTTAAGAAATATCAGAGAGGTTGTCCCACCATGACAGCCTGCAACTCGGATTCTTCTTCTAGCTATCATAGCACTGAGATCCGTTTTAGAAGTGATGCACCGCAAGTCAGTCATGCTGGCAGATTCAAAAGATGACACAGTTAACTTTTCAAGAACAAAACTGAAATCGCATGGAGGAAGAACCAGTTTATGAGGAGGCATCAGGTATATAACACCTTTCAGAAAATGCAATTATAAAAAGAGAGGAAAGAGGGGATCTATGGGGAAACATTCTGAAATGGCAGCAAGATAACCCTTTACAGAGGAAAAACAGAGGCCAGGAGATAGTAACTCTCTCAAACATTTTGATCATCAGTGGTACAAAATACTTGATAAGCCTCTTGGTTATTTGTTAGGCACCAACTAGAAAATCTCTTCCACTTGCCAATATATGCTTTTCTAGTAGTAGGTTTTCTTGCCTCCATCAGTACCAGTTGCACTTCTTCATGAAAGAGGTGCCTAAAAGGTATTAACATTTAATTATCCAGGCAGTCAGTTGAAGTTGTTTGAGGTTGGAGTGCATCAAACACCTCTTGTCTTGTGTGAGTAGATCCAGTCTGTGTCTAAAGCTTGTGGTAATTCTCCTGGATGATTCCATAAGTAGTGAGAACCAATTTTGCCTGGCCAGAAGAGAATCACCACAATGATTTTTTTTTTTGGGGGGGGGAGGGGTCATTCAGAATTGCCCTGAAAATTACTGGGAAGGGTGGAAAAGCTTATAGGAACAACTCTGATCTGGGAAATGATAGAGCATCTGTTCTCCAAGCCTGCTTACAAGAAGTTCTGTAACAAAACTTGTTTAGCTGTCTGTTTTAACAGGAGAGGAACAGATCTACTTGATGTATTCCCCACAATTGTATTAGTTCCTGGAAGGCTTCTTCATTGAGCTTCCCACTTGTGAGGGATATCCCCAGGACCTGATCAACATTTTTTGCCACTATTTTTTTTTTCTGACTGCATGTAATATGCCTAAAGAGTTAGTAAAAGAACTCCCAATCTGTCATAGCCAGTTTGCATAGAAGGCACAAAGTGGTACCCATCCCCAATTTGTTTATGTACCATATCAATGTGGGGTTGTCTATAATGACATGTAGAGGAGCCAAATCCCATTGATGATGCAGAGACTTTATGACATGGATCGCAGACAACATTTTTTTATACTGATGTGCTTTGATCTGTCTGAACAGTCGCACAGTTCTTGCACTTTTATCCCCTTTTAAACTGCTCCCCAAGCAAAGTTTGAGGAATCAGTCAATAAAGATTGTGTTGTGATAAGTGGAGAAAAAGGGGGACCTGGATTGCAAGCCATCTGAACTCTCCACCAATGCAATACTGATTTTATAAAGCCCAAGATTGGAATCTGTAACACCAGAGTACGAGAAATTTGGGTCCACGTGTTCTTGAGGTACCACAGAATCTTTCCCATGTTTAGTGTAGCAAAAGGAATTATGAGAATCACTAAAGCCATGAGGCCACTATCTTGAGAAATTCTCTGGCAGTAGCTTCGGAATGATGAAAAAAGTTTGGGAAGATTTCCAGACACAAATCCACCTTCTCTTGAAGAAAGAAAGACTTTTACATCACAGTGTCTGTCAGGCAACCCAGAAACACAATCTTGTGTGGCAGAGTTGGGAAGGATTCTTGTATATTTATTAGGAATTCCAGATAGTTTAAGAGAGATGAAACTTTTGTTAATGACTTCTGACAATTGGGAAAAGTTTCTCAACAGAGAAGCAAGTAGTCTAAATAAAGAAAATGTGGATATCTTGCAAACTGGGACTAGATACTTTGTAACACCGTAGGTGGAGTGGACATCCCCAATGGGTTAATGCAGAGAACTAGCAATGTGACCCAGACATGCAAAATCTTAGATATTTCTTGAAACTGTTTGCTATGGGAATGTGATGGTAAACATCTTTGAACTGTAAGGTTACCGTGACATTCTGAGCTAGAACAAGCCAATACTAATCTCCAATAGTGTTCCCTCTTTGAAGCCAGAAACATTCTGGAGTAAAAGACTTTGCCTATGTGCTCTGCATGAACATGGTCTATAACACCTGCTTCTAATATGTGCTGGATCACTTAGATAAAACAGTATGGTTGGGAGGGTGGAGAAGATCCCTCCTGGGTAACCCTCAAAACTCATTTGTCTGAAACAATCTGTTGCCACAAAGGAGAACTGAGAGCCGGATACTGACAAAGGGGAAAAATGCTGGGAAAGAAGGTGACTGGATTTCTAGTATATAGTCTTCTGAACCTGGCACCTTACCCTTTTTTTGGAAAGGGTCCTAGTTTTCAGCAATTGTTAACAGACTCCACCTGCCATCACTTCTTAGACATCTGCCTGTTTGCAGGCATCACTCCCTGCTTTTTTTTGTCTTTTAAAGGAGGTAGAGAGTTTTAAGGGGAAGAACCTAGAAGCCAGCAAGTTGAAAGGCCTCTGATTCGCATTCTTTTGACAATGACAAAGCCCACAGATAGACACTGCCAATGAAATAGTATCCATTGATGCAAAGAAAAATGTTAAATAACAGAAACAAAAGCCCAGAAGTTGATTAAAGGACTCAGGAATACTTTGAATTTAAACCAATAAGAATATAACCAGGAAAAAGGTCAACAATATCATGAAACTAGTGAATAAATGAGAACCTGTAAAGCATCAATTCTACCAAATATAACATTAGACATGTGACGTGGTTTTGCAAAAAGAAGTGAATAAAAACAGTGGCATTTTGATGACTGCTTTAAAATGGTGGTGGAACTGCAAAGCATATACTCCACTTTATGTCATTAGTAAAACAGATGTTCTTATTAATATTTGTATAAAAAAGTCATGATATAAATTGCATGTTATATTGCAAAACTGCTTTGCATAGGGTACCATAAGGGATATTTAAATGTGACAAGGGGAAATTTATTACCGACTGGTTTTTATGCTAAAGATATTAAATCCAGAATGTAATTGTTCTTAGTTGTAATGTATCCAAGCATTACACTAACAAGGTTAAGAAAGGCTAGAAAGAAACAAGTTAAAGTTAATATAATGTTGTGATCTTGGGCTGATGGAGTGGGGATGTAAAAGTGTATTGACTGCAATATATGTAAAATTAAGATAACCCCCATACAGTTACAGAGCTGGACATATAGATTAATATCTTTGGTTTAAGATATGGGGACTTTTAGGCAAAGAGGTTTGAAAAATTATAAAATGATGACGTGTAGATTCTTTCATGTACCTTGTAGGGACATCTCCAGGAACAAACATCATTCCTGTGGAAGTTTTTGAAATTGTGGGTGAGGGTGGGAGAAAAGTTATAAGACTTGGAAGGTTTTGCTTAACAAAATTTTAAAAAGGGGGATTGCATGGATCTAGGAAGTAAGCTGTGGTCACTGTATTACACAACCATGATAAAGACCCTTCAGCCCCAACATCACATACACCTGTTTCAATTTTAAATCACAATTATACAGTGTTTATGTTTATATTAGCTAAAATAATGGCAAAGGTGTTGCCAAAATTGGTACAGATCAGTGTGGTTTTGTAGAGGGTAGGGAAGTATTTGACAGCATTAATAGAACAATGATAATCTAGAGGGAAGTTGAAAGTAAGGAAACAGTGCTATTTTTGGTAGGTCTTGATGCAGAGAAGGCATTTGATAGAGTCAGCTTGGATTTTACAAGTAAGGTAGTTATAATATTTTACTTCCCTGATAGAATAATACGGTTAATTAGGATGACATATATTAAGGGTCAGAAGAAGGAAATAAGGTGTTCCCTTCCAGCATGCTGTGTTTGAACAGCGGAACATGGCAAAGGTAGCCTTTCCCTTTTATTTGCTTTATATTATGATCTACTAGCAAAGAAAATGAGGGACTTGCAAAATACATGAATACAAATGATATGGTAATTAAAAAAAACAGCTTTATTTGTAGCTATTATTATTTTGCACTTGAAAAATCCAGGAAATTATATTATGGTGTTGTAGAACATTTTGAGACAGGTTCAAGTCTTCTGGGATTTAAAATCAGTGAAGATAAATCAAAGGCTATAACAGTAAACAACTTACCCATACATGAACATATTCAGCAATACCTATATATATATATATATATAGGGATGTATGGATTAAAATGGATTCTGTTATGGCAGGCAAGGGTATGTATGAAAAGAATAAATTAAAGAGAACTCAAAAACTAAGAAACTGCATGCTCTTTATTATCAATCTGGCAAGTACGATACAAGCACTGAAACTGGTTTAGTCACTTCAGTTTTTTATACAAGTTAGGCATATATGTTATCACCAAGAAAAGTTGTGGATGATACTTGAAGTGCTTACTTAAGAGAGGAAGAGGGCAGGTATTAACTGGCAAGAGTTAAGTGGGCTAATTAGTTTTCATAGGACAAGGTGATTTAAAATGACCTGCTCTGAATGGACATTTTAGAGCTACAAAGTTAAGGCTCATACATAACACAAGCATGTTATAAATAAAAGTGGAAAAAAATAAGTGGATGAAATAAAATGGTAATCTTAAAACCAATGACAGAGTATGATTTTGTATATAGGCCCTTAGGAGAATAACAACCATGCAGAATATTACATTCGGAAAGAAGTAGAAAGTACTTTAAAAGCTAAGCCAATATGGAAAAGGAACAAAAAAATTTTGCCAACAGGGATGACTGCAATTGGGGGTATAGTATAGGAAGTGGACAAGAAGGCGTTGGAATTTACTGGAGGAACTGGCAAAGGAGCCAAGGAGGAGGCCAAGCAATAGTTTGGGCTTCAGGTTAGAGACTTCCTTATCTACCGAGGATTGACAGAGTACAGTCAAAAAGAAAGAGACAGGAGAGAGCTAAATGAGAGACCCACTCTGGTGGAGTTTTTATTTCAAAGAGAATCACACCCATAGTTTTACTTTTAGAGTTATTGACCATATTCCAAAAGATTCAAGGGAAGGACCAAGATCTCTACTTTTAGAGAAAAGGGAATTAATGTGGCAGATCCGGTTGGATGCTTGCCACTACCCTGGCATCAATGATTGCTGTTCTATACAGTGCCTCTTAAGTTTTAAAACGTAAGAACTTGAACAGGTAACCTACAACCTTTATGGTTAATAATTATTATAGGCTAGTTTTGCAACTAACACAGTGAATGCAAAGGCTGAGCATAATGTTTATCCTTGCAAGATTAGTGTTCCTTGTCTACACATTTACTGTATTTTTATTGTACCTGCATTTCCTTTACTGCACTATGGTTGTATGTTGCATATATTAGTAGCACTGACTGTTTAGCTTTTTTATACTGCAAACATCAGGTCATTCATTAGCTTAACTGATACTTATTAAGCAACTGAGTTAATAGGAGAAAGAAGGGGGAAGTGTATTTAAACTAGTTTGTATTTGCTGTTAGTTGTCTGAAGAAGTCTAGTTATTAAACTAGATGAAAAGTACTTAACTTTACTTGCTTGTGCTTCCAGTGTTTTTATCTTTGTTATTTTAATAGAGCGCTGAAGAATTTGAGGTGCTGTTTTTCCTGCCTTGGTTCGTTTTTTTGGGAGTTTTTATTTCAGTCTACAACAGAAGCTCCTGTTAAGAAAGGGATAGTTAGTAGGGTGTATAAAATACTGCTAGATGATAAGAATCAATCAGAGGATGTTCGAAATGACTGGAAAGGCAATTTACAAAATTGTTTCCCAAGTATGCAACACAGTCCAGAAGGTTTAGGATTTTTGTTAGGAAGTACTTGCAGAGTTAACTTTTATACAACAAGCTGACTTCAAAGAACTCTTCCTCAAACAGACAGCAAATGCTGGAGGTGTGGAAAAGAGAGGGGTAACTGGGAACATATTTCCTGAGTTTAATGAGATGGTAGATTTATAATTCCCTACAGAGTTACTTTTCCATAAGTGCTGGGGGGGGGTGTAAAGGACTGAAAATAAGAAGATGGTTCTTTTGAGCTGGCACACAGGATCTAAATTGCCTAGACACAAGTAAAGCCTTATAAGTTCAGCACTATTTGCTGCAAATAAAGGAAATACTAGAATATGAAAATTGAAATTTACACCAACAGTAACTGAAGTGCTGAATATTGTAAAGGAGATAAAAGAGCTGGAGATGGGATGAGATCTTTAGTGAAAGGAAGAAGCAAGTTACATAGAAATAAATGGAATTTGTAGGAACAATGCATGCAAAATAATCCACAAAACAATACTATTAGGTTCCTCCCAGATGCATAAACACCCCCTCCAAAACAAGTGTCACCAAAAAGCATGTAAGCGTAATGATCCTAAAATATCAAAAACATTTTAATAAAATAAGAAACCAACAACAAAGTGCTTTTGTCTCCCAATAATGCCACTCAGACTGAGACTTACTGTTGGTTTCTTATTTCATTCATTTTTGTGGTGGTGCTGCGGTAGCGTTGTCGCCTCACTGTTAGACATTGCCCATTCGATTCTCAGTTAGAGCGTCTTCTGTGTGGCGATATGCGTAAATGGGCGTTCCTTCGTTGAAGGTTGTGCGTTAGGCCCGGCAAGCCAGCACGCAAAAATCTACTGCCCATCATTAGCGGACCGGAGTTTCGCTGTGGCGACCCCTAACCGGGAAAAGCCGAAAGACCCAAACAAAGAGTCCCTATAAGCTTTTTGGTGACATGCAGAATAAGGTGAGGACGAGTGAGGTTTAAGGGAAGGCAGAAACTGAGCAACTTATGTAATTCTAAAGTGAATGATAACTTAAAAAAACATACATCTATACTGCATGAAAATGATGAAAATGTCACTATGGGTTGTTTTCTTTTCTATTAATGTATATGTATCTATGTAATGTCACTGTGTAAACTGACTTAATAAAGATGTGAAAAAAAAATTAGGGCCATGTTGTCTGTGGTTAGTGTTGGGAAAGCTGTGAATATGACACCAGATGTTAATATTTAGAGCATGGGCAAGCCCCATGATATATACCTTCTGCAACAGTTTTGCTGCTCTCTCTCCTTATAATAGATGAGGAACTGAAATAAAAGACAGAAAAGATAAGGCTCAAACCTTGAACTGTAGATTCCAATTTCAGTCTAACAGGTCCATGACTAAATATCCTCAGACTTAGCAATGCCAGCACAGCAAGATTAGTTTCATACTCAGAATCAGCTCATCATAAACTAGTAAAGCAGTCAGATGTGATAATGTCTATGTTACATTAACACATTTTAGGTGGCTTTACTTAA
Organism: Protopterus annectens; assembly: GCF_019279795.1. Lineage (NCBI taxonomy): Eukaryota > Metazoa > Chordata > Ceratodontiformes > Protopteridae > Protopterus > Protopterus annectens. The sequence continues at coordinate 1,191,683,874 of NC_056735.1, read as the reverse complement.
TTATTTTTAAATAACCAATTTGTAAATTTATAAGTTATGTACTCACCATAATACAGCACCTGTGTTGTCTATTTTCATTCTTCCTTACTTATGGGTTCAGATCCAATCCTCGGATCCGACTCAGCAGCGTACTACAGACTTCGGATCTAACTCTTGAGCTCTTCCCTCTACCTATAATGCCCCACTCCATCTCCATTACCTCAGATTGAGTTTGCTGCTCTCTCTCCTTATAATAGATGAGGAACTGAAATAAAAGACAGAAAAGATAAGGCTCAAACCTTGAACTGTAGATTCCAATTTCAGTCTAACAGGTCCTTCCAAAAGAAAAAGGATGGGAGATTAACATGAGGAGAGTTGAGGAAGAATGAAAATGGACAACACAGATGCCTAGTTATGGTGAGTACATAACTTATAAATCTGATGTTGCCCTTTTCATTCGTTCTCACTTATGGGCCAAAGTTCCCAGCTATGTTCACCTTGGGTGGCCCTCATGGAAGGATATTCTTGAGTACTGCATAATCAAAGGAGGCTCTATTTCTAGACATGATCAGTTTGTAATGTGAGACAAACATATAAGCCTTGAACCATGTGGCTGCTGCACAAATGTCATCAATAGATGTTCTTGACCAAAAAGCCGATAATGTAGCCCATAGATCCAGTAGCGTGAGCTTGGGGATGTTTTGGCAATGTCATACCTTTTGTAAAGTAAATCCATGAGATACAGTCTGTAATCCATTTAGCTAGGGTGACTTTAGAAACTGACTGGCATAGGTGATTTGGAGAGAAAGATAAAAAAGCTGGTCTGACTTTCTAAACTGTTTTGTCCTGTGGAGGTAAAAACATAATTGCCTGTGTATGTCAAGGAGATGTAACATGTACTCTCCTTTGCCTGCAAAATTTGGAAAGAAAACTGACAAGTTAATGGATTGGTTAATGTTATTTTCAAAAGCTACCTTAGGTAAAAAAAAAAAAAAAAAGAAGGGTTAGTCCGCCGAGAAACCCTATCTTTGTGGAAAATAATGTAAGGAGTCTCTGCTTAAAGAGCCTGGAGTTCAGAAATTCTTTTTGCAGAAGTTACAGCTACCAAGAAAGCTGTTTTCCATGACAGAAACTTTAGGTCAGATTTGTCTGAAGGTTCATGTCAAACCTTCAAGTACTACAGTAAGATCCCAAGGTGGTGAGGGATCTCTTATTGGAGGTCTTAGCAAGAAAATGCCTTTCATAAAAGCTTTACGTAATCTAGAGGAGGCTAAGGAAAAAGCTGCATTCCCTGTGTGGAGATCTGAAATTGCTGCCAGCTGAAGTTTAATCACATAGAAACTAGCACTATCTTTGAAAAGAGATGTAAAAAACTGAATAATGGCAGACATTGGTGCAGAAAAGGGATCAATGTCCTTATCTGATGGTCAAATAGAGAACTTTTTCAACTTGCTTCTATACACTTTTTTGGTAGAATCCTTTTGAGAAGCCAAAATAATGTCACGAACTGGGGAAGAAAGCCTAGACTATTACTGGAAGTCTGGAAGTGGAGAAACCATGTGGTCAACTTGAGGGCTTCAATGTTAGGGTGTTGAATCCCCAATGGGTAAGAGAGGAGATTCTGAGTGGGCTCCAGTATCCATGCAGGATAGCAAAGATGAGACCGTAGAAAGGGGAACCATACTTGCCAAGGCCAGAAGGGGGCAATGATGATTACTGAGCTCTTTAACCTGCATGCTTTCTGCAAAAATCTTGAAATCAGGGGGAGCAGGATAAGCATTAAGGAGACCCAAGGGCCAAGCACGAAGAAGAGCATCTCTCGGCGACTCCCCCTGAGGGGGGATAAGAGTAAAGTACTTGCTGCACTTGTTCTTGAAAGGAATGGCAAACGTCGTAGCAGGTTGGCCCCAATGCCTAAAAATCATATACGCTACCGACTGATTGAGAGACCACTAGTGAGGCATCAGAATTAATCTGCTATGTTTGTCTGCAAACACGCTGTTTTTCCCCAGGATGTGCATCGCAATAATAAAGCGGTCTTAGGAGACTGCCCATTCCCAAACCCTCACAGCCTCTCTGCAAAGGGGGTAAAATTGGGTTCCTCATTTGTTGATGTATCAGACTACAGTCATATTGTCGGTTTGAACTGCAATAGTGCCCAAGGGAAGAGCATCTTGGATGCCTGCATCACTAGAAGGACTGCTCTCATCTCTAGGACATTGACATGCAACTTGGTCTCTTAGGGGGACCACATGCCTTGGACAGTTCTTCCCAAGAAATGCCCCCCTTCCGTCCCAGTTGAGAAGTGTCCATGGTCACTGTGGCTACTGGGTTTAGAAGTACAAAAGGTCTGCCCAGAAAAAGATAATCTGATTCTATCCACCAGTGAATGTGTTGCTTGCAAAGAGGGACGAACTTTAATTGAAAAGAAAGGAATCAATGTAGAATGGACCACTGTACAGCTAGTGTCCATTGGAGAACTCACATAAAGAAGTGTGCTAGAGGAAGTAGCACTATGGCAGCTGCCACTGATTACAGAATTTGAAGCACTAATTTTGCTGGGGGAGATGAATGAAAGCGGATATCCTGAACCTGATTCCTGATACAGACAATGCAATGGATAGACAAGGATACTATTTGTGCAGATGTGTCTAAAACTGTCCCAGTAAATTACAGGCTATGAACTAGCGCATGTTTTGATTTGGTGAGTTTTACTGTAATGATCAACGATTTGGAAATCTGAAGCAAACAGTACCTGGCCTGCTGAAGTTGATACTTGGATGGAGCTGTCAGAAGCCAGTTGTCTAAATACGAAAACACCTGGAATCCCTTCAGTCTCAAGTGAGCTGCAACTACTGCCAAGCATTTGGTAAACACCCTGGGAGCTGTGGTGAGTCCAAAGGGCAGAACTCTGAATTGGTAATGACTGTCTCCCAGCCAAAAGCAGAGAGGTGTTCTGGATCATCTGTCTATTTTGATATGATAGCACGTGTCCTGAAGATCTACAGAGCTTATCCAATCGTCCTTGTGTAGAAATGTTTACTCTCCCAACCCCCTGCTTAACTTATCAAGGGTATCAGAACTTGTCAGAGATTTGGAATGCATGGCTAGGCTTAAAAAGGCCCTTGTGGTCATTAGCCTATGAACCTGTGATAGATAATTCTATAACCAGACTGCAAAATTTCATTTCTGTAAGAATATGAACATGTATAATACTACTTCAGTTAATGAAGGAACACTAGATCGGTGCATATTATAGCTGTTATTCTCAAGATTTAGGCCAAAATTGCCTTTCAGAACTCAAACTGTGCATTCATGGTTTAAAATTATCCTTGGAAGAAAATAAAAGCATGCAAATGCTTTCATTTAGGAAGGAAAGTTTTTTAAATATGTTTAAGTATTGCATCAAGCATATCAAAAGCATTTAAGGTCATGAGCATCTGTTCTCTGCAGTCTCATATCGTACTTTTTAACAGTTTTATTTAAAATTCCTATGACACCCACTCAAACCACATCACAAGTCTGACCAATATTTTTAACAGGCAACACAATATAGTGCTCACACCTTAGTAAAACATATTTGCACATTATACTCTTACTTGCATCAGTCTTTGTACTTGTACTCCTACTCATAATCGTACCATACTCATACTTGCACTAACACTTGTACCCATACTTGTATTCCTACTCGTCATACCATATTCATAGTCACAGTTGTAATTGTACTTATACTCACACTCATACCCATGCCCATACCAATAATTATACCAATAGTTATATTCATACTCATACTTGTAACTGTATTTATACTCTTAATTGTACTTGTACATATGCTCATTACATGTTTATACACATTCCAGCCCATATGATATCATTCGTCTTTTATACCTCCTACTCCTCTATTCAAACAGTTTCACACTTTTTTGCCCCAATTCCATATACATTGCTATTTTGATTGCAGTAGTAACTGCACTATTTTAACACCTACTGCTATTTTGTTTCATACCCTGTAGCTAAACTAACCCTTCATTATTGTAGAATTATTTAAATTTCTTTTTTAGTCCTGCTGTAAAGATTCACAAGTCCCTTATTGCAGCACTGTGCAGTGTATTGCCATTGTCTTAAATGATTTACTACTGGCATTCCGAATCCACTTCGGTCGACTGTTTAGAATGTCGACCCAAAATGCTGAATCTGGAATGTCGAAAAGTAAACCAAGGAGAAAATGAAATCATCGGTCACCATGGTTTGATGTATTCGACACAGCAGGAGGTGACGTCAATCACCCACACTATGCACATTAACGTACTGTTACACTCTACAGTCAATGGTACGTTAATGCTACTATTTTGCAGGGGGAGCTACGCCCCCTCTGCACCCTCCTTGTGGGAGGCTGTGTCCTCCACACCCCCCGCACATTAAATATACCAACTCCGAGATCACACTACAGTGAGGAAAATGGTCAATACCCTGCTATCCACTGAACCGCGATCTCCCAGCACATCGAATCAGGAATGATCAAGTATAACACGTCACTCTTATCGTTTTTGGTTTGTGTAACTGACATTTTGAAAACAGTGATTTGAGCATGTGTTGCTCGATACCCTGCACATCGTAAATGTAACAGTAAACCATCTTAAACATACACACACACACACACACACACATGTTGGTAGCATACTAAAGTGCAACAAAAGCCCTGTACCCTCATAAAGGATGTAGTGTGGCACAATGTTTGACCAATAATCCAATTTCCTATTCTGTTTTGAACCACATACCATTGTCAAAGCCCGGTCAGTCATATTTCTTGTACTCATTCCAGCAGTAACAGCTTTTTCTGCTGTGTGCTCATGGAACATGCTTCAGTTTTCTGCATTGCTGCTTCATATGTATGTTGATCCAGTTTGGAATGCAGTGAATGAGAAGTGAAGTAGATACTGGGCTGAGTGTATGGCTTTAAATGTTTATGTGGTGCTCTGTGATACATAACTGCAGAATATTTTGTAATTCATTCAAAAATCATACTACGGAATAGGACCTGCAGAATGATTTTGGAAATTATGCTTGACTGACTTAGGTGACAGTGATTATGATATACCACTCAAAGGATAAAGAAGCCACATAATATTTTCTGAAAATTAAAAAGGAGTATTGGCATTCAAATTCAAAAGGCACAGAAAATCTAATGATTAAGGAAAATAGCAGCTTTACTAGCAATTTGACATAATAATCCATCAGACAGCACTTTATGCATTTTAGTTACTAAGCAGGATGGGGCACAGAGGAGGAGCATCTTTCTTAGAAAGGCTTTTATTTCTGCCTCTGTGTGCTCTGCACAAAATGCCACTTTGCATTACCCAGACTGCTAACTGGTAGGTGGACTTGCTGTGCACTGAACTTCCCTGAGTGTATAACTGTGTTTTTTTCTCTTTATTATGATTTATTATGTTCTACATCTGTTTTAATTGTTGACTCCCCCATGTTACAACATGGTGGTAGCTTCAGCTGATAAACTGCCAAGATCTTTGATAAGCTAGCGGTTCTTACAAGTTGCTGGTCTGACCTGCTGGGTGATGTCATGAGAAAGGCAATTTATGTGCTACCTCTGCAATACTAACAGGGCCTCTGCAATGGAAAACTTGGAACTGCATTAGATCTGTTGTCTCTGTCATAAAGTGCTGTTCTGGAAATGTGTTTGGTTACCCTGTCAAATTAAGTAATCCTTTCACCACAACAGCAGTACAAATACAGCATGTTCTTCAGCAATCTTCATGTCAGTTAAAGATATGCAGTGCACGAGGAATATTAATAAAGAGGTTGAAGCTGATTCTCATTGTCAAGTGATATCCATAGTTATTGTCTAGATATTGCCCCATCCATGGAAGACCACATCTACAATGCTTCCAAGACAAAACAATATCCTGTACTTTTGCTTCTATCCCTTTGTATTAAATTAGTGATCGACATTTGCTGAAAAAAGTAGTAGGCATAACCTTACTACACAACAGGACACAGACAAACAACATTGCTACCAATCTGTTAGTATATGACAGAGAGTTAAGTGATGAGTTCTTAAGCTTGATGAGACCAAGTCTGATTACCTCACTCTCTGTTTACATACTATGATTGTAAGAAAGTCACTTACTCAGAATAAAGTTCCAGCTCACCCCTGAGAAAGAAGGCAATAATGTTCATAACTGGTTCAAAGGAAAAGTACATTTATAAGCATTGTGTCAGACAACAGTGCTGTGTTTTCATTGCTTATTGATTACGGCAGCCATACTGATGTAATCTCATTCAGAGTTCTTTCTATAGCACTGTGGCAGTGGTTGTGATGTGGATAGGACATAGAATGCAGTGTACATGAACCATCTGGCATGGCTTACCTCCTTGTACATCTGGTCATTATGGTTAGTATAACTCCTGAATCACTATTGTCCTTTCACCAGTAAATCATCTATGATCTCTGATTAAGTGTTTGTAGTGACATTCTAGAAATGATGGCATCACAATGGAAACTGAGATCCAGACATGCATTTCAGTGTTTAGATGGCTACTTGCGTTCACCAAATACATAATAAATCTGATGGACTTCTTTGAAAATGTGACCAGGGCCATTGACAAGTGCAAATCTGTTCACACAGGATACCTCAACTTGGCAAAGGCTTTCAACACAATCCCACATTCAAGCATTATGGATACACTTAAGCAAACTGAATGTAAACCTCTTTGCTGTAAGATGGGTTGCCAACTGCCTCACAAACTGGACGCACACTATCAAAGTGGGTGACTCCACATCAACCAGCAGACCTGTTACCAGCAGGGTGCCACAGGAGTCAGTGCTTGGGCCCCTACTGTTTGGTATATACTTCTAAGAAGTTCAGGTCAAAACTAAGTGGCTGTGGTTGACCAAGTTTGCAGACGACTGCAAGCTAGGTGCATTCACTGAATCCCCAAATGATGTCAGTATACTCCAACAGGGCTTCATGCAGGCCAACGACTGCTGTATTAGTCACGGTCTCAAACCGAATGAAAAGAAATGCATCATCAGTCCTTTTGGCACAAACAATGTCCCTTCACACTATCAAATCAATGACAATACCCTAAGCACCCATGAAGGGGTAAGGAACCTGGGATCACAAGATGACTGCAACCTTAACTTCAAACACCATGTGTCTACTGTAGTAATGAAGGCTTTCCACGTAGCACACTAGATTAGTAAAGGCATCACCTTGAGAGCAAAACAGGCTATAACCCCTCTATACTTGGCACTAATCTGGCCTATAATTGAGTATAATGCCCCATTTGGCATGTACCATACAAAAAACCTAGAACAACTGGAGACCCCTCAGAGGCTTCTAACAAAGTAGATCAAAGGGCTCCAGCATGTGCCTTACACACACCGACTAAAGTCCCTGTCACTATACTCTGTATCATATGGACTTCATAGGGGAGACTTATGTCTGGCCTAAAGAGCAATCCCAGACCCAAACCTACTGAACTTGTTACATATCAGTAAATCAAATGGGACTAGGTCTACCCATTCCAGGGACCTATATATAGCCTGTGATTTAAATAGGATATGCTGGAGGGACAGATTTATCTCCCAGCGACTGTTGTGTCTTTAGAACAGGCTACCAATCCATGTGAAACAGAGCACCTCTATGACACTGTTCAAGAGGAACCTGGACAAGTGGATGTGGCACCGTAAAATCTTACCAGTAATAGCACCTGTGATGCCCATGCAGTGGGGGCCAGTAATCAAGGAGCCTCAATCCTCACCACTAGCACCAGTGAGGGGCGTCCACATTGGGAGGATAATGAGTACATACACACAGTAAAGTGCAATTTCCTTTAAGAGTACACAGAGATTACAGTCAGTCTGGGGCTGGTTTCTTCCTTTCTCTCCAGATCCCCAATAAGACTCCCCACTGGCACAGCTACAGGGTACAGATCTCAGCAAAGTGGTCAAGCCAAAACCTCCAGCACCCTCTCTGTCCAACCAGTGCTTTGTGTCCCTGCCCAAGTAGCTGACACACACACATGTTGAGCTATGAATTACATACAAACACACAGACACTCCTGGGGAAGGCTGAGACAGGTTCTCCAGCTATGCCCCCTCCTGCCCAGACTATACGGTAGACATAACTGCCACCAACCACCACTTAACTACTATAAGGCCCTTCCCAAAGGGTGACTAATTCCCCTGTGTGCTATTACTGTTATCCAAATATCCAAATAGCAAGTGTAACTCAAGGCTAAAGCTACTAGAGTGGCTTATACAGTATCACCAAATACATGCAAGTACTCTCAGGGCTTAAATTATTTCTATGCAAAACAGCCACAGTTTTTACAAATATTTAAAAATAAATAATAAAAACATAAGACAATACTCATTAATTCAACAGAGTGCTAACAGAGAGTTCATAAATCACAGGAAAATACTTTAAAACAATATTGTAGGAGAGTCTGACATAAATATATATAACAGCTAGACTAATCTGGCTATATTTCTCTCCCCAAGAGAAATCACTGTTCTAAATTCTACTTACACAGCCAAGGCAAAGTGCAGGTGAGCTGATGTGTTCAGGTTCAGAACAAAATACAAAATGTTAAATCTCTCTCTCTGAGAAAGTCTTAAATTGATAACACACATTACTACTGCGTCATTTCAGATTACATCGTTTTGACACTTCTACTTAAGTTTCCCAGGCTCACAGAATTCATTTTGTAATCTGCACGAAGCCACATCAATAAAATACACTTTACATGTAAAACCTAGTAATTATCTGCATTTTAGAACAATAGAAAGAATTTCTAAGCCCAGACATCCCATCTCCTAGCTTGAGGTCAAACAGTCATAAAATCCTTTACTCATCAGCTTTCTTCCAGCAGGGTGCACTGTGGTTACATTTTTGAAGCTCAGAACATAACACAGTTTTCTTACATTTGTTACACAAGTCTGTGCAGAGCTCATATTAATATTTACAATGACATATACTTATTTATAAAATTCTATGTGGCTGGTCTGGCAGCCTCTCAGTTTTTCACAGCACCCACAACCCTCCTGGATGTGGGCATTCATCACTAAATGAAGTCTTAGGTATTGACTAGTGTTTCCATGGTATTACACTGGGATGAAACGGCTAGGCTTAAAATGACCTATGGGTCGACAGCCTAGTAATCTCCGATGATCCTATAAAAAGGTAGAATGGACTGAACCATAACCATTCGGAACTTTGCTTTCTTTACATGCTGGTTCAGAGTCTGAAGAAATCTAACAGTAGATAAAAGCCCTTACTGAATGAGTTGCATTGTGCTGGTTCATCAATAAAGCTGCTTTGTAACTATTTTATTTCTTGGTATTGTCGTCGTGTTACTGAGGTCCGTTTTTGCAATACTGGTTCAGTTTGCTTAGATCCAAAAATGGGTCTGAGGTCTCCTGTTTTCTTTGGTACTATAAAGAAGCATGAATAAGTTCTAAATCCTATTTGGTCTGGTGGGACCTTTTGGATGACTCTTTCTAGCAGCTTTTGAATTTCTTGTACTGCAGCCTTCCTATAACTTTGTGGAATGTTGGGAAGTTTCTTCCTTTGACAATAAGGAAGAATAGAAAATAGTATGAAATAGCCTCCAAATATTATCCTTAGCACTCATGAATCTTTAGTGATGTTTGTCTAGGTGTCTAAGTGCAAAGAGAATTGATCCCCGACTGCCTCCAGAGAAGGGCAGTCAGGCAGCACTTCAGGAGCACTGATAGGGCCTATTCGAAAAAGAATCTCTAAAGTCCTGGTTTTTCAGGCCTCCTCTATCTCTAGGGTGATGCCTGCCATTAAAATTTCCCCCTCTGCCTCTGAAGGAATTCTACCCATGCAAATCCTGGAATGGACCCGACGATATGCAGAACCACCTTTTCTTAACGCCTCTCTTGTTTCCTAGAGAAGGTCCGCTGAGGGGTAGAAAACTCGATCCCTACGGCGGACAGGGCCTTTCCATCTTTTTTCACTGAGGGTAAGCATTTCCTTCACTGATGGCCCAAACAAGGAAATGCTAATGAATGGGGCATTGATAAAAGAGGTCTCAAAAGGTTCCACAAAGTCGCACAGTTGCATCCAGGCATGTCTTCTTATGGTGATGCCTGAACTGGTTGGAGGTACATTCAGCTTAAGACAGATTTATCCATGTCAAACGCTTTGATGAGGTTAAAGAGTGGCCAAGTTGAAATCCTCAGCAGACATGGACTCAGTATTTGAAAGTTCTTTAGTCAAATCTCTCAGTAGCCTAGTAAAATGCACCAGATAGTTAAGTGACCTCAGAGCGAAGGTAGCTGAGGCAAACACCCACTTTCCAAATCTGTCCAACGCTCTATACTCTCAATTGGGCGGATGGACAGTAGAGCTCTCATCTGCTAGCTCCATGTTAATGGCTGCTGCCATCACCGCCACAGCATCAACTGGGACTCTTCTGCTCCAGTGGGGTCTGTCTGCAAGTGATGCCAAACATTTGTCAGGGCACTTGGGAATGGGCTTGACAGTATCTGTCTGCTTCCTTGCCCAGTGGGAAATCAGGTCAAATGGTTCATCCACTGGGGGGGGGGGGTGACCCAAGGCATAGATGGGTCAGAAACAAAGGCCTCCAAGAACACTGATTCTTCAGGAGGAGAATTTGGGATGACCAACCATCTTTCTGCTTCAGGATCTCTAGAATATCTCCAAAACAGATGTCATCTGGTGGTAATCTGTGGGATACTTCTTCCTCAAAATGTGTGTCTTCCAAGAGAAACTCCAAGGGTGAATCTGTGTGTCTCCTTTTACACATCCTCTTCCAAGGAAACCTTGGGATGTTCTGGAGATGTGTTGGAAGCTCCTTTACTGAAACTGTCTTGAGGCCTGTTGGAACTGACTGCCCTTGTGGAATAGGCCTGACTGACTCAGAGCTTGGAACAATGGAAGTAAACGGCTAGGATCTGAAATGAGAGGGCGGTTCTCTTTGGAGAGAAATAGTAGCTCTTTCGAAGGCCGAGGGCCCAGGAGAAGTCACAACCTGATCTCACTGAGCCAAAGCTTCCGAGGAAAGTAGAGCATGGCCACCTCCAGATCCAAGCCTCAAGGGGAGAATCGGACCCAAACTGTCTATGGCCAAAGCTCTGAGGGGGAAGGATGGATCCAACAACACCAGAGCTGAACCCACCCCTCTGACCAAATGCTTACACTTTGGCATAGAGACCCATTCTGATCCAAGGGTATTTAAGCAGAACCGGTCATGGAAGCAGTCAGAGTGGAGGAGGAAACTTTCCTTAGATCCCATGTCAAACTTCTCGAGGATTTCAGATCCTGGGACTCTAAAACCATGGGTCAGACCTGAGAAGGAGATGGAATGGATTTAGCATGTACACACATGGATCCGGGTAGGGGACGGAGCTGGCAGGACTCTTATCTGAATCTGAGCCCTGAGGAACTTTCACATCATCCTATCCACATCTGCCTCTGATAAACTTCTGGATGACCTAGAAGACACAGTGGAAGGGGGCCTGGAATGTTTCTTAGGAGTCTAAAACAATTATGCAGGCAAGGATGGTGAAATGGGCTTTACCATAAACTCAAGAGTTCTGCCCCTGTGGCATGTACTTGGCCTTGGATCTAAAGGTTTAGGATCCAATGAGAAAGTCATTGGAGATGAGGAGATGACTACTGGAACTGAAACCTTTGGATCCAAAGAAGGCTTTGGATCAGTAGGCTAAGAGCTCTTGGGGTGTCGGATCCATACATTTTCTGACTTTTTCCTCTAGGCTCTGAAGAAGATCGGGGGGACTTCAGTGAAGACCTTTTCTTGGGCTCCGAGGAAGCTGCTTTGCCATATTTTGAGGGGGTTTGAGCCCTGGAAGATGAAGCATACTGTACAGGCCGTATTTAGGTGGTCAAGATCAAGGCAATAAACGCACTCCTTGTGGACATTAAGTTTGAGATATTATGCCGACAAAAATTGCATTTCTTGAAGCCTGTTGGCTGTTGAAAAGGAGAACCAGCCATGCAAGGACAATCATATAAATGTAAATTTTTTTTTTAAAGAAATACAAAGTTACTTGAGAAATAATTTACTAGTAATGGTAATAATTAGAAATGCCCTAGAAAGGGAAGAGTAAAAAGCAATTACCAGAAAAAAGGGTAAAAATATCAACTACAGTATGTGTCAACTCATTCGTCTCGAATACATATAACAAGAAGGCTTGGGGTTTCGTTCTGATGCTTTAATACATACAAACACATCAAGATGGATAGCAACATCATTAAATATAAACAAACTAGTTAACAAACAGAGCTTACATACATACATGCTTACACCTCAACAGCTAACTACAAAATGGCAGTCAGGCTAGCACGTGCTCAGTATTTATACACTTGTGCAAGCCTTGGATAGCTTGGCTATTGAACTTTACGTGCTGGCCAGATAACTGGACTGACCGAGTCTAACTTCATGGAGTACACAACTGGAAATTTGCCTAGTTTGTCTTCCAAAAGATCAGCATAGGTAGAAAAAATGTGCTTGGCTAAATTAGAGTACTGTTTTGTTTTAAGCTAACATAGTAGACTTCCTTGTTAAATGAAAGCAATTCCACTTTCAAACTGTCTGAGCCCTAATAATGACTGAACATGCCATCACATAAAGTAACAAGTCGTAGCTTCTTCCAGCAGAGTAACATGAAAACACTACTGAGCCTTCGGTGTGAATTTCTTCAGCTCCATAAGCAACAAGTTTTGCACACCTTGCCAAATCAAGCCTTTCACCTTTACACACTCTGGCAAATGCTTCTGCTGACATAACATTGCACTTGGAACCTGTGTCAACTTTGAGCTCTGTGGGTTTGCCATTTATCTAAACAATACAAAATACTTCACTCTTGGCCCTTAAATCTACTGCATTAACTGTTTCATGACGCACTGACACATCATCAACATAAAGAGTAGAATTGCCACTGTCTAACAACTCATTTCTTAAAATGTTCCCTTTTGAATAAAGGATGTGGGCCTTCAGATTTACAAAATCTTTTGAAATTATTCAATTTATTACATCTGTGGCATTGTTGACCAAAAGCTAAACACTTTTCCCTTTTAGATTCATGGCTTCCACCACAATTATGACGGCTGGCTATGAAACTAGGTTGGGGCCCATGCTTTGAGTTTGCTGACTCACTCTTATGCTTCACTGAGACTGTGAAATCTGGAATGTGCTAGAAATTTCTGGGGTTACCAGTGAGTGCTGCAGGGGTTACAGCTGCCATGTGCTTGCACATGTTTCTTTTAATAACGTGGCTGCATACTATCAACATGAACTTCATCACTGTGCCTTCTAGAGCTGCTCTCATTTGTAAGCATATTTAGGTTCATAGGTTGGTACTAGGCTATCAGCCCTAGGGCCTATACAAGCCTAGCCATAGTAATTCCTTGGATATTTCTTCCCACAATATTTACTTCCCTGGACCCCTGTCTAGCAGGGCGACTGACGTGATCCCCGGGGTGAATTTCCCATCTCCCATCCAATCGTCAAGGTTCCTTTTGAAGAGGGCCAAGGAGGCGCTCTGCTTGACATTTATGGGCAGTCAATTCCAGAGTATGGGGAGTCTCTGGGTCAGGAACCTATCCCTCCCAGCATGTTTTGTTCATTGTGATGACAAGGTTTAGATCCCTGGAGCGTGTGGCTCTGAGGGACAGGGATTTCTTTAAGTGGAGCATGTCCAACAGCTCAGGGTTTGACATGGTCTTGCATGTTAAGCAGAGATCGCCTCTAAGTATATGATATGCCACAGAGTATAGCTGGAGTTTTTTTTAGATGGTCAGCATAGGGCATCAGCTTTAGGCCTGTGATTCTTTTAGTCAGGTATTTCTGCGGCCTTTCCAGCTGTTGCAGATGTCTTGTGAGGTACATAATAAATGGGACATTGTACTCTATAAGGGGTCTAATGAGGGATGAGTACAGTGGGACAATGACCTCCTTTTTCTGGATGAAAAGCCCTTAGTGATGAGGTGTGCCACATAGGATTTCCTGGCTGTTGTGGTGATGTGGTTATCGAAGGTGAGACCACTGTCCACCTGTGTCCCTAAGTCTCTCATCACACTTTCAGTGTTTAGTGTACTGCCACCTATGTGGTAATTCATGGGTACGTGTTTTTTTCCAAAGGGGATAACTATACATTTCTTGGGATTAAGCTTGAGCCCATGGCTCTGGCACCAAGCATCTGTTTCTGTAAGGCCCTTTTGTAGAATATCCACATCATTTGGGGATTCAATAATGGCAACCAGTTTGCAGTCATCTGCGAACTTTGTAAGCCAGAGTCCCTTAGTGTTGGCCTGTACTTCAGAGAAGTAGATGCAAAGAGTGGTCCCAGGAATGAACCCTGTGGTACTCCACTTGTCTGGAGCTGGATTTGGAGGAGTCTACTTTTACAGTTTGGGTTCTGTCATTAAGCCAGTTGGAAAACAATCGAGTGACGTAGGGATTTATGTCCAGCTTAGTAAGTTTATCTATGATTCCAAAGCGGGGGATGATGTTGAAGGCCTTGGCAAGGTCCAGATAGGCTGTGTGGACCGCCTTAGCCTATTCTACAGCTCTGAAGTCTGATTCGAAGAAGTCAATCAGGTTCAGGAGACAAGATCGGCCCTTCACGCACCCAAACTGGGTGGGGTCCAGTGTTTTAAGTTTGCCAATGTCTTTGTTTATAAGTTCCATGATAATGTGTTCCATACCCTTGCAGATCAGGCTCATCAAACTGATGGGACGGCAGTTCCCGGGATCCAAGGTGGATCCCCCTTGTGGAGTGGGATAACTGTAGCTGTGAAGCACTCATTGGGCACTAAGCTTGAGGTGAGGCTATGATTAAACATGACACTTGGGTGAGGTGCCAGTTCATTTTGTAGTTCATGTAGTACACAGCCCGGGATGTCATCTGGTCCCATGGATGTTGTATTCTTAGCTTTGGAGAGTGCGGTTTCTACCTGTGTGGCCGTGATTACTGAAATTTGGCAATCTTTTGGTATTGAGATGGGCCCTTTAGGGGGTGAGAGGGGGGGTAAAGTTGGCAAAAAATCAATCTGCCAGGATACTGGCAATATCCTTGGAATCAGTATATTTAATGCCATTCTGCTGTAGCTCAGAGCAGATCTGAGCATTTGTGTGCTTTCCTGTGAGCTCGTATAGCTGACGAATCTCAATGGCCTTATTCAGAGTTTAATCACTGTTACAAAGTCATATCTTTCACACAGTATCATCTTTTATACCACACACAAGTCTGTCTTATCAGCTCATCCCTTAAATCATCAAATCTGCACATTTTCGCCATATTTCTCAGGTCGGTTGTATATGCTGCAAAAGTTTTACCAGGCTTTTGATCTCTTGTGTAAAATAAGTGCCTTTCCATCGTAACATTTGTTTGGGGGTTACACATTTCTCTAAATTTGCGTTTTAAGCAGTCTGGGTCCTCCCTTGATTCACGTGTCCAGTATAGACAGCAGGTGCGTACACAATGAGTGTTCCCTTTCGATGGTTTCTGACAGAGTCAAGTTAAGCAGAATAAATGCCTTTGTACAGTCATCTTTATCTGAAAATGCATCCTGTATGAAAATGTTGTATTCTTTCTCAAGCACACTCCAGTTCTCAGCAATATTACTGCCAAACACAAGTGCACTGGGTTTTCGAAATCCGTCTGCCATGCCCACAAAGTATATACAAACACACTAAAAATATGGCCCTTGTAATTACATACGAACAAACAGTGCTGTGAGCTTGCAACAACATTGAACTGCACAATAAACGCTTCAAAATACTTTACTTTGCGAAATATGCTCTATAATGGCTGCATTCTGTGAAATATGCCCTGTAAAAGCTGTACTTTCCAAAACAGCTTTACTGTAACACTGCACAAACATGCAAGCACTTCATACACTTCTGATAACTCCAATATCTTTGTTTAATAAGAAAATACATATGCTTTGTGAAAATGCAGTCGTTTCCCTTTATTTTATTGGTTTTATCCAATTCAGACTTTATTTCAAACAATTTCTGTAGGAATTTGAATACTTTTATCAATATCGTACATACCTGTTTATGCCAAAATTATTTAGAATGTTCTGTATGCCCAGTTTCATATTATGCAAAAAGAAATGGTGCTAAGCAAGTTTTAATACCTGAAATTCACTTCTGACCTGTTTTGCAAAGTTTGCACATTTAGGAAAGATCCACTCGTGTATATTCTTCCAGCATCTAAACGAGTGCCTTAAGTTGTTTTAGCCAAGCTATTTCTGAGTCCATGCCCCTTTGGGTATGCTTCTACTGACTTCATGTCCTTTTAGATATGCTGCTGCTGGCACCATGTCCTTTAGACATGCCTCTCCTGACACCACGTCCTTTAGACACAGCCCTCTTCTGACACCATGTTGCTTGTTCATCTCTAATATATATAACAAGGATTGGGGTTTGGTTCTAATGCTTTAATACATACAATTACATCAGGATGGATAGCAGCATCATTAAATACGAACAAACTAGTTAACAAACAGAGCTTACATACATACATGCTAACATCATAAAAGCTAACTACAAAATGGTAGTCAGGCTCACGAGTGCTCAGTATTTATACACTTGTGCAAGCCCTTGGATAGCTTCTTAAAGGTATATACACACATATTGATCTACAGTATGCAAAGAAGATACCTTTTAAACTAGGTAAAGGGAAAAACATACCAGCAATGGTATGAAAGATTACTTAGTAGAAAAAGGTTAATAGGAGGGTCAAAAAATCCCTAATGCCAGTGACAGCTAAGAGGGAGGTTGTAAGAAAAAAATTTAAGGTTTAAGAAAAAACTACAGAAATTTTAGAAACCAGTAATAAGAAAAAAATCTTGCTTACAAAGACTTGAGAGTGGAACCCATGTCTAACCACTACGGTAGCAAACGATATCTGAGGTAATGGGAATGGGGTGGGGCATTATGGGTAGAGGGAGGAACTTCAAAGTGGGATCTGAACCCACAAATGAGAAAGAATGAAAAGGAAAACATCAGATCTGTACTTTATTTCATTTTACATTTTGGGTGGCCCTCATGCATGGTGCCCTGATTGTCTCTGAAGAAGGCTGGCCCACTTTTCAAGTTAATACTAACTAATGTTAATTAATATTCTGTATTTCACGCATTTCTTTTTAACAGAAGGCCAAGGCCAGAGTCTGCAGTTTCACATATCTGTATCTGACAATGGCAAACTACATTTCTCAACTTTCAACCCTTCCCTTAACATTGTGTTTCCTTTGTGTTGTCTTTATTCCTACTCATCCTCGGGTTTTAGATAACCACCTGCCCTGCGTATCTTTACTTTTCTTTTAATTATGCCTTTTCATCTCTCATGCTGCATTCTCCTTTATATTATTTAACTATATAGATGTATATTTACAACCCCCCTTATCCTGACATGTACTTTGCTTATCTATTTTTCCCCTCATTTGTGTTATTCCTTTTCTGTCCTTTTTATCTTTTGTGCTAGGTTATTCCATTCTTTTATGTTCATCCCCTTTCCTGTCTTTCCCTCAGTTTACTATATACTGTGTCTTCTTTCTTTATTCCATCCAACTGTCTCATTTTATTCTTATGCCTTTTACCCCTCTCCTCCGTCCTTAAAGTGCTTGCGCTTTTTTTTTCTATATCTTCCACCAGGTTCACATGCAAGAAATAATGCCCAACAGGGTGTGTGTTAATGTGTAACTAACACCCGCCCATGGGGTATTATGAAGCTCGATGGTGCAGGTGGAGGGCTTCACCCTTGTGAAGCCACAATCATTTCAGTGCTTAAAAAATCCACTATAACAGGACTGAATGACTACATGCCTGTTGCTTTGACATCGGCGGTCATGAAGCCTTTTGAGAGGCTGGTGTTAGCTCACTTGAAGATATTACAGCTCCCTCACTGGACCCAGTTCGGTTTGCAAATCGAATCGTCAGTGGATGAAGCAGTTAATATGGGCCTGCACTATATCTTGCAACATCTTGACAACCCAGGGACATATGCAAGGATTCTGTTTGTGGACTTCAGCTCTGCACTTGCTACAATAATTCTGGAAGTTCTTCACTTGAAACTCTCCCAGCTTTCTGTTCCTGTTTCCACCTGTGAATGGATCGCCGATTTTCTAATCAATAGGAAATACCAGGTGAAACTGGCGACATTTACATCTAGCCCATCACACAATCAATACAGGTGCCCCCCAGGGATGTGTGCTCTCCCAACTGCTATTCTCCCTCTAATGACTGCACCTCTAAAGACCCCTCTGTCAAACTTATTAAATATGCAGACGATACAACTATCATTGGGCTCATCAGGAATGGTGATGAGTCTGCAGACAGATGGGAGGTTGAGCAGCTGGCCCTTTGGTGTAGTCAGAATAATCTGGAACTGAACACTCTTAAAACTGTGGAGATGACAGTGGGCTTTAAGAGTGGTGCTGCACTATTACCCCCCCCCCCCCACTTTATATTTAATACTGCTGTGTCAGTTGTGGAATTCTTCAAGTTTTTGGGATCTGTAACCTCTCAGGACTTGAAGTCGGAGACCAATCTAGGGTCCATCATAAAAAAAGGCACAACAGCGAATGTACTTTCGGTGAGAGCTGAGGAAGTTCAACCTCCCACAGGAACTGTTGATCCAGTTCTATACAGCAGTTACTGAGTCTGTTCTCAGCTCATCCATAACAGTGTGGTTTGGATCTATGCCTAATCATGACAAAAACAGATTACATCGAATAGTCAGGTCTGCCGGAAGTATCACTGGTGCTAGTTTGCTCTCCTTACAGGACCTGTATTATTCCAGAGTCATGAAAAGGGCAGGGGAAATCATCACCAACCCTTCACATCCAGGCCAACATCTTCTTGAACTGTTACCATCAGCCAGGCATTATAGATTAATGTGCATCAAAAGTAGCAGATAAAAGAACATTTTTTTCCCACAGGCCATCAGATTCGTAAATGGTTAACTCAGCTTATTAGGCTGGGGTATTCTTTTTCCCCAAGCCTCTGAAGATTCTGCAGTATTGTTTACATATTAATACTTGTTTCTTTCAGAGTTTATTTCAGTATTTCTTGCACCGAGTTGCACTTTGCACCTTGTATGCATATTTACTTTTTTTGTCTTGCTCTTAATAGTTGCATGCATGTCATTTGTCTTGTTCTTAATGGCTGGACGTATGTCGTTTATCTTGTTCTTAACAGTTGTATGTATGTCATTTATGTAATTCATACTTGGAGAGTCACTGAAACTGGAGTGAAATTCCTTGTATGCGTGCATACTTGGCCAATAGATGTAATTCTGATCCAAAATATAACAATATAAAAATGTCCAGGTATTTATTTTTTGGTTCCTTTCATAGACAATCAAACTATGTTGCTGCAAACAGAAAAGCAACTATGTTTGGAAGGCAAATCATACTTATTTCACCATATGTGCCTCAAAATACAATTCTGGCATTTTGCCATTAGTATTTTTTTTTCTACTAGTGGAACAGTTGCCATGTAATACATGCACTAGATGTATTGGCACAGTGTCTTATGAGAGGTAAATATTTGCAAGCTCTTTGATTCCAGATTATGAGGTAAATATTTGCAAGCTGTTTGATTCCAGATTATACACCTTTCTGCATCTTCACAGGGTCACATTAAGCAGTCTAAGACTTAACAGGCTGAATTATATTGTGTTATCCGATCAGTTGTGTAGTTCCGTTGTGAGACAAGGAAGACTGCATTACAGAACGGATTACAAAAGCAATTCAGACATTCTTTGTGAAATGTTTTTATCGCTGTATAGCTTGCATTTCCTTACTGTGTTGCACATGCATATTTTAAGATCCTAAGGCAAGAGGTCAAGAGGTATGCAGATCTCTAACTGCTGCTGCCAGGGATCGCTCTCACTCAATCACACACACACACAGTATTTTGCTTTCATACATGCATACACTCTCACTCACAGACATACACACACTTTGTAAAAGTATTTTCTTTTCCACTTGTTAAACAGCAAACATGCTGCTCAGTGAGTGTAAAATAATGGCTCTATCGATCTCACTGTTCTCTCTCTCATACATATAGTCTCTTCTGCTTTCATGCATGCATGCATTCACTCACACACGCAGACAGAAACAAACACACACACACAATTTTTTTATTTATTTATTTTACACTTGCTAAACAGCAAAAGCACTGCTTAGTGAGTGTAAAATAATGACGATCAATCTCACTTTCACTCTCATGCTTGCATCCACTTTCACACACACAAAGACAAACACACTATTTTCTTTTTCACATTTTACACTCTCTAAACATGGTGCTGCAGTAGCATTGTCGCCTCACGGTGAGACGCTGTCCGGTTCGATTCTCAGCTAGATCGTCTTCTGCATGGAGGCATGCGTGAATGGGCGTACCTTCGTTGAAGGTTGCGCGTCAGGGCTGGTAACTCGGCACATAAAAATCAACTACCAATCATTAGCGGACCGGAGTTCCGCTGTGGCAACCCCTAACTGGGAAAAGCCGAAAAACACAATAACAACACTCTCTAAACAGCAGAAGCTCTGCTTAGTGAGTGTAAAAATAATGATGGCCATTAAGTGTTTTCTGTCCGAGCTCCATGGAGGCTTGATATGCTGCAGTGAAGCAGAAGACTAGTTTTTATCAGCAGGTATTACTTGTAATTACTTGTACATTAATACCCTGCTGGGCAAAACTCCTTCTCCAATCAGGGTGCTGATGTAAAGTTTGCCCATTCTCTAAGTTTTATTAATTCCTTTATTAGTGGGGCTGACTATTATCACAACCTGCTCGTTATTGTTTTAAATTGTCATCGGTGTTTCCACCAGGCTTCATCTTCTTCCTTCCTAGCATGGCTAATCCTCATCTACTTCTCCCAACTCCAGTATTAGTTGATCACTAATTCCTTGTAATTCCCTCTTATATCTCTTCAGTTCTCTACAAGTCTAGATGTGCATCCAGGGTTCCCACCTCCTCTTCACATGTATCAGATAATATTCTAGCTTAAGTACTTATGTAAGCACTTAAACGCAAATATTTTAAACTTGCACACTTTTGATAATTGTTTCAGTATCTATATTATTTTTTCGTATTATTCTGGATTAATATTCTCCTGAACTTTTTCCAGTTTCCTCCTTTGCTCTACTCCCCCAGTTGTCTGCTTTTACTCCTTGCCATCTTTTAACTTCTCCTATTGCACCTCTAGTGGGCCTTCCTTCCAGTCTTCCCGTTTCTATATCCTGTAAATATTCTGGTATATTTCTCCAATCTCATTCCTTGTGCCCTACACCACATGTTCCAGCCCCTGATATATGCATTCCAGATTTGGTTTAACTTGATGTTCCTCTCTAATCTTCGCCTATGCTTTTACCGTGTTTCCTGTTAACAATTGTGACCAGTATCTTACTTATTCCTGCCTGTTCCTCCGTCTCCATGTGACCATTTACTTTCTGTTGAGACTTTTTTTTTCTCCTATGGGCGTTATTCTCTCTCCACATCTAATCTTCTACACCCTGCCATTGCAACAGGTACATTTCCTTAGTTCAATCTAATTGTAACTCACTGTGAAGTGTCTCCATTAATGTTTCTATTCTTTCGTTTCTATTTACTTTCCCTCTCCCATATAATTTCTTTCCATACTGCTTTATAATCTATGTCCAGTAGTCTCAATACATTTGCTGTCATACAAGCCATCAAGGTGTCCTTTAAATCTACCTACTCCAAACCTCCTCAGTCTCTTGGTTTA
Organism: Protopterus annectens; assembly: GCF_019279795.1. Taxonomy (NCBI): domain Eukaryota; kingdom Metazoa; phylum Chordata; order Ceratodontiformes; family Protopteridae; genus Protopterus; species Protopterus annectens. The sequence continues at coordinate 1,191,662,099 of NC_056735.1, read as the reverse complement.
GCAACTGCTTCCCAGTTCATACTTGGTTTCTCATCTTCCCAAGCTGCTGCTTAATCTTTTTCAACATCTCTTGCCTTGGTAATCTCCTGTGTATATGTAATGTGAAATTATACTCATCTATATTACTTGTTCTTTCAGAGCTAGTTCTAATTTTAAGGCTTTACATTTCTAAATTTGCTCCCTCATCCATTCATATATTCTATGATATGTTGACTGTATTCCTCCCTCCTGCTATTCTACTCAGCTAAATCCCCAAGTATTTTATTTCCTCCTTCCACATCACACTTCCATTCCTCTCATTCTCTTCCACTTCTTGCCCCCTACCTTTAACGCTTGTATTTTTTTCTTTATTTACTTTATATCCTGTTTTTGCAACAAATTTCGCTATTTCCCATAATTTTGTTATCTCTCTCTCTCTCCTGCTGGTGCTTATAACACTACTGTCAACTCTTTTCCTTCCCATTCATATCCCTTTATACCACCCTTCCTTATTGTTTCCGCTAGGGGCTCCAAGTACAGAGCAAATAGCAGTGGTGCTAGAGGACACCCTTGCCTGGTGCATTTGCTTATCTTGAGTGTATCTGACAGTATTGCTCTAATCTTCATTTTGCTATTGCCCCATTATAACAATTTTTTCTGACACTTGTATCCACTCCTTAGGGAAACCCTACCTTTATTTTTTTTCTTGTAATCCCTGTCAATTCGGTCAAAAGTGTTTTTTTCCCTGTCTAATGAAATCATCAAGTCTTTCTTTTTCTCTTGTTCATCCTGTATTATTAATAGAGACTGGATAAAATTCTCTGCCATCCTTTTACCTTCCACAAACCCAGTTTGATTTCCGTGGATGATGCTTATTTTAACGCAAGTAATATCTATATTAAATTATCATGTATGACATAGGCTATTATGCATTTATATAAATGAAAACAAACCAGACATAATTTTAGTTGAAAACATACATCACAAACGATATTGACATAATTGAAGTTGTAAACATTATATATCACTTACAATCTATCCAGTTATTCTCAGTCAAACATTACATAGCTTATTCAACTCCTGCCTTCTTTTAAACCTCATTCCTCCTTTGCATGTATTGTTCCCATAATTTCCATTTTTTCCCTATGTAATTTGCTCCTACCTACCCTTTTCTAAAGAACACAATTCCAGTTGTTTTACCTGTTACTATATTCACTACTTCTAGTATAATACTTTGATTTTTATTTTCAAGTAATTGCTTTTTTGGCAGCCAAAAGAATTAAACTCAGCAAGGCCTTACTATGTCTATTCAGATTCTGTATCACAGCTCAAAAACATTTCCTTAGTTAAGTCAATTTGCTCACTCAGTATTTCTGACAGAGTAGTCTGCACAGAGCTTTTAAAGTCTGCCAACTCATTACAGTCCCCCCAAAATATGTTCCTACAGCTTTCTTCTCCATCACACCTCCAACATTTGCAAGTTACTTCACGAAAAAGTCTTTGGAGTCTGCTTAGGGTATAAAATATCTATGCAAGTATTCTCGAACCACCAATAAACAAACCAAAATATAGCATAAACCACAATACTGGGAAGGCCAGCGATAAAAAACAAGCACTTTATTAAAAATAAATAAAACAGTAGTAATATGCTCTCTAGCGCCTCAGCTATAACAAGCCTTTAACAAAGTATAATCCACATACATTCCAACTCTTCTTAAATAACCCACCTTTCTAAATTAATAATTGATGAATTAAAAACATTTAAAGAGACAGCTTTACAAAAAACATTTCCAGTTGCATTCTCTATTTAAACCTGCTGGACTAAGGGTATTGAACTTAAAAATGAAAACAGATTCTTTTTTCCTAAGCTGTTTTTTCACATCAAATAACATTGATTTTTCACACAATATTTGCTCTAAGATCGTTGCTTGTAACCCAGTTGTATCCCCATTATGTGCTTGTAAAAAGTGTACTGCTACAGAGCTAAATTTCACTAGCTTTTTTAATGTCTCTGCCATGCTCTTTTAACCTCACTGCAAAACTTCTTTTACTTTTTCCTATGTAGTAGTTACCATATGGACATCTTAAACCATAAACCACCCCTTCACTACCACAACTAAAGGGACCTTGTTACCGAATTTTTTTTCCCATAAATATATGGGAAGATCCTCACTATAAATGGACATCCTGTACACTTTCCACAGGGAAAAGTAACTTTTTGAACTACTGTATCACATTCTGTTGCATTGGGCAAACAAAAAGTTCCATGTACCAGGAAATAATACTTCTCCCTCTCACTTAAGAAAATCTCAGTTTTTTGAGATGTAAGGATTCCAAACGTACATCTCAATCCAAGATGTCCCAACTATATTTGACTAAGTCTGCAAATCTCTCTGCAAATGAAGTAAAAACTTCATAACAAAAAAAATTAAATTTTGAGTTTAATCACTTTCTTGTATCTTATTACATTCCCCCTGTTCCTTTTTTATCGCTGGCCTTCCCAGTATTGTGGTTTATGCTATATTTTGGTTTGTTTATTTGTGGTTCAAAAATATTTGGGGAATGGCCAGCAAATCTTTTTCGACTTTATGTTAAGTTAAAAATAAGAGGACATCACATCTGTTAAAGGTACTTACGATTTCTTTATTTTACTTGTACAAGGAGACATCAAATACCTAGCTGCAGTAGCAAAATGTCTGACTAATACTGTTTATGCTCTTGCTTTTATAGTGTGTTCTGTACACAGAACAAAGGAAATGTTTTTATTTGCATAGCTTAGCAACTTGAAGCTTCATAACAGGAATTAGACACAAACGGTACTTTCCTAGACAAACATGATCTATTTCAAAAGTCAAGCACAAGCTGGTACTTTCCACATTTACTGTTCTTCTGGTACTTTCCACATTTACTGTTTTTCTGGTACTTTCCAATCTAGGTCAAACCTCAAACTTTCCAGCATGGTTTGTTCTTTTGTAAGTTAACATTTTAAGCCTTTGCACGTATTTTACCCTAAGCAAGTCTAGCATGTGTAAGATATACAGAATGAAAGCTGTTATCAAGAATAATATTACTATATTTATTATTATTACATTTCCCCCTGTTAACACTTTTATTCTTATTAGGTAAATGATTATTAACATCCTCACCTGACTTTTTCAACGGATTTTCGTTCAGGAGATTCATAAAAGACATTTACCCTTGATCAATGGAAAGATTTGCAAAAAAGCCTTTGTGCAATACCTCCCATAACTCATCCTGCTTTTGCCACAACCAAGGCATGCCAATTTCATGCAAGATGTGAAATGCCAGTTCCATGTAAGAGGTTAATGCCTTCAAAACGCCGGACCTGTTTTTCTTCTGTTTTTTTCTTCAGTGCATTTTTATGACTTTTTGACGCTTTCCTTTTGAATCCTGGGTCACTCTTTCTTCTTCTTTTTGACTCTTTCCTTTTTCGCTTGTTCTGCTTTGTTGTGCACCTCTTTATTTTACTGTTTTTTCTATCCTCTCGCTCCCCCCCTTTATTTTTTATCTTAGGTGAGTTATAGATGATTTTGCACAAAGGTCACTTTATAACTCTTATATGTTAGTAAATGCATCATCATACAATTCAGCATACGCATCATTGTCCACTGGCTGCAATTGTTGGTACATTGTTTTTGTGACGGCAGTTTCAACTAGTTTTTGCAGTAGTCCCCGAATGCAGGGAATACAACAGCATCCACATGTCACAAGAATAGCTGCAGCGACCCCTATGGATATCAACAGGTTTCCGATGAGGTGGCTCCACTTTCCGAACCATGCCTGTAAGAAATCAGTAAAGGGGTTATTTATGCCTGAGTTTTCTGCAAGTTCTTTGGACAGCATGTCAAGTCCCTGTAGAGCTCGCGTGATGCTGCCATCTGGCGCAGTATTGTTCGGAATGTAAGTGCAACAGAAAGTTCCGAACATCTTGCATACCCCTCCTTCCTTTGCCAGTAGCATGTCCAGAGCGAGGCGGTTTTGCCAAGCTACTAGAGAGGTTGCCTCCAGCTGTTCAGCAACACCTTTCAGAGCATCTTTTGTGTAATTTACAAAGCGTTGTTGGTTGTAATATATATAGTTGATCCAATCCACATTTTTGTTAGGTTGTACCCATATAAAAATGGAAGCAAACCCTGCGCCTATTTGGTTTATGGCCTTATATTCATCGGGAACTCCTCTCGGGACCCCAATACTATCAATATATATGCCATCGTCAAAAGCTTGTCTTGGAGCCTGTCTTTTATGTTTCCTTTTGGTCTGCTGAGTTGTTTTGAGGGCCGTGGTGGGAAGTTCGTCAGCCTTCATGGATAAGATGTAAAAAGGCAAAATCAACTTTACTAGAGTGCACGTTCCTTTCCAGGATTCTATTAGTCGAGATCTCAGTCTATTATCTCCGCAGAACCACCAGACGTCTGCCAGACTGTGCGTCTGACCTATCAGAAGTTTATTGTCATTTTCGACCGTGGTCTTGTTGCAATAACCTGGGGAAAGAATACCATAATCTTTCCCAGTGTCATTTCTAAAGAAACAAGTGTAAGAACCAGGATAGTCAAGTGCTGCAGGTGGCTTTACTGACAGTTTTGTCAACGGGAATTGTTGACTTTCATTTTTACAGTCCTCGTGCGTCTGATTATGGAACAGTTTTAGTAAGCAAGTATAGTTTGCTTTTTCAGGGAGCAGTGGAACAAGCAGCCAGTTCCTGCCTGCCTTCAGCGCAGGCAACACAGTCCTGATGTTGAGCCTCCTTAGTGCTAAATCTTACCCATTGCATTCAGGCATTTTTCTGTGCGAACCCTGTCTCTACCATTAACTGTTCTTCTTCCGTCATTGGTGCCTGGGTCGCGTTTGTCATGGTTTGAATTTCGATCTTGATTTTCCCCAATGGGTCAGTTACTGCTGTTATTGAGATTCCCAGTCCATACAGTCCTGAATCAGTCACCTGTGGGTTGAGAATGGTGATGGTGACACATGGGGAAGAGTTTTGAGCAACAATCTTTATTCTTTTCTGCCGATTTTGGTCTTTTTCTGGGATTCGTGCTGCACTGGTTTCCCAACTTCCTTCCGATGCCCACCATACATTTTCCCAGGAGGCACAGTTTATATTGCATAGATATTTTACTTTAGCTCTTCCCATGGCTCTGGCCCTTTCATATGCGGAGAATGTTGCACAGTCCACTCCGGTGTCACAGACATTAAGGTAAAAGTTGGTACTAACGCCTACCTGGGTCTGTAGTAAGACAGTCATTTTCCTTGGTTACCATTCCTCGGTGGAGAACTGCACCCTTTACTGTTTTTAAGAGGAGAAAAGTGACAATGGTTGCCCACGGTTCCATCATTATGTCCTTATGCAACTATGCGTCAGCAGGTGGGAGTTCTGATGTCGACTCTAAGTCTTTGTCAATCTGGAAAGTTTTGACAATTTTGCAGCGTGTCAGATGTATCCACGAAGTTCGTTCTGCTATTCTTACTGCTGTGGGGGTTGAAATGAGCACCTGGTATGGACCTTCCCACTTCGGTGATGCCCAGTTCTTCCGCTTTACGATTTTGACCCAGACCCAGTCTCCGGGTCCCACTCCCACTGGTTCCGTTACTTTTGGACCTGCAAAGTAATCATGAGTTAAGAGAGATTTCCTGTTGGTCAGCATTTTTCTCATATAATCTGCTAGCTCCTCACCCCCCTCACGTTCCGCTGGCAGGATTTCGTGCCACTGCGGGACGTAATATGGTCTTTCAAAAAGAACTTTATATGGTGCCAGACCCCTGGAGGATGGTGTGATTCTCATGTGGAGAAGAGCTAGTGGTAGGCAGTCCATCCATGTAGTATGTGTTTCTGCCATGAGTTTTCGTAATTTGCTTTTCAAAATACCATTGTGTCGTTCAACCAACCCTGCTGACTGTGGGTGGTAAGCACAATGGGTTTTCAGGTCAATGTGAAACACTTGGCCAAGTCTTTGGACAATTTGGTTAATAAAATGCGAGCCATTGTCGCTATAGATGCGTTTGGGAATACCAAAACGTGGAATTATGTCCATGGTAAGTATTTTTGCCACTGTCTGGGTGTTTTACAGGATAAGCTTCAACCCATTTAGAGAATGAGTCTATTATGACTAATACAAATCGCTTTCCTTGGGATGGCGTCAATTCTATAAAATCCATACATATGGTGTGGAATGGGTACGGAGGTATTGGGAAGGTCTGAGTAGGCTTTTGTGTTTCCCCTTGTCCATGATACTGTGCGCACAATAGACAAGAGAGGGTAAATCGTTTGGCATAGGTAGAGAATCCCTTACACCAGAAAATCAGCGACACTGTTTGTGTCATGACTGATGGTCCTGCATGGGTAATTCCATGACTTACTAGGGCTGCATACCTAAAAAGATTTGAAGGTAATACTAACCTACCATCCTGTGCTTTATATACACCTTTCTGTTGAGTTACTCCGTATTTTATCCACCTCTTCCTTTTTTTATTTGGTGTAAGACCCTGCATGACTTTTAGCATTTCTAGATCTAAAACATCATTAGGTTGTAACTCAGAATTGCTAAAAAGGTGGTCTTCCTGTTGCTCTGCTTTTTTTGCTGCCTTATCTGCAAGCGCATTTTCTAGTGATATGGGATCCTTATTGCTGGTGTGTGCAGAACACTTACATAGGGCCAGTTTCTGTGGTAACTGGACAGTGTCTAGAAGACCCAGAATCAGATCCTTATGATTGATTGGTTTACCTGTCGCCGTTATCATTTTCCTATTCTTCCATTGCTGTGCAAAGACATGCACAGTGGAAAAAGCATACTGACTGTCCGTATAGATTGTAACTCTTTTTCCTTGTGCCAGTGTGCAGGCCCTGGTCAGTGCTACCAATTCGGCTGCCTGAGCTGAGTAGTGCCCAGGTAGTCGTCCTGTTTTTAAAATTGTGTCTTCTGTGGTGACTGCATACCCCACCAATGTCTTCCCTGTCATGTCCTTTTTTGAAAGTATCAGCTCCGCCTCAACCAGAGGTACATCTTGTAAATCAGGACGGGGAAGAATCTTTTCATGTATAGCGTCTAAGCAAACATGAGGTATTCCTTCCTCTGGTGTGGGTAGTAATGTAGCCGGATTGAGTGTGGTGCACTGTTTAATTGTCATATGTGGCTGAGTCAGTAATATTGTCATACAGGAGAGATGCCTACTTGGTGACAGAAATGTAATTCGGTCCTGTAACAAAATTGTAGCCACCGAGTGTGGCACTCGAAGTGTCAATGGGTGAAACAGTACCAAAGAGGCAGAGGCTTGCACTGCCATAGCGGCTGCCACTACTGCCTGTACACAGTGTGGAAGTGCCCTCGCTACAGAGTCCAATTTTGCGGAGTAAAATGCAATAGGTCGCTGTTTAAGCCCATGTGTTTGAAGCAAAACCGATGTCATATAGGCTTTCTTGCAGTCTACCATTTGCAAAAAGGGTTGGGAGCCCTAGTACCGATGAGCTTACTATGAGTTGTTTAATACGTGTAAATGCCTGTATAGCCCCAGTTGTCCAAGTCACCTGGTCACCAGCTGACATGGGGGTTCTGTAAATCAGAGCCGTTAAGGGCTCTGTTTCCTCCGCATAGTTAGGGATCCAACTCCTGCAGAAATTTGTCATTCCCAGAAATGACATAATTTTTCTTTTGGTTTGAGGCATTGGGACCTGTAAAATAGCCAGTTTTCGCATTTGTTTTAACTGCCTGCCCGCTTGTGAGATTAAGTATCCCAGATACTTTACCTGTGGCTTTCATAATTGCAATTTTGACTTATTTACCTTATGACCTTCATTTGCTAAGAACTTAAGTAGTGCCACCGTGTCCTTTTGGCATCCCACTAATGTAGGAGAAGCCAATAGGATATCGTCTACGTATAGTAGAATTTGGCTTCCTTCCCTGGGTGTGAACTGAGCTAAATTGGCTGCCATTTCCTGGGCAAATATTGTTGGGCTTTCACAATATCCTTGGGGTAGTCTGGTATAAGTATAACGTTTACCTTGATAGGTAAAGGCGAACCAGAACCTACTGTCCTCATGCAGAGGAATGGAGAAAAAGGCATTGCTAATGTCTATGACGGTGTAGTACTTATTTTCAGGGTGTAAGTTATTTAAAAGGGTGTGAGGGTCTGGTACTACTGGTGCTCTCGGAACTACCGCTGCATTTACCGCCTGTAGGTCTTGCACCATTCGCCACGTTTCGTCAGGTTTTTTGACGGGGAACAGGGGTGTATTACACGGAGAGTCGGGGCATTTTATCAAAATTCCTGATTCTTTTAAAGAATTTATCACTGGTGCTATGCCTTCTTTTGCCTGTTTGCTAAGTGGATATTGGTGCTTGCGTGGCCTAAATCCTGATTTTGGTGTTATATGTACCTTTCCTGCTGTTTTCATTAAGCCTACATCCCCCTTATTAAGTGACCATAGACATTGTGGAATATCCTTTAAAACTTGTTCTTCCTCCTGGGTGAGGAGGAAATTTCAGCTGGGGGGAGAATTGCATTCTCTCATGTGAACTGTCGGTTTAGCCTGTGTTACCCAGTTTAGCCTCTGAACTTGAACCTGGTGCTCTTTCAATTGTCTCTCTGACATCGTATTCCAATTGGTGACCTTTTTTCCTAAGTCTACCCATTTAGCGCCCTCCGTCTTAGTAATTGAGACATGTGGCTCATAGTGGGATCGAAACAATTTTTCCATCTCCTTGGTCAAAGTGCAAGTTGCCACAGTATTGCCCTGCGTGTCCCAGAAAAGATTGTTTAGCACTATTTTAGTCACCTTATGTCTTAAGAACTGTTTTTTAAATTCCCTATCAGGCCCTGCCATTTTCCGGTAATACATAGTGCAATGTAGTTGCCCTGCCACCGTAGGAGGTTGGTCCCTATACTTACTTAGGGCCAAATTAACCAAATCTTTGGTAATACTTCCCGGTCCTGTGGCTATCAGGTCTTGACTGTACCAATAGTGTAACTCCCGTGTCCCTTGGGCCATCATTTCTTGGGTGACCACCATTCTTTTGGCTTCAATTCCCCGTGTAGTGGGCACTGCCGCTATTCCAAAAGTATGTGTTAAATCCCTGCCCAACAAATTAACTGGGCATACTTTTGATATAATTACCCTGTACCGGACTGCCTGATCTGTCAGCGGATCAGTAAACAAAAGTGGACAGGATAGCGGTTCCTTATACACACGTCTATTTGCTGCCTTAACAAAAATGAACTCTTCTGTCTCACAGTTAGGAGGCAGGTCTGTCGGTCTTAGCAGGGTCCGTGAGGCCCCTGAGTCACATAGGAATTTTACCTGTCGGCCCTCCACCATAAGTTGTATCACAGGCTTTTCATTTAGTTGCATGGTGGTCTCCAGGGCTGCCAAACTGATGACCTCACAGTCTTCTGACTCAGTATCCCAATCTACACAATTACCTTTTTTTTTCCTCATTTTTTTCCTTATGCATTGGCAAGGGTTAGTTTTCTTCTGACAGTTATTACAATAAATATCCTCCTCCTCACCATTTTTCTCACTTTTTTGCCCTTTAACCACAGAACAGCAATGACCACAACAGTTTTCACTATCATATAGTCATGCAGAACTTTGCTTACGTTCCTGCTGTGATTGTTGTCGTTCCTCACAATCTGCAAAAAAATGTCCCTTCTTTCCACATCTAAAACATTCGCCCCTCTTTGCCCTTTCTTCATAATCTTCTGAATGTCCTCCCTGCCTATTTTCAGAATCTCTATTTTCTCCGCGTCCTCCACGTCCCCTCTGTTTGCCTCTCCCTCTTCCCCTTTGATTTTGCAGTAAAAAAATTCCTCCGTCATCCCCAATAGCAAATACCTGTCCCTTTTTTTGTTCCAGGTGACGTTCAGCATGTCTAGCATATTCTATCAAGGGCTGTAACCTGCATGTACGGTGATCTATCATATGTTTGGTTATAAAACTACTTATAGGGGCTCGGCAATCTTTTAAAAAATAATTTTTAAGTTGTTGTTCGTAAGGATCATCGGCCTTCTGGTTTTCTGGTATGTCCATGCCACAGTGATTGTTAAATGTCTCAGTCAATCTGACAATGTAATGGTCAACCTTTTTATCATCAGCCTGGCGTTCAATCCGCCCGTGGACGCCACTTATCCGACATTCTCTTTAGAATATCAGTGATCCTTGTGTCTAAGGTGTCTGAATCATGTTTCAGGATGGCTCCATTGTCCGACCTGGACGACCAATTTCCGCATATTAAATGCCAATCTGGTCCTAAAATCTGACGTAAAACTTGCTCGATTTCTAATCCATTTAGATGATAGCTTAATCTCATCCCTACTAGGTCCTCGGAAAATTTCTGGTAATTGACCTTAGGGTGAGGTATTTTCTCCGTAGCTCGTTTTATGTCTTCCTTTGCCCATGGACGGAATACCAAAATAGTGGGATCCTGTCCGTCACCCCCTGCCTGAGGATTTGCAACTTGTATGAGGGGAAAACTTTCTGCAGGAGTTTCCTCTTTTTTTATCGCCCATTGTCCCTGTCCCACTGGGCCTGACCGTAATTGTTTAGGAGAATCAACCTTTTGCAATACTAACTTTGGGACCAACGGAGTTTCAACTGTATCCCAAGATAGTGGAATAGGTGGATACAATTGTCCTGTCTGCTGTCCCTGGTTCGGCCCCTGTTGGAGTACTGTTTCCAGTCTTCTGGCCTCATACTGAGGGGGTCTGTCCCTTGATTCATTTCCTACTGTCCCATATGGTGGACATGTGGGCCCTCGTGTCACTGCACATACCGTATCATCTTCCTTGTCCACAAAAAGAGCCACCTTTTTATCATCTGCGTTCTTCTCACATTCTTTTTGTCTTTTTATTTTGTCTTCCTTATCCTTTATTGCCTTATTCTTCATAAATCTCTTATTGGCCTCTTCCAACCACCTTTGTGCTTGGGGAAATCCCAATTGTCTTTGTTTTTTAGTCTTAGTCCCTGCATCTATTTTTATATTTCTCACTAATGTCAAACATGAGGTTTTGTCTAATGTTCCATTGAAGCCATATTTGACTTTCCACTTTTTAAGAAATTGTACATTTCTGTTACCTAGTTGTTTCATATATTTTTCATCTTCATTTAAGTCTACATTGGTTTGACATTTGGCACATCCTGACCCCAATTTTAATATATATCAAAATTATTCTCAGTCCTTCCTTATAATACGATCTGTCTTAAGTTTTTTTTTTTTACTAAGGTCTTATTTAAAAATGACCTGACGCACAATAACCGGTTTTCTAGTCCTTCCTCTAAATATTCTTTTTAAAAAAGAGAAAAAAGAAAAAAAAATCTTACCTTTCCCAGGCGTGTGTCCTCTGTCCCAATTCGAATACCGTCTCTTGGATAGGAATCAGAAAGTGACTGGCCTCTTTTAACGACAAAATAGTCGGAGGTCTTTTGTTATAAGGGAGCCGTAGATTTGAAACCCTTCCCGCAAGGGATTACAGCCTCTTTGTCCCCTGATTCGTATCTTCGAAGAGGTAGCCCCACGTTGGGCGCCAAAATGTTAAGTTAAAAATAAGAGGACATCACATCTGTTAAAGGTACTTACGATTTCTTTATTTTACTTGTACAATGAGACATCAAATACCTAGCTGCAGTAGCAAAATGTCTGACTAATACTGTTTATGCTCTTGCTTTTATAGTGTGTTCTGTACACAGAACAAAGGAAATTTTTTTATTTGCATAGCTTAGCAACTTGAAGCTTCATAACAGGAATTAGACACAAACGGTACTTTCCTAGACAAACATGATCTATTAAAAAAGTCAAGCACAAGCTGGTACTTTCCACATTTACTGTTCTTCTGGTACTTTCCACATTTACTGTTTTTCTGGTACTTTCCAATCTAGGTCAAACCTCAAACTTTCCAGCATGGTTTGTTCTTTTGTAAGTTAACATTTTAAGCCTTTGCACGTATTTTACCCTAAGCAAGTCTAGCATGTGTAAGATATACAGAATGAAAGCTGTTATCAAGAATAATATTACTATATTTATTATTATTACACTTTACCTCCTATATATAGAGATATGGGACCGGATTCAGTCTGGGGAAGGTTCGCTGGCACAGATGGAGAATCGGGAAGGAGATCAAGTTAATCATCGAGATATGGTTCCAGGTATTCTAAATTAATAGGAGGAGGAGAGAAGAAAACAGGATGTAAATCCCTTTGCAGCTATAGGAAAGACTGTGAAGCTAGCTGCTACTCTGGATATTCAAACTTTGTTTGACCGAGTAGAGAAACTCATTTTTAATGAAACTTCAGTATTTTTGAACTTACAAAGTCTCCAAAGACACCAGGAACTTAATACAACACCAAGAGGGTTGCAGACAGTCAAAAATCCATCTACAACTTTTGATTTAAACTCAGCAGATGATAAACAATTCCATGCTCGCTGGACAGTGGCGGTACACAAATGTAGCATGGAATGGGTTAATATTTTAGTAGAATGAGATATTGTAAAAAGACAAAAATTGAAGGAGGAAACAAACAGTGTGCAAGGACATTTTCCAGCACATTAGTACTGATGTGTTTGAGCAATTATTCTTCTTTCGGCTTTTTCCCGGTTAGGGGTCGCCACAGCAGATCACCTGTCAGCTCATGATAGGCAGTGGAGTTTTACAGTGTCGAGTTGCCAGCCCGGCGCCCAAAATATTAATGGGAGATTATCCTTGCTTGAGAGAGAACTGCTGGAAGAAGAATAAACTGACTCGGGACTTGAGAGACTATGAATGCAACCAAGCGTGCGTATTGGTATCTAAACAACAGAGTAAATGTCACTGAGTCAGGTTTGAAGAAGAACAGGAAACAGGAAGATGTCAGCGGTCCCACCATACATCAATGGATTATACAGCATCATCCACAGAATATGAAAACGATGACCAGAAGGAATATCCTTGTTTACCCCACGCTGGTAATGATGAATATAGGCAGAAAATTTTTAGCAACCACCCAGGATTCAGTGGTAAACGCTAAAGATCCTGGAATGGACCAGAGAAATAGACAGAGAATGGATACAGTCTGCATTCCTTTAAATGAGGTAAATGGAACTGATATTGCTATGAAAGAGACAGTTTTCTCTGATTATGAAGGCAATTTGTCAGGTTGCAATCTCACAGATATTGTATGAAATGAAAGTGGAAATATTTAAGTCTGTGCAGAAGTTACATTTATTTAATTATTTTAATGAAAACAGAATGGATTGTGATATTGTGTGTAGTGTCACTGAATCAAGCTGTAGTAGTGCTGGTTATTATTCCTGCAATTCAGAAGTGGAACCATATGCTTATTGTAAACTGAAATTAGAGAGTATATCCTGAAAAAGTAACTTTATTCCCTCCCTTTAAGAATGATGCAATACAACAATTTTTTTTTCTTTTTTAAACTACAGTGTTGAAAAGAAATATAATTTATTCTGTAAAAGGAAAAAAAGAAATAAAATATAATTTCAGCAAAGAGGAATGGAGAAGTTTAAACAATCTTAGTGCGAGAAGGGAGTTGGTGTTTAAGCCAGCAGACAAGGGGGGGTGATTAGTTGTTTTACATTTTACACAATATTTTAAAATGTGTTATGATCACTTGGAAAATAAGGAGACATTTGAAAAAGTGGATTTGGATTCTTAATATAAAGCTTTATATGAATATCTGATGCTTCTGAATAAGGGATTAAAACTAAATTATTTTTCTTATGAGGACATGCAATACATATTCAATAGTAAAAATTGTACTATGGCCCATTTCTTCTGTGTACCCAAGATACATAACAGTTTATATTATCCACAAGGTTGTCTATAGTGTCAGCCTGTGGATATGTTACTCACAATATTTCATGTTTTTTACATCAACATTTATTAAAGAAAGTAGTTAAGTTACCATCTTATAGCAAGGACATATTTGATTTTAAGGAAAAACGTAAGGATATAAGATAGAATAATAAAAGGTATTTTATAGTTGTAGATGTAATACGTTTGTGCACCAGCATTAAACATAATTTTGGATGAGAGGCTGTCTCATATTTTCTAGGTGACAACCCTAATACACATTTTACATTGGAATTAATTTTATTTTGTTTGAAGAACAATATGTTTGAGTTCAATGGGCAGCTATTTAGACAACTGCAGGGTACAGCAATTGGAGAAGCAGTTGCCCCCATGTATGCTAATTTATTTATGGGGTATTTTAAAAATGTATATATGTATAGGAATGATTTTAATAGGCATGTGATAAAATATTTTAGGTTCATAGATGATTTGATTTTTATTTGTGAAGGGGGTCACAAGAGGGTTTCAGAATTTATAGACAGTTTACATAGGAACAGATTTGGGATAGGTTCTGATGGCTTGCAGCAAGGAAGGAAGGCTAATTACTTATATATTACAGTGGAGAGAATGGGCGATGGAAACATTAAGACAAAAATTTACAGAAAGTTTGAACAGCATGATTATATTTTACATGGTACTAGTTGTCATCCACCCCACACTATAGAATCAATTCCATGTTGATAGTTTTTGAGAATAGGGAGATTGTGCAGTGATACAAAGGAGTATGAAGAAGAACTGGATGTTCCACAAAATGTTCTACAACACTGAAATGTCCTTTTCTGGTTTTATCAGGCATAATCACCTGCAAATACAGCCAGCTTTTCTTGCCTACCATACCAATTATGTCCTTGAATTTCTGAGTCTCTCTTTTTTTTTTTTGCCAATTGTTCTAAACATAGTGTAAATAACAAAGGGGAAAGAGGACACCCCTGCCTGGTTCGTCTGCTCAAACAGAAATTATCAGAGAGGAACCCACCCCCTTTAATTTTCACCTAAGATCCCTTTTCCATCCTCTTAATCAACCTTATAATTTTATCAGGGAATGCAAATGCTTCCATTGCCCTGCTCTCTATATCAAAACCCACGAACAACAAAGGTATTTTCTTACATTCAGCTTTCCTCTGAATCATCAATGTTCTGTTAATGTTGTCAAATGTTTGCCTCCCCTGCACAAAACCACAATGATCCATATCTATCAATTTTGGTATCACCTTTGCCATTCTTTTAGCCATTATAGACAAACCCTTTATAACCAAAGTTTGGGAATGAAATGGGCCTGTATAAAGCTGGATTTGATGGGTCTATACCTTCTTTAGGTATTACAGCCACCACCTCTTTCTTCCAGGATGTTGGTGCTTCTCCTTCCTTTAAAATACTGTTAAACAAAACCTTTCATATCTTAATCAGTTTTTGACCTCGTAACTTCCACAGGAATACCATCTATTCCTGGGAACTTTTCTGTTGACTGGTTATACATCACCATTTTTATCTAATCTCCTTCTATCTTATTAGTTATTGATCTTCATCTACCTCTAACCTTGGCATATTTGATTCTTCCATAAACATTTCCATTTGTACCTTTCTTTGATTTCCATATTTCTCTAATTTATTCAGACTTTCATAAACTTTTCAAGATATTTCTAGTACCTCTACAGGATTTTGTTATTTTCCTTATTATACGATCATAGGAAGCTATTAGACTAATGGCCCTAGGGCCCTTACAAGCCTAGCCAAGTTCTACCCTTATTTCCATGATTAGCACCTACTGCTCCTATCCAAGAGGGACACAGGTGGAACCCCTGGGGTGAATTTACAGTTACCAATCCAATCGTTCAGACTGTGTCTGAAGACAGTGTCAAAAGCCTTATCTAAGTCGATTAGTAGGCTGTATGCACAGATTTCCCTTTGTCCAGGGCCTTGGTGACTGTCTTGAAGAAGTCCACCATGTTTAACAGGCATGATCTCCCTTTGACAAATCCTAACGGAGTACGGTCAAGTGTTTGGAAACTGCCTACATCTTTATTGATGAGGTCAGTGATGATTTGTTCCATGGCCTTGCATACAAGGCTAGTCAGGCTAATAGGTCTATAGTTCCTGTGGTCAGTGGAAGCACCACCTTTGTGCAAGAGGGCAACGGTGGCCATTTTCCATTCAGCTGGGACAAAGGCGGTGCTTAGACTATGACTGAAAAGAGTACTCAATGGTGTTGCTAATTCTTGAAGCCCAAGTAGGACGCAGCCTGGGATGTTATCAGATCCCACAGATGCTGTATATTTGGCCTTAGAGAAGGCGTTTACGACCTGCTCTTTAGAGATACAAAGTAGTGATTTCATGGGGTACGTGTGGCAGAGACAGGGAAGTGAAGTTTACACAGAACCTGTTGACAAACAGGTTAGCTATATCCACAGGCTCAGCATGTGTGGTATCGTTAACTACCAGTTCGGCACAAATCTGGCCCTTTCCTTTTAGGTTACAGATGTAACTAAAGACCGTCTTATGGTTGTCCTTAGTGGAGTACGCTAATATGGATTTGTAGTTTGCTTTGGAAGACTTCACAAAAAGTCTTGTTTGCTTGTTTAAGCTGAGAAGGGAGTGTTTTCCATTTAGGGCTCACTCTCTCTTACTCTTAAACAACAATTTCTTTCTCTTATTGTAAAGCCTGTTAACGGCAGCTGTTCACCAGGCAGGTTTGCTATTCCTTGAGGAGCTTGCTTTGGTCCTATCAGGTAAGGCCGAATCAATACAGTTTTAAAGGTGTTTGTATAAAACACTGGTGTAGAAGTCGGCATAGTTGCCAATTCCACCTGACGGAGGAGGTGCAGTGAAGTTATTTATACCATCCCGTAAGAGGTTATAATCTGCCTTGGAGATTTTTTTTTTTTTAGTTTAGTTGCTGCTGGGGAGGGGCATGTGTGACAGTTACTTTGAATGAGACTGATTTGTGGTCAGATCTCACCAGGGAAGACCTCACAGTGGGGGTACTACAGAGGTCTCCCATATTGTTAAGCACCAGATCCGGGATGTTGGCACCCCTTGTGGTGGTGTCAACCAGCTGGTCCAGGGCACTGGAGTTAATGAAGTCAAGGAACCTTTGGGCAAGTGAGTTTGAGCACGAGTAATTTACCCAGTCAATGGGTGGGCAGTCAGTTAAAGTCACCCAAAAACATAGTGTTCGGATGTACCTTGGTAGACTCAAGTAGATCCAAATAGGTAGAGCAGGTGTCTTGATTCACGGAGGGTGTCCTGTAGCTGGCAATGACTTGAATAGGTGTCCTACCAACAGTTAATTGCACCTGAAGTATCTCCATGAAATCATACTGTTTAACCAATCTGGAAGTGTATTAATCTTTGATGAATATCAGTATACCATCTCCTTTATCTTTCATGCCTTCAGTTTGTGGTCAATGTGTGGAAGGAGGTGTAACATGGTCTGGCTGGGTGTTCATCACAGCCTTGAACCAGGTCTCCGTGATTGTACAAATGTCTGTGTCTCCCATGGTGAGGACTGCTTCCAGTGAGTGCATTTTCATGTGAAGACTTCTAAGCATTTAGTAGCATAACCCTGAGGCTGTTAGATGGAGTTTTTAAATCAGGAATTTTGTCCTAGAGACACTGCCTAAAAAATGCACTATGGGGGTGGCAACTTCTAGTGCAACGACTCAGGCAACTGAAAGTAGAAAGGGTTGTTGCTAAGCATAGGGTGTACTGTTATGACTCCGTCATAGTCTATGCTGGTATGAACATCCTGAGACATACCTCTCTGGACTACATGAAGAGAGACATGACTGGGCTCTCTGACTACTACATGTCTCAGGCAGGTATGTCCTGTAAAATAACTGGTTTGGAACCCAAGTGTTTAATCCAGAACAAAGACACTAATAACAGGCACAATGAACCTTCTCCAGCAATTCCCAGCTTAGAAGGGTGTAGGCCACAATTGCCTGCCACAAGAGTCTAGACCACAAATCTTCCTGAGTCGTGCTAAAGGTTTTTGTGCTCTGGCATTATAATCAAATAAGAGTTGCTTAACAGCAATTCTTCTAAACTCATGCATATTATTGAGGTAATGCTTTATTTTCTGCTTATCATTCTGCAATTGCTCTTCTTCCTGATCTGTGAGATTCCCCCATTCTGTAATACTTTAACATTTGTCAGTCCCGCTAAATAATTCTTGTTGCTTTTTAACCATATCTCCCTTTCTTTTACTTCTACCCTATTTTAAAACTCCACTTTAACTTTATCCCACTCCCTACCTATATTTTCAGAACAAATGTCTGTCTTCTCTAGCAACCCCTTAATAATTTCCACTAACCATTCCTTAAATTCCTCTCCTTTCAACAGAAAGGTGGGAAAGCACCAGTGTCTCATTTTTATTTCAATACCCTACATTTTTTTAAGTTATTATTGGCACCCGATCAAAAATACTTACTGGCATATCAAAACTTGCAATTAAATGCACATGTTCCCATGAAATGCAAGTTCTGTCTATCCAAGCCCAGTTTTTGTATCTTGGTGAATAATATGTAATTTAATTTCGAACTCCTACTACTGAATTCACATCTTGCATGCCAAATATTTTTATAAATTTATTCAAACATCTACCCTCCTTTGTTATATTTCCACTTCAGGGCCCCCACAGATCAAACTCCAGTCCCCAACTATAAGTAATATTCCCTGCTGAAAACTAATTATTTCTTCCAGAATTTTCTTAAGCTCCATTATAGCAGTTTTAGGTGGAACACAAATGCATGCCAGTGTAATCTTCCTCCCCTGCCAGCAGCCCCTTAGTACTATGTATCTACAATTATTATCTTTTTTAACCTCTCCTCCCACATCCCAAAGACATGCAGTAGGTGGATTGGACACTCTAAATTGGCCCTAATTGTGGGAGAGAGACAGAGAGAGAGAGACAGAGAGAGAGAGAGAGAGAGAGAGAGAGAGAGAGAGAGAGAGAGAGACAGAGACAGAGACAGAGAGAGAGAGAGAGAGAGAGACAGAGAGAGAGACAGAGAGAGAGAGAGAGAGAGAGAGAGAGACAGAGAGAGAGAGAGAGAGAGAGAGAGTGTGTGTGTGTGTGTGTGTGTGTGTGTGTGTGTGTGTGCCTTCGGTGGAAGGTTGGGTGCCGGGCTGGCAACTCGGCACAGTAAAACTCCACTGCCAATCATGAGCGGACAGATGATCCGCTGTGGCGACCCCTAACCAGGAAAAGCCGAAAGAAGAAGTAGATCACTACTGGAGCTCCTATTGCAATTAATATAAGTACTTCTTTTCTTTTGTCCCAGGTATTCCACTGAATAACTGCCTTGAAAACCTCTGTTTACCAAATTCACATGTTCAGTTCTTTCTAAATGTGGCTCCTGTAGCACAGATATTTGCACTGTACATTTTTAATATAATTCTCACGGTGGTGGTGTTGCGGTAGCGTTGTCACCTCACAGTTAGACGTTGCCCGTTCGATTCTCAGTTAGAGCATCTTCTGTATGGCGATATGCGTAAATTAGAAGTTATGTACCTACCATAACGTTCCATGTTAGTTGTCTTCTCTCGCCTTCTTTCTTGCTGGATGGGTTCGGAGCCGATCCTCGGCTCCGACTCGGCACTTGCTTAGCTTGAGAACTCCTTTTACCAGCTCGAGGCAACCCTATATCCCATGATGCAAGGCGAGACTACCTCCGATCTCGTTTGGTAGCTAAATAACCCTGCCAATAATACTAATCCCAAAGGAAGAGCAAAAACTAGCCTAGAAGAACTAGGCAAAATGTTCTTAAGATAGACTCTCTAAAGAACTAAGGAGAGTGAATCTGATAAAGAGAAACTCTTCAAGATCTGTCCAGGCCAGGGGGAAGGAGGGAGGGACGCAAGAAAGAAGGCGAGAGAAGACAACTAACATGGAACGTTATGGTAGGTACATAACTTCTAAATGTTAAGTTGTCAATCTCGCCTTCATTCTTGCTGGATGGGACCGCGTCCCTAGCACCTGTATCCCGGGTGGCTCAATGGAACAGACTCTTGAGTACTGTGGAACCAAAACTGGCTCTGTCCCTGGAGGCCAAATCTAATTTGTAATGAGAGACAAAGGTATGAGGAGTGGCCCAAGTAGCTGCAGCACAAATGGTATCAATGGGTAGCCTATCCTGAAAGGCTGTAGAAGTGGATAGGCTCCTGGTTGAGTGTGCCTTCGGTTTTGAGGGTAGTTGCTTGCCTCTGAGCGAATACACATAAGAAATGGCGGAAGACAACCATCTGGATAAAGTCACTTTTGATACTGGGAGACCTTTTCTGTTTTCTGCATAGGAGACAAATAATTGATCTGATTTCCTGAATTGTTTAGTTCTATGTAAATAATATCTGAGCTGACGATGGACATCCAAAAAATGAAGTTTTTGTTCAGCTCTGTCAGAATAATTTGGGAAGAAAACTGGTAGATCGATGGCTTGATTAATATTAGTTTGAGAAACAACTTTGGGCAGAAAGGATGGATTTGTTCTCAAGGATACCCTGTCCTTGTGAAAAACCAAGTAAGGTGAACGGATGCAGAGAGCTTGAATTTCGGATACCCTCCTTGCTGAAGTGACAGCCAGTAAGAATATTGTTTTCCAGGTCAGTAACTTTAAGGAGTATGAAGCAGACGGTTCGAAGGGGGGTAAAATCAAGGATGCTAACATCAAATTCAGATCCCATTGTGGAGGAGGATGTTTTATTGGAGGCTTTAGGAGAAAAACTCCTCTCAGAAAAGCTTTGCATAGTCTATGCGACATAATGTTATGATCTTGCAAGCCAACATGATATTTGGAAATCGCCGCCAGTTGAACTTTAACTGTTGATGAAGAAGATCCTGACTGAAAGACTTCAGCCAGAAAATCTAAAACAGAATGCACAGGTGCAGTAAAAGGATCAATGTGCCTGGAGTTTGCCCATAGGGAAAAACGTCGCCACTTGCTAGCATAAACCGTTCTGGTGGACGACTTCAAGGAAGCTATTAAGATATCTCTGACAGGGTCAGAGATCAAAGGAAGCCTGGCTAGGGAAGGAAGTGGAGTAACCAAGCAGTGAGGTTGAGAGAATGAATGGCCCGGTGCTGTTGACCCGATTGGTGGATCAGAAGATCCGAACTGGGTCCAGATGCCAAGGCTGCACCAGGAGGTGACGATGTAGGGTCGGAAACCAAATTTGTCGAGGCCAGTAAGGGGCAATGAGAATCAACTTGGCTCTCAAAATGGTAGCTTTCTGAATAACCTGTGGAATTAAGGGGAAAGGAGGAAAAGCGTACAGAAGTCCCCGGGGCCAATCCTGGGTTAGAGAGTCTCTCAGGGGTTGGCCTGGTAGGGGAAAGAGGGTGAAGAAGTCCGGGCATTTGTTGTTTTGGGGAGTAGCAAAAAGGTCGCAACAAGGGGTGCCCCACTTCAGAAATATCTCGTCCACTACCAATTGATTGAGAGACCACTCGTGAGGCATGAGAATGGCTCTGCTCAATCTGTCCGCTAAGAGGTTGGACCTGCCGGGGATGTGCGTTGCTATCAGAAACCGATGAGAGGAGATTGCCCATTGCCAAAGTCTGAGAGCTTCTCGACACAAAGGATAGGACCTGGTCCCGCCCTGCTTGTTGATGTACCAGACCACAGACATGTTGCCCGTTTGAACTGCAATAGTCCCCGCGGGAAGAAAGTCGTTGAGGGCTTGCAACGTTAAAAGCACCGCTCTCATCTCCAGGACATTTATGTGCAGATGGTATTCTATGGGTTGCCAAGTCCCGTGGACCATCCTGCCCTGATAATGCCCCCCCCCACCCGATCAGAGAGGCATCCGTAGTGACTGTGGCAACCGGAGGAGGGGGAACAAATGGTCGGCCCTGATGAAGTAGAGGGGAAGATATCCACCAGGTTAGATGAGTCCTGCACGATTGTGTAACCAAGATTTCGTGCCTCATGGGATGGTTCTGGAACGACCACTGAGTGAATAACATCCACTGTAGAAGACGCATGTGGAAGCGAGCTAATGGTAGAAGTACAATGGCCGCAGCCATAAGACCTAGAACATTCAGAACCAATCTGGCTTTGACTTTGCTGCTCAGCAATAAGATCCGAACGTATTTTTGGATGTCCAGAATTCTCTGATCTGTTAGTCTGGCTAACATACTGACGGTGTTTAGTTCTGCGCCTATAAAGGTGATAGATTGGCAAGGCAGCAGAGAAGATTTTTCGAAATTCACCGATATTCCCAACTTTTTGCAAAGCTGAAGAGTGTAGTCTCTGCTCTGAAGAAGCTGATGCTTGGTGGTGGCGGAGAGGAGCCAGTCGTCTAAATAAGGAAACACCTGGAATCCTTGACGTCTCAGATGAGCTGTAACCACTGCCATGCATTTGGTAAACACTCTGGGGGCTGAAGTGAGGCCAAAGGGCAGGGCTCTGAATTGATAATGACTGGTCCCTAGCCGAAAGCGGAGAAACCTCCTGGAGCGCCTGTGTATCTTTATGTGATAGTACGCATCCTAAAGGTCTATCGAGCACATCCAGTTGTCCTTGCCCAGAAAGGGCAGAATGGACTGAAGCGTGACCATCCGGAATCTTGCCTTCTTGACAAATCTGTTTAGATTGCTCAGGTCTAAAATAGGTCTCCAATCTCCCGTTCTTTTGGGGACCAAAAAGAATCTTGAGTAGACGCCGGATCCTACTTGGTCTGCTGGAACAGTCTGGACGGCTCTTTTTTCTAGGAGCTTTGAAACCTCCTGTTTTGCCAAATCCCTTTGACCGGGTGAGATGTCTGGAAGGGATTGGCGAGGTACGGGATACCTTTCGAAGGGGATTTTGTAACCCTCGGATATGATCGACTGTACCCACATGTCTTGTGAGAGGGAACGCCAGGCTACTGGGTACAGCGAAATCCTTCCCCCGACTGCCTCCAAGGGTGGACAGTCGGGCAACACCTCAGGGATGCTGAAAGGGCTTATCAGGAAGAGGCTCCCTGTTACCCTGATTCTGGGGACCCCCCCTGCCTCTAGGGCGGCGTCTATTATTGTTACCCCCTCTGCCTCTGGGGGTAAACTGACCACGTGTGTCCGGCGCTGCTCCTTGGGCTTTACGGAACCACATCTTTCCTCCCTTCTGACCCTTGGGATAGGGTCTAGAAGGGGTGGAAAAATGGACTCCTACGGCAGAAAGAGTTTTGCCGTCTTGCTCACACCTAGTCAAGGTTTCCTTCACCTGAGGTCCGAACAAAGCCGTACCGTCAAAGGGGGTATTGGTAAAGGACGCTTTAAAGGGGTCCGCGAAATTACAAAGCCGCATCCAGGCCTGACGCCTAAGAGCCACTCCTGTGCCTGCATAGGATATGAGCCGCATGGAGGAGTTGGTTAAAGAATTTAGGATTGCTAGCTGTGAGGCAATCTTGTCTTGAGCCCCAGCAGCTGAAGGATCCTGAACCACTTCACCTAGTTCCTTAAGAATATCTCTTTGAAGTCTGGTGAAATGACAAAGGTAGTTCAGCGAACGCATAGCAAAGGTCGCTGAAGAAAACATCCGCTTGCCATACCTATCCATGGTCCTAGAATCTTTGTTAGGAGGATGGACAGGCATGGAAGGATCCGCAAGTTCCTTCTTCGTGGCCGCCGCCACCACCATAGCATCCACAGAGACGCCCTTAGAAAGAAACTGCTTGTCTGAAGGGGCCGTAATAAATTTGGATGGCCTCCTGGGGACAGGTTCCACAGAATCCGGGGCTGCCCAAGCCTTCCAAGCCACTACCTGCATGAGTGGGTCGAAAGGCGGAGACACCCAGGAGGTGGAGGGTCGGGATCCAAAAGCCTCCAGGTATACCGACTCATCCTCGGAGGGGTCAATGGAAGGCCAGTTCCCCCTCTGTTTGAGGAGTTCAAGGATGTCTGAAAAGGAGACATCCTCAGAGGGGGGACCGAGGGGAACCCTCCGACTCATCTAAGTCGGTATCAGATGTTGTAGACTCAGGGGAGTCTGTGTGTTTCCTCTTACACATCCTCTTCCACGGGGGTTCCCCTGCGGGATGAGGAGAAACCTCGGAAGAGGAAGTTATTCCCAATGGGGAAACCTGGGGCGATGGATCCCTGGGCCTGAGAGCAAGAGGCTGGCAAGAGACATCAACAGGCACCGAAGAGGGAGGAGCTAAAGGGATGGACCGTTGACCTGGCTCAGGTGCCAGGACACTCCTCATCACCTCAAAGGCTTACCTCCCAGGGAGACCAGAAAACTCCCGTTCCGAAGAAACAGGAATTCCCGGCTCCACTGAGACAGAAGGCTCCGAGGCCGATGTCGGTGCCGAGCTTACCAAAGCCGAAGCCCCGAGAGGAAGAGCGGGGTCAGACAAGGGTCCGATACCACTAGCCCCCTCGGAGCCGACAAGGGAAACTCGACGACCGGATCCCTCCAAGGAAAGTCTCATGGAGGAGATCGGAGCCGAAGACGACGGAGCCGAAAGGGGATGTATCGGTTCCGGCTCCGACACGGACGCTGTTCCGAGAAGCTCCGGCTCCGAACTCTGGAGGAGAGTCGGAGGAGGAAGTTCAAGGGGAAGAGCAATAGCTGAAGTCTGCTGAGACGGGCTATGGAGCATTTAGGCTAGTGCCTGTGACTTCAACAGCCTGCTTACCACCCTCTCTAAATCGCGGTCAGACAGCCTGGAAGATCTCGAAGATCGGCTCCGATGACTCCGTTCCGACAAAAGAGGAGACCTCGGAGCCGAGTGAATCGACTCCAAAGAAGGGGACCGAGATCTCTTCTTGGAAGAAGCCATCGGAGCCGACGTCCTCTGGGTTCCAGATGGAGCCGAAGACTTTTCGGCTCCGATACTGGATAACACGTCGGCACCAGCCGGAGCCGACAAGGCAACTGTAGACTGAGTGTTGGAGCCGGTAGGAACCGACACTACCACATCAGAGGAAGAAAGATCGGCTCCAGCCGGAGCCGATCTCGACTCCGAAGGAGTCGGAGCCACCGGGGAAGGCTTAACCACTGTAGCCTGAACCTTAGGTGGCTTGGAAGGTTTACCTGACCCAGTCTTAGTGGGTGAACCTTTTGGCTTTAATAAGCCACGGAGGATTAACTTGTTCCTCCTCTCCTGCAGGACTCTCTGGCTAAAAGAATGACATATGGCACAGGAGTCCTGCAGGTGTAAAGGCCCCAGGCAGTAAACACAAGAAGTGTGACCGTCTGTCAGAGACATCTTCTGACAGCACGAGTCACACTTCTTGAAGCCTGAGACCTTTCCTTCCCTAGACATAGTCTAAGAAAAACACACACACACACTAAAACAGTCACACTATTAATCCCAAAAACACACACACAGATAGGGATTAAGAACAGGGAGGCTTAGGCCTAACTGAAAATATTTTTAACTTTACAATTTTAACTTTAAAATTTAACTGAAGGGGGAAATAGGGTGGGCTGTAGAAAAAACTACACACTATCTAATACTAAGAAGAAAAGGAGAGTAAAACCCTAGAATAAACTGTTTGAAATATCAAACTCACCTGAGCTGGCAAAAAAGAGACCTCTTCGCAAAGCGGCAAACGAGATCTGAGGTAGTCTCGCCTTGCATCATGGGATATAGGGTTGCCTCGAGCTGGTAAAAGGAGTTCTCAAGCTAAGCAAGTGCCGAGTCGGAGCCGAGGATCAGCTCCGAACCCATCCAGCAAGAATGAAGGCGAGATTGACAACTTAACATTGGACGTTCCTTCATTGAAGGTTGTGCGTTAGGCCTGGCAAGCCAGCACGTAAAAATCTTCTGCCAATCATTAGCGGACCGGAGTTCCGCTGTGGTGACCCCCTAACCGGGAAAAGCCGAAAGACACAAACAAACTCTTTTTTTTTTTTTTTTTTTTTTTGCATGTATCTCTGAAATCAGTAACATTTAATGATAGTACCAACAGGGCGATTGTGTTGAAAATGTATTAACACCTTTTACTTGTAACAGTTTTTTTGGCAAGTACCTAGGTTCCAGCTTTTGTGTTACATGCAGACACTAATATTTGGCAGGTTGAATTGCTGTTAAGAACTCCTATATGCTTTTGAGAGCTGGCTAATGTATTAACAGATGAACTGCATGTTATTTTTATTATGTTGTATGAAGGTAGAGCTTAACTGTATATCTGCCAGGCATCCTGTTAACTGTTTGCAAAACGTATTCATGTTCTGACTGCATCTGTAAGCATTCCTGCTGCATGTTATAGCTCTTAGAAGACTTGCAGGCTGGACTTCACAATTGCTTTTATAGAAGACTAAGTGAATGCAGGCATCCTGTTACCTGTTTGCAAAACTTATTCATGTTCTGACTACGTCTGTAAGCATTCCTATTGCCTGTTACTGCTATTAGAAGACTTAGAAGCTGAACTTTATAACTGCTTTTATAGAAGGCTAAGTGAATGCAGTTTATGTTACTGTTAGTTCATACTGCATAACACAGCTGTAGAATTACTGTCTTAGAACAGCCATACTTTGCTTTGTGCAATATATACTATGTGCATTCACTGCTGAATTGTACAGCTGTTATCAGTCAGAATCTGCATGTTAATGCTGTCAGTCTGTGGTGTTAACAGAGCTGATAATGTATGCAATATAATCAATTTTACTTTCTATCTGTATACCTTGCATGCTCTGCACTTCACATTCTTGTAACCTTTGCACTAATTCTGCCTTATTTAACTTTATTTTTCAGTTTGCACAAGTTTCTTTCCTGTGTGACCCCCCCCCCCCAATCTGGGATTAATTGCATAAAATAATAAAACCTGGCACCCTACAGCTTTTCTCTTGTAAGAGGTGAATTACAGTTTAATTTTTGTAAAGTTTTAAGGTTTAAAAGGTGTATGCACAACAGTGAGGGGTTCCAGCAAACTGCCACTAGATTGGGCCATAATACCTCGAGTCTTTCTCACGCTCTGACACACACACGCGCACTCACACACACACACACACACACAAACACACACACACACACACGCACACAAAGTGTTCGAGTCCCAGGCATTTACTGTTTAAATTAGTAAATTCTTCCTTTTACTTTCAGCATTGGCTCTATACTAGTCACAACTCTCTCTACACCTGTCAAACAACCCTGTTTGTGTGCTTGCAGTGATAATTACTTAAAAGTATTGTAGGGCTACTTAGATACTGATATTTTAAGCTTATTACTCACCTTAAACTGATAGTTTTTCAGCTATTCTCCCGGTGGGGGCCAGGGCCCGCTCCGTTCGCTATGCCCTCATCCCCACCTTCCCCCCACATCATCAATCTTATACCTAACCTGATTCTTCCCACACCCATCTTACATTTTTCCATAACCTCCCTATTTCCACAGTCATACCCTACCTCCTATCTACTCTACATCCCCTCCCATTCTAAATAGGGCCATATAGTGCCCCATCTATCCTGCTCATATTCATTCCATTATGCAACTGCACTCAACCATCATGCCAATCACTATTTTTACTATGATCTCACTTCTCTCACTTACACTCTCTCTCCTAACAATCACAACTTTCCAGACAACATACCTCCTACACCCACATTTACAACCACCACACATAACCCACATTTATCAAGTTACTCACACATCCACCCTAGCTTATTCACAGGCAATACCTCTGTACTAACCAAAGTAAAAATTCTACCTCTCCAAAGACACCCACATTATCACACCACTAGGTGCAACTATTCCATTTTTAAGAAAAAAATGAGTATAACCCACATAATTTGCCAAAGCATTATATCCCAGTGTGGTGATGTACAACCCAACCCAGGCTGTATCCCCCCAGGCCCAGCAAACCTAGCAAATCTCTCATGCTATCAACCATAAATTTCCAAAGCCTTAGAAACAAGATAATTGAACTCCTGGCATGGATTTCACAAAACAACCATGATATTATAAGCTACTGAAACCTGGTTGAAATCGTAGTAAAAGACACCATGATTCTCTCTCTCCCCCCCCCCCCCCCCCCCAGGCTACTCATGCCCGAGAGCCGACTAGCCCCACAAGAGAGGAGGAGGAACAGCAATATTCTTCACTAGCAAATATATATTAATTCCCTACTCAAAACAAGCACTCAACTTCTCCCCAACTGAAGTACTAATCTTTATGTTAAAACTTAACAACCATAAAAACATTTGCATAATTGCTCTACATATTCCTCCAGGAAACAACATACCAATATTAGAAAACATATTTGCCTGGACTTCCAAAAACATAGATAATGAAACAATCATATTAGGTGAAGTAAACATTGATTGGCTAGACATTGCTCATAACAACCCCTCAAAAAACATAAACCTTTACAACTTCTCCCAACTAATGGAAGACATCACCAAACCCCACAAAAATAACAATTGGGGCTCCACAATAGACTGGATATTAGTGTCCCACCATAAAATATCATCACTGCAGGCATACTACCTAATACCAATAACAACCACCACCCAGCATATATCCTACGCAAAACTACCCCAACCCCAGGTCAACACCAGTACAAATCAACCCGGAATTTGACTAAGTTCCAACCATCCGTATTTAATAAAACCTTAGTTAAAGTAAATTGGGAACCTTTCAAATCCCTACCACTTAATAAGGCTGTTGAATTCTTTAACTCAACACTCTTGGACTTCCTAAATAGGCAAGCACCCACCCTCCAAAAATTAATAAAACATAACCATGCAAGCTAGCTCTCATAATCCACTAAAGAAGTCATGCCCACAAGGGATAAAATTTGGAAATCATGGCAGAAAAAAAGGCCCCTCAACTCTACTACAATACAAGCAACTCCGTAACCAGGCAAAAAATCTAATAACCAGTGATAAAAATGCCAGCTACATTCACCTACAAAACCAACATAAAAATAATCCCAAAAAATTCTGGTCCTCCATCAACCAACTATTACACTCAGGCTCACAAAGCAACCCATCTCCTGACCCACAAAAAAACCCTACCAACCCTGCCACCCTCTTCAATTCCCACTTTTTTGACACCATAGCTAACCTAACCTCCACATTTCCTACAGTTACCACCATCACCAAGACAGCTGATGAACAAATCATCCCAAAAAACAATCCTACCCTCAGTTCCAACCTGCAATTATCTCCCATACTCACTGCCACAATAAAAAAAGTTTACTTAAGTTAAAACCCTGTACTCTAGCCCCTGACAATCTACCTCCACACTTCCTGCAGCTAGCTGCAAACTCTATAGCTCATCCCATTAGCATATTCATTAACAGATTGATTAAAAAATCCCTTGTCCCAGACATCTGGAAAAAAACATTCATTCTCCCCTTACACAAAGGTGGCACCAACACACACCACAAACTTTCAGCCCATAGCAAGTCTCTCACCCCTCTCTAAAATACTGGAAAAAATGCATCCATGCCCAACTCCTCAACCACCTGTTTGAAAACCAAATTCTATCACCCACTCAGCATGGTTTCAGACCAGGACAAAGAACCACTACCGCCCTCCTCTCCTTCCTTAATACAGTTAACCAGGCACAGGATTCTGGTAAAAAAATTGCTTCTCTTTTCCTCGACCTCTCCAAAGCTTTTGATACCATCTCTCACAGTATCCTCCTCTTTAAACTATCAACCTTCCATATTTTCCCACCTACCCTACAATGGTTCAATAGCGCTCTCTCTCTCCAATATGCAGCAATCCACCAAATGACAACAATCTTACTCTCACTTCCTCAATACTTCCACAGGGGTACCCCAAGGCTCCATACTTGGTCCTCTCTTGTTTAGCACCTTTATTAACAACTTTCACTCCACTCTCCCACAATGCTCAGTAATCCAGTATACTGATGACTTTACAATATGGTCTGCAAATTCCAGCTCTGAACACCAGCAAATCACCCAGAATGCCCTCAACTCTACTGAATCCTGGATGCTTAATAATCATCTTGCCCTAAATCTGAAAACAAAAGTAGTAATTTTTACCCCTAAGAAAACCACTCTCCTAGATAAAAAATTCTTCACTATACAAGCCCAAGCCAATACCACTATAGAAGTTGTCCAACACACTAAATTACTAGGCGTTATTATAGATGAAAACCTTAACTCTGACCTACATATAAACAGCAACATTAAAAAACACACCAAAAGCATGGTATGCTCTACAGGCACCAACACTTTCTTAGCCTCTCTACTAGACAAACCTTTGCAACTACATTTTTATTACCCTCTCTCCTTTATGGTGCCCCTCTACTCACAAATATCCAAAATTCTACAAAATCCAAACTTGATGTGTGTTACGGCAGAACAGACAAATTTGCCACTAAGACCAAATTCTCATCCCCACCACTGTAACTCACGGAAACAATTGGGTTGCCTGGAACTCCCCCACCATCTCTCATTCACCCAAATAACTAAAGCACACAAAATCATCTACTTCTAAAAGTAGAAAAGCCCACCTTACCTGCTGTTCAACTCATCGACTCCTTCACCATTGCCAGACTATGGAACTCACTTCCAACTCCTATAAGAAACACAGGGAGCACCACCATCTTCAAACAAATACTAAAAAATCATCTCAACTCTTCCTGGCTATGTAACTGCTCTATAACCTAACCTCTTCCTTCTCCTTATATGATAACCAAACTCCTATGCTTTTTGCTACTAGTGACTAATGATACTTTCTCCATAGTTATTGTGATTATTTTTTATCACTTGATACTGGTACAATAATGCTGATTAATATATCGCTGTTTATACTGTACAATAATGCTGATTGATATATCTCAGTTTATACCTCTCTGATTGAATTAATCTGGCAACCAACTAAATTCCTGCTTTTATATATATATATATATATATATATATATATATATATATATATATATATTCTGTATATATTACTGTAATCAAACCAACTAGATTCCTGATTTTATGTAGATAGTATGTATATATATTACTGTAATCAAATGAACTAAATTCCTGCTTTTATGTACATATTCTTTACATATTACTGTAATCACCATGTGTTACACTGTTTCTACATCTGCACCCATTGAGGTTTAATTTTTTTCTGTACCTATGTTCTTGTCAGAGCTTTTCTCCCCGGGCCTCCTCTGAAAATGGGCTCTTTTAGGCCCAGTGGACTTTCTCTGTAAACAAATGCAATAAATAAATAAAAAATAGGTTGAACTTTTATGCAGTTGCTTCTTGTCATACCCATTTGAGCCTATGCCACATCTTACAAAACTTGTTTATTAAAAGCCCTAAAAAAATACATCCCCAATACACCCCAAAATCTATTAATGAGAAGTTATGTATCTACCATAACGTTCCATGTTAGTTGTCTTCTCTCGCCTTCTTTCTTGCTTGATGGGTTCGGAGCCGATCCTCGGCTCCGACTCGGCACTTGCTAAGCTCGAGAGTCACTTTTACCAGCTCGAGGCAGCCCCATATCCCATGATGCAAGGCGGTAAGTATCCAGATCTCGTTTGTACCTATAGGGAAACACACCTAGCACAAAAAAAACTTTCCACTGAGGAAAGAAAGCAATTAGCCTAAAGGAAGGGCTGTAATAGGAACCAGGTAACTAACTGGTGCCTAATGAAGCAATCTTCCAAACAAAGGAGAACAAGGTCTGTCCAGGCAAGGGGGTAGGAGGGAGGGTCGCAAGAAAGAAGGCGAGAGAAGACAACTAACATGGAATGTTATGGTAGGTACATAACTTCTCAATGTTAAGTTGTCAATCTCGCCTTCATTCTTGCTTGATGGGACCACGTCCGTAGCACCTCTATCCTGGGTGGCTCAATGGAACAGACTCTTGAGAACCGTTGAACCAAAACTGGCTCTATCCCTGGAGGCCAAATCCAATTTGTAATGAGAAACAAAGGTATGAGGAGTGGCCCAAGTGGCTGCTGCACAAATAGTGTCTAAAGGGAGTCTAGCCTGAAAGGCTGTGAAAGTGGCTAAACTTCTGGTGGAATGCGCTTTTGGTTTTGAGCACAGCTGTTTGCCCCTGATCTGATAGATTTCGGAGATGGTGGAAGAAAGCCATCTAGATAAGGTCACTTTGGAAACAGGAAGGCCTTTCTTATTTTCAGCATAAGAAAGAAAGAGCTGATCAGATTTCCTGAATTGTTTTGTTCTGTCCAAATAATATCTGAGTTGGCGGTGAACATCAAGATAATGTAATTTTTGTTCCGATCTGTTGGAGTAATTAGGGAAAAATACAGGGAGATCAATAGATTGGTTCAAATTAGTTTTCGAAGCCACCTTAGGCAAAAAGGATGGATTAGTTCTCAAGGATATCCTGTCCTTGTGGAAGACCAAATAAGGGGGACGAACAGAAAGAGCATGAAGTTCTGACACTCTCCTGGCCGAGGTAATAGCGACAAGGAAGAGTGTTTTCCATGAAAGAAACTTCAGTGAACATGAAACAGCTGGCTCAAAGGGAGGAAGAATTAAGGATGTCAGCACTAGATTTAGGTCCCATTGAGGAGGAGGACTCCTGACAGGAGGTTTAAGGAGAAAAATCCCTTTTAGAAAGGCTCTACAAAGCCTGTGGGACATAATGTTGTGATCTGCAAACCCGACATGAAAGTTCGAGATAGCAGCCAACTGAACTTTAACCGTGGAAGATGAAGAGCCCGAGTGAAAGATTTCCGCTAAAAAATCCAAAACCGCATGAACAGGGGCAGTAAAGGGATCTATATTCTTTGATTTTGCCCAACAAGAGAAGCGTTTCCACTTGCATAAATCCTTCTAGTAGAGGATTTAAGAGAAGCCACTATGATATCCCTAACAGGGTTAGAGATCATAGGAAGCCTGGCTAAGGAAGGAAGTGGAGCAACCAAGCTGTGAGGTTGAGAGAAGGAATAGACCGATGCAGGTGACCCGATTGGTGGATCAGAAGGTCTGGCACTGGGTCCAGATGCCACGGCTGCACCAATAGGTGACGATGGAGGAACGGAAACCAAATTTGGCGAGGCCAATAGGGGGCAATGAGAATCATTTTGGATCTCAAAACGGTGGCTTTCTGGAGTACTTGTGGAATCAATGGAAAGGGAGGAAAGGCATAAAGAAGTCCTTGGGGCCAATCCTGGGTAAGAGCGTCTCTGGGAGGATGGCCTGGCAGTGGGAAGAGAGAGAAGAAGTCTAGGCATTTGCTGTTTTGGGGAGTAGCAAAAAGATCGCAACATGGGCAGCCCCATTCTAGAAAAATCTCCTCCACTATAGATTGTTTGAGAGACCACTCGTGAGGCATGAGAATAGCTCTGCTCAATCTGTCCGCTAAAATGTTGGTTTTCCCAGGGATATGCGTTGCTACCAGAAACCGATGAGAGGAGATCGCCCATTGCCAAAGTCTGAGAGCTTCTCAACACAAGGGGTAGGACTTGGTTCCACCCTGTTTGTTGATATACCATACTACAGACATGTTGTCCGTGTGAACTGCAATTGTTCCCAAGGGAAGAAAGTCGTTGAGGGCTTGCAACGTTAAAAGCACTGCTCTCATCTCTAGGACATTTATGTGCAGGTGGTATTCGAACGGCTGCCACGTCCCATGAACCATCCTGCCCTGATAATGACCCCCCACCCGATCAGGGAGGCGTCCGTAGTGACTGCGGCTACCGGGGCCGGGGATACAAAGGGTCTGCCCTGATGAATCTGGGGAGAAGAAATCCACCAGGATAGGTGGTTTTTGCAAGCTTGTGTCACCAGGATTTGGTGACGCATGGGAAGTTGTTGGTAAGACCACTGGGTGAACAACATCCATTGAAGAAGACGCATGTAGAAGCGGGCCAAGGGAAGAAGGGTAATGGCCATTGCCATGAGGCCCAACACTTTCAGGACCAGTTTGGCTTGTACCTTTTTGCTGGCAAGGATGATCCACACGTGACTTTGGATATCTGAAATTCTTTGGTCTGTGAGGGTTGCTGACATCCGAACAGTGTCTAAATTTGCGCCTATGAAAGTAATAGACTGGCAGGGCAACAAGGAGGATTTTTCGTAGTTGATCGAAATTCCTAACTGAGTGCAGAGATTTAGGGTGTAATCCCTGGCTTGGAGAAGTTGATGCCTGGTGGTGGCTGAAAGGAGCCAGTCGTCGAGATACGGAAACACCTGGAATCCTTGACGTCTCAGGTGAGCCGTGACCACTGCCATACATTTGGTGAACACTCTGGGGGCTGTAGTGAGACCAAAGGGCAGGGCTCTGAATTGAAAATGACTGGACCCCAGCCGAAAGTGGAGAAACCTTCTGGAGCGTCTGTGAATTTTTATGTGATAGTACGCATCCTGAAGGTCTATTGAGCACATCCAGGTGTCTTTGCCCAGGAAGGGCAAAATTGATTGAAGTGTGACCATTCGAAATCTCATCTTTTTCACAGACTTGTTGAGTCTGCTGAGATCCAATATTGGTCTCCAATCTCCTGTCTTTTTGGGGACCAAAAAGAACCTTGAGTAGATTCCGGGCTCTGAATTGTCTGTTGTAACTGGCTGAATGGCCCTTTTGTGTAGAAGCTTTGATACTTCTAACTTTGCGATTTCCCTGTGGCACATCTGGAAAGGAATTTTTGTGATTGAAGGGACTTTCCTCGAAAGGAATTTTGTAACCCTCGGATATGATCGACTGTACCCATCTGTCTTGTGAGAGGGAAAGCCAGGCTTGTGGGTACAGTGATAATCTTCCCCCGACTGCCTCCAAGGATGGACAGTTGGGCAACACCTCAGGGATGCTGGAAGGGCTCGTCAGAGAGAGACTCTCTGCTTCCCTGGTTTTGTGGACCCCCTCTGCCTCTAGGGTGGCATCTGTTATTATTACCCCCTCTGCCTCTAGGGGTAAACTGACCACGTGTATCCGGCGTGACTCCTTGGGATTTGCAGAACCACATCTTTCCACCCTTCTGTCCTTTGGGGTAAGGTCTAGAAGGGGTGGAAAAACGGACTCCTACGGCAGAAAGAGTCTTGCCGTCCTGCTCACACCTGGTCAATGTATCCTTCACTTGAGGACCAAACAAAGTTGACCCATC
Source organism: Protopterus annectens (assembly GCF_019279795.1). Classification (NCBI taxonomy): domain Eukaryota; kingdom Metazoa; phylum Chordata; order Ceratodontiformes; family Protopteridae; genus Protopterus; species Protopterus annectens. The sequence continues at coordinate 1,191,627,281 of NC_056735.1, read as the reverse complement.
AAAGGGAGAGTTTGTGAAGGACGCCTTGAAGGGATCAGCAAAATTACAGAGCTGCATCCAGGATTGACATCTCAGAGCCACTCCTGTGCCTGCGGCTCTACTCGCTCCATCTGCTGCATACGAAATCAGCTGCATGGAGGAGTTGGTTATGGAGTTAAGGATACCAAGCTGAGAAGCAATCTTGTCTTGTGCCCCCGGAGCTGTAGGATCCTGTACTACTTCACCTAGTTCCTTAAGGATGTCCCTTTGGAGTCTGGTGAAGTGACACAAATAGTTCAGCGAACGCATGGCAAAGGTCACTGAGGAAAACATCCGCTTACCATACCTGTCCATGGTCCTGGAATCCTTGTTAGGAGGATGGACTGGTACGGAAGGATCTGCAAGTTCCTTTTTAGTGGCGGCCGCCACCACCATGGCATCAACCGGGACACCTTTTGTAAGGAATTGCTGCTCGGAAGGGGCTGTAATAAATTTAGAAGGCCTCCTGGGAACTGGCTCTACGGAGTCAGGAGAAGCCCAAGCCTTTTGAGCGATTACCTGCATGAGGGGGTCAAAAGACGGAGACACCCAGGAGGTGGAGGGTCGAAAACCAAACGCCTCTAGGTATACCGACTCATCATCGGAGGGATTTATGGTGGACCAGTTTCCCCTCTGTTTCAGGAGTTCTAGGATGTCTGAAAAGAAGACATCCTCAGAGGGGGATCTTGGGGACCCCTCCGACTCATCTAAGTCGGTATCCGAAGGAACAGACTCAGGGGAGTCTAGGTGCTTCCTCTTACAAGTCCTCTTGCGCGGAGGATCTCCTGACAGATCAGGAGAATCCTCGGAAGAGGGGGTTCCTCCCAGTGGGGAAACCTGAGGCGGTGGATCTCTCGGTCCGGGAGCAAGAGAGCGGGAAGAGATATCAACAGGCACCGTAGAGGGAGGAGCTAAAGGAATAGACTGCTGACTGAGCCCAGGGGCCAGCACACTCCTCATCACCTCGAAGGCTCCCCTCCCAGGGAGATCCGAGAGAACCCGTTCCGAAGAAACTGGGACTCCCAGGCCCACCGACAGGGAAGGCTCCGAGGAAGATGTCGGAGCCGAGCTCACCAAGGCCGAAGCTCCAAGGGGAAGAGCGGGGTCGGACAAGGGTCCGATGCCACTCACCCCCTCAGAGCAGACCAGGGAAGCCCGGCCACCGAATCCCTCCAAGGAAGGTCTCGAGGAGGAGATAAGAGTAGATGCTGAAGGCGCAGAAGGGGGGGGGGGGTATCTGGCCCTCAGCCATAGCAGTAACTATTCCTGTAGACCCCAGCTCCAAACTCTGGGGTAGAGTTGAAGGAGGAATTTGAAGAGGGTGTGGACTAATAGTCGTCTGTTGAGACGGACTATGAAGCATTTTGGCTAGTGCCTGTGATTTTAACAATCTGCTTACCACTCTCTCTAAATCATGGTCTGACAACCTGGAAGACCTAGATTATCGGCTCCGATGGCTCCGCTCCGAAAGAAGAGGTGAGGCCGGAGCCGACAGTATCGGTTCCAAAGCGGGAGACCTGGACCTCTTCCTCGAAGGAACCATCGGAGCCGAAGACCCCACGGATCCAGACGGAGCCGATAACTTTTCGGCTCCGAGTGTAGGTCCAGATGTATCGGTTCCAGCCGGAGCTGATACAGGCAAGGAAACAATGGTGTCGGCGCCGACACCGAAGCCTGAGCCACATGGTGGTCGGAGCCAGTCGGAGCCGACACCAAAGTGACAGTAACAGTATCAGCACCGATGGAGGATTTAGCCAAGTTAGGATCGGCTCTAGCTGGAGCCGTTCTCGACTCCGAAGGAGTCGGAGCCAAGGCCAGAGGCTTAGAAACTGAAGCCTGGACCTTGGTAGTCCTAGAAGGCTTGCCCGGAGCCGATTTTGCTGGGGAGCCCTCCGGTTTAAGGAGACCCCTTAAAATAAGTTTATTTCTCCTTTCCTGCAGGACTCTCTGGCTAAAAGAATGACAAATTGCACAGGAGTCCTGCAGGTGGAGAGGTCCCAGGCAGTATAAACAAGAAGTGTGACCGTCTGTCAGAGACATCTTCTGACAGCACGAGTCACACTTCTTGAAGCCTGAGACCCTCTGTTCTTTAGACATAGTGCTTTCAAACAACAGTACACACACAGTCCCGAATCAGACAAGTAAAATTAAGTATGAGAAGTAAACTCTCACACACACACACACCCTAACGGGGGGATGGGAGGGAATAAAGGCCTGACTAAAAAGGTAAAGAAGGAAAAATAAAGTTAGTCAGAAAAGGCCTCTAATGTATCTAAGAAAGATAGAATTCTAAGGAAAAGAGAAAATTTTCTGATTGGGAGCTAAAGTTTAGTAATAATAAACACTTACCAGGAGCTGGTAAAAGGAGGACCTCATCAGCAAAGCGGCAAACGAGATCTGGATACTTACCGACTTGCATCATTGGATATGGGGCTGCCTCGAGCTGGTAAAAGTGACTCTCGAGCTTAGCAAGTGTCGAGTCGGAGCCGATGATCGGCTCCGAACCCATCAAGCAAGAATGAAGGCGAGATTGACAACTTAACATCTTATTATTAACACACAAATCTATGTACATCTTCAAATACTGAAATCTTGCCTTCCTAATAGAACAATTGTGCCAATCTGACAATCACACTCTCAGCCTACAGCCTTGGGTTAACCTACAGGAAGGTTATCCATGTTAAGATGCATGGTACAGCCTGTGCTTCTAATAAGTGCTGTCTAGTTTTGTCTCATCTTTATTGTTCTCTCAGAATGAGAAAAACACTTGAATGGTTTTAGAAAATATTATCTCCTAGCCATTGAGAGAAAGCCATTAAAAAGAAGTATTCTGCTTTACTGCTCTTTATCAGATTGTCCCCATGGAGATATGAGAACCAGATACAGATTTATTTCTACAAGTATTTACTTATTTGGTAGAACAGAGCTTTAAGTTCAATGTTCTTTATTTGTTTTTTCATAAACGTGTTACCAGATAAAGCAAGAACCTTAATCCTGTCATCCCTCTATGCAAGATTGAGAAAAAGCACATTTTTCTTGTATCATACTCTTTTGAACAGACTTTTTTCTTTTTATATATTTATTTTTAATTGCAGTGCCTATATTTCTTAAAACCGAACAATGAGACAGAGAAATGATGGAAAAAAAAAACAGGAGAACCTGTTTACTGTAGTATCCCCATTACACTTGAAAGTAACCAAGAAAACTTTACTTTATACCATGCAGATATCAAGCACTATGCAAATATGGTTATGAACAAAAGTTTGTTTTACTAACTTTCTTTCCTCTTCCCTTCTAGTGACATGAAGTAGGGCATATGCATTAAAGACCCCTACAAGTTTAACAAAGTCAAAAAAGTCCAATATTTCCAGGTTTTCTTTTTCTGTCACATTTCACAAATATAATTAATGCTTTATAATCCCAAATTTGCCAGTTTCCGAGTTGATGGTTTCATTACTGTTTATCTCCATCTTCCAAATCCAGTCTCTGCTTTCTTTCCAACTTACTCTTATTTTTTCTAGTCAACTCTTGTGCTTTCTTTCTGCCTCTCAAGCATTTTCTGTTGAAACACTGGAAACAGTTTCACTAGCACAATCTCTCTGTGGTCTTTATTACAAGAAGAACAAAAAGCAAAATCTCCTTCTGTCTCACAGCTCACTTTTTGTTGGACAAACATTTGTATTTCCTCCTTAGCATGTTCTGCATCAAAAAATGATTTTGCCCCTCCAGGTAAAAATATTCTGAAGACAGCTGTGTACAGCAGTTTGAAATCTCATGCCTGTTTCTCGACACTCCCTGATTACTGGAATAAATTTACTTCTCTTCTGCCTGGTGTACAGCGAGTACTCATTTTCCATAAGCACTCTACTGTCTCAAAATTTGAGTACTTTGTCCTTCTGCCACAATTTTGTCAGCATCAACTCCTGCTGGTAGGATTGCATCTTTACTATTAAATGCTTAGGTTGCTTCCTCATGGCCAAGATTGGAGCATACATATGATATATGTCCTTTCAATTAACAATTACTGCTGTGAAATACCAGTCCAGTTGCTTATTTGTGCTTTCATAAAATTAATGCAGTCTGTTCCTTCCAGCTTCTCTGGTACAGCAGAAAATGTTAACAAAAAAAAAAAAAAAAAAAAAAAAACCGAGTTCACGGGCTCTTTTCTGAGTTTCAGTTTTCACACCGAGAGCTTAAATTAAGCTATTACTCAATGTGCAGCCATCTTGGAAGTCCCTCCGTGGATGATTCTTGGTAGGATTTTACATAATCTCTCTGCTAAAATCTGCAAAAAAGCATTTATAATCATGGCCAAGTATAAAGATTAGACTGGTGGACAAAAACATTCAATAGACAATTATCATTTCTCCCCATGTGTTTGGAGAGGGTCCCCTTCTAACATTTTATTGAATGCTTAGCCATGACTACTGTTGTTGTCTTTTGGCTTTTCCAGGTTAGGGGTCGCTACAACGGAACTCTGGTCCGCTAATGATTGGCAGTAGATTTTCATGAACACCGAGATGCCAGCTTGACGTTCAACCTTCAACAAAGGCATGCCCATTTGCGCATGTCTTTCAAACGCCCACCCAACCGCGGAGAGGACATGCAGACTCCACACAGAAGGCACTCCCCGCACTCCAGCCGAGAATTGAATGGTAGAACCTCTTGCTGTGAGGCAACAACACTACCGCTGCACCACCGCAGATGTACCTTAGCCATGACTATAAATGCCAAATTAAAAAAAAAAAAAAAAACCTTTCTTTTAACATTTCCCAACATTCAATGGGTAACCCATCACTTTCAGAATATTTCCATTTTCTCCCACACTGCTTGTATCTCATCTTTGCTCACTGGACTTATTAACCTCATTCTTCCCTCGTCAATCAATTTTTCTGTTCTTGGATATTACCAGTCTGAGTACTCTGTCCTTGCCTTTTCATGTTTTTTTTAATTTCTTTCTTTCTCACATAACTTCTCATAATACAATTTAAATCTTTGCAGTCGTTTTCCTAATGTTCTAATCTCTAAATTTACCTTCTCCATCTTCGTAATCGATATTCCCTTTCTCTCTCTTATTACCTTAATTTTACTGCTAAGATTTTAACAATTCTTGGATTTTCACTAAAGAAAATCTGTTTTATTGCCTCTCTCTCATCTCATATTCTTCTATCATCTCATACTTGTAATGGTTCTTCTATCATCTCGTACTTGCAACAGTATTTTTATCTCTCCTGTTCTGTTATGTCTTCCTCTTCCATGTTTCCTTTTCCTCTGCTGCATCTCAATACAGGAGGGACAGGTAGGAGGGATGGTTGAACCAGCTGGAAATAGGCAACACATATCACATAATGGACAGCTCAGTGGTACAGAGGTTAACGTGGTCACCTCACAGCAAGAGGTTCTCTGGTTCAACTCTCGGCTGGGGTGCCTTCTGTGCATAGTCTGCATGTCCTCCCTGCATTCGTGTGGGTTTCCTCTAAGTTCTCCAGTTTCCTCACATATTACAAAGACATGCATCTGGAGCATTCCTCTCCGGGCCTCCCCTGAAAATTGGCTCATTCCAAGTCAGACTTTCCCAATAAACAAATGTTAAATAAATAAATACATGTTAAAGACCTAACTTTTGTATCCAATGTTGTATTTTCCATCCATGTTCAACCTGCAGGAGACAGTCCCCAGCCACGGTACACCCCAGGGAGGTCTTACAAGAGCACATTCCGTAACATAATGGAACCAAAGGAGGCCCCAGACCTTGAATCAATATTCAGCTTGTAGTGAGACACAAAGGTGTGTGGACTCACCCAAGCAGCACCAGTAAAAATGTCATCTATAGTGGCTCTTGAGAGGAAAACCCTAGAGGTAGCCATAGCTCTAGCAGTATGTCCTTGGTTTACAAGGCGGATCCTTCTCTTTCAAACTATATCCAAATGAAATACAGAGACCCATTTAGATACAGTGGATTTAGATACTGGCTTTCCCAAATGGGCCTTTGAAAAGGAGACAAACAATTGTTTAGTCTTTCTGAAGGACTTTGTTCATAGACTACGAACATCGAGACAATGTATCAAATATTCTCCTTTGTTTAAAAAAAAATGGGGAAAAACACTGGTAAGTGAAGGGCCTGATTCAAATTGTTTTCTGATGCCAGAAACAAGAAATGTAGGATCAGTCTCCTTCACCAACAACCATTTATTAATGCATATAAGTGCGTTCATCCAAAAATATTAAGACTTTTTCAGATGCACTAAGCTAACACGTTTCATGTTTCTGGTGTTTTCTGATCCCACCTTATGCAAAAAGAAGCATGCTCTGTTCTGAGAGATAACCTGTCTTCATGAAAAAACAGATATAGAGGTACCGAGGATAACTTTTCACACACACCTGGCCTAAGTAACTGATACCAGGAAAAGGGCCTTCCAAGACAACAACTTCAAACCATTACTAAAGGCACAAAAGGAGGCCTAGCAAGCACATAAAGCATAAAAGGTAAATTCCACAGATGGGAAAGGGTTCTGGACAGGGAGTTGTAATAAAAAGGTTCCACTGAGAAAAGCCTTTGAAACCTTTAACTCTGACACAGGCATACTGTCTCTGCCAAGTGAAAGCTGGAAATTGCTGTTAATTGCACTTTAATAGTGGAATAACTATATCCCAAATTAAACAAGTCAGCAAGGAAACCAAGGACAGCCTCCAAAGGTGCTGTAAAAGGGTTCAACCTTTTAGAAGCCCATAAAATGAGCATCTCAGTTTGCTAGCATAAAAATTGCATGTAGACAATTTCTGAGAAGAGGACAAACTATGGACCATTTGTTCTGAAAGCGTAAGATCTCCCTAGGGTGAGTTAAGTAGGACCACTGCAGTGCTAGGTCATCAGGAGAATTGCAGAAGCTATACGATCAACTTGAGTGTCCGGAGGTTGGGCAGGTTCAGAGATCTGGTTTAGGATCCAGTACCCAAGGAGGGTAGCACAAAAGAGGCCATAGAAAGGGGATCCACATCTGATGGGGGCAAAAAGGACCAATAAGGATCACAGTCGCTCTGCAATGGTAGCCTTCTGGAGAAACATTAAATTTAGAGTAGTCAGAGGATAAGCATACAGGAGACCTGGGGTCAAGCATACAGAAGAGCGTCCCTGGGTGACTGTCCCTGTGGAGGAACTAAGGCATAACAACTGCTGCACTTGGTGTTGGATGGAGAGGCAAACAGCAATATGGATTGCCCCAGTGCTGGAAGATATGAGCCACAACTCTTAGATGTAGCAAACAATCATGAGGAAAAACAATGTTTCTGTTCAGACTGTCTGCTAAAATGTTGTCTTTCCCTTGGGATGTGCATTGCCACCAGAAACCATCAAGACAAAATCACCCACTACTAAACCCTCATGGTCTCCTGACAAAGATGATAAGATTGGTTTTCTCAGTGTTTGTTCAGATACCAGACCACTGACACACTGTCTGGCTACATTGAAAGCATAACCTTGGGGTGAAAGTTCTGAAAGGGAGGACTGCCCTCGTGTCCAAAATATTAATCTGAAGATTGGTCTAGTGTAGACCAGGTCTCTTGTACTGTCTTCCCTTTGAACTACCGCACCACCACAAAATAAGGGAGGTGTCTGCCATGACCATACCCTGCGAGGGAGTAAGAACAAACTTCCTCCCTGCTGACACCAGGGGAAACTCAACCACCACTTGATCTGATTTCGACCTCTGTCAACATGATGGGAAATTCCAAAGGGTGAGTCAACTAGGACCACTCCAGTGTTAGTGTCCATTGCAGTATCCTCATGTGGTACCCTGACAGGGGAACTAAGCAGACTGTGGCAGCCATGTGACCTAAGAGTTTGAGAACCAGAGAAGCCAGAGATTTCCTGTGAAACAGTACAACACTGGCATGAGTACAAAGGGAAGATTATGTTCAGAAATAAGATAATGTGTTCAACTGTCACCCTATGAGCTCCAAACTCTGAACTGGCTGAAGGCTGGCCTTCTGACAGGTTACAGTTATTGCCAAGGAAAGAGCACAATTGGAGTAAGGAGTTCTTGCTCTTACTAATGATGCCCTTTTGGAGGAGGTGAGAAGCCAACTGTCCAGGTAACAGAAGACCTGGAAATCCTGCAGCCTCACCCAGATGGCCACAGGGGTGATGAACTTGGTGAACACCTGAGGGGTGATGGTGAGACCAAAGGGCAGCACTCTGAAACGATAGTTAATGGCTCCCAGCCAGAAGCACAGATACCCCTGGACTGCCTCACTATCTTTACATAATGGTAGGCATCTTTCAATACGATTGAGCACATCCAGTTGTACTTCCCCAAGACAGGTAGAATGGACTGCACTGTAAACATCTGGAACTTCATCTGTTTCTCAAAGTGATTCAATGTGCTTACATCCAAGACTGGCCTGAGGTCCTTGTTCTTCTTTGGCAACAAAAAGAACCTGGAATAGACCCTGGATCTGTGTTGGTCTGGCGGGGACTCTTGCATGACTTGATTTTCTAGCAATTTTGAATTTCAATAACTGCATCCTTTCTCTAATGGGATGGCATGTCCAGAAGGTGCCTGGCATTTTTCTTGGGTGGAAATAATAATAGAATTATGTAGCTTCTGGACACGACAACACCTATGCATTTGAGGTGATGGCCTCACAAGTTTCCGGGTGTAGAGCCAAGCGAACCCTGCCTGCCACCGGAGCATGACAACTGGGCAACCCTTCAGAGTAAATGGAAAGGCCTCCCAGAAAATGCTCTATGGAGGCCCTGGTTCTGCAGACCACCACGGACCACACAGGCAGCTCCCATTCAGGTTACATTCCTGCTGCGAGGGGAAACCTCTGCAGAAGCATCCTGAAAAGACTGCTGTGCTTTTCTAAAGAGACATTTTCCTCCCTCATAGTTCCTGGAGATGGTCCACTGAGGGGTAAGCAAAACACACACAGATAACAGACAGTTTCTTTCCATCTTGCTCACTCCTGGTCAAACTGTCTTTAATCTTAAGCCCAAAAAGTGAAGAGCCATTGTAGGGAGTTTTAAAATAGAATGCCTTAAAGTAGTCCTCAGAGTTGCACAATCTCATACAAGCACAGTAACACATGGCAATGCTGGCACCAGCAGCCTGGGATGTGCCACTGGCTGCTTTGGATAGCAGATGCATGAACACATTACAATAGACTGCAAGGTGGAGAACTGTGTCTATGGGGTCTTGTGAGATTCTGGAGTCTGCTGTGTCTTAACCACTTTTGACACTTCAGATATGAAATCTTGCTGAAGTCTTGACAATGTCTTAGACTCCCTATTAGAGGGTGGACAGAGGAATTCTCTTCAGAGATGTCCTTCTTGATGGGAGCCACTACAACAGAATCAATTGTGGGACCCTTACTCCCATATTGTTGATCCTTGGGAAGGACCAAGACCTTACTAGGCTTCTTGGGAAACATTTCGACAGTATCAGGCTCCCTACAGGCCCTCAGAGACACTAAGTCAATATGCGCGTCCAGAGGGGGATCCACTCAGAAACCCTCCATAAATACAGACTACTCCTGAAATGGGACTTCGGCAGTCCAACCTGGCACTGGCAAATCACATTCAAGGCATCTTCCAAGACCCCTCTTCTTTTTCAAGAGCGGTATCCTCGGTGAGGGATTCTTCTGGGGAATTCAGGTGCCTCCTCTTGCACTGCCTCTTGCCATGAAATTCCTGCCCAGGAGGCCCTGTGTGCAGGGTAGTCTGGAGGACAACTGGAGTTGGCTATCCTGGAGCAAGCTGGTGTGAGTCCACAGCCATAGATGATGAAGGGGAAGGGATACCAGCTGTCCAGAACCCCTTCATCTCTGGTGGAGGAACATCCTCTCTACAACATCGAAGGCAGTGACTGAAGCTCATCATCCAGAGATTCGAATACTCCAAAGATACATCAGACTTTGCAGCTGCTCCCACATGCCTCAACAGCAAGATCGGAACAGAATTATCAACAGCCTAAGTGCCAAGTGGAAGGGATAACTATGAAACCTAATGGATCGACCCTGTCCTGGCAGCTCCAGTCTCGAAGGGTCAGCTCCAAAGCTTGGTCAGTTCTGACAGCACCGGAGTCAAGAAGACCAGGGCAGAGTGGGAGCCAGGCTGTTGAATCTGACCTCAAAGATGGTAAGGCACCTGGCTCTTTGAACTCTGGAGTCACACATGCCAGTGGGAGGAAAAAAGAAGTTATGCATTCACCATAACATTTCATCTGTGTTGTCCATTTTCATTCTTCCTCCACTGATGGGTTCAGATCCGAACCATGGGATCCAACTCTGCCATTGCAAAAGCTTGTGGCAACTTGTGAGCTTCTCCCTTTCCCAGAATGCACCAACTCCAGTTATCTCAGATCTTGTTTGCTAGCTAAAGCATATAAAAATACTTTTTATACAAAAAAGGGAATAAAAAGAGAAATGCCAAAATGTTAGACAAGGAGCTTTGTCATGCTTGGATTGTGCCAATTATTTTATATCCACTCACTCTTCCAGAATAACCAGAAGGAGGTTGTTGGTGGGTGGTGAGATGAGGAAGAACAAAAATAGACAACACAGATGGAACATTATGGTGAGTACATAAGTACATAACTTCTTAATCTGATGTTGTCAATTTTCATTCTGTCCTCAAATGATGGGACAGAGTCCTCCAGCTACCTAAATCCCAGGGTGGACTCAAAGCAGAATATTCCTAAGTACCACTGAGCTAAATGACGCTCTACCTCTGGATACCAAATCCACTTTGTAATGAATGATGAAAGTATGAGGGGAGGCCCACGTTGCTCCTGCACATACTTCATCCATGGAAGCCCTTAAATGAAAAACTGAGGAAGTTGCTAAGCTTCGGGTTGAATTAGGATGAACATGCTTTGGTAAAGGAATATCCAATTTGATGTAAACAAAGGAAATTCAGCCAGTAAGCCATCTGGCAAAGAGTAATTTTGGATACAGGTTTATCCAGTTTCATATCAGGAAAGGATACAAATAACCAGTCTGTAGTTCTGATGACCTTTGTTTTGTGTACACAGAAATGCGGTTGCCTATGAACATTCAATAAATGTAACAAATATTCATCTTTGTTTGAAAATTTTGGAAAGAAAACTGGTAAATTGATGGACTGGTTGATGTTAGATTCTGAACCTATCTTGGACAAAAAGGATGCATAAGTTAATAATGTAACTCTATCTTTATGAAAAATTAGACATGGAGGTTTCACAGATAAGGCCTGAATTTCTGAAACACGTCTGGCTGATGTAATGGCCACAAAAACAATGTTTTTCAAGAAAAGAATTTAAGATCACACTTTGGATTGAATGGTGGGTGATTCAGGGTTTGCAATACAGACATTAGACCCCACGGCAGAGCAGGGTCTTTAAATGGGGGTCTTAACAGAAGAATGCCTCTTAAAAAGATTTTACAAAGCTTATGACAAGCGAGTAAGGAACCATCAGGCCCAATATGGGAATTAGAAATTGCTGCCAACTGAACTTTAATTGTCAAACAACTAGCTCTTTGATTACAAAGAAGCGTCAAGAAATCAAGAACATTATGAAGCGGGGCAGAAAAAGGTTCCATATCATTTTCAAGTAGCCAGTGTACAAATCTTTTCCATTTACTAGTATAAAGTTTCCTTGTAGATGGGTTAAGGGAGGATAATAAAATCTGTCAGACTGCAGATGAGGGCATAAGATTGTCTATTACTGGAAATGGAGAAGCTAGGCTGTCTGTTTCCGATTGGAGAGGTCTGGGTGTGTCATACCTGTCAAGTGAGACAGCAGATCTGGAGCTGGGTCCAGAATCCAAGGCTGATGAATTGAATGAGGCCATAGGAAGGAAAACCACATCAGTCGAGGTGAAAAGTCTGCGATGAGGATGATTTTGCTCTTTAACCTGGCAGCTCTCTGTAGGAACTTTGGAATCAAAGGGATGGGGGATAAGCATAAAGTAGACTGGGGGGGGGCATCCCTTTGCGACTCCCCCTGTGGGGGCATTAGGGCAAAGCAGCTGCAGCACATTGTTTAGGGGAGATGTAAAGAGATCACAGCAAGGCTGGCCCCATTGTCAGAAATCAGTTCTGCCACTTTCTTGTTGAGGGACCATTCGTGAGGTAATAGCATGCACCTGCTCAGTCTGTCCATTAACTCGTTGGACTTCCCCAGAATATGCGTTTCTATAAGAAAGTGGTTGGAAGAGATTGCCCACTGCCAAACCCTAAGTGCTCCTTGGCACAAGGGTAAGATATGGTTCCTCCATTTTTCATGATGTACCAAACCACTGACATATTGTCTGTCTGACTCGTAATCATTTCCAAAGGCAGACCATTCTGAAATGCCTGCAACACTAGAAGCACTGCTCTCAACTCATGGACACTGATATGCAAAAGGCCTCTTCGGGGGACCATGTGCCTTGGATGGTCTTTCCCAGGTAATGCCTCCCACACACTCTAGCTGGGAAGCATCAGTGGTCACAATGGCATTGGGCTGAGGGGGAATAAATGGCCTTGAAAAACCTCTTCTGACTGAATCCACCACATTAGATCTCTCTCTCTTGCATATACTGGTGATTCATATCAGAGCAGATGAAGGATTGACCACTGGGAAGCCAGCATCCACTGGAGAACTCTCATGTGAAATCTGGCCAACAGTAGTAATTTTATTGCTGCTGTCATTGACCCCAACACCTGAAGAACAAAACAGGCTGAAATTTTGGTGGTGCAAACAAATTTCCTACTTGTGAACTTATCTGAACTCTAGAGAGGGGAAGTGAGGCTACAGTTACTTTTGTACTGAGTAGTGCTCCTATGAATTCTAGTGTTTGACTTGGTTCTAGATAAGACTTTTCATAGTTTATGGCTATTCCTAGTACATCACATCTCAATCACTTTTTCTCTTGCCAAAATGAGCTGATGCTGGGTCGGGATAGAGCCAGTCATTTTAGTACGGAACTACTCAGAATCCTTGCAGTCTCAATTGAGCTGTTACTACTGCCATGTATTTGGTAGACACCCTGGGGGTTGTGGTGAGACCAAAGTGCAGAACTCTGAACTGGTAGTGACTGGCTCCCAGCTGGAAATGCAAGAAGCTTCTAGATTGCCTATTCATCTTTATATGGTAGTATGCATCCTGAAGATCTATTGAGCATATCCAATTGTCCTTTTCCAAAAACAGAAGAATGGACTGAACTGTGACCATTCAGAACTTGATCTTTCGAACGGAAGGTGGTTCTCCCATGGCCAGATTGGACACTGGAACAGTCAGAGGACATAGCAAAATCTAGTCCATGGCGGCAGAAGCGACCACACTAGAGGTACCTGGAGAAACCAGTGAGTTGTCTGAAAAACAAATGTCCATTGTAGAGTCATCCACCAATGAATACAGGCCAGTCTGGCCTATTTTGCTGTTTTTTTTCTTTTTAGGTACAGTGGAAAAAGAAAGAGTAGGTCAGGTGTAAGAATCCATGCTGTAGCTGAGGAAGACAATTGTACCCAATCTCCCTATTAACAAGAATTTCATTATACTGGGATACTCCTCCTCCTTTCAGCTTTTCCCGGTTAGGGGTCGCCACAGCGGATCACCTGTCCGCCGCTCATGAACTACCCTAAATAAACTGCAGCACTTATACCTGCAATGTAGGGCATACCTAGAAGTTTTCATAATTAATAAACAAACTCTCTGAAAGAGATAGTTAACCCACTACAGGAAATAATATTCCTGATCTGGTCCTTACAAATATACTACAGGAAATAATATTCCTGATCTGGTCCTTACAAATACAGGCACCTCATGCACTATTCCTTTGGTATCTCCTTCCTGAGTTAAGTCAGTCCATAAACATGTGACATTCACATTTAAAATTCTTTGATACCTTGCAGCAAATATCTCTGATTTCAAACATACTAAACCCCTTCCAATTCTATGATGACATTTAAAAACTTACTTCTGGTGGTAACACAACTCCCAACATTGACACATCAGACAGCTTTAGTTCTACATTTACTTAGATAAATGCAGAGTTTGTCAGTCCCGACCAGAGTAAAATATAATGGGAAATTCCGGAAGTAAACCACCCTGGTGGTCCACCAATATAAACAAACTGAACAGAAGAAAAAAAAAAACTCGTTATTATACAGCAGATCTAAATCCCCTAATAACGAGGACAGTATAAAAATATAAACTTAAGAACCTGAAAATGTTATTACGTCTACTAACCCAACCCATGAACTCTGGTTAGAATCTGAAGCCAAGCACAGTTCTAAATCCTTCTTTAACTATGTTAGGAAAAGTACTGTTTTGTATGTAAACTTAGAATAACAATAGATGTTCAAATAAAACACTGCTGAGGTAGATTAAGCTGTGTGGGTTACAACCTAAGGATATACTGACTGGCTGGCATCTAATGCTTTAGGGCATTGTCCATGTGCCCTTACCTCTAAAAGGCACAAGGAGAGCCATACAAATCAGTGGATAGGGCACTAAGCCTTTCAGAGCTTTCTTGCTCCAGAAAGAGGGAAGCCAGTGTAGGTATGGTGAATAAATAAATAAAATATCTGCACCTTGGCAAAACATGATAAAATAAAGGGGGGTGAAGCAGGAGAGTGCCCCTACTGCTACAGTGATTCATTTGAACATCTACTGTTGTAAATGTATTTGCCCATCTATACAACATTCATCATTCAATCACTCTTGCAGCAGCCTAAGCTGTATAATAGATTAACAGAGCTTAAACAGGAAAGGGGGAGTGTAAGAGTCCAGGAGCTCCTTGAGAATAAGCCTAGAAAAATCTGCTATGGCCCTAGAAAAATAATCTAATTTTAATGATTTGTAAAAGAGTACACAGATTTCCACGTTGCTGCCACTAGAGGAGTTAATGAGTCCAACCCTTTCCAAAAATCCACAGAAGAAGCCAGCACTCTGGTAGAATAGGTACTGACCTTGCCTGAAAATGGCTTGGTATGATAACAGCACAACAATAACAAGACAACCATTTGGAACTGTTTTGCCGTGGACTGTTCCTTTTTCTTACCATCTTAGAAAATAAACAGTAGATATGAACTCCTGAAGGTCTAAGTCCTGTCACAATAGTATCTGATCTGTCTGTGGATATCCAGAGTATGCAAAATCCTCTCTCCCTCATTTTTGATCTGGAAAAAAAAAAGACCTCTGAAACCACTTTAGGCATAAAAGAAGAAATTGTTGTCAAAGATAACATATTCTTGGGGACTTCAAAGATGGCTGCAAACTGATCAACAGCTTAACTTCAGCTCTAAGTGAGACAACAGAATCTGAGAAAAAGGAGTGCCACTGAAACTGTTTTTTTGGGTAAAATTGAGATACTGGCTAGGCACACTGCCTAGATTCCAGTAAAGAAAAAAAATTGGAAAACCTGAAATAATCACCCAAAAATGGTGAAGAGAAAATACAGTCTATGAAGGATTCTGCAGCTGTTCAGCAAAAAAGCAGTTTGAGCTTCAACTTTGGTTCAAGAGAAGGCTTCCAGAAATTTAGAAGAAAAAATAAATCAAATTTGCTCAGAGGTGATTAAAATAAATTAAACATTAAAGGAATATATCAACTTAAATAACAAAAGGCTGGAAAAATAGAAGCTTTAACTAGCTGTTCAGATAAAAACTGCAAAAATCAGATGAAATTAAGAAGAATCTTGCTGAGAAGAAGGCTTCATAAGAACAGCTGTTTCAAAAAGTAGAGTTAGAAAGCAGAGCATGCAGAGAAAACTTGATATTTTCTGTGCCAGAGAAAATAGAAGGAACAAACTGTGCAAATTTAATGAAAACACAAGTAAGCAGCTGTACTAGTATCCCACAGCAGTATTTGTTAATTGAAAAGAGACACTGAATGTATGCTCCAAACCTGGCCTTGAAAAAGCAGCAAAGGCCTATATTAGTACAGATGTAATTATACCAGCAGAAAGAGTTGATCCTGACAAAACTGTGGCAGAAGGGAAAACATATTCAAAACTGGAGACAGCAGAATGTCTATGGAAAGTTATTATTCACTGTACACCAGGCAGAACAAAAACAATTTTATCCAACAATCAAGGAATGTTGAGAGGCAGGCATGACATTCAAGCTGCTGTATCCAACTATTTACAGGGTATTTTTTTTCCTGGAGGTTCAAAGACATTTTTGATGCAGAACAGGCTAAGAGGGAAATAAAACAAACAGAAGTCTCTACTTCTCATAATTCTGACAGTAAAGTTCATGGTGAAAACTTTGCCAATGTTCCAAGGAAAATGCTCAAGAGGGAGAGAAAGAGAAAAAAAACAAAATTGTATAAAAAAATCAGGAGTACCTTGAACCTGAACAAGAGTCTAGTGTTGGGAGATGTCGATGCTCAGGAAGAAGAACAGAAACATAGGAAGAAGAACAGAAACATTGGTGAATAAATGTAAGATTAAAAAACATCAGTTACACTGGTGAAACATGACTTTGTAAATAAAAATGGCTGAGAAAAGACTGGAACTTTTGTTGACTTTGTCAAATTTGCGGATGAACTGTAAAATACATACCTGATATTATATCATTAATGCTTACAAGAACACTAAAGGGAAAATGAAGTAACTGTATGTAAAACAATTTTTGTTCTTAGTATTTGTACACAACATTTCATGATATAAACTGCATGTTATATTGTACAGCAGTTCTGTATAGTGTGCTAACAGGGGTATTTTAAATCTGTGTGGGGTAGACGTTTCAGTGACTGTTGTATCTGTGAAAAATACTAAAGTAATCAAGTACTTTTTAGTTTTAAGGAATATAAATTTTACACTATAAACAAGAGAAGAAATGCTGAACAGAAGCAAGTTTAAGTTAATATAATGTTGGGGTGAAGGTGGGATATAAAAGTATACTAACTATATTATGTGTAGAACTAAAAGGATTAATTTCTCTTGTTTAAACAAGAGTTGGTATCTGGGTTAATATCGTTGTCATAAGTTATGAAAAAAAGTGTTTTTTTTTTTAAGCAAACAGGCTTGACAAATAGGACACAATGATGAAAGCCATGAAAAACGATCATCTATCTGCAAATATATTAACCTGTTTTGTGTTTTGCATCTATAAGCAAATGTTAAGTGACAGACATGAAGTCCTCGCACTATATGAAAAAGAGACATAATGGATCCCTCTGAATATGTGCCACAGACATGTAGGTGCCTTGCACTGGGCAGCTACCTTCACCAAGGGTGATGTCATAGTTTGAATAGAAAATTATTGATTTTAATAACTGGCTTAGTCTGCGGTATCACTCCATGGGAATCCAATCAGTATAGGAGGACATGGATAACAGACCACTGCTCTGCCAAGGATGGACTGCACCTGTCCCCCCTGGGCTTTCAGATATTTGCTAAAACTTTATCCATCCTCTTACAACCTTTTTTAGGAAATGTCAAAATGATAAAACTACTAACACAGCAAAAAACACAACATAAAACTCAAAGCAACCTTAACATACTACTCCTCATTGCTAGAAGTCTAAACAAGGAAATCCACACCAAACAAGCTCTCCTTATTCTAGAGAATGTAAACATCTCTGCTGTCACCAAGACTTGGTTTAAAGCTACAGACGGCAGAGCATGCAGAAAATACCTGACATTTTCTGAGTGCCAGAGAAAATGGAAGGAGCAAACTGTGCAAAGTTTGACCAAGAGCAGCACAGACAGGAGCTAATAGTGGAGGTGTCTCATTCTATGTTAGCAGAAAATATAACTCTACGATGGTTAAACAGGATGATGCCCTAGAGTTCATCCATGTCCAAGTCTCCATAGACAAGGTTCCCTATCACGTACCACCCAGCTATAGATCAAACTCTTATGACCCATGAAGTTCACAATTCTTATACAGACCTACTAGAGGCACTCACCATACAACCAAATACCTCATTCCTGGGAGACTACCCCTCTATATACTGGGAAATGTACATTGCCTCTAACTCACAGGCACAGCAGTTCCTGGACTTCATCAACACCAACATCCTGGACCAGATAGTGCACTCTCCAAACAGAAGATCAAACATATTGGACCTAGTACCTACCAACATTGGACAGTGTTGCCCCCTTGCAACCCCCCCATGTTATTTCCTCACTGGTAAAGTCAAATCACAAAGCTGTTTCCCTCAAAATAAAATTCAAAATGGAAAACCCAATTAAACCTGTAACAATTGGGAACTATACTAAAGCAAACTATATCCCATGAAGCAATGATTTGTCAAAATTCACGGCTCTACCAAACCCCATAACACAGCTACCTATGCAGAATTGTTTACAGAAACCATATATAAACATGTAAATGACTGCATTGAGGCCGCCATACTTAGCAGAAGTAAGCCTATATGTAACATCAGAAATAAACCATACTTGGTGGAATCTTTACCTCAACACGCTTCCTCACAAAAGTAGAAGTCATGGCTAAAATCAGAAAGAATAACTCTCATATAGCCAACAGCTCTCTGACTCAACAAAACAAGAAACTAAGAGGTCTAAAAGTCCAGCAAGGCCAACTACAAGATTAGGATAGCCTCCCAGGCTAAGGACAGTCAAAAGGCCTTTGTCAGCTATGGCAAGAACCTTAAAGGTAATATTCAGTAATGTGCATAAATGATGGTAAATGACACAACCTTCACTGAACAGGGTGACATAGCACATCTGATGCATGTTTGCTCTAAGTTCACCCCACTCTGCCCCAGTACCTCCTGTGAAGTTGCTTCTAGCATATCCCCCCCCCCCCAAACTATCAGGAAGCAGGTCCTACAGTGCTTGCTAAGGCCAAAAACACTGCTTAATTGGGCCCCAAAAACTTCCCCAGGTGCCTCCTAAACAGCCTAAAACAAGACCTAGCAGAGCCACTTGAGGCACTCTTCAACTACAGCCTCAAAATGGGTTACCTGCCAGGTGAATGGCGGGCCGCAATGGTCATCCCTCTTCATAAGGGTGGACCATCAAATGACACCAGAAACTACAGATCCATCAGTCTTACAAATCTATATGCAAAACCATGGAATGAATTACCATGGAAATGATCAACAAGGACTTTGGCAATCTACAGACACTGGACCCATCCTAGTTTGTCTTTAAGGGCAGGTATTTCCTACTTAAGCTGGTAGAGAGGGTCAGAATGGCTATGAATGAGGGGGGGGGAATGGTGCATACCACCTATCGTGACCTGGTCAAGGCATGCAATACAATACCCCAAAGCTAGTACTGTCGACAAACTCTCAGAACTAGACATAAATCCCTACAAAACTCTTTGGATTGACAGCTGGCTCACAGATGGGACCAGATAGGACCCAAGAATTCAGGATATGTGAGACTACCTCCAACAAGAGACCAGTCACTAGCGGAAAACCCCAGGGATCTGTGTTGGGACTGTTCCTGTTTGGCATCTACTTCCAGTAGGATAGCTAGGGCAGGGCAAGAGGGGCAACTGTCCCGAAAGCAAAGTGCTGAGGGGCAATCAGTTGATCCTATCTCTCTTAAATGCAATATACTGGCCCTCCATGTGTGGTTTAAACTGTTATCAACTATTTGCTATATTGTAGTAGGCATTTTTTTTTTTTTTTTTTTTTTAACTAAAACCCGAGTTCTGTAGTACTCCATGATGGCAGGGTATTAACTGTAGCAACTGATTGCTACAGTTTAAAAATATTTTTTTTTTAATTAAAACAGGGGCACCATAGTTCCCCATGCAGGCAGGGTATAAACTGGACCAACTGTTTGCTATGGAAAAATATGCCATCTTCATTAAGAAGAGTTCATCCCTAACTCTGTTAAAAGGAAAGATCATTGGGTGGGACATCGCAAATTCACCCCTGGCCTGCCCATCATGTCTCTGATGGACAGAGGTCAACAGTAAGTAGATTAATCCCAAACTAACATACCTCCCTCACACACACAACCCTTAGCTACCTCTCTAGTAATATAACAAACCATACAGGCATTCAAGGAACTCTAGGACAAAACTGGGTTGGATTGCATGGCTAGGATTGTAAAGACACTAGTGGCTGTTACCCTAGTATAAGTGCAACTGTCCCCTCTATTATCAGTAGGCATAGGTGTCCCCCCAAGGGTCCATCCTAGGACCTCTGTTATTCTCACTATTTTCTAACCAAATAGCCTCATCCACACTCTTTGCCTCAGTTGTGCAATATGCAGATGATACCACCATTACATGTGCCTCCCCCACCCCACATGAACTAAAAACCATAACCCAAAAAAACCTCTCCTTAGGTGAAGAATGGTTCACTAACATAAAACTTATTCTTAATCCCACAAAAACCCAAACTCATTCTCTTTGGCCCTGGTAGACCTCCTCCACCAAATAATGATTTTACCATAACATCTAAAGACAGCATACAAATTACCCCAGCTACACACACAAAACTATTAGGTGTTGAAATTGACAATAATCTAAGATTTGACATTCATATAGCCCAAACAATTAAGAAAGTTAACAAAAAGCTTGGTGTCCTCTACAGAAATAGACAGTTCATCACTAGACCTACCAAAGCCACCTTAGCAAGAACTCACCTCTTATCCATTCTCCTTTATGGCTCCCCTATCTTAACTAATCTTCACCACAGCGAAATAAACAAATTGGAATCCTGCTACAACAAAATTGCTAGATTTGCTAATGATTCCTCTCATAGGTCCCATCACTGTCTTGCCCTTAAGCAACTTCATTGGCTCGAATAACCTCAACTACTCCTACTCAACCAACTCTCAATAGCACATAAACTCTACTACCTCCCCGACAAAACCCCAGCACTTCAAAACTTAATTCACCCCTACACCACCACCAGAACCCTAAGATCTAGTCATCAGAACCACATAAATGTCATCAAACACAAAAATGAGGCAGGTGAATCTCTCTCTGATGCACCATCGCCAGAACCTGGAACTCACTCCCAAGCCACTTAACTTCTACCACCACCACTTCTCAATTTAAAAAAAATTCTCAAAACCCACTACATAACTAAATGGCATTGCACATGCTACTCCCCAGGCTAGGCCATATCACTGCACTCGTGCTAGGATTCTGCTAGGGATCAAATGGCTGCTCCCTATGTTCTATTGCTAGAAATCTGCTTAGTATCAAATGGTTGCTACCCAACTCAAATAACAAAAACAAAAAAAAGAACCATGGGTTATATCCTTTATACTTGCATTAATATTGGCTTTCTGCCAAAAAATCTGCCGACTATTTTTCATATAAATTCACTGTTCTCTTATGTGATACTGTTTTTGTACCTATATTTGTGCTTGGAGCCATCTGCACTCAACTGTATTCCCTATATGTATCCTATATGTATATTATTATTATTATTATGTTTCCTTAGATACTGCTGTTATTGTTTATGGAACTGTATTATCTGCTTGGAGCTTTTCTCCCCAGGCCTCCGCTGAAAATGGACCTGCATTAAGTCAGACCTTCCCGGTTAACAAATGTAAAATAAAATAAAATAAAAAATAAATAAAATAAATAAAATAAACCTATGAAGGCAGTTAACCAGGGAAATTCTGCACATTGTTGTTAGCATTTTTTTACCATTGGTGACTGCTTTTATATAGGGACAAGCTGTCTGTAGGTGAAATCAATTAATATTCAGAAGTCTGAGCATTGCTGAATGAAATTCAACACTTAAGGGTACAATGACATGCAGTTCAATAAAAAAATAAAGTTTGAAATTACAGGAAGTTAAAAAGAGATTCCACCTCAGCAGCTTTGATACTTCAATGCACTTAACAGAACAGTGCATCATTTAGTTTTATTTAAGATAGCCAGTGCATCTCACAGGACCTCATACAGATCCATTTCAATTTTAAACCATGATTTATAAAGTGTTTATGTCTGTACTAGCTAAAAGATTTGCAAAGGTGTTGCAAAGTTGATAGATATGGATCAATGTGATTTTGTGTATGGATGGGAAGCAAACATTTGACAACTTTAATAAAAAAATGATCCAGAGGAGAGCAGAACACAAGAAAATGCCACTGTTGTTGGTGGGTCTTGACACAGAAAACCATTCAAAAAAACATAAGCTGGGATTTTATGAGTAGGCAAGGGAAGTATATGAATTCCGTGATGCAATAATTAGGAAGCCATATGAAGGACTGAAGGCAAAAAGTGCAAGGTTTCCTCTCCGATAAGTTGTGTCTGAACATAGGAACCAGGCAGGAGGTGTCTTTCCTCTTTGTTACGTGCTTTATATTTAGAGCCACTGGCAAAGAAAATAAGGGACTCCAAAATTCAAGAATACTGTTGGTATGGCAATCAAGAAAAGTTGGCTTTATTTGCAGACATTATTTTGTATTTAAATCCAAAAAAGGACGTCAATTTTGAAACAGTTTCAAGTCTTTTCAGGATATAAAATTAATGAAGATAAAACAAAGGCTATAGGTATAAATTATGCACTTACTCCAGTCTTGGTCCAATACCCATATTTGTGAGGACATGACAAGATGAAGTATTTAGGAGTATGGATTTCTGTTACAGCAGCTAAAGATATGTGAGAACAGACTAAAGAAAAGACAATACAAAAACTGAAAAACCGAAAGCTGTAAGTTAGTAACTTATAGATATGAACAGTAATAATAATAGCAGTGAAAAAGTTTTTAGTTCCTTTAGTTTTATACACGGGTCACACATTTTTATCAACCAGAGGAAAAGTTGTAGACAATAATTAATAATAAGTTGAAGGAATTTATCTGTCAGGGGAAAATGGCAAGTGTTAAGTGGAATAATGCGATCCTCACAACAGAACAAGGTGGTTTAGGATTACCTAATTTGATGGGACATCCTACAGCTTCACAGATAAGGCTCACAAGCATACCACAAGCAGAAGGTTATAATTCAAAGTGTAAAAGGATGATGATGAAATGTGTGTGGGGTGTGGAGTTCAAGAAATAAGGAAAGAGTGGGGTTTTGGCTGCAGATCCTTAAGGAGAGTAACAACCCCCATAAAGAATATTATACATAAATTTGCAGAAAGCATCCTAAGAACTAAGCCAACACATGAATGGAGAAGATTTGTAGAATAGGGATAACTCAGGGTTGCCAGATTTCTTAAGGGCTAGGTAGGGACAAAAAAAAAAAAAAAAATTCTTTCACGCTAAGTGAAGACTAAAAAGACCTTTCGTTTGTGCGGAAAAGCAGGCAGTTCTGCATTAAGCAGAAGTGGCTCTGCTTTGTGATTTTTCATTGGCTCATATTCCAGTATATGAGCCAATTAAAAATTTACACAGCACAGCCTCTTCTTTTCAATACGGAACAGCCTGCTGTTCTGTATTGAACAGAAGTGACTCAGCTTTGCAATTTATGATTGGCCCGTATGACAGCCAATCAAAACTCACACAGTGGAGCCTCTTCTGCTCAATGTGGAACAGCTGACTGTTCTACACTGAACAGAAATGGCTTCACTTTGTGATTTAGGATTCGCTCGTATACCGGCATACGGGCCAATCACAAATCGCAAAGTGGAGGCTGTTCCACCGGGATTTTAACCAGCAGTGCGGGACTCTGGATTGAGCTACTGATCCCAGGACAGTCCCACTCAAACAGGGATGTTTGGCAACCCTGGGATGACTACAAGTAGGGTACAGAAAATAGGCAAATGGGTTCTGTATCTTAACAGAAAAATATAGCAAAGGAACCATAGTATTAGGAGTAAATTAACTATAAAGAGAAAGTAATAGAGTATGACGAGGCCAAAAAGTTGTTTGAACTGCAGATTAGAAACTACTTTCCCTATCAGGGACTAGTATCACAGTATAGGCAAACAGAGACAGACTGGAATCCTAAGCGAAAGACTTGCTCTAGTAGATTTTTCTAGTCAAATCTAGGATAGAAGGTGCTGTTAAAAAGGGGATACTTAGTAGGAAATATAAAATGTTGCACAATAACTATAAGAATCAATTAGAGGAGGATACAAAAGATTAGGAAGAGAAACTGGAACGACAATCTACAGGGAAAAAATGGAAGGACACATGCAAGTCTTCCAAGTATGCAACAAAATAAAGAAGGTTTAGGATTTTTGCTTGCGTTTGCATTGATATTTTTACACCCCAGTCAGTAATTTTTCCTCATGCAGACAGCAAATGCTGGAGGTGTGATGGAAAAGAAAGTAGTAACATGTTTGGGGAGTGTAATGAGTTGCCGTATTTAAAAAAAAACCCTGTAAGAGTACTCTGTCTGAATTACTGTGGGAGCAAATGTCTGTAACTAAGGAAATTATTATTTTATGCTAGGACAGGGTTCTGCAACCTTCATTATCAAAAGAGCCATTTTGGCCCCCCTCCCACCAAATAAAATTGATCGGGATCCACAAAACCTATTTGACCCCTAAACTGAAGATAACATAGTGTAAAAAAATTTATATATAGCCATTATCCTAAATATAAAAGAACCAAGTTTATAAGAGCAATATTTAACATCTGTCCCTATTTTTGTTCCTTTGTTTGGATTGCTTGATCGCTGTCAGAGTGTGTGTGTGTGTGTGTGTGTGTGTGTGTGTGTGTGTGTGTGTGTGTGTCTCATATCTCTCAACCTCTTAGAAGAAGAAATCTGGACAAAGCCATATATAGTGGGGCACAAAGGCCCAAAACTAGGGGCACTTTTTAAATACTGCTCTTAGAAACTTAGAAAGTTGACAGAATAACATGTTTTACATTAGCATGAATTTTCTGAAGGGTATGAAGTCTGAAACTCAAACATCTATTTTTTCTGACTTCAGCCCTCAATGATTTGCCAGAAAACCACAATTGTATGAGAAACAGACCAAAAATATGAGGAAAAAGTCAGGACATTCTGCGAAAATCTGCACAGTTGACAGGTAAGTGTGTGTGTATGTGTGTGTGTGTGTGTGTGTGTGGAAAATGCATGTTATCAGAAACCATGTTATTCAAGCAAGTTTATAAGAGCAATATTTAAAGTCCATCCCTATTTTTATTCCTTTGTGCCCTTTTATTTCTGTCTCTGTCCAGATTTCTTGTGGTAAGACTTTGAGAGGTATAGAAAACTTTCAGGAGATGCTGCAGCCAGATCATCGCTTTGTGTGTGTGGAATGCATGGTAACAGAAATCATGTTATTCTACCAAGTTTATAAGAACAGTATTTATTTAATGTCCATCGCTCAATCGCTCTCAGTGTGTGTCTGTGTTGTGTGGTAGAGTGCCCATTATTTTTCAAAGCTACAGGGAGCCACTGTAGAGGGGTGGAACAGCCACATGCGGCTCCAGAGCCGCAGGTTGCAGACCCCTACAGGATATGTGATCTGAATTGCCTAGACATAGCAAGGCCTTATTACATTTAATTTTGTTGGTTGCCAAAATTTACTAGAAAATAGTACTCAAAGTCTAAACCAACTGTATTAGAAATTACTGAGTATTGTAAAAGAGATACAAGAACTGGAATAGGGGTCTTCAGAAAGGAGAACGAGTAAACTAAACAGAAATAAATGGAATTTGTAGGAAAAGTTCATGCAGACTAATGTTCAGGAGGTGGAGGAGGAGTGAGACTTAAGTGAAGGCCGGATTTATGTAATGTCGGACTGAAAGACAGTTGTTATAAAAAAAGAGATGTAATGTATAATGTGTGTAAATGGAGAAATGTTATTTCTCCTTATCTATTAATGTATGTGCCTCTGTGTCTTAACTGATATTTTAATAAAGGTGTTTAAAAAAAGACTATCTGTATAGAAGATCAGATAAAGCTGACATCATAAAAGCATGTAACTCGTATATTCTTGCAGAAGTCAGAGCAGTAAGTATTCACTGTTCTCCAAGTTAAAAACTTTAAATCAGCCTAATGAGCTGGTTCAAATGGAAAAAGTGCAAGTTTTCTAGAAAAAAATGAGATTCCATGGAGGAGCCACTACTTTCTTGATGGACAGATATGTAGAACTCCTTTCAAAATTGTTTGACTTGTGGCTAGACAGAAAGTAGAGGAGATCTATGGGCAGCCAAACAGAGACAGGAGTAAGAAATATTCTTGAATAAAATCCCTCCCAGTTTGTTCTTAAAGGACTGGTTCCAAAAGCCATAAGACAGCATTTATGATCCAGGATTAAAGAAAACAGGGAAGTTTGGTTTGGAAGATGAGAAGGAATCCCCTGAAAAGGGGGAAAGGGACTTTCACAGACAACTGTAACTTTTCTGAATCATTCTCAAGACCTACTTTTCTGAGGTTATCTGAAGCCACTGAGGTAAATGAAGACCAAGACTTAGGGAAAGAGGTTACAGGGCTGCCAGGGTGGGAAGGGGAACTTACCTGAAGGGTCATATAGTCAGTCTGCCTTTATGAATTATACTTGGTTGTGGGAGGGCCCCCCCCCCTTTCCTTCTTGAGCTACCTTGCCATTACTTTTTGAAATTCTGCTTGCCTGAACTTTGTTGAGACTGATGATGTTTCTTATAAAATGATCCCGAATAGGATGGAAAATTGTTGTTAAACTTTGGCAAGGAGTGCCAAAAAATCTGAGCGACTCCCCTGAATTAATTTCCCTTCTTCATCAAATCTTTCAAAAACCTCAGCAGTGGAGGGTCCATATAAAACATCTATATCCAGGGGGCATGCAGCATCTCAGCTTAACATCTTCTGGTAAATTCTGAGCATATAACCAAGCGAAGCCTCTTATTACTGATGCAGTAGTAGCTGCTCTGAATACAGCATCAGCACAGTCACATTTTTTTTACCTGAGAAACGGAATCAATTAAAGAATTCTCAGAAGCCTTAACCTCTGAAGAGGGAAGGCCAACATTTAATTTTATCACATTTTCAAAGAATCAAGCATGAATTTAGACATATGAGCCTGGCAATTTACAATTCTGAAAGCTAAAACAGAGTACAGCTTTTCCAAAAACTATCAAAAACTTTCCTATCCTTGTGATAGGGAATAGGATTAGCATTCACAATATGTTTGCCACAGATTACCTTGTTAAGGAAATAACTGCAAGATCTGATCTGGGACTAGAGAAAATATATTTATGAATCTGGGGAACTTCATAAAGTTTTATCAGACTTTTTGGGAGCAGAAGGATGCCAGGCATACTGCAAGCTGTCACAAATGGCAGTTATGTACTTAGCATAATGCTAGATTTTTTCATCCATGTCTGTCCGATATGACTGATGGGTCCTTCAGCCTCTTGTCAGATCTGAGCAGACAAAACCAATGCTCCAGCCTCAAGCCCTATTTAAATTCGTCTTCCCATAATGCCCTAGCATGTGAAGCTATCTCAGATCAAGTTTTCGCTGCAGTCAGGATAAAATGAAATGTCCCTCTGGTCATACAAAGGTGCAATTTGGATGGGGAAGAGGGAGGGTTGTCATATCGGACAGGCATGGATTATAGGATCCAGCATTATGTTACATACTCAGCAACCATATCTTATTCATCCCATCTGTCTGCTCTAACAGATGGGTCAGAATCCCCAGCTACAGGACACCTGGGTGGCACCATGACAATATACCTTTGAGGGCAATGGCTCCAAAGGAAGCCCTAGACCTCAAGAAAGCATGTAATTTGTAATGCGTAACAAAAGTGTGCAAAGTAGACTATTGTTGCTTCTGCACAAATCTCAACAACTAAATAATTTCTAAAGAAGGCTCTAAGTAGAAACAGACC
Organism: Protopterus annectens; assembly: GCF_019279795.1. Taxonomy (NCBI): domain Eukaryota; kingdom Metazoa; phylum Chordata; order Ceratodontiformes; family Protopteridae; genus Protopterus; species Protopterus annectens. The sequence goes on along the minus strand of NC_056735.1, from coordinate 1,191,599,628 downwards.
TAACGGAATCAGCTTTGGGTTTGTATGGTAACAGGTGACTGTGAACTGAGTACATGTAATGCAATCAGAAAGCCAGCTAGAAAAGGTGACCTTTGACACAACGAAGGCAATTTATTAACTGCAAAGGAAAAGTGCGTCCTAAAAGGTTTTGTTCTGTGCAGTTAAAACCTCAATTGTCTATGTACATCCAAGGTATGCAAGATATACTTGCCTTTATTTGAATGATCCAGAAAATGTTAAGTAAACTGGCTGGCTTATGCTTGTATCAGAAGCCACCTTGGGGACAAACAAGGGGTTCCTCCCTGCTTGTTGAAATACCAAACCACTGTCATGTGTCAGTCTGGAAAGATGTTGCTCTTCAATGCAAGGAGGACTGCCCACATCTCAAAGACACTAATTTGAAGGCTGACCTCTTGAGAACAATGTAATCCTTGGAACATCCTCCCCCTGTAATAATCCCTACCCATCCTTAGGTGGAGGCATTCACGGTCATCATCACTGTAGGTGATAGGAGGACAAAGGGTCTTCTTGAATGAATATAAGGGGAAATTAGTGATCATCGGAACTGTTCCTTGCAAATTTTTGTTACTGTAATGGGGATTAAAAGATGCTCTGAAAGCTGAGAACACACAGTTCTTAAAAGTCACTGTAGTATCCTCGTATGAAAACAAGCAAACTGCACCATCAGTGTAGAGGACGCCATCAGTCTCAGATCTCTGAGGACTAGGGCAGCTGTAGGATTATCAAAGTAGAGGAGAATTTGGTTGAAGTTCCTCAGTGCCTGAATTCTGTCCTGAGGTAGGGACACTCTAGAGGCCATTGTGTTTAGGTAGTATCTGATGAACCAAATGGTTTGAATTGATTAAAAGATGGATTTCTTGTACTTATGAATATACCAAAGAACATACAGAGCCGGAGCTGGTCATCTCTGGCACTAATGATTCTCCTGTGGGGCAGTATGAAGCCAGTCATCTAGATGTGGGAACAGTCTGATCCCTTGTAGCTGGAGCTGCACTGCTAAAACAGCCATGGTAAACACCCGGGAGGGTGTGGTGAGACCAAAGGGCAGGTCCCTGAACTGGACATGATTAGCTTTCAGACAGAAGCAAAGAAATCTCTGCGATGCTTTGTCTAATTTGATACAGAGATAAGTGCCCTGGAGATTTATCAAACACATTCAGTCATTTTCCTGAAGGCAAGGCAAAACTGACAGCACTGTGACCATCCTGGACTGGGTCTTCCTTAAACAGTTGTTTAGATTACTGGGGTCCAGAATGGGCAGAGGTCCTTGTTTTTCTTCATAACCAAAAGGAATCTTGAACAGAATCCTGACCCGTATGATCTGGTGGGACCTCTTAGATGGCTCTTTTTTGAATCATAAAGACAGCTTCCCTTTGGCTGCCTTTAGTTGGAGGGGTGGTATACCCAGAGGCGGTTGTCTTAACTGGGGGGTAGGGAAAAGGGAATTGTTTAACCTTTATATATTATCCTTATTACCCATTTGTTCTGTATGATGGCCATTCACACAGCAGAGTGAGGGAAATTACCTCTGACTGCCTCCAGAAGGGAGCAGTCTGGCAACCCTTTAAGGATGGTGGGGTTTCCTGTCAGGAAAAAGATCCAAGGTATTCCTAGTTCTGCGGATTCAATCATACTCTCTGCCTGTGCCCTTTGAAGGGGCCACCTTTGCCATGGCCACCCCATCAGAAGTGGAAAGGGCTGATGCTTGGCTTTCCTTTCTTTTCCTACAAAGATTTGAACCCATTTTGATTCCTGTTATAAGATCTTTGAGGGGTCTCAAACTTAACTCAACTGGCAGAAAGCATTTTCCCATATTGTTCATACTTCTGCATCTTCTCTTTCAAATAAGAACCAAACAAGGATGATCTGTCATAGGGGTCATTAACAAAGAATGCCTTAAAGTTGTCCAAAATGTTGCAGAGACAAATACAGGCTTGATGTCTCATATTAATTCCTGCCCTCGCAGATTGTGCAGCTGTATCAGCTGCATTATGCAGGAGTTGCATGAAGAAGTTATTAATACTAATCATCATGGCCATGGTTGTTTCCAATTGTTTCTTGGAATTTGATGTAGGTGACCTACTCAGAAACTTAAGTGCTTGCTGCAGTAAATCCCTCTGGAAGTAATTCATATGAGTGGTGCAGTTCAAGACCCTAGGAATGCATGTTCCTAAAGCAAACCTGTCCATAGCCCTGGATTGCTTCTTGGGTGAATGAAGAGTACCTGTGTCCATCAGCTAGCTCTTTTTTAGTTGCCACTGCCACAATAATGGAAAAAAGCATGGGACTCTTGACCCATTATCATGTGTCCTTGGGATGGCCTAAGAATGTTATCAGGTTTATTAGGCATAAATTCATATATGGCCTACGTGAGATTCACCACTCATCTTACAGTAATAAAAACTTTGGTATACTGGCTGACTTCAGATCGCCTGGGCAGGCAACTCCCCTATGTAAAGAATACTGCAACAGATGAATAGAAGGACATGCAATGATCATCCCTATGGCCTGAAAAACTGTATTCACCTTGATAGTCAGATCCATACTTCTCCTGGGAGAAGTGGGCAGTACCAAGGAGGACATTCCTAAAAACAAAACGGTGGAAGGCTTTGAGGAGGGAATTGATGCAGACGTCTTGAAGGCTGATGTCTTTGACACCAGCAAAGTAGCTGTATGAGAAGACACCAAAGATGGCACCGAAGACACTGACAACAAATTGAGACAACATCCCCATGACAAATTCTACTCCAATCGCCTTGGGATTGAGTGCGTTAGATTGAATTCCTTGGCACCCAGCCAACAATGTCAGTCAGTAGTGAGGAACAGTCTGCTAGTCCACTGTAGGCACCTAGACAACTGGTACCAAGACATGTACAAAGAAAGGATATGATAAGATATGTTAGGCCAGCCCTATCCACCCTCGAGACAGAGGGGGATGGGATGACCCACTTTTCCAAGTCTTTAGGAATGTCCACATCATACTATCCAAATCCGCTTCTGAGGTACTTCTGCATGACAGCTCTCTCTAGGATGAAGTCTTGTTTAGGAGTCTCTCAGGTGAACTACCCAGGATGATCAACTCTGACAGATAGAGCTGCAGCTGGGGACCTTCAGAAGAGAAAACTGTTCTAAATCCTCAGCCCTCCATGTATGGGGCTCACCCTTCTTAACCAAGTTTCTCACCATGCTTTTCTTTTTCAGTAGCTATCCTGGATTTAGCCCCTAGATCAGGAGGTAACAGCCCCTTGATTACAAATGTATTTTTCCTATCTGGCATACACACAGCCCAAGGGCTTTACATATGGAATATTCCACAGAAAGAATTTCTACTCCCAAGCACACCACACACAACTCTTGGGTGTCCTTAGGGTGGATCTTATGATCACACTTTTAGTATTTCTTGAAACTTTTTTCTTTGTGTCCAGAAGAAAACAAATACACACATATTAAGGTTATTTTTAACAGATAAGTACAAAACATAAAGTATAGCATACAAGACGCAAATTCTATTTATCAGAATTAGAAAAAAAAAGTACATGGTCATAAAAATACAACCCAAGCATAATGACCTATAACTAAGTTAACTATACTTTAATTTCTGAAGTTTATAAGCTAATTTTTTTTTTGTTAGGAGAAATATGAGTAGCAACAGCAGAAGAGTCAGTGGAACATCAAGGATGCAAAGATAAAAGAGCTGGGAGGTAAAGTTTCTTCAAGAACAGTAAAAGTACTAAAACAGAGTAATTAAAGGAAAATAAAGTTTACTGAAATTAACAAATATTGAGAGGGGAACCTACTTTGCAGAGCTGCCAATCCACAACTGATCGCTATGGTGGCAAATGATATCTGAGGTGGCTTTACACACCAGGGTGTTATTGGATGGCAAATTTAAAGGGGTTTGAGGCTGGGGCATTAGTTTTGCCGGCTTACTAGTTTTGCTAGCTTAGATTCAACATACGTCTCAAAGACCCATCAGTTGGACTGGATAGAAGGGATGAACAGGATACACATCCTCAAAAGCTCATAAAACTGGAGCGTTAGCTGCAGGATGAGGAAAACCCAGCTGTAACAAGTCATAACACTTTAGTTAAGCTGGATGAATTCTATTCTGTTCCCACTAAAACACTGCCTTCATTTTGACTGTAGTTTCAAAAGACAATTCTTCAATGGGGAAAACCTGAAGAAACACATTCTTCCGAATCTGATTTTTTCCATTTCTGGCATGAATACTGCAGGAAAAACGTACCATTCTAATTCTCCATCAGTCTGCAAATCAGATTCTGAAGGAAAAAATTGTATTCAAAGAAATTTAAGTAGTATAAGAATGAAAATCTTTTGCAAAATCCCAGCCAGTCTTCCTTGTTCATCCTGTCTGGGAACAAAAGAAAAATGTCTTAACATTCTGTTTTCTCTTTCTAGGATACTCCCTAGGAAAAGACCAACTGAATGATGGGGCTCTTTCCTAGGAATCTGTCACCAAAGGTATGTTTTGAGGTAGAATATTGCTCACTCCCTTCTCCGAAACCAAAATGTGTGGTTTCTCCCTTGATTGACAGGGCCAGAGAGGACATGGTTAACTCCTGGTCTTTAGTGGCTTCCTGAAGAGCAATTCTAGCAGGATCAAGAGCAGATTATAAGCAGTCCGCAGAACCTAGCATGGTCACAGCAGTGTCACATATCAGAGCCCAAAGATTCCCCAGAAGGTTGTTTCTTCTTGTAGACGGAAAAGGAAGAACTTAAAAAAAAAACAAAGCGTGCTTCATGGTTAGTGGAGAAAGAGTGCCTTAAAAACAGAGAAACCAGAACCAGTTTGTGAACAATCTGACAGGAAAACTACAGTTTTGAGAAAAAAAAAATTAGTGACAACTCCCTTATCTAAACTTTTTTTTTTTTTTTTTTACATAAAAAAGTGCTTTTAAAACATTTCCCCCACACAAGTAATTTAACAGAAAATTAACTTTTTTAACAAAATTATTTTAATGACAACCTCTAAAAACACATCTGTTAGCCTAAATAACCTTTTTTGACAAGAGTAAACTTTTTACTCAGAAGTAAACAAAGAAGGTTCTCCCCAGAAGAGTACTTATCTGGCCAGCCTTGGTGAAGCAGTAGCAGACTGTCAATAAGTCGAAGCCCACTGGGGGGTGCACTTTGATGCCAAGAAAATTCTGAAGGTTTGGTTGTCTAACCACTGATTTTATACAGCTCTTCTTGAGCCCATCAGCAGTTAGGATTCATGAAACTGCCCAAAAACGTTGCTTGCTGGCCAGTCATCATTTCCTTCACAGGACATAACCCATACAGAATAGGGTAATGCAACAATGAGAACACTGCTCTCAACTCATTCAAAATGGCACCTCTCATTCAGACCTAGTAGGTATTGTCAATATACTAGTATTTAATTGAGTGATAACATTAACCCTGCGACTGCTATCCAAAGTCAAAAAAATATCAATGGATATCTTAGACCTCAGAGTTGACAAAGGAACATATTTTGAAGGTGTTATGTAAGGCCAAAAATATTTCTTCCATGGGACCTGACAATATACTTGGATATTTAATAAATGCTGCTAAGCATTCTCTCACAAAGCCACTCTTCAACCAAATCTTAGCTAGAGGGTCTTGTTCCTGAAGCTTGGCCTACCATACTGGTGATGCTCTTACATAAGAATGGCCCTAACACCAACCTTGGGAATTACACAGCCATCAGTCTTACAAGCTTCACATGTAAAGCCATAGAATGTACTACAACTGACCTCATAAGGTATGATATCAAAAATCTTACTAGATTTGACCCACAGCAGTTTGTAATTGTCAAGGGAAGATCCTGGCCAATGAATATGGTTAACTCCTTCAAGAGGGCTGCACAAGCTATCAAGAGTGGTCATGTTCTTCACACGACATTCTTTTCCTGGCCAAGGAATATGATACTACACCCATATGCAGGTACTGTAAATAAGCTATCCTCTTTAAAAATAAAATGCTGTGCGTTTAAAGTGGTTAGCAAACTGGCTAAAAGACAGAACCCCATGAAGTACAAGTGGCAAGTGTCTCAAAAGGAAACATGAAGGTAACTAGTGGTGTCCCTCAGGGGTCAGTACTGGGACCCTACATTTTGGAATTTACTGTTTCAAACAGACTAGGGACCAGCACCTCTAGCTAACTTAGTTTACAGATGACTGCAAACAGAGTTATTGCCAAGTCCTCCTCCACTATTCCACTACCCAAACCCTTCAGCAAGACCTCACACTTGTAAATGCCTAATGTACTGAAAAATGGGCTCAAATTAAAAGCAAAACAAGTGCATCATCACATTTGGTAAACAAACTTTTCCCTCAACATACAATATATACAAAACACTATACAAAATGAAAAATGTAGTTTAGGACATTGGAACATGGATTGATAATTCTCTTTATTTTGATCATCCTGTGACAACAGTAGTGAGAAAATCATTCTACTTAGTGCACCTAATTGTCAAGGGAATATCATCCATATCTAAACAGGCATTTTTAAACAAAAAAGCATCTTTATTTAATCACTTATGACATAGGCAGAACCTAGTTACATAAATGAAAACAAAACATACTGATATACTTTCAGTTGCCAACATTATACATCACATATAATCAACAGTCATTGTCAATCAAACATTCCATAGCTCATTCAATTCCTGCCTTCCCTTATACCTCATTCCTCTTCCAAAACACAATGTATGCACATTTTTCTATGTAATTTGTTCCTACCCTTTTTAAAGATCTAGTCAGGGGCAGCTCATGCTATAGGACTGCAGGACTGCTGCCCCCCCACCTAGTAGAAAAGAAAGAAAAAAACATTAAAAAAATTGCAAGTCCCGGAACTCCACGCATGCGTGCATGGAGTTCCTGGTACTCAGAGAACTGTGTTAGGCAGTCCGTATAGGAGAGAAAGGCATCTCTGCCCTGCAGCCCAGAAGTCTGTGCAGTAATGACCGCACAGAAGAGAGGGAAACCAGCACAGAAGAGAAGGAAACTGGACTGTGTCATTTGTAGGATCCAGGCTCCAGTCTACTATCGCAAGGAAACCAGCCACTCCTGCCTACTCAGCCAAACCGGAAGCCAACCGTTAAGCATGCACGGGCTGCCGATCAAGACCAGAAGAGTAGGAAACCTCATCTGGGGACCAAGGAATTTTAACTTTGCAGTTTGAAACCTCGTCTGGCAACTGCAGGTCGCTGTTAGCTTGCTCGAGTATAGGAAACCCAAACCTCGTCTGCGGAGGGATTAGCTTGCTTCAGGGGACGGAGGAACTTGCAGGTAGTAGGAAACCTCGTCTGTGGAGGGATTAGCTTGCTTCAGGGAACGGTGGAACTTGTAGTTTGTGTGTGTGTGTGAATAATTTAAATATGTAGGATGGAAAAGGTCTTATGAGCAATTTATGCAGCTATTTTTATTATTTTTAATCTCGGGGCTGGCTTTAGGCATGCAAACACACACCACTACCATATTCTCATTCTAATTTGTAATGGACCCTTGAACATTTGCTTGCCTCAAGAAAAAACAGATCATACAAAATATGATAATATGAGAGATACTGTTGCATACCAGTTTGTAATAATGGGGGGCGGGGGTTAATTAACCAGTCAGCCAGGGGTGGCTCGTGCTATCAGACTGCAGCCCTCCCACCTAGAAATAAAATAAATAATGTGAAACAAACTTTAAAAATTTCTTTAACGAGTACCAGAACTGCCGCTCATGCGCGGACACACTCAGACTGCCCTGCAGATGCCCAGGAATCTGTGCGGTAGACGACCACACAGAACAGAGGAGCTCTGGACTGCTTGATCCGCAGACAGGACCAATCAGGAGAGAGGTGAGCAGGGATTCAAGTGCAGGACCAATCAAGAGTGAGGTAAGTTGAGTTCTAGGCTCTTGCAGGGAAGCGTTAAGTCGAGCATGGGTTTGCTGCTTCAAGACAATGGAGGTGTGTGTGTGTGTGTGTGTGTGTGTGTGTGTGTGTGTGCATGTAAAATGCCCTTGTTAACACATAGTGGTGGGTAGAAATACTCAAGTTTGAACCCTGTACCTTGGATGCAGGTGGTAAGGACCTGAATTCCCTACCCACCACTATTTGTAAAAAATTGCATATTTTTGCCTCTTATTTGTTCTGTTCCTCATAAAATCTGTGGTTTCTGTATCTTCATATTTCCTTGCAAAGGTTTGTAGTGCAGTGGTGCACTGGTAGCATTGCTGCCTGACAGCTACAGGTTCTCTGGTTTGATTCTTGGCTGGGGTGCCTTCTGTGTGGAGTCTGCATGTCCTCCCATCCCTTACAAAGATGTGTCTGGAGTGTTTCTCCCTGCTCTGTTGAAAATTGGCTTTGTTTTGTTCCAAGTCAGACTAGTTTCTTGGTTAACAAATGTTTAAAATAACAGGTATTTGAATTTCAGACTTCATATTCTTTAGAAAGTACATGGTAAAAAAAAACTTTTATTCTAGCAATTGTCTAAGTTTATAACATGGATATTTGAAATTTGCCCATTTTTTGGGACTGTATTCCCCCATTATTGGCCTCATCCAGGTATTTTGTGCTAAGGCTGAGAGCTATGGTGAGAACTGAATATGTTTGGCAGCTGCATTCCCACATTATTGGCTTTTTTCATGTGTTTTTTGCTAACAGGTTGACAGCTATGGTGAGAACTGAATTCACTAAATAGTAGCCATTTAAGTTTGTCTTCCTCTGTTTCAGCTGATTTGGCATAGTGGTATGTTTCTCTGACCGTTTTGCACAGGGTCCCCTGGGTTCAAGACGTGGTAGCGAAATGTATGGTGGTAACACAGCATTTTATTCTAGCAACTTTCCAACATTATACAAGCAATGTTTAAAATGTGTCCCTGGTTTTTGGCCTTTTGCACCCTCCAATAAATGTTGGCTTTTTCCAGATTTCTTGTGCTGCAAAGTTCAGAGATACAGATGAGTGTCGAGTAGATTTTACAAGGAGCTGAGAACTGCAGGGGAACAAAAGTTTAGTGCTGCTGATGCTAAGTCTGCTTGCATTTTTAATAGCACAACAGGCAGTGTACTTGCTTTTGATGCAGAAGGCTGTGGGTTCTACTCCCACAGTAGGTAGATGCATTGCTGATATTGTAAAGGGGGTGGATGCTGCAGTCCTTTTTGGCAAAGATACCTAGTAACTGTGAACCTGTTATCAGTTTGCTATCCATTCCCTATTGCAGTATTACTAGCTTACCATTTTTTTAATTTATGCAACACAGGCAATTTATTCTTCAAGGGCAACAGGCACTTTATTTGTACATGAAACTATGACATATAAAGTTGTTTGCTAGCAGCAACCTCTTTATTAGTTACAGATTTCTTTAATGTGGATTTTACTACTTCAGAGATTGTGCATATTTACTGATACTGGTGGACTATAGAAGGTTGAGTAGATGTTTTATGATGGAAATGTTCTGAATTGGGCAGTTTTGTCATTGGTGCATGCATTTTGTTTCACTGTTTACTGGAAAAATGTTCAAAACAAATTTAAAATGCCCTCTAACAACTGTATTGTATTGTACAAGGAATATAATGTAATACAGTCAGGAAGGTGTATCAAAGAGCATGTGTATGTTTCATGTTCAGGGGGTCTATGATTTTGAAATCAGTCCAGAGTTAATCTTTATTTGCCACTGGCAAAGTGTATTTTCTTTGAATGTGGGTTTCGATGCTGTTTCAATGCATGTGAGTTTCAAGGGCAGAGAAGTTTTAATGTTAAGTCTATTTTCATTGTAAAGGCAGTCACAACAAGTACGTTACTCAGCTAAATAAATCCAACTGGAAAAAATCCAAATGGCAGGTGCGTAATTCTTCAAACCTGGAGATTCACCACTCTGAAATAGTTCTTTCAACACTCTGAAAAGCAATTTCAAACAGAAAAATCAGCACAGGTAAAGACAGCTGCTTCCCTCCGTCTAACAATAGCTTGTAACAAAGTTCCAAAATCAAGAGCAACCAAGCGTTAGGCGGAATAAACTTTAATTAACATAAAAAGGCGAGCGCTTTCAACAATAGTCTTCCTCAGGCCATTGAAAATGCTATGCAAACAAGGTACATAAATACACTTTCCATTTGAAAAAATGATGTCATTTCCTGTTAAGGAATAGTTTAACAAATGTTATCAACAAGCATTGCATACTGCATCCCATCTTACTCATGCATCTAAAACACATTTGTTTAATTATATAAAAAAATCAACCATAAAAATTTTGCCATAAGAAATTTTAGGGGCGCTGTCATTTACAACTCAAGCTGCATAACTAAATAGACTGTCCATAAATGAATAATAACCAGATAGTGTACCTATATAAATAATGCAATCTTAAACAAATCTAGCAAAGATAATGTGCCGCTACCCATAGAGCTCATGTTCCTAAGCAAACACAATAAATTATATAGATAATATACATAACATATACTGGATTTTGCAGGAATACCACGGATCTGGATGTATTTGTAGAAAAGTTACCCAATGTTTTTTTAAATACAGGAGTGTTCAGAAAAAGCTGCTATAGGAACACTTGTTTACATAGAAGCAGTATGCATCCTGAACATATCTTTCACAATATTATTAAGGGTCAGGCTATAAGGGCATCCCGTTTACATTCTAATGACACTGATTTTAAAAATGAAATTAATCAGTTGATGTTGATAACATTTGAATAAGCATTCCATAAACTTTTTTACCATGGTATTACATTTTTAAAAGTTTAATAGACAGGATTTTCCTGTTTTTAGTACTTTTAATAGTTTTGCATGTACGTATTTTGTACGTAATAGGCTTTTAACATTTCAGCGCTACCACTTTATTTTATTTTAAACTATTTCTTAACAGGAAATGACATCATTTTTTCAAATGGAAAGTGTATTTATGTACCTTGTTTGCATAGCATTTTCAATGGCCTGAGGAAGACTATTGTTGAAAGCGCTCGCCTTTTTATGTTAATTAAAGTTTATTCCGCCTAACGCTTGGTTGCTCTTGATTTTGGAACTTTGTTACAAGCTATTGTTAGATGGAGGGAAGCAGCTGTCTTTACCTGTGCTGATTTTTCTGTTTGAAACTGCTTTTCAGAGTGTTGAAAGAACTATTTCAGAGTGGTGAATCTCCAGGTTTGAAGAATTACGCACCTGCCATTTGGATTTTTTCCAGTTGGATTTATTTAGCTGAGTAACGTACTTGTTGTGACTGCCTGTCTGTGCCTTCCACTTTTTACCTTTATTTATTACCTCTTTCCTTGGGAAGGTACAGTGGTGCACCTTTTTTATATATTTTCATTGTAAGACTGCATTGCTTTGTTTAACAGATATCGATTAGGGTTTGTGCTGTAAAATGCAAAATAAAACTTTCAAATGAAATCTAAATAATTGCAGAAGTAAAGCAGTATGCACATTACAGTGTTTATGCTAAATGGGGCAAAATAACAAAGGAATGGGACGTTGGAATGGCTGCAGGGGGGAGGCTCCATTCGACCATGATTTTGTGAGGTGGGGGGAAGGGTAGCAAACTCAGACAGCCCCGGTTGAACTATACCTCTCAGTTGTCCATATTTTTGCAGAATGAATAGATATTTGCTACTTATTTTTGGTTTGTTCCTCATAAAATTTGCAGTTTTCTAGCAAATCATTTAGGAATGAAGTCACTAAATGACAGACATTGAGTTTCAGACGTCATAACCTTCAGAAAAATGCATGCTAATGCAAGAGCTGCTATTCTATCAACTGTCTTAAGTTTATATAAGAGCAATTTTTAGTAGTGTTTGTATGTTCCCCCAATATATTTAGCCTTGTCCAGATTTCCTGCATTAAGAGGTTGAGAGGTACGTGCAAATCACTTTGTAGAATTAGGAATATCCAAACCTCTCAATTGTCCCGAATTTTGGCTCAAAATGTTGCTCTCCCCTAATAATCCCTCCTCAAAATGGCAATTTTGGAAGAAAACGTGGAGTGTTTACAATTATATATAACTGTAATGATCAGAGTTATAGATTACTTTTATTTCAGAAATGCATGTAGATGCTCTTATTTTGTTAGCTGCTCAAGTTAACAGTGTTAATATTAAAAAGGTGTCCCTTTTTTGACAGGTTCCCAGCTGTATTGCGTGGCAACTTTATATTTTTGTATCACATTTTTGGTCTGTTTTTAATAAAATTGTGGTTTTCTGGCAAATTAGTGGCAAGTCATTAAAGATTGAAGTTAGAAAATAATGGCAGACGTTTGAGAGTTTCAGATTTCATACCCTTCAGAAAATTTGTACTAATGCAAGACCTACTACTGTTCTATTATCTAAGTTAATAAGAGCAATATTTAAAAATTGTCCTTATTTTTGGGCCTGTGTCCCACTTCTAGTTCTATGTATGGTTTTGTCCAGATTTCTTGCTCTGAAGTTGAGAGGTATGAGTGTCAGAGCCATCACTGTCAACCAGAGACATTTCAAATTGTGACATACGTGTTGCACCCCACTCCCCATTGTAGTGGTTCTGGATGTGTCCAAGGAAGGCAAGGAGCAGTTATGCAGTGTAAGTGTGCAGAGTATTCCCCCATCTAAGGTAGACCACAAGTACGACCGTGTCTTTTCATCTGTCCTTGATTTTGCAGAATGTTCTGGTTTTCTGTCAGATTTTTATACTGTTGATTTGTGCTTCTTATTATTCAGGAAATGCATGCTGTCACAGTGCCCTGTTGCTCTGTTTAAGTAGCAGTGATTTAATGAGCATCAGGTAAGCTTGTCGGAGATTGTAAGATGCAAGTAAGCTTTAATAAGCATACTGTTACAGAATTACCAGCATTGAAAGCCTTTTCGTTGTTGCCTTTCAGAGAATATTTACATAACTAGATAATGGGTATTGAAATGCATATGACAGTATTTGTAATAAAAGAACAGGATTACAGTATTTTCAGAAGCTCATTACATTTATTGGAGACTTGCAGTCATCTTTGCAGGCTTACCCGTAAACTAATCAGAATGCCAATCCATCATGTGTGGTCCATAACTTGTGCAGGAATCCTTTAAGCAATTTATCTTGAGTTTGTTTCTTGTTTGATGTTCATTTTTACGTTGATCATGTCTTCCCCATGAAACAAGTAGATAGTTGTGTCAGGCAGCAGGTCTTTTTTGGATAAGAAACATTTTTACAAGTGGGGGTATCACAGAGATTGCTACTTTCAGCATGTTACTTGGTAATTTTATAAAGCTGAGAATATTAATTATAATTAGAACTGCAGTGCAAGGAGTAGTGGTTTGAGTTGAGTGCTGCTTGTTTTTTTATACTTGATTTTGACTGGCATTCCAGTAATGCATTTAAAAAGTAATTTATTTTTTCATACCTGACAACCTGTTTCCATCTGGATATTAAGTAAGTTGTCATGTAGCCAATGCATTGAAATATTTTTTTCTTCTACACTTCATTTTGTCTTGACTGGATTCTTGTAATGACTGTTTGGCACCCAGGGCAGCATATTTAATTAAAGTTCCAGTTGTTGTCGTTTTGAGCATAGCCCCACCTCTTTCTAGTTGGCCACACCCCTTCCCATTGGCCCCACCCATTCAGCTGTCTCCTGCAGCCCTCTTTTAATATGAACTCACCAGCCGCCACTGCAGTCAGCATCCAAGTCTATCTATTAGTTAATTATTTTAATGAAATAAGCCACTGTCTTGTTTGCTCAGACAGTGTTTTTCATGTGACTTATCTACACAATAATAAGTGCTGGTGGTTGACACTGTGGTCTGGTTTACTTTTGACTAGACAGATTGTTGATTTACATCCACTTGACTTGACAATTTAATCCCTTGGATTTAGTATACAGGATCAAACCCAGCCAATCAAAAGTGAATCCAAGTATAACTCCCACTCCACTGCATATTATTGCATAAATAACCAATAAAAAAGACCTGCATCCTGTACACACAAGCAGGTAAACAAATTTAGCAGTTTAAAAATTCTAGTTCCTCCTAGTTTGTTCATTTAGGGTCTGAAGTTTGTCCTTTTTTCTAGAAATATAAAAATGTTTAATACGGTATGAAATGAGTAGCTAAACAAACCATGGAGGACTATAGCAGAATGATTGATATGTCTGTGGATAAGAAGAAGGAATGCTTTTCTTGAGAAAGTGCAATCACATTCTGCAATATCCAGTGCAACAGTGTTCTAGAAGCTGAATGTGGGTCAGGACTTGGTCTCTGAAGCTGCCAATTTGCTCACAGGACAAAAAGGAAAGTTTATGGGATTAATTACTAGAAATACATGAATGACATGTCCAGAATCTTTGTTTTCAGAGTTAAGGCAGTAAACTGTGTTTTCATAGTTTCATAGTATAGTACTAGGCTATCTGCCCTAGGGCATTTATAAGCCTAGCCAAAGTGTATGTGGCTTTCGCCACCCCATGTAATGATACAAAAGTGTACAATTTAAATTAAATTTAGTTTACTGTGCCTCTATCTAGCAATGACACAGAGATGACCCCCAGGGTAAACCTACGATCACCCATCCATTCGTCCAGATTTCTCTTGAAGAGAGTCAGTGAGGGGCTCTGCCTAACATGGATAGGTATCCTGTTCCAGAGTGCGGGAAGCCTCTGGGTTATGAATCTGTCCCTCCAGCATGTCCTATTCATATTTGTGCTGAGGTTTAGATCTTTAGCTCTCGTGGCTCTGATGGATTTGGATTTTTTGAGGTGGAGCATGTCCATTAATTCTGAATTGGACATGGCCTTGTACGTAAGGCACAGATCACCTCTGAGCAGGCGGTATGCTACTGAATAGAGCTGGAGCTTTTTCAGTCTGGCAGCATATGACATATGCTGGAGACCCTTGATCCTCCTGGTAAGGTACTTTTGGGGTCTCTCCAGCTGCTGCAGGTGCCGGGTGAGGTACATACCAAATGGGGCATTGTACTCAATCATAGGCCTGATAAGGGAGGAATATAAGGGTACAATGACATCCTTTGATCTGGAAGTGAATCCCTTCATGATAAGGTGGGCAAGGTAGAAGGTCTTTCTAACCACTTTGGCGACGTGGGTGTCAAATGAGAGGACACTGTCAACTTGGGTCCCCAGGTCTCTGATTACTTTTTCCGTACTTAATGGATTACCACCTATGTGGTAATTTGTGGGTACTTTGTTTTTTCCAAAGGGGATGACTATACATTTTTTGGCATTTAGTTTAAGGCCATGACTCTGGCACCAGTCGTCTGTTTCTGTGAGGCCCTTTTGGAGGATGCATGTGTCAGCTGGTGTGTCGACTATGGCGCCTAGTTCGCAGTCGTCTGCGAACTTTGTCAGCCACAACCCCCTATGTTTGCCTGCACATCTGAGAAATAAATGCCGAACAAGAAGGGTCCCAAGACAGAGCCCTATGGGATTCCCCTTGTGACTGGCTTAGAGTCTGACATAGCTCCAGCTATTCTGACTTTGTGGGTTCTGTCCTTTAGCCAGTTTGCAACCCATCTTGTGACAAACGGGTTTACATTTAAGCTGTTGAGCTTGTCAATGATGCCTGGGTGGGGTACCGTGTCGAAGGCTTTTGCCAGATCCAGGTAGGCTGTATGAACTGCTTTGCCTTCATCGATGGCTTTAGTGACGGTTTCAAAAAAGTCCACCAGGTTTAAAAGACAGGATCTGCCTTTTACAAAGCCGAACTGGGTAGGGTCAATTGTCTGTAGGTCCCCGATGTCTTTGTTTATGAGTTCCATAATGATCCTTTCCATAGCTTTGCAGACCAGGCTGGTCAAGCTTATGGGGCGGTAGTTTCCAGGGTCTGTAGAGGTGCCACCTTTGTGGAGTGGGACCACTGTAGCTGTACTCCAGTGTTCAGGGACATATCCTGTAGCAAGGCTAAGATTAAACAGCGTTCTTATGTCTGAGTTTAGCTCCTCTAGGAGTTCACGTAGCACGCAACCCGGGACACCGTCAGGTCCCATGGATGCTGTATTTTTAGCTTTGCTGAGGGCAGCTCTCACCTGGACATCTGAGATTTCAGGGAGGTTGCATTCAGCCGAGATATTTATTTCGTCTTTTGGGGGAGAGGGAGGGGAGAAATTTGCACTGAACCGGTCTGCCAGTATGTTGGCAATATCTGTGGGTTCAGTGTATTTTTTGCCATTATGAACTAACTCTGCGCATATCTGAGGGTTTCTGCCCAGGTTTCTAACATAACTGAAGAAGGCCTTGTGATTATTTTTAGTGTCCTTAGCGATTTTTCTCTCGAAGTTGGCCTTTGATGGTTTTATTAGCGAACGTAGTTTTTTGCTAGTGCTGATCAGGGATGCCTTCCCTTTATGGGATTTTGCTCTGTCTTGCAGTAGCTTCCATCTCTTGTTATAAAGTTTGTTTATGGCTGGGGTCCACCAGATAGGATGCCTGCCTTTGGTGGAAAGGGTCTTGGTTTTATTTGGGATTGCATGATCCATGCATTCTTGGAGATGCCCGTAGAAAGCATTTGTGAAGGATTCAGCAGTGTGGGATGTGGTTTCCACTGGCCCAGGGGGCTTGAAGGATACCATTTCAGTCCTAAGGAGTGTAAAGTCGGCTTCTAAGAAGTTTCTCACTGTGGTCTTTTGTGCTGGGGGTGGAGGTGGGATATGAATATCTAGGGTTATTAGTTTATGGTCTGATCTCACTAGTGAGGGGTATACTTCCGGTGTTGAGCATTTTGTCCCCATGTTTGTGATGATCAGGTCAAGTATATTATTTCCCCTTGTGGGGGAGGTGACTAGTTGTTCCATCGCATTTGAGTTGATGAATTCCAGGAACCTTTGGGCTAGGGTGCTGGGGCTTGAGTAATGCACCCAGTCTATGTTTGGGTAGTTGAAGTCTCCCAATATGATGGTATTTGGTGAGACATTCATATCCTCCAGTGTCTTCAGGAAGGCTGAATGGAGTTCCTGAGATTGCGAGGGTGGTCTGTAGCATGCTACAAGTTGTATAGCAGTTTTGCCTATGGTTAAGTTGCAAATGGATAACATTCTTTTTTATGTTAAATCAGTGGGCAGAGTATGTCACTGTAATTGTTACTATTTCTGGTCAGATCGTTGAGAGATTCACCAGGTTATAAAACTATCTATAATTTAAAGAAGTTCCACTATTAATATGATTGTTACCATTACTTACTGAAAACCTTTGGTAAGATCCATCTAGTAAAATTTATCACGTGTGTGTGTGTATGTAATGCCCCAGTTGCTGTCTACTGTGGCTAGAGAGAACCCATGGTGGTAAGTAGAGAATACTCAGGGTTGAACCCTGTACCTTGGGTGGAGGTGGCAAGGGGCCTGAATTCCCTACCCACCACCATTTGTAAAAAAAATTGCAGATTTTTGTCTCATATTTGTTCTGTTCCTCATAAAAGCTGTGGTTTTCCTTGTGTTTGTTTTTCCTTGCAAAGTCAGTAGTGCAGTGATGCACTGGTAGCATTGTTGCCTGACAGCTACAGGTTCTCTTGTTTGATTCTTGGCTGGGGTGCCTTCTATGAGTCTGCATGTTCTCCCATCTTACAAAGAACATGTGTCTGGACTGTTTCTCCCTGCTCTGCTGAAAATTGGCTTTTGTTCCAAGTCAGACTTTCCTGGTTAACACATGTTAAATAAAAATAACAGGCATTTGAATTTCAGACTTCATATTCTTCAGAAAGTACATGTTAACACAAAACCTTTTATTCTAGCAATTTTATAACATGGATATTTGAAATGTGTCCCTATTTTTGGGACTGTATTCCCCCCATTATTGGCTTTGTCCAGTTTTTTTGAGCAAAGGTTGAAAGCTATGGTGAGGACTGAATTCACCGAATATGTTTGGGGGCTGTATTCCCCCATTACTGGCTTTGTCCACGTGTTTTTGCTAAGAGGTTGAGAGCTATGGTGAGAACTGAATTGACTGAATGTTTGGTGGCTGTATTCCCTCATTATTGGCTTTGTTTAGGTGTTTTGTGCTAAGAGGTTGACAGCTATGGTGAGAACTGAATTCACTAAATGGTAGCAATTTAAGTTTCAGTCTTCCTCAGTTTCACAAAACAGATGATTTGGCATAGTGGTATGTTGTTCTGACTGTTTTGCACAAGGGTCCCCTGGGTTCAAGACTTGGCAGTGAAATGTATGGTGGTAACACAGCATTTTATTCTAGCAATTTTCCAACATTATACAAGCAATGCTTAAAATGTGTCCCTGTTTTTTTGGGCTTTTGTTCCCCCCCCCCCAATAAATTGTGGCTTTTTCCAGATTTCTTGTGCTGCAAAGTTCAGAAATAACAGAAGTTTAGTGCTGCTTATGCTGAGTCTGCTTGCATTGTTAATAGCACAACAGGTAGTGTACTTGCTTTTGATGCAGAAAGCTGTGGGTTCTACTCCCACAGTAGGTAGATGCATTGCTGATACTGTACTGTGTTGCAAAGGGGGTGGACGCTGCAGTCCTTTTTGGCGAAGATACATAGCAACTATGAACCTGTTATCAGTTTGCCATCCATTCCCTATTGCAATATTACTAGCTTATCATTTTTTAATGCAACATAGGTAATTTATTCCTCAAGGGCAACAATTTGTAGATGAAACAATGACATATAAAGTTGTTTGCTAGCACAACCTCTTCATTACTTACAGATTTTTTTAATATGGAATTATTTAGATCACTTTTACTTCAGAGATTGTGCATATTTACTGATACTGGTAGACTGTAGAAGTTTGAGTAGACTTTTACATTGGAAATGTTCTGAATTGGGCAGTTTTGTCATTATTGGTGCATGCATTTTGTTTCATTGTTTACTGGAAAAATGTTCAAAACAAGAAATTTAAAATGCTCTCTAATAACCGTACTGTATTGTGCAAGGAATATAATTTAATACAGGAAGGATCAAAGAGCATGTGTATGTTTCGTGTTCAAGGGGCCTATGATTTGAAAACAGCCTGAAGTTAATCTTTATCTGCCACTGGCAAAACGTATTTTCTTTGAATGTGGGTTTCAATGCTGTTTCAATGAATGTGAGTTTCGAGGGTAGAGAAGTTTTAATGCTAAGTTTATTTTCATTGTGAGACTGCACTGCTTTGTTTAGCAGATATATATTAGTGCTTGTTGTGTAAAATGCAAAATAAAACTTTCAAATGAAATCCAAATCATCGCAGAAGTAAAGCAGTATGCACATTACAGTGTTTATGGTAAATGGGACATTGGAATGGCTGCAGGGGGGAGGCTCCATTCAACCATGATTTTGTGAGGGGGGATGGGCAGCAAACTCAAAGACAGCCCCAGCTGAACTATACCGCTCAACTGTCCAGATTTTTGCAGAATGAACAGATTTTTGCTTCTTATTTTTGAGGAATGAAGTCACTAAATAATGACAGACATTGAGTTTCAGACATCATAACCTTCAGAAAAATGCATGCTAAAGCAAGATCTGTTCTATCAACTGTCATATGTTTATACAAGAGCAATTTTTAGTACTGTTTGTATGTTCCCCCCCAATATATTTGGCCTTGTCCAGATTTCCTGCATTAAGAGGTTGAGAGGTACGTGCAAATAAATCGCTTTATAGAATTAGAAATGTTCATACCTCTCAACTGTCCCCAATTTTGGCTCAAAATGTTGCTCTACCCCTAATAATCCCTCCACAAAATGGCAATTTTGGAAGAAAATATGGAGGGTTTACAATTACTGTAATGATAAGAGTTATAGATTACTTTTATTTCAGAAATGCATGCAGATTTATACAACATATATTAGATAAACAAAGAATTTAAAAAAAAAAAAAAAAAAAAAAAGTATATAAAAATTAAACAGAATTAAAAATTATTTTTGTGAACAAGCATTTTATGCATTTCAAATTTATAGTATGGTGTTGGTATTTGTATAGAATGTTAGTACTATGTATGTAAAAAATGTTTTGAACATTGATCCTTTTAAACGGATTTTAGTACTGTATATGTTTAAATTGTGAAATTTGATTCACACCAATTTAATTGTCTTTAATTGTTTAATGAACTAATTGTGTATGTGACTATATAAACTGCAATACACGTTTGTAACTTTGTCTGAAGAAGTGCGGAGAGTGTCTGCATGAAAGCGCTAACCAAGTAAAGAAGTTTTGTAAGAACGTATATTTGGACTGCAGTTGGTACCGTTATTTTTTTCGTTTTACTGGTTTTATTTCTTTGTTTGGAGTTTATGGCTAATAATAGCGGCATCCAACCATCGCAGCCCCTCGTTACGTTCTTAACCAACACCGATGCTGGGTCGCCTGCTAATGAAGACAGTAGACTAGATGGTAACTTAACGGCTTTAATACAACGTCTCACACAACGCGTGGACGATTTGGCAACCCAATTTAACACCCGGTTTCCTGAGACAACACCGGCAGTTCGGCCGAGAACAGGAGTCAGTTTCCAACAGACCCCACTTATTTTGAGGTCTACACCAGATGATAACGCTGTTGAGCAATTGAACACATCTTGTAACTCAACGGACAATATACCCAATGCTCAACCGATAAGGAATGAATCTAACTCAAACGGAGGTAACATTTTACCAAATTCAAGAACTCATATGTCTATTAACAAAACTCCTTTGTTAATCGACTTTATTAAAACACCTGACAATATATTTCACAACAACAATACTCAAACTAGCAATGCCGAACAAAATGAACTTACTAGTGGTAGTAATATTGTTTCCAGATTAAAAGAATTCGACATGGTTCTTTTAAAATATAAGAAATTACAAGCGGAAACAATATATTTTCGTGAATGTATTAATCAAGGCATTGTACCGAAGGGATTAAGGCAGTGGAAGTATCCTTCGGGAGTCATAAAAGATTCCGTCTTCCACAAGCAGTTAATTCAGTTCTTTAACCAGCAAGGACTCAACTTTTTGGAACTGCTTATCGGAGCATATAACAACCAAATGGTCGATTTGAAGACACAACTCGAGATATTGGAAAAAGAGATTAAAGATGACAGGGACTTTCACAGTTATGAATATGACTTTGGGCGTATTTTTATTAGTATCAATTCATTGTTGAACAAAATTAATGAAACAAGGAAGCGCAAACTTAATAGGGATAAAATAGCGTACAATAAGAACTTGGCATATCCCGACCCTCCCCTTTTGTATAACACAATGGCACAGTCCCAAGCGGCATCACGTTCAAACTCAAACTTTAACTTCAATAACAACAACGACCAGAGTTTGGACATGGATTTAGACGAGTTTCCTCCACTTTCAGTGGATTCCCAATCACATAATGGAGAAACTCTTTCGGGACCTAGAAGAAGTGAAAGAATCCATGAAAAACAACAACAACAGAACCGAAACGATGTTAATAGAGACATGTCCGGTTCGTCTTCGGGTTTTCATCAACAGTGGAACTACCGGAATTCCAACTCGTTCAAGAACAACAAGAAGACCCAGAACAGGAAATTCTACAACCGCCGCAAGAAATGATAGACTTTTTACATGGTATGCCTATAATTGTTTACAACACCAGTAGAGATTTTAAGGTTTATAATTATACTGCTTTTTCACCTGAACATGAATTTATCGATTTGTTAGCAAAAGGCTTTAACTTTGCTTTGCCTAGTAACCTAAATTTAGCACGCATATTATGTGACCTTAAACTCTACACTCGTAAACTGAATCTAAACACTATGTTTAGGGGCAATGCTGTTATTTTAAATGACGAAAGGGTGCCTAGTACATATAACCCTCCACTTAACACTCACATAGCAGCATTTGAAAAGGTTTCCGAAATGCATTTTAGGGGATTGTATAACAAATGTAAAAATTTTCAAGAAGGTGACATGCATCTTAAACATATGATACAAACAGTGAAAAGCCATCAGATTAGGGTTATGAAACCTGATAAAGGAGGGGGGGCTGTCAATGTATGAGGCAGAGTATAATAGATGTATGCAACTTATGTTAGCCTCTGTTAACTATGAAGTTATATCTAGAAATGAGCTTAATCAAGCTTTTTATAAAATCAAGAATACCCTGAATGACATGTTTATAGATGGGAGCCTAACCTCTGACTTATACCATTATCTTGATATGGTAGCCCCCCCGAGTGCCTATAATGTTTGGAGTTCCCAAACTTCATAAGGGTTTGTCTAATCCAACTTTTAGACCCATTATTGACGGCAGGCAATCGATAACCTACGCCTGCGCCAAATGGGTCGATAATAAACTAAAAAGTATCTTAAAAAGTGAATCACAGATCTGCATCGATTCATGGCACGTCTTGAAAAATCTTAATTCAATTCCCTTCCATGATGATTACAAGTTCGTAACAGCTGATGTTACTAATTTGTATACAGTTATCCCGCAGGATACAGGCATTGAATGGGTCAGGGACCTGCTTTTGCTTAAACGCATCAATGGTTCTGAGATTGATTTAATAATTGCATTATTAGAACTGGTGTTGAACAATAATTATTTCTTGTTTAAAGACAAGATTTACTTGCAAAAAACAGGGGTAGCGATGGGCTCCCCCTGTGGCGGTACGTTCGCCAATTCTGTTATGGTGTTCTGGGAAAGAACCTATCTGTTCAATGACACTACTTTTAAGCAAATAGTCGTATGGTATACGCGATACCAGGACGACATTTTTATGATAGTAAAAGGAAATGAAGAACAAATTAACACATTGATGTATAACATGAATTCTTTCACTTCTTTTCTAGAATTTTCTTTTGTGTTAGAAAAGGAACTAATTAACTTTCTAGATATCTCAATTGGTAAAGATTCTGTTAAAAAGTGTTTTGTTACTAGTATATATAGAAAAAAACTATACCGTAATTCATTATTACATTTTACTAGTAACCATCCGTACACGCAGAAAAGAGGTATTGTGAAAGGACAATTGGTGAGGGCTACAAGAATGTGCTCAGAGGATTATTTGTTCAACAAAGAATGTGGATTGCTTAAACAGATGTTCCTAAACAGAGGATACCCAAGTAAACTCATTAACAATGGATTGCTTAAACAGATGTTCCTAAACAGAGGATACCCAAGTAAACTCATTAACAACTTGACTAATGAAATTAAATTAAAACGTCATAATGGTTTACTCCCACCTTTATTAATTCATCACAACACTGTGACATTACCATATGATATAGGGAGTCAATCCATTCAGGAGCAACCAAGTATGATGGCTGACAACCAAGATATTATTAATTATAGAACATGTATGATTACCCAATTTAATCAACATATTTTTGAATTTAAAAATGTTTTAAATATAAATTGGGAATTAATTACACAGGACACACAATGTAGTGAAAGTTGTGGCCTTAAACCAAGAATTGTATTTAAAAGAACACCATGTCTTAAAACTTTACTGGAACGACCCCTACAACAGCATTTAACAACAAAAGGGATGTTTAAATGTGGCTATTGCCATTATTGTAAATATATTCAAACTGGTTCCACTTTTAGCATTAAAGGAGAAAGGTACTACATTAATGGCAAATATAATTGCCAAACAGAAGGTGTAGTCTATGTAGCATTATGCCAATCATGTAATGCGTTTTATTTTGGCAAAACTGAGCGGCCATTGCGACAACGCATATACGAACATTTATACGCTATTACCAAGAATAACACCTTCAATGCTTTAGCAAGACATAGTATAACGCACATTGACCACAAATTTTTATTCTTGGTGGTTCAGCACATTAAAAAAGATAAGAGAGGGGGCCCTTGGAACTTGTTGCAAGAGGAACAAGAACTATTATGGCAACTTAAAACCAATGCCCAAGTTCACCCGGGTCTCAATAAGACCTGCTCGATTAAATGTCTGTTAAAACTTAAGGCCATTACAAGATAGATATTACAAAGTAGATAATGCAATCTATAATTGAACCTGTTTTATTAATTTCAAAAATACCAGGAAACTTTAAGTCGATAATTCATTATATTTATACAACATATATTAGATAAACAAAGAATTTTTAAAAAAAAAAGTATATAAAAATTAAACAGAATTAAAAATTATTTTTGTGAACAAGCATTTTATGCATTTCAAATTTATAGTATGGTGTTGGTATTTGTATAGAATGTTAGTACTATGTATGTAAAAAATGTTTTGAACATTGATCCTTTTAAACGGATTTTAGTACTGTATATGTTTAAATTGTGAAATTTGATTCACACCAATTTAATTGTCTTTAATTGTTTAATGAACTAATTGTGTATGTGACTATATAAACTGCAATACACGTTTGTAACTTTGTCTGAAGAAGTGCGGAGAGTGTCTGCATGAAAGCGCTAACCAAGTAAAGAAGTTTTGTAAGAACGTATATTTGGACTGCAGTTGGTACCGTTATTTTTTTCGTTTTACTGGTTTTATTTCTTTGTTTGGAGTTTAGATGCTCTTATTTTGTCAGCTGCTCAAGTTAACAGCACTAATATTAAAAGGTGTCCCTTCTTTGACAGGTTCCCAGCTGTATTGTGTGGCAATTTTGTATTTTTGCATCACATTTTTAGTCTGTTTTTCATAAAATTGTGTTTTTCTGTCAAATTAGTGGAAAATCATTAAAGATTGAAGTTAGAAAATAATGGCAGACATTTGAGTTTCAGATTTCATACCCTTCAGAAAATTCATACTAATGCAAGACCTAAGTTTATAAGAGCAATATTTAAAAATTTTCCCTATTTTTGGGCCTGTGTTCCACTTCTGTGTATGGCTTTGTCCAGATTTCTTGCTCTGAGGTTGAGAGGTATGAGTGTCAGAGCCATCACCGTCAGCCAGAGACATTTCAAATTGTGACATACTTGTTGCACCCCACTCCCCACTGTAGTTCCTCAGGATGTGTACAAGCAGTGTAAGTTTGCAGAGTATCCCCCCATCCAAGGAAGACCACAAGTACGACCGTGGCTTTTCATCTGTCCTTGATTTTGCAGAATGTTCTGTTTTTCTGTCATATTTTTATACTGTTGATTTATACTTCTTATTATTCAGAACATGCATGCTGTTGCAGTGCCCTGTTGCACTGTGTTTAAGTAGCAATGCTTTAATGACCATCAGGTAAGCTTGTCGGAGATTGTAAGATGCAAGTAAGCTTTAATAAGCATACTGTTAAAGAATTACCAACATTGAAAGCCTTTTCGTTGCTGCCATGCAGAGAATATTTACATAACTAGATAACGTATAAGCCTTAGGTATTGAAATGCATATGACAGTATTTGTAATAAAGGACAGGATTACAGTATTTTCAGAAGCTCATTACATTTGTTGGAGACTTGTAGTCATCTTTGCAGGCTTTACCCGTAAACTAAACAGAATGCCAATCTGTCATGTGTGGTCCATAACTTGTGCAGTAATCCTTTAAGCAATTTATCTTGAGCTTGTTTCTTGTTCATTTTTTGCTTTGATCATGTCTTCCCCATGAAACAAATAGATAGTTGTTGTCAGGCAGCAGGTTTTATTTGGATAAGAAACATATTTACAAGTGGGGGTATCACACAGAGATTGCTACTTTCAGCATGTTACATGGTAATTTTATAAAACTGAATATAAATTATAATTAGAACCGCAGTGCAAGGAAAAGTGGTTTCAGTCGAGTGCTGCTTGTTTTTTTTACATATACTTGATTTTGACTGGCATTCCAGTAATGTATTTAAAAAGTACTTTATTTTTTCATGCCTCACAACCTTTGTGTTTCCATCTAGATATTAAGCAAGTTGTCAAGTAGCCAATGCATTGAAATATTTTTTTTTCTACACTTCATTTTGTCTTGATTGGACTCTAGTGATGACAGTTTGGCACCCAGGGCAGCGTATTTAATTAAAGTTCTAGTTGTTGTGGCTTTGAGCATAGCTCCACCCCTTCCTAGTTAGCCACACCCATTCCACTGTCTCCTGCAGCCCCCCCCCCCTTTAATTTGAAGTCACCAGCCGCCACTGGATCTAGTTCTTTCACCTCTGTTACTATATTCACTACTTCTGGTTGGTTTATACTTTGATTTTCCTTTTTAAGTAATTGCTTTTTTGGCAGCCGCCAGAATTAAACTTGGCAAGGCCTTACTATGTCTAGGCAATTCAGATTCTGTATCACAGCTCAAAAAAATCCTTAGTTAAGCCAATTTTGCTCACCCAGTATTTCTGACAGAGCAGTGTGCAGAAAATTTCTTAAGTCTGCCAACTCATTACACTCCCAAAAAATATGTTAACAATTACATCTTTCTTCTTCATCACACCTCCAACATCTGCAATCTACCTGATGAAAATTTCTTTGGAGTCTGCAAATACTTCCAAACAAAAATCGTAAATCTTCGAGACTTTGTTGCATATTTGGGAGCATACATATATCCTCCCATTGTTTCATTGTGAACTGCTTATCCAATCTCTCTCTTACCAATCTTTTCTAACCTCCTCTGATTGATTCCTATAGTTACCATTCAATATTTTATATGCCCTACTAATTATCCCTTTTTAACAGAAGCTTCTGTCCTAGATTCTACTAAAAATGCTACCTGTGTTTTTTTTTAACTTAGGATTCCCCTATTCCTTTCTGTTTGTTTATACTTTGATATCATTTCTTGATAAGGAAGGCAGTCTAACATGCAGTTCAAAAGTACTCTTGGCCTATTCCAATTATATTACCTTTTCCTGTCTAATTATTTGCTCCCAATACCTAGGTTCATCTTCCAGTTTTTCTCCAGTAAATTCCAGCCCCCTCTTGCCTACTCACTGTACCCATAATTGCAGTCATCCACATTGGCAGAATCTCCTTTCTCCATTCCTGTGTTGGATTAGTTCTTAGCTGTTTTGAGTTTAATATTATGTATTGCTGTCATTTTCCATAAGGATCTGCATCCAAAATCTCAGTGTCTCCTTTTTTCTTGAAATTTCCCAATTCATCATCATCCCTTTCCACTTTGAATTACAGCTTTCTGCTTGTGCTACGTATAGGAGTCTTAACTGTGTAGCTCTGAAATACCACTTCAAATTGGGTAATCCCAATCCACCTTGTTCTACTGGAGCGATCAACTTATCCTCCTTGACTCTTGCTATTTTTCCTTCCCCAATAAAATCCTTTATTGAATGCTATCCACAATTTCACCTCTGGTTGAAAAATATGCATGCCCCGTGTGCAAAACTAAAGAGACAACCATTTTCACTTCTTGTATCTTGCTATCCATATTCATAAAACACAACTTACAGTTTCTCAGTTTTTGTATAATCTTTTGCTTAGTCTTACTTATCCTTAGCTGCCATAGCACAATTACCTTTATTTTATCTTCATTCATTTTGTATCCCAAAAATTACTTGAAACTGTCTCAGAATGTTCCACAACACTAAAATGTCCTTTTTTTGTTTAACCAGGTACAAAATATTATCATCTGGAAATAAAGTCAACTTCACCATACCAATTATAGCCTTAAATTTTTTAGTCACGTATTTTCTTTGCCAGTGGTTCTACATACAACACAAATAAAAGGGAAAGAGGAAAGCCCTGTCTGGTACCTCTGTTCAAACAGAACTTATCAGAAAGGAATGTCCCTACCTTAATTTTTGCCTCTGATCCCTCATCTATCCTTCTAATTAACCTTATTATTGTGTTAGGGAATGCGAATGCTGCCACTGCCCTACTCATAACATCCCAGCTTAATCCGTCAAATACTTTAGCTGCATCAAGACCCACCTGCAACAGCATTTTCTGACATTCTGCTTCTCTCTGGAGCATCACTGCTCTATTAATGTTGTCAAGTGTTTGCCTCTCCTCCACAAAACCACACTGATCCATTTCTATCAATTTTGGCAACACCTTTCCCCATTCTTTTAACCATTATAGACAAACACTTTACTAGCATGGTTTAGAACTGAAATGGGCCTATATAAAGCTGGATCTGATGGGTCTTTACCACCTTCAGGCATTACAGCCACAACAAATTTCTTCCAGGAAGTCGGTGGTTCTCCTTTTAAAATACTAATAAATAAAACCTTCCAGATCATTATCACTTTCTTCCCTCCTAGATTTAAAACTTCCACAGGAATACCATAAATTCCTGGAGGCCTTCCTATAGATTGGTTATACATCACCATTTTTATCATATCTCCTTCCATCCTGTTAATAATTGAGTCTCATCTACCTCTAACCCTGGCATATTTAATTTTTCCATAAAACTTTCCAGTTGTACTTTTTCCTGATTTCCACATTTCTCTGCTTTATACAGATTTTCATAAATTTTCCAAAATATCTTCAATACCTCTACAGGATCTCTGGTTATTTTCCTGATTATACTTTGTTGGCAAGGGCCTTAAGCCAGTCACTTCATTATGCAAAAGTAAAAAAAATAAATAAATAAAAAGGCATGTCAATTTCACATGCATCATTATCTGTATATTTGTACAACCTGTCCCTCACCTCAACAACCTAAGATTACAGCCTATTATCTTAAACATGCTTTTGTCCAGCCTTTCTTCACAGGTTCATAGGTAGGTACTAGGCTATCTGCCCTAGGGCATTTATAAGCCTAGCCAGAATTTGTTGGCTTTCGCCTCCCTTTTAGACTAGATTCCTGGGCCGCTGTCCAGCAGGGCCATAGAAGTGATCCCAGGAGTAAATTTATGATTTCCCATCCACTCATCAAGATTTCTCTTGAAGAGGGTCAGCAAGGGGCTCTGCCTAACATGGACTGGGATTTTATTCCAGAGCAAGGGAAGCCTTTGGGATATGAATCTATCCCTCCAGCATGTCCTGTTAATTGTTGTGCTAAGGTTTAAATCCCTGGAGCGTGTAGCTCTAATGGATTTGGTTTTTTTGAGGTGGAGCATGTCCAACAATTCCGGGTTGGACATGGCCTTGAACGTCAGGCAGAGATCACTTCTGAGTAGGCGGTAAGCAACCGAGTAGAGCTGGAGTTTCTTTAGTCGAGCTGCACAGGGCATCTGTTTGAGGCCCACTATCCTCTTGGTGAGGTATTTTTGAGGTCTCTCCAGCTGTTGCAGGTGTCGGGTAAGGTACATCCCAAATGGGGCACTGAACTCAATTATGGGCCTGATGAGCGATGAGTAGATGGGGACAATGACCTCTCGATCTAGATGTGAACCCTTTTGTGATTAGGTGAGCTATATAGAAGGTTTTCTAACCACTTTGGCAATGTGATTGTCAAAGGAGAGGTTACTATCTACTTGGGTCCCCAGATCCCTAATTACTTCTTCCGTACTTAGTGGATTACCTCCTATGTAGTAGTTTGTGGGTACTTTATTTTTCCCAAAATGGATGACTATGCACTTTTTGGCATTAACTTGAGGCCATGGTTTTGACACCAGGTATTCGTCTCCGTAAGGTCCATCTGGAGGATGCTTGCGTCAGCCAGAGAGTCAATTATGGCTCCCAGCTTGCAATCATCTGCGAACCTGGTAAACCACAGTCCTCCCGTGTTTGCTTGTACCTCAGAGAAGTATATACCGAACAAGAGGGGTCCCAGGACTGAGCCCTGTGGGATGCCACTTGTAACCGGTTTAGAGTTGGACATGGCACCCGTGACTCTGACCATGTGAGTTCTATCCCTGAGCCAGTTTGCAACCCATCTTGTGACATATGGGTTAATGTTTAAGCTGGTAAGCTTATTTATGATGCCAGAGTGGGGTATTGTGTCAAAGGCCTTTGCGAGGTCCAGGTAGGCTGTGTGAACTACCTTTCCCTCATCTATGGCTTTGGTAACTGTTTAGAAGAAATCAACTAGGTTTAAGAGGTAAGATCTGCCTTTAACAAAGCCAAATTGGGTAGGGTCCAGTGTTTGGAGGTTCCCAATGTCTTTGTTTATGAGATCCATGATGATGCGCTCCATAGCCTTGCAGACCAGGCTAGTCAGGCTTATAGGGCGATAGTTCCCGGGATCCGTTGTGGAGTCACCTTTGTGGAGTGGGATTCACTATTGCTGTATGCCATTCATTGGGTACATAGCCTGTGGTAAGGCTGAGTTGGAACAGAGAATTTATGTGAGGGCTTAGTTCAGTTTGGATCTTGTAAGACGCAGCCCGGGATACCATCCGGTCCCATTGATGCTGTGTTTTTTACTTTGGAGGGGCTGCTTTCACCTGTGTGTCTGTGATGTCTGGGGGACTGGATCCTTCTGGGATTGACACTGGCCCTTTTGGGGGGGGAAGGGGAGGTAAAGTTTGCACTGAACCTGTCTGCCAGGATGTTGGCAATGCCCATGGGTTCAGTATAATTTGTGCCATTTTGCACCAGCTCAAAGCATATCTGAGAGTTGCCACCCAGGTTCCTGACGTAGCTAAAGAATGCCTTGTGGTTATCTTTAGAGTCCTTGGTGATTTTTCTTTCAAAGCTAGCCTTTGATGATTTTATGAGGGATCGAAGTTTCTTGCTAGTAATGATCAGGGATGCCTTCCCCTTTTTGGGATTTTGCCTTATTATGTAATAGTTTCCTCCTTCTGTTGTATAGCTTATTTATGGCCGGGGTCCACCACACTGGTCTCCTGTTTTTGGAGGAGTGAGTCATGGTTTTACTTGAGATGGCACGATCCATGCATTCTTGTAGGTGTTCATAGAGTGCATTTGTAAAGGATGCTGTGATTTGGGTAGCATTTCCCATTTGCCCGGGGGCTTTGAAACTTTCCATCTCGGTCTTGAGAAGTGTGAAGTTTGTTTTTGAGAAGTTTTTCACAGTGGTTCCCTTGGCTGGGGGTGGGGTCTGGATGTGGATGTCCACTGTGATTAGTTTATGGTCTGATCGTACCAACAAGGGGTTTACCGCTGGTGTGGAACATTTGGCCCCCATGTTGGTGATGACCAAGTCCAATATGTTGTCCCCTCTTGTGGGAGTGGTGACCAGTTGTTCCATGGCATTTGAGTTTATAAACTCCAGGAACCGTTGGGCAAAAGAGTTGGGACTTGAATAGTTTTCCCAGTCAATGTTTGGGTAGTTGAAATCTCAAAATATCATGGTGTTTGGTGAGACCTTCATATTCTCCGATGTTCTCAGGAATGCCGAGTGGGTGTCCTGAGACAAGGTTGGTGATCTGTAGCAGGCTACAAACTGAAAAGCAGCTTTAACTACTGTTAGTTGCACATGGATGGTCTCCGCTGCCTCGTGCAGTGCCACTAACCTGGAGGTGTAAGTATCCTTGATGAAAATGGATACTCCCCCTCCTTTAGTATTTCAGTCCGAGTTCTGGGGCCGAAAAGAATGGTACGAGTTGAATCCTGGTAGTGCTGGGGTGCTCTCTGGAGCCTTGAACCAGGTTTCTGTTACGGCACAGATATCTATTTTCTCCATATTGAGGAGTGCCTCAAGTGCGTGCATCTTCAGGTTAAGACTTCTGGCATTGAGTAGCATTTTGTCCATGGTATTGTCTACGGAGGTGGGTTTTGTCTTTTGAGCCTTGCCTAAAAAGAAATTATGGGGGTGGCAAGAGCCTTAGCCAGTATTTGAAAGCCTAAGGGTGACAGGTGCAAGCCATCCCTGGCGAAGCATCGTGGCTTGTCGAGCATGTCATTCCAGGCTGACACTGGATCCCCTGGATCCCCTTTGAATGACACCAATGGCTTAGCCAATTGTTAAAATTGATAATTTTATCTTTATACTGTGGCATCATTCTTGGTGAGGGCAAGATGCTACTCAGGGTCAGGGTCATACCGGCCTGGGCTACATGATCAGAGAGCTCCTCTATGTCTCTTTTCATGTAGTCCAGGGAGGTACGTCTCAGGTCATTCACACCAACATGGACAATGACAGAGTCATATTTGTACCTGGTGTGGCGTGACCTGAGTGCTTGTGTTATGTGGAGGATCCTGGCACCCGACAGCAGCTTACAGTGACCTTCTCCTTGTTCAGTCTGGTGAGTGGGACGTCCATGTGCCTGACAATAGAGTCTCCAATTACTAGTGTATTAGGTGTGTTATTTAGCCTTGGGGGCTGTGACTGTGGATGCTTGGATGTCTGCTTTGTAGGTCTCTGTTGCTTTGGCAGATTTTTATTGAGAGCCACCGAGTATGTTTTTGTGTGCGCTAAAGCGGGTTTTAAGGCAGGGAGTTAGAAAGGGATAGGAAATGGCCCAAAACGGCCAATAAGCTACTAGTTACTGGGCTGAGACCACTCCTCTAGGGACAGATAGGCTGCTCAAACCTCCCCACTCTCATTGGTGAGCAGAGAAAGCTTTCTCCTATCCAAATAAGGATGTGGGCAACACAGGAATTATAACACAGCCTAGAATTCAGCAAGTTCTGAAAACTGGACTATTCTAGTTCAGAAAAGGCGGGAAAACAAGGATTTTTTTTTTCTTTTCTTTTTTTCACAAAACAGAAATTCGGCAGAACACCACTGTAAATGCTATAAATCGGCTAGTGCACTTGAGTGTGTAGCCCACAACAATTAAACAAGGCAAAAACAATGATTTTAGAAGTGCAAACACAAATATGCAGAAAACAATGCTTTACAGACCTCAGTTAGAAAACTCGCTTTTCGGCGAGAATAGACAGTCACAGGTAGGAAGGCAGAAAAAAATATACTTAAAATCTTTTAAAGTCTCTCTTTCACTCTCTGTTGCTTGTAGGACTCTGCAGGACACCACGAGGAGCTGTGCTGAGTCTGATACACTGCAGTGCCTATATTTCTTAAAACAACAAGACAAAAAGAGCCAAAGAACCTCTAATACGAAATGGCAGGAGTACCAATAAACAATCTCTAAGGGTTCGACTGACTAATTTAAGTCCACAAAAATCAGAGGCAATAGTCCATAAAATCCACAAAGTTGTTTATTCCACTGGAACAAAACGAAGTAACAAAACCCAGGGTGAAATCACAAAATATCAGTTAAGTGCTTTCTCCTGGGATCAATCCCAGGCTTCTTCAGAACAATTCAGCCCAAGCACACCATAGGCTTAAATAATGGTGCAGACGTCATGTGACTCATCATTTTAAAAAACATATAATTCCCAACCCCAATTTTTTAATACATAATTAATGAACATGATGTAGTTTCATTTAAAAACTGACACAAAAAACTGAGCACCAGAACATTTCTAAGAGACCTAGAACCACGTATTACAAAAAATAAGTTAAAAAATATACTAAAAAATACCTTAAAATAAAGGTATATTAGTAGTTCAATACTATTTAATATTGGCTTGTAAAAACAGTCAAAGTAATTCACTCTAAACAGATGTAAACTCGTGCCAACTGTAAGGTGGCAGAACTAATGTAAAAATCCATTTATAAACGTCCCATAACTAATCTAAAACAAAGAAGATAACAAAGGCGACAAGTTCCAATGTACAAAAATAAGACGGTGTAAATGTGTCTAACCTAGCCGACCTTAATTTAAGAGCACTAATACTAATGTGATCATTTAATCCTGGAGGTTTCCCTGCATCCAGTTTTAATTGCCATAGCAATTCCCTGTATTCCAGTCTAGTCTCCCAACTTCCTCCCCTAGGATCAATGTCCACCTGTTCCAAAACAAAAAACTTGAGATTCAAGTTGGGACAATTAAGGGAATGTTTAAAAAAGGCATTAGATTCTTTCCTAGTTCTAACTTCGTAAAGGTGCTCATATACCCTTCTACTCAAATGCCTCTCGGTTTTTCCTATGTAAAAACTAGAACAATTAATGCACATCCCTGAATAAACCACTCTGTTTGATTTACAATTAAAATGTCGCGAGACATTAATATGAAAGTTTCTAGAGGAAATATACAAAGAAGTGGTATTAAACATAAAGGAGCATTGATGACACAATCCACATTTAAAAGTGCCCTTCTTTTTATTATTATTATTGCTTATCCATTCTCTGTTCCCTCTCTCTAAATAGTCTTTGAGGTTCAAAATCCCTCTTTTTAACGAACCTAGGATGAAGGAGTATGTAATCTGATATTTCATCATTAACTTTTAAAACATGCCAAATTTTTTTAATAACCTTCTCTATCTCATCTGATGTTTCAGTATAGGTGTGAACAAAAATACCAGGACCATATTCTAAATCAGAAGAGGCTGTCATATTGGTAATAGTCCCTTTCCCTAAAAGTGGGAAATAACTACTTTCCCTGTTGCTAATGACCTCCCCTATCTGTTGGTCAATAAGAGTTTCTGGGTAATTCCTCTCTAAAAATAAACTTTTAATAAAACCTAACTCCTTAATAAATTCATCAAACTTACTAGTCATTCTGGAGGCCCTTATTAACTGCCCCTTCACAATCCCCTTTTTTTGGTACAAGGGGTGGCCACTGTCGAAATGCAAGTACATGTTGGAAAAGGTCTTTTTTCGGAATATTTTGGACTGGAAACAATTGTTTGGAACATCTTTATATAAAGTAATGTCCAGATAATCCAGTTTTTCTTCAGCAACAGTAATAGTGAACCTCAAAATATCTGATGTCTGATTAATATAAGAAAAAAAATTATCTAATTCATGCTTGGTTCCCTTCCAAAATATACAAATGTTGTCTAAAAATCTACTGTAATGTATTATATAATTGTTCCAATCCGTCTCGAATATAAATCTCTTTTCCCAAAAATATAAAACACAATTGGCATACAAGGGGGCACAAGATGCCCCCATGGCCACACCTTTCTTTTGGTGATAATATTCCCCATTAAAATATGAAAAATTGTTGTTAAGAACTGTTTCAGTGAATTCTAAAACTATGTTGATAGTTTGTCTGTGTAACCCTGATTCCCCTGCTAAAATGTTGGAGAACCATTCCATCCCCACAGTGTGTGGAATACTGGGAAAAAGTTCCACAGCATCTATAGTCACCATTAATAATTCCTTTTGAAACATGCCTTTATTGATCTTTTTCAAAAACTCCCATGAATCCTTACATATATGCTGTATAGAATTCAAAAATTTCTTGACAGTGCCGTCCACAAATAAGGCTAAAGGTTCAGTTATACCTCCTGCCCCAGCAACAATAGGTCTAAATTTTATGTTTTCTATACCTTTGTGAGTCTTGGGGATACCAAAAATTGTAGGTATTTTTGGTTGATCCACCTTCAAAAAATTGTAAGTTTTCTCATTAAAGGTACCCTGTAACAGGTGGTCATATAAATAATAATTTATTTTGGCATAGGCTACGTTACTTTCATTGCGGGAAACCAATTCATATTGACCTGTATCCTGCAATATATTGTACATGAAAATCTCAATCATTATTGTACATCAAAACTATCCCCCCCCCACCTTTATCCGGTTTCATTGCCCTAACTCTGTGCTCCTTAAGAATCTCAAGGACGTCCAAATCCTCTTTTGAAAAATTGCTTTCATTGTAACTCCCTTTCTGCTTAAAGACCTAATTTCTCTTTCAACTAGTTCCTCAAAAATTCTTAAAGAGGAGTGGATGGGGGGGTTAAAAGTACTTTTCTTAACAAGGTCCGTATTCTACTGCTTTTGCCCTTTAAATAGTATGTTCAAATTAAGCTGTCTTAAAAACATTTTCAATTCAATAATGGTATTGGGTGATCCAGAACGTAAAGGCACAAATTAAAAGCCCTTGGTAAAAAAACTAAAAAAATGATCAGTCATAATTAGTTCTGTAAAATTAAAAATGGTAAAATTACTTTGTTTACAAATCATCGATGACGAAAAAATAGTTCTGGATCATACAAAAGTCCCCCTACCTCAATGCCTGCCTCAGAACTTAAATCCAATACATTCAATGGTACAAGTTCGTTCCTTGAAAAATGTTCCCCCTGCCTCCCCCCCCTCTGGTAATGAAAATCCTGAGCCGAGGCATTTCTGCCTTTTTCAGCTATTCTCTCGCTCCTTCTCAGGACTTGAGGTTCATTGGAAAAGACATTAGTTTGATTAGTATTAAAATCTTCCTCGACATTCTCTTGAAATACATTATCCCGCAAATTAATGTGTTTTTTAAAACTGGGTAACGGGAATGCTCTCCCCTCCAGATATTCCTGCAGATCACTCTCCAGGTTTTTGATTTTTCTATCAAATATTTTGTTACAATGGTTATCTACTTCCTTAAAAACATTTTCATACCTCATTTTCTCTTTCCCAACCATGTTGTCCTTGTTCAACTTCTGATTAAAATGATTTAATTCTTTTAAAAGACAATCTTTATTTTCATAGTCCCTAATCATCAGATTAAGTACTTCAATACCAGCCTTATTAAACACCTCACACAGTTGTTGATGAAGAGTACTGTCTGGCCGGACATTGTTGGGATACTTAAAAAAACGTAACCCTTTAGGTACTCAATTCACATTGACACATTGTTTTAAATAGTCTATTTCAAGCTGATTAGTTCTAAATGCATATAATTTGTCACTAAACATTTTAAAATAATCATTAAAATTATTCAAATTACCAGAGTTTGTACCTTAGGTAAAATAAAATTTTTAGTGGTCCAGGTCTCAAAATTCAATTCACAGTAATTATTAACGTTCACATTGTGTCCATCAAAACCCTTATTCATCCCCAAATCTCCAGCGTCTTTGTGCAAATTGTTATTTCCCCTCCATGGGTTAAGGCCGTTCTCATTCTGACTCTCCCCCATCAGTCTTATTAGCCTCAGTCACTTCCGTTGAATTTGGCGCTTTCTCTGTACGCCTAATAACGTTTTCCATATATTGTTGTTGGTTGCCTGGGAGACCGGACCCGGTCTCTAAATCACCATGTGCCAACCGGTTGTTTAACTCGGTTAATAAAGCCAAAACTTTGTTAAATTCGCTCCTTGTAACTGGTGTATTGTCACTATTTTCTGTTGGAACACAATCTCTAAATAATGAAGGAATTCCTTCTGAGTTGTCGGACCCCTGCTCGTCAGACATAATAACTCAGAACAACAAGACAAAAAGAGCCAAAGAACCTCTAATACGAAACGGCAGGAGTACCAATAGACAATCTCCAAGGGTTCGACCGTGACTAATTTAAGTCCACAAAAATCAGAGGCAATAGTCCATAAAATCCACAAAGTTGTTTATTCCACTGGAACAAAACGAAGTAACAAAACCCAGGGTGAAATCACAAACAATATCAGTTAAGTGCTTTCTCCTGGGATCAATCCCAGGCTTCTTCAGAACAATTCAGCCCAAGCACACCACAGGCTTAAATAATGGTGCAGACGTCATGTGACTCATCATTTTAAAAAACATACAATTCCCAACCCCAATTTTTAATACATAATTAATGAACATGATGTAGTTTCATTTAAAAACTGACACAAAAAACTGAGCACCAGAACATTTCTAAGAGACATGGAACCCCGTATTACAAAAAATAAGTTAAAAAATATACTAAAAAATACCTTAAAATAAAGGTATATTAGTAGTTCAATACTATTTAATATTGGCTTGTAAAAATAGTTAAAGTAATTCACTCTAAATAGACGTAAACTCGTGCCAACTGTAAGGTGGTGGCAGAACTAATGTAAAAATCCATCTATTAACGTCCCTTAACTAATCTAAAACAAAGATGATAACAAAGGCGACAAGTTCCAATGTACCAAATTAAGATGGTGTAAATGTGTCTATAACCTAGCCAATCTTAATTTAAGAACACTAATAATACTAATGTGATCATTTAATCCTGGAGGTTTTCGGCAGAACACTGTAAATGCTATAAATCGGCTAGCGCACTTGAGTGTGTAGCCTACAACAATTAAACAAGGCAAAAACAACGATTTTAGAAGTGCAAACACAAATATGCAGAAAACAATGCTTTACAGATCTCAGATAGTTAGAAAACTCGCTTTTCGGCGAGAATAGACAGTCACAGGTAGGAAGGCAGAAAAAAATATACTTAAAATCTTTTAAAGTCTCTCTTTCACTCTCTGTTGCTTGTAGGACTCTGCAGGACACCACGAGGAGCTGTGCTGAGTCTGATACACTGCAGTGCCTATATTTCTTAAAACTAAACAAGAAAGAAGGAATAAAGGGTATCGGTTTACTTTAGTATGCCTTTAACACAGAAAAATAACTGGAAATTCGCTATTATATAACATGCAGTATATGTCATGTTTTATAAAAAATACTGTTAAGATCAAAAATTTTTTTACTTACAGTTATCGCTTTCCTTCCTCTTCCCCATCTCCTTAATGTTCTTCCAAACATTAATGACAAAGTAGGGCATACACTTTGGAGTCCCCTACAAGTTTAACAAATTCAAAAAAAGTCCAATATTTCCAGATTTTCTTGTTCAGCTACCTTTCACAAATGTGACTAATGCTTTGTAGTCCCACATTTATTCATTAATTTTTGAGTTGCTGGCTTTCTTCATGTTGATCGCCATCTCTCGACTCCACTCAGATTCATTTCCAACTAATGTTCTTTGAGTATACTCTGGTGCTTTTCTCTGTCTTACAAGCATTTTCATTTGGAACACTGGAAAATATTTCACTGGTAAAGTTTCTCTATGAGCTATATTATCAATAGAACAGGAAACAGAGTCCCATTCTGTTTGATAGCTCACTTTTGTAGGACATTTTTTTTTTTATTTACTCCTTAGCAGGTTCTGCATCAAAAAATTAATTTGATCCCCCAGGAAAAAAAATATTCTAAAGTCAGCTGGATAAAGCAGCTTGAATCTCATACCTAGCTCTCAACATTCCCTGACTGCTAGAATAAATGTACTCTTCTGCCTAGTGTACAATGAGTAATCATTTTCCACAAACACTGTACTGTCTCCAGATTTTAGTACTTTGTCCTTCTGGTCAGAATCAACTATTTCTCCTGGTAGGACTGCATCTTTACTACTACAGGTCTTGTCTGCTTTTTCAGTGCCAGGTTTGGAGCATACACACAATGTGTCCTTTCAATTAACAACAACTGCTGTGGAATACCTGTCCAATTACTTATTTGCACTTTCATTAAATTAATACAGTCTGTTCCTTCCAGTTTCGCTGGTACAGCAGAACATCTCAGGTTTTCCCCATGTGTTCTGTACTCTAATTTTACCATTTGTAAACATCTCTTTTTGAGCAATCTCATACGCAGCCAGTCTTTTGCTCAATGTGACCTTTAATTTTTGCAGTTTTATCGGCTCTTCTGTATATCTTTTTAAAGCTTCTTCAATTTTTCCAGCTTTTTATACTTTAGTGTTTGGTTTATTTTAATTGGCACTGAGCACATTTGACTTGCTTCTTCCTCTAGATTACTGGAAGTCATGTTGCACCAAAGATAGAGCTTGATTTGCTTTTTGAAAAAAAAGCTGTGGGATTCTTCCCAGCCAGTGTTTTCTCCTCACCATTTGGCATTGATTTTCTTCCAGGTTCTCTAAATTTCTTCTTTGCTGGCACCCATACAGTGCACTTACTAGCCATTAACTGAAATTTACCCAAAAAGCGGAATTCACTGGTTCTCTTTTCTGAGTTTTTGTTTTCACACTGGGATAGCTGAAATTAATCTGTTACTCAGTGTGCAGCCATCTTGGAAGTCCCTGATCTAAAGAGGTCATTGTTCACTTGCACTCAGTATGGATACCAGACCCCCATTAGGATGTACCTCACTACACATACCAAACAACCAGAAAGACTCCAGAAGATCCCACCCAAGAAGATCATGAGCTTAAAGCCCCTGAGCTTCCAGAAGAGGCTGGAAGCACTGTTCCTTTATTCTGTATCTCACAGTATCTCTTTAAACATCTTTATTAAGTCACCATATGACATGAGTGCATATACATTAAAAGAAAAGAAAAAAAACCAAAGCAACATTTTCCGTCATTTCATGCTGTAAACATATATGCTTTCCTTTTAACAATTTTATCTCACTCCAACCTTATATACCTTGCTCAATTCCTAGCATTCCTTAAACCTTATACCTCCCTCCTGAATTGTTCCCACAAATTCCATTTATTTCTGTGCAATCTGTCCCTTCCCTTTTTCAAAAGGTCCCACCCTCCAGTTCTTTTGTTTCCTTTACAATATTTAATAATTCAATGATATGGTTTGTGATATAAAATGCTTGCAACTAGGATTGTGTTGATGTGGTTTGTTTTCATTAATATAAATGTATGATTGCCTTTCTCATAAGTGATGGTTTAATAAAGATGTTTTTTGTTTAAAAAAAGAAAAGGGCAGGAATTTATTAATTTATGTAATGCTGCTTAGGTTATGTAATATATAGCAATATAATGTGAAGTATAATGTTTCTAAATGTGAACTTGTTAATACAGTTTGATATATTTTATATAAAAGTAAAGTTGCTGATGTCACAAGTGATAATTCAATAAAGGTGTTTCAAAAAAAAAAAAAACTCACATTTACAGATCAGGATTTAATAACAGATTCTAATAAGCTACATGTTAGCCACCTGGGAATGAATTTAAAGCGGGTACAATGGGAAAATATTTCATTAGCCCTGGTTTCACACATACATCAAATATATAATCCATCATATTAATATATTTATCCAAAGCAGTGTACAAAATGGACATTATAATGCATACACACAGGTATGCTCTCTTATGCATCTA
Organism: Protopterus annectens; assembly: GCF_019279795.1. Classification (NCBI taxonomy): domain Eukaryota; kingdom Metazoa; phylum Chordata; order Ceratodontiformes; family Protopteridae; genus Protopterus; species Protopterus annectens. The sequence continues at coordinate 1,191,559,205 of NC_056735.1, read as the reverse complement.
CTAAAACAGTAAAATCAAATCTCCTACCAATAGATCTGTGTACTATCTGCACAATTCATGCTTGGAATAAATATTTATTACTGATTATTGGTGGACTAATTTTTTTCAAACCACTGGGAGTTGTTATTGTTTGTTTGCCTGAATTATCGGTTCACTTTCGCAGACAAGTTACATGCATATATCCCAAGTATTATTTAAGCCACCCAAGGCATGCCAAAAAAAGAACAATAAATGACAACTCTACACCTGCTGCAAACAACAACCACTATGGTTAACCCATATCCTGTTACTGCAGATTTGTTATCTTTGTGAAGGGAAACTACTGGTACCATTACCTCTTTCATACATAACAGATAACATAGACAGATAGACTGATGCACACCTAAATATGAGACCAAAGAGGGAACAGTCACTGCTACCCTCACTATAGTGATGGGGATCAGTGACGTGCTTGTATCTGAAATTATTTAATGTGGGGAGCTCTCCAAGTAGCTAGCTGGCTTCTAGCACTTAAGGGACTGGCTTCTGACAAGTTCTAATGCGGGTGACATGCAGAGAGAGGGAAGCTGGAAGATGGCATTGAATAGGAAGGAGGCTGGAATACATTTAGCTAACTGTTACACTGAGGAAGGAGTAGAGGCATATTTGTGAATTTCTAGTTTGTGGGAATGAAGTTGGCACAGCAGGTAGTCTTGTTGCCTCATAGCAAGAGGTTACCTGGTGCGATTCTCAGCTGGATGGATGCCTTATGTCCGTGGTGTGCATGTCCTCCCTGTGTTCATATGGGTTCCTGGTACTCTGGTTTCCTTCCACACTCCAAAGACATGCATTCATTGGATCGAACAGTCTAAATTGGCTATAGCCGTGAGTGTGCATACAGGCTTGTTGTATGAAAGAACAACCACGGCAGGGCTAGCCAACCAGTGGTGTGAGCATTGGCTTTAAATGATTGTCACAGTTGAAGTGACACCCAAAATCCATGTGTAAAAATGAGAAAAATGAGTTGTGGATGGATGGGTTACATATCATGGAAATGGAAAAGAAGCCAATACGAGGAAGAAACATGTGAGTGACCGATGGCAAGGAGGAAGAAGTGAACACTCAAGACAAACAGAATTTGTCTGGGTCATTAGTGGTATCTACCCTAAGTGAAAGGCACATTATTATTATTATTTTGGGCAGACTGGTGGCTAGAGTTAGTAGGTACACTGATTCTGAATGAGAGAACTACATGTTTCTTTATAGACATATCACCAGTGATTCCTTTAATTCACAAATGTTAAATTATTCACATAATTAGTACCACACTAGAACAGATGTGGAGGAGGACAAGTAAGAAAGTTCAGTTTTGAGAATATAGACGATTATATTCTCTGTAGAGGGTGTCTGACATAGTGTGTGCGTGTGTGTGTGTGTGTGTGTGTGTGTGTGTGTGTGTGTGTGTGTGTGTGTGTGAGTGTGAGTGTGGGGGGATTGGGGTGGGAGTGATGTACTGAGGGAATGAGTGTGTACCTATCTCTCTCTCTGAAAACTGTGTAGAATAATGAGTGCAAAATGTTGTTTAAATGTTGTTTGCAAGATGTTCTTTACTGCTATCCTTTGGTAATGTCTAAAAAATGAATGTGTAAAGTACTGTAACTAGAGAAACATACTACTATCTATCTATCTAAAGTATACAATTTTGAATCATCACAAATATATGTAAAAACACTATTGGAACTTATTTATTGTAAAGTAACTTGGATAATATAAAAAAATGAGCATAACAAAAGTTTAATTTGGAAATCTGTAAGTTCAACTTCCACTACTTTATATTCAGAAATATTTACTTGGAAATATATCCACAGAATATTTATTACTCCATATAAAGTAATTAAATAAAATGATATGATGGATGTGTAATTACTCCATATAAAGTAAGTAAATAAAATGGTATGCGGGATGTGTAAAAAAGACACAAAAGCAGACTGGCAACATATATTTTTTGAGCTCCTCATTAGCACTCTTCAAGAAAAATCTTGATGACTGGATGGGAAGTAGGAAATTTACCCCGGGGATCACTTCTGTGGCTCTGCTTGTCAGGGGCACAGGAAAATAATTTTCTTGGGTGGCAAAAGCCAGGGTACCTTTTTGGCTAGGCTTATATAAGCCCTAGGGCCAATAGCCTAGTACCCATCTATGAACCTATAGCTGGTTTATTTTTTGGTTTCCATTTCCGACAGCCAGTATCATTAACCTTATTAAGGCCTAACTATGCCAGTGCATTCAGAGCCTATATTCCAGTTGAAAAGAATCACTTCCTTAGGTTTCAACGAGTTGTTCCTCCAACATTTATGAGGAGATGCTCTCTAGGGATTTTTTTAAATCAACCAACTCATCCCCCCCCTCAAAAAAACGTTCCTAATACCCTCTCTCTTTTCCATCACACATCCGAGGGACAAATCGTCTCTACCCAAGGGAAAAACTGTCTGAAGTCTGTCTGGGGTATACAAATACATATACAAATTCTTCTGTGCAAAAATCCTAAACCTTCCGAACTTTGTTGCATACTTGGGAGCTATACAGATGTCCTCATATTGTTCCTTTGTAAATGACCTTTTCAGTCTCTTTTCTAACCTCCTTTGATAGATTCTTATAGTTATGCAATATTTTATATGCTCTACTAATTACCCATATTTAAACAGCAGCATCTGCTATAAACTCAACCAAAAACTCTGCTAGAACAGTTTTTTTTTCAGTTATCACCCCTCTTCCTTTCTCTTTATCTATAAGGCGGTCTCTAACCTGCAGTGCCAACTTCTGCTTAGCCTTATCCCACTCTATTACCTTTTTTCCCCTTAGTTATTTACATCCAGTACATTGGTTTCCTTTACTAATGTCCTCCTGTAAGTTTCAGCCCCATCTTCCCTATTTTCTATACCACTTCTTGCACTCGTCCCTATTGGTAAAGTCTCCATTCTTTATTCACATGTTGGCTTAGTTCTTAGAATACTTTTTGCTACTTTATGAATATATTTGGCATGGCTGTTGCTATTCTCCTTAAAGTGTACAATCACAATAAATCAACTTATCTTTTATACCAGTGTATGATGTATCCGGGACGGTACAACACTCTTTTCCTTATCTGGCTAAATATAGACAGAGGATATTTTGAATAAATTTGTCATAAAAATTTAGTTTTACCACAGTAAGTCCCAGAAGTATAAATTTTACTTCAGCTCCAGGTGACACCATCAGAGGGATAGCATGTCTGCATAAACATTAATGAGTATACACCTGCACATGGCATACCCATTACGTCTATGGAAGTATTTAAAGGTTAACCGTGAGGTGATGTCATCAGAAAAGAAAACATTTATGTGGGAATGTTTTAATAAAAGCTTTATGAAGGGCTTTATTAAAATACACTCTGCATTAAAAAGAATCCGTAGGTATAGAAAAGCATCATGGCACTTAATCATGTGCCATAATGCACCTACTAAGTTTGACTGTATATTTTAAAGATTTATATCCAAAATTCTACTCTTTCCTTGTTTCTTAAATTCCCCCTGTTTCATAATCATCCTTTTCCACTTTGACTTAACTGTTTTTCTCTTAAGGACCCCATTTATGCTATTTGTTCATCCTTTGTTGACCAGGTTCTTTCCAGAGGACACCCAAAGTGGTATTTATGCTACCTGTGGAAATGTGGCCATGGCATCAGGAAACTTCCCCCTGCTCATTTTGATATGTGATATGGGGTCCTTCACATCCACTTGAGCTACCATCAATTCAAGCAGACTGGACCACAGCTTAATGGCTTGGCCTAAGAATAGCACACAGGATTGTAGCACACCCCTACTGCTGCACTGCAATGTCAGTAATCCAATCATCTGGAGAGGGACTAAAACCTGTAGCCTTCAAGTCTTACAGCACCAAAGGAGTGTGTGCTACCTGGTATGCCACTGATACAAGTTGCCCTTCAAATCAGGTGTAATCTTTAACCACCTTGTTCTACGAGGAAAATTAACTTATCCCTCTTGCCTTCTTCCCCTCCAAAATAAATTATTTCAACTTTTTATTAATTATCATTCACAACTTTTCCTCTGGTTCAGAAAACATCCTATAGACTCTTGAGGAGAGACCTACTCCTTTCCTTCTGCACCACTCGAGACCCAGCTGTCATGAATCTCCTGCATTTCCACAGGTCAAATAGTTCCACAAATACCAGAACCAGGGACCTAAATTTTCACAAGCAAATAAAATGTAATGGAGAGAGAAGATTAATCACACAATACTTCTCCACCTCTGAAGAAGACTGTCCACATAGGTTAAACAGTGTGACACACAATTATCCCTCATATGAAACCTAGATGACTGGATGGGTACTCACAAATGTACTCCAGGATTAACTGGGTAAGCTCTCCTGGAGATGGGCGTACACCGTGAGGGTGCAAACTGGCATGGGGTAAATGGTTGTGACACTCAATTGCTTTGAAATTCATACAAATCCTGTGAACTAAGAAGGAAGAGAACAGCAGCTGAGGAGGAAGTTTTATGATTTGCTCAAGGTCATACATCAACAAGTATAATTCAGTGCTGTATAGAAAGCTACATAGCTTTGCTCACACAGTCTACAAGGACATCTTTTCATCTGGGATGTGGTTCAAACAGAAGCATATGGTGTGTTAGATTTGAAACAACAGACAAGTTTTTCTACACCTTTAGGAATTTTTGTATATGATGCTAATAAGCTGCATTAAGTACTGAGCTTGGAATGTGCAAAAATATGTTTTGCAAATGGTTTTCATTCTTTATAATATTTTAATAAAACTATGCAGTAAATATACAAAAAACAAAAACAGTCTGGCTTTGAACAATGCAGTATAACTTAAGAAGCCTAGCCTAGGTACACAAATAATCTGCTTCACAAAGCCAGAGTGTGGTAATGTTATATGGTTCCACAATACACAGCTTATCAGAAATGCTGAACTCCTAAAGGACCATACAAAATTATGGAAAAAGTGACACCATTTTATTTGTGATGTAACTGAAAAACATTTGTTCTAAAATTTCTTGCATTTTTATAAAATTATCTCAAATGAATAATTTAAAGTAAGTTTCTCCTGTCCTGTAAACATCACCTGTAGCTCTCTGCAGTCATTTTTATAACGCGCAATATCTAACAACAAGGCAGACTGGCTTCTACTAAAGATTATGATAATGTCAAAGTTACTGACCATTTGAAACCATCAATGGACAAAGTGTTATTTCAAGTATGTGTTGCATTTAATAAAATGGTATGTAGCCTATGAAATGCCCAACGTTTAAAATTCAGTGCTAATTCAGCAAATAAAAATCTAAACAGTCATGCTTTCATCACACCATCTTAATTTTTGAAATAAAAGGTCTCCAGCTAGAAATTAAGGTCGAAAAATGCTGCCTCCTTTAAGCAGTAGCTTTTTTTTAGCATTAGTAAAATGAAGAGTTCATTCCTCTGGTTTAAATGATGGGACTTTCATCCAAAATACCAAGTAAGAGTAGTGTCTGATACTCTTACTCTACCTACCAAAGATCTCTCTCCAAGCTACTATTTAAGCCTTATTTTTACTTTTACTCTTTAAAAACATCAATAATTCCATCTGGACATTTTAGTTTGTGGTTAACAGAAGATGTCTGCTTCCTTTCAGTGAAAATGAACAACTCAGCAAATAATATAAAGTTGAAAAAAGGGGAAAAACGAATGTCAATGTATACTGATGACGAACAAGACAGCACTCGTACGTAAAAAAACAGAAGTGCAGTGCCTCATTTTGTTTAACACTGCACTTGTTTATTACAGTAGTTACTATAAAGGCCAGGCATCTTGCAGCGCATCACTCTGGAGTGGTTTAGGGTCTTAAGAAAAGTTTGTGTCTGCACATCCAAAATAACAAACTGAAGCACAACAGAACATGCTGGATGTAACCCTGAAATCATTGGTAATGAATCTATATCCTAAACATAACCACTGCCATTTGCCATCAAAAGGAATCTCTTGCTGCTATTTAGCTTACTGCCCTCTTCATATCATGTATCACAGCAGCTGTCATTCTCTACTCTTAGCACTATTTCCAGCTGATCAACCAGCAGCATAGCAAATACAAAAAAGGCTTATGGAGGGAAAGACAAAAAGCAAGTCAGCAGTGTTAAGTTAACCACAAAAGCAAACCAATGGAAGTCAGTAAAATTAATTATAAAAGAATGGCCAGTCCAGAAAACTATAGTACTTAAACGGCATGAACGGACAACACTCTCTAAAATGTACAGGAAACACTCATTCAAAAGTATGCTACAAGTTACCTTAGACTAACATATTTTCCAGAACATACTACGTGGACAGATACCAATTCTAAATATACAAATGTGTGTGTGTATATATATATATATATATATATATATATATATATATATATATGTACACATACACACACACACAAAATAAAAAATGTCTGAGGAATATGTCAGCGCATGACAATTACTAGATGTACAATCTGATATACTTTAAAACGTAACTGTTTCTTGTTTTTGCTGCAGCATCACAAACCACATCACAGTTTTATAACGGTACTAGTCAGTATGCAAGTTATATCAAGCTATGTCCAAAAATAAATAATTAAATAAGCTTTTTTTTTTTATATCTTGGACAGTGTTGTCTTACTGGATTTGGTTGCTATGGAAACCTACCAGGGCCTAGTAGGAGCTGAAAATCCCATCAAAATTTTATAATTTTGTTTCGGTGTTAGGGTTGTAGGAATATCTGGAAATAAATTTTGATTACTTATTTTAACTAAACCCAAGCACACTTGACATGTACGTTAAAAAATAAGTAAATATGCAAATAATGAACAAAGGCAAGTGGCAGGCTTAACACAAAAACATTAAATAGCTTTAAATATTTTATTCCTGTAGAAATATAGTTCTAGGATTACAACTGCATACAGTGAACAATTTTTCATATTTGACGACATATTTATTTTACCAAAATTTAAAAGTAAATAAAAGTGCAGATATGATCATTTTGCCACACTCAAAATGCATGCCAAATCATATGAAACTTGAAAAAGCTCCAGTTAGAAATTTTGTGCAAGATGGTTACTAAACGTCGTGGCTCAATTCGGACTATAAAATCTGTCAGGTTTACTAATAAATTGAGTTTATTTGAATGCATACAAAATAAAAAAATAGGCAAGCAAGTACAAAAGTTCAAAGAACTCTATTTTACTTTTCATTTGTAAGGCGCACACAACAAAATGCTCTGTATAACAGCACACAAGATAATGTTCTCTTGTAATAAACATTAACAAACATACCTGTAAAACATACCTATAAGAATGACAGTAAGGCAAGTGATTCAACGATGCACCTTTTTTAAAGGAAGTATAAACTAAAAGAGTTACTGAAGCAGAATTCTTGATCCTTAAATTTGTTAACAAAAGAAAAGTTTTGATGCTGTTGTCAAAAGTCCTTAACAGACGGCATTTTGGACACCCTATCGATATAGAATGTCAATAAAACATGAAGAAAGCAGGAATATAAGCATTCCTATTTGAAGCTTTTCAGAAACTGCATTTCAAAGCCTAGTTTCCTCTTTTTCCCTTTAGGACTAAAAGCCTAAAGCTGACCACTGCAAAGGCCACTTCACATGTGCTGCCAACCTATTGATATCACTGCTGAAAATACTATCAAGTGCATCTGATGTACAGCATGTACTGCGCTCGAGTTAAAAATAGACTTCTTAAGCGTTCTACCTGCATCTGAAATGCACACATTTTGCATGCTTTCAATTACTGCTGTCATCATTTAGAAATGCAATGTGCAGTCAGGTCTAAACTAAGTGCAAGCAAATGGAAGACGACAACATCCTGTACTATTATCTTTGGCTACACTAAAGGTAGTGGTGGAGGGAGTGGACAGAGAAAATTGGGTTTTAACTATATTCTTAATAAAATGAACTGGAAAATGCACAGCACATCAAACATCCCATTTCAAACACGGGGTTAAAACACTCTGAAATTTAATATAAACAGTCTTGCCGTTCGCTAGCTATGATACAAAAGAACACAAACATGCACAACAGCATTTATGTACTCGCACCTTAAAAACTAGGCACCACACAGCAAATCCATTGCAAAACAAGTATATGTAAAAAAAAAAAAAAAAAAAAAATGTGCCTGCCATTTTAGATTCATAAGAATAAAGATAGCATGGCGACAGATCTCAAAGGAGGGGGTTGGGTGTCAGGCAAGGGAGAGCTCACCTTTAATATTGTTTACTGGTTGCAAAGCTGGATTCAGAGTCGAAAGTGAATACTGTCACAACATCCTGCTGCCTGGTGAGCTCATTTCTTTAACAGTAACTCAAACTCAACAGTGATGAAGAGACCAGCACTTTATATGCTTGTAAAAAAGATTTCTGCACTGCATCAGCTCATACTAGCTGAAAACGCACAACTAAACAGACATCTTTAATAGATGATGTTGATAAAAAGCAGAAAGTGGCTATGTGAAAAGCTAAGAAATTCTAGCAAAAGATAATGCCTGCTGCAAAACCGCAATGTCCAACTAGTTGTACAATAACCCATATTCATTCATCAAAAGCTATACAGCAATTTAGCATACAAATACAAAGCATTACAATACAATATCAGAGTAGAAAATTAGTTTTTGTAATAATCTACATAATACAAAATCAGTTTTAGTATTAAAAATTGCAACAGCTTAGGTTTGGTGACATGAACGCTTGTGTCAATGCGTATTAACCACAAGCAGAGGCAGCAAAGCTGCAATGTCTGAAGAGAAAATAATGACCAAGTTAAAGCTCTTTCTGTCCTTTCCGGAAGATGCAATGCTTTTTTTTTCTGCTACAGCTTTTGCACATCCAAACACTGCCATCTGGAACTCCAGACATCCTCTTGTTGTCTTTCCTTACAGAAAGCTGACAACTGTAGAATTCTACAAGCTTCATACATTGACCTAAATACCTCACTGAGAATTAGTGAGATGCTGAATTCTGCATCATGCACCAGAAACAGGAAATGCAACAATGACAGTTTAGAGCACGTTACATTATGCAAAATGTATTCACCTGTTTTTTCGGTTCAAGTCGTTTACATCTGTAGCCAAATGTATACACAACTTAAGTGTCAATGTGTTTTATAAAAAGAGGACTGTAAAATGATTTTCAGTCACTATCAGTTTATTACTTCATATCTTTACTAGTATTATTAACGGCATATAAAAATATGGACCTCACCTTACTTAATAAATCAACTGCTCAACTGTAACCTGCATGGTTTTCTTTTTTTTATGGTCAGTATTGTGTTACAGCTCTCTTTTACAAAACCACAGTGTGAAATTGTAAATAAGACCTCAACTGAGGCAGAGCCTGAGTATGGTTCTTGCAAATTAACAGAAATTACAGCTGTGAACACTTGCCATAAATGTAGATGTTCAAGAGTATTCACTGTTGCAGTCATTACATTTGGGTAATCTGCTGGCAGGTTGCCCTCAGTCAGCCTGAATTCCTAAATCTTGGGTCCTGCGTCGGTTGCTGTCTTCTCTTCCATGACATCAAGGGTATAAAACATGCAGCCAATACCATTTTCTTTAGTTTTTCTTGCCCCCAAAAAGGTAGCAATATTTTATATATATATATATATATATATATATATATATATATATATATATTTTTTTTTTTTTTTTCATGCATCAATATAAACTTTACCTTCATCTACAAGCAAATACACCACATAGGTTGTAGAAGATAGAGAAGGAAAGATAAACTTTAGAATGACAGGGGGAAGAGAAGACAGCAACCGACGCAGGACCCAAGACTTTGGAATTCAGGTCGACTGAGGGCAACCTGCCAGCAGATTACCCAAATGAAATGACTGCAACAGTGAAACACGAAGAACATCAGCAAAGTACAACTCTTAAATGCACTTCTTCCTTCCACGGAAAGCATGGTTAGCAGAATAATGAATGCTAAAAGGTACAGACATGGTTATTAGCAATAGTGTCTATCAAGACATGTATGTATCAGCTGAAGACAGAGATTTCATTTCTGAAGACTGGAACCTTACTGAATTATTAAAGAGAATGATCATGTGATACTTTGCAGAATATGCTGTAATAAGGCCAAAATTTAGTCTCTCCTTGATTTTTAACTTCATTCCTTTTTTCCCCTTGTTTTAGAAAAATATGTCAGGCCACCTTCAAGGTAGTAGTAAAAAAGTAAAGTTGTGTACACTTACCATAAATGTAGATGTTCGAGTGTATTCACTGTTGCAGTCATTATATTTGGGTAATCTGCTGGAAGGTTGCCCTCAGTCGGCCTGATTAACAAAGTCTTGGGTCCTGCGCAGCCGACGCCATTACATCAGTTTTTCTTGCCCCAGATGTCAGGTGCCCACCAAAAGGGGAGCAATATATATATATATATATATATAGAGAGAGAGAGAGAGAGAGAGAGAGAGAATTTAAAATACAAAACATATACCTCCAAACAAAAGCAAATACACCAAAAAGGCTTTTAATCATAGTAAAAGAAAGGACAGGTACAGTTAGAGAAAAACAGGGGGCTGGAGGGAGGGTAACCAGGACTGCAACAGTGAATACACTCGAACATCTACATTTATGGTATGTGTACACAACTGTACTATGTTCTTCATGTTTCACTGTTGCAGTCATTACATTTGGGTAGAATCCCAAAGCTACGGTTGGGAGGATGGATTTATACAGCATTAGGAGCAGCTATAAGGCCCTGGAGGACAGCAGTGGCAAAGCCAGCTCTGGATTTAGAGAAGAGAGGTAAATGGTAATGTTTGGTGAACGTATGAACTGAGCTCCAGGTAGCAGCTTCTAGAATGTCTCTGGTAGGAGCCCCTCTGAGAAAGGCTGCAGAAGTAGAAGCAGCCCTGGTGGAATGACAACTGATCCCCCTTGGGGATAGGTTTACCACGGTGCATACAGCAGAAACTAATACAATGGCTTATCCATTTGAAAATAGGCAGCTTTGAAATCGCCTTTCCTTCTGCCCCTGCAGCAAATGCCACCAATAGTTGTTCAGATTTTCTTAGAGATTTTGTCCTGTTTAAGTAGAATCTAAGCTGTCTGTGTACATCCAATGAATGCAGAATCCGCTCACCCTTGTTCTGTGTATTAGAGAAGAAAGTTGGCAGATGAATGGTCTGATTAAGAGCCACACTGGATACCACCTTAGGCATAAAGGATGGACTGGTCCAGAGAGCCACCCTGTCTGGATAAAAATAATGAAAGGCTCCACTGCCATAAGAGCCTGCAATTCTGAAATCCTTCTAGCTGAAGTGACTGCTAATAGGAAAGCCGTTTTCCAAGAGAGAAATTGTAGGTCCACAGTAGCAGCTGGCTCAAAAGGAGGTAGAGTGAGTTTTTCCAACACAAAATTGAGGTCCCATGCAGGAGTTGGTGCTCTCCTGGGAGGTCTTAAATTTTTGGCCACTCTGAGATACTACTTTAGCAGAGGATGAGAGCAGAGGATGAGAGAAGAGGGGAGGTTCGGTGTTGTAATGAGCTGAAATGGCAGAGGCATGGATTTCTATGAAAGATAGGCCTTTGTGAAGCATCTCAGTTAAGTACTGCAGAATATGAGGAATATTGGGCATTGTTGTGCTTATTCCTTGTGACTGTTTCCAGGCACAGAATCTTTTTCATTTGTCAGCATAAGATTTTCTAGTACTAGGCCTTCTAGCCTCCAAAATGACATCCGTCACAGGTTTGCTGAGAGATGCCAACGGTGAAATTAGTTGATTAGCCATACTGCAAGATTCAAAGTTTGGAGCTGAGTGTGCAGAATTTGGTAGTTCTGCTGAGACAATAGGTAAGGTGTCTAAGGCAGGTGCCACAGAGGAAGGTGTGACACATTGCGCAGGAGTCGGTACCAGTGTTGGTGAGGCCAGTCTGGAGCAATCAGAATAATTTTTGGTTTGTCCTGTCTGACATTTAGAAGGACATTGGAGAGCAGAGGCAGAGGGGGAAAAGCATAGACTGATAGGTTTTTCCAGCTGAATGATAGAGCATCCACTTTCCAAGCTTTTTTTGTAATGAATTCTTGTGCAGAATTTGTCCAACTGATAGTTCTTGGGTGAGGCAAAAAGATCTATGTCTGGGCTCCCCCATTTGCGTGTCAACATGTTGAAAACTTGTGGTTCCAGTTTCCATTCGTGTGGGTCCATAAGATTTCTGCTTAGTTCGTCTGCCAGAGTATTTAGATTTCCTGGCAGGAAGCAAGCTTGTAGATGTATTTGATAAGTCAAGGCCGTGTTCCACAATGCCATGGCTAGTCTGCAAAGGGGGTAGGAATGTGTACCCCCCTGCTTGTTTATGTACCACATGACTGTGGTGTTGTCTGTCTATCAGTAGTTGTCCTGGATGAATGTAGTCCTTGAAGGCTGTCAGAGCATTCTGTACAGCTAGCATCTCTTTCTGATTGATATGGAGGTGCATTTGATTTGGGCTCCATTTGCCCTGAATGCATTTCCCTGGCAGATGCTCCCCCCAAGCATAGTCTGATGCATCTGTAGTTAGGGTTTGGGCGGCAGAGGGTGGAGTGAATGGCAGTCCCTTGTTTTGGTGGCAGGCCTCTGCCCACCATAGGAACTCTAGTTGCAGGCAAGGTATAACAGGAATCATTGTTTCCAGGCTGTGACAATGTTGACTCCATAAACTTTTTAGGTACCAATGAAGTTTCCTCATATGCAGTCTTGCACATGGAATTAGAAGAATACAGGAGGTCATGAACTCCAGGGCCTGCAGAATTTGTCTTGCAGATAGCTGGGTTTTTGTGGCCACCTAAGTCATCAATTGAATTTGCTTTTCTGGTGTAAGGTAAGTCATCTGGGCAGTTGTATTCAAGCTTGCACCCAGGAATGTAATTTTTTGAGAGGGTACAAGTTGTGATTTCTTTTCATTTATAGTGTACCCTAGACAAGTTAGAACCCTTTTTACAAATGCCAAATGCTTTAGAAGAGTGTCCTTGTTTTCTGCCCGAATTAGACAGTTGTCCAGGTATGGATAAATTTGAATATTTCTTTGCCTACAAAAAGCAATTACTGGTGCCAGGCACTTTGTGAAGACCCTGGGCGCAGTGGATAAGCCAAAGGGCAGTGCAGAGAACTGGTAATGCAAATAGCCTGCTTTGAAGCGGAGGTATCTTCTGCAAGATTACCTGATTGGGATACGCAGGTAAGCCTCTTTTAAGTCTAGAGTTACCAACCAGTCATCTTTGCCCAGCATAGGTAGTAACTGTTGAAGAGTCAGCATCTTGAATTTTGGAATGTCCAGAAATATATTTAGAATGGATAAGTCCAGAATTGGACGCCATGATTTGTCTTTTCTGGGTACCAGGAAAAGTCATGAATAGAAACCTTGTCCCTTTTCCTCTTCTGGTACTGGTTGAATAGCCCCCATATTCATGAGGGACAGAACTTGTTTCAGGGCCTCTGCCCACTGATTTGGAGGCAGATCTGGCCATCCGTTTGGGATTGGCAACGTGTGGAAATGAAATCTGTATCCCTGGGATACTATATTTAAAACCCATTTGTCCTGGGTAATCAGTTGCCAGTTTTGTGCATGAACTGCCAGTTTCCCCCCCAAAGGGGTGGCCAAAAGGTAAGTGCTTGGTGATTGTAGAGGAAAGTCATTGAGACCGTTTACCATAGGGAGGTGCCTTGTTGCTTCCAGGTTTGGAGGTGGAGGCACCCCATTATTTTGTTCTAAAAGTTCCTTGTGACTGAAACCTGGAGCATTTGGAATGTCTGGATTTGACTTGAGCGGCTCTCGAGGGAACTGGAAAGGACCAGTTCTTAGTAGGCCAGTGCCTACTAAATCTGGGTGGCTGCACTTGCAATAAATCTTTCACAGTTTGCATAGATTTAGCTTTATTTTCCATCTTTTTTAAAACTTCTTCAGCCTTATTACCAAAGAGACTGTCCTGTTGTAAAGGAGCATCCAACAATTTTGCTTTAACATGGTCAGGCAGATTTTGCGCTCTGAGCCAAGCATGCCTTCTTATCACAGATCCAGTTAAAGCAGCCCTGCAAGAGGCCTCCAAAGAATCAAACCCACATTGCAAAGTATGTTTTCCAACTTGTTCAGCTGAATGTAATAAATCCTGCAACTCTATTTTCCACACAGCCAGAGATTAACATCATTTTCTATTTAAGTAGACCCATGACATGCTGTTGATATTTAAGCATATGGAATTGACAGTTTAAAGCCCCGATTGCCAAGATTGCAGACGTGTAAACCTTCTTACTCATCTATCCAGCGCCCTGGAATCTCTGTCAGAAGGGGTAGGATTTTTAGCAGTTGAGGCCTTAACGCCCTTGGGACCCTGAGAAATGGTTTCAGGATCAGCAGTAGGGTTTTTGAAAAGGAATTTGTGGGATTCAGGAACCCTGTAGTATCTGTCTGGCTTACTAGGAGCTGGAGGCAGTGAATCAGGAGTCATACTGGATTCTGAAAAAACATCCTCAACAATGTCTAGAACACGAAGTATAGCCAAAGGCCTATGCTGAGGAAGAAGAAGAAACCCCCCCAAGTCTCTCTTTAGATTCAGAGAAATCGAAATCCTGACTTTCCCAGTGGAAGTGTTCCCTTAAGTTATGTAAAGTTTCTCCAAAAGAGAAATCCTCAGGGGGAAAAGCAGAAGGGATGGAATCTTCTGCATCAGAGTCCTCATAAGTAGGTATAGATAAATCCTGATCAGAAGAAATAGAAACCTGATCTGAAGATTCATAGTCAGTGCCTTGCCTAGGCCTCTTAGCAGGAGGGAGATGGCTACCCCTGATCAAGGTAATTAAAACTTCAGTCATTTTGATCATTTGTTTTTTAGGCATTGGGGCCTGTACAAGTGGCCCAAGCGTCATTTTTTTAGACACAGAAGTAGATTTTGGCCTTAGTTTTGAAGATGGCGTCAGTTTAATATACAAATCTTTAGGCCTGAAAACACCCTCAGAAGCTGGTGCCTGCACAGCGGCTCCGGACCCATCTAAGGTAGAGACATCCACAGGTTCAATACTTAAAGCATCTCGCGGCATGCCGGACTCTGAATGGGAATCAATAGAGGCCTGCGAATCAAAAGTAGCGGGTATCAGGGGCTGCGAAAGCACCTCACTGAGTACCGGCAAACCTGCGACTGGCTTAGAAGCATTGTCGTCGGTTTTGGACCTCAACGGTCTGTCTGTGTTTTTCTTTGCATTTTTTAGGTATTCCGGGTAGTCGGATTGCTAATCGATAACATTTCTGGATAGTTAAATCTTGAGCCAAAATATTTAGAAGCAAAAATATACCGACGTTTAATCGTGCGTTGATTATATTTAGCACAAATCCAACAGCAAGGCACGTTGTGGTCAGGGCCTAGGCAAGGAATACAGTACAAATGAAAATCTTTATGAGGTATTTGCTTCCCACAAGTAATGCAATTATTAACTTTTACTGACATCGGTAAGGAGCAAGAAAAAGTTTCCCCAATGTGGTACTTCGCTTTTAGTTGAAGACTTCGGTTCTGAAACTCGAAAATGAAAATTTCAGGAGTCAGCTGACCGGCACTAGCGAACTGCTTCTGCTTCAGGCACCGCACGGCAAGAAAGACTGATGCAGTGGCATCGGCTGCATGTTTTATACGCCTGACGTCATGAAAGAAGGGACAGCAACAGACGCAGGACCCAAGACTTTGTTAATCAGGCTGACTGAGGGCAACCTGCCAGCAGATTACCCAAATGTAATGACTGCAACAGTGAAACACGAAGAACATCAGCTTGCCTTCAAATTTCCACCTTACTTGAGTTTCCCTAGAATGCTGACTACAAGTAATACTCAGCTACACTTTCCCAGGACAAGCTTTCACAAGGTAGGTTCAGCATTCTATGCTGACAGCTTTATTCCAGCATCAAACCCAGCAGCTATCAAAGGAACCATTTAAATAAGTCTGACAAGAGGCAGAGTACATTATTTGTATACCATTCCTAAGGCATGCAGCAGTGGTATATATATTCGGTTTACAAATGGCAGCATTCCACTCCTTTCATTCACTATCCTGTTGTACTGAAAGTAATGATTCTAACATTTGGACATCCAGAGCTGCAGTTGTGGAAACTGGTGTCCAAGGCAACACCCCAGCTGGTGCTCTCATAACCAGAGCTGAAGAGCAACAATGAAACTCTAGCCAAAGACTTACTGTGTTTATGCATACTTCTCATACACAATTTGCACTGTTCTACACTGGCTCTACACATCTACACAAGCATTTTATCATATAAGCAGCTGTGATGCTAACTGTTGCTTCTACAATGATTAGCAGTGCTCGTGCTCAGTGCCACTGACGTGCAGGAAATGATTAGCCCTTACTTTATGGTGTCAACTACACCTCTAACACACTGCACCAGGGATGGCCTCCTTCTTCACCATACCCTAGCTATAGCTTTGTCAACATTACAAGACATTCAAATAAGTATCAAACTCGGCACCCCTCCATGGAAGAACAAGGTCTAAGCAGTGCCTGGGCATGACTTCTATTTACTCCAGCATAAGTGCTATGAAATCAAACTACACAGTGCTGTGTTTGAACTGCTGGGCATGAAAACTAACAGCAGCTTGGTAATACAGCAGTCAACACTGTCATTTTCTATCTGCAAGATACAAAGGTGTTTGTAAAAAAAACATATGCTAAATATTAACTAGAAAAATAACTAACAGGCCAAATATGACTTTAAAAATGTGATGGTCATTTGTTAGCTACTAACAATGTACTAGAAAAAAATAATTAACTAACCAGGATGTGAATTTCTGAAAATGTAGTGGTTATTTGCTGGCTGTTAACCAATTTGCTACAGTTGTGGCATTCCCAAAAAGTTTTACTAACCTGTAATTTTTATAAATTAGCTAACAAATCTTGCAGAAGAAAATGGATTTTTGTCTATTAATCCTGCAATATACACAACTATCTCTTTTTTAGCTGCACAACATACCGAATCACAAAAAAAACACACAAAACAAAAAACAAAATTAAACATGCATATAAAATCTGTCTGCAAAAGTAGGCATCATTCACCTGCCTGACACTAGCCATCCATCCTATGACAGAGTGCCTCACAAACACAATGTAAAGGGCTAATAGCCCAATGATTATAGGTTCATAGGAGGTTACTAGGCATGGCCCTAGAGCCCTTACAAGCTTAGCCATATTTATCCCAAATTGCCCCAATTGTTGGTGATTAGGTGTGCAAAGTTCGCAGAAATAAAGGTCTGTGGTAGTTAATACAGACATCCTCTGTTCAAGAGGGTCATGAGCACCATCCCAGGAGTGGATTTGTGGTCACCCATCCATTGATCTAGGTCTAGGTTGGGTTTGAAGAGGGTCAGGGAGGGACTTTGTTTCACATGAATTGGAAGCTTGTTCCAGAGAAGCTACTCTTCCTGAAGTATTCACTCTTTAAGCAAAGCTCCCCCTTTTCATCTTAAAAATTAAAGTTTGGCTGTGACTGACAACTGACATAATATTTGACTAATCTAGCAAAGGCTTACATTCTGACACACAGACACACACACACACACACACACACACACGCGCGCGCGCGCACACACACACGCGCGCACGCAGTTTTACAATCCCTGCCCAAGACAAAAAAGTAAGGTAAGGCTACAAATTTGAAAAGTCAGCTTTTTTGAACCAAAAGTCTGAAATGTAAAATCAACAGAATGCAAGGTCCAATGAAACACATTTCTAAAAAAGACAATATGTAATGTAAATGTAACTGTTTGAAATGAGGCAGCTGCAGACGTAGAAATGCTACAGAAGAGTAGTTACTTTATAGGTTCATAGATTAGTACTAGCCAATTACCCCATTTGAGAATCAAACCCTGTACTTTGTGCTTGTAAGGTAAACACCTTAACCATTATGCCAACTTCCCAACAAGCCGTGCTTTATTTACACGTGCAGAAAAGAAATTACTGATACTATGCAGAAAATACATGGTTAACAAACAGATAACCTTTGAGGAACAGAATTCATTTGTTAAAGTGTGAATAGGTATCTATATCACAACGGTTTGGTATTTCTGATGACTCAAACAGATTACCATATCTTTCCTCAGTCCCTCAATTTTATTGGTAATATTGTACTAGAGGTGTTTAATTTTTTTATCTGCTGTTGTTAGAAAAATATGTATTAATGTGTGTATGCTTAATGCCAATTAATAATCAAAAGAATTAATATGCTTTTCATTCTATTTTACATGCACTGTGTTATATAAATTGAGTTTCATTATGAGACTGAAAAAGATGCTTTTTGAAAACTGCAGTATGCTTTCTGAAACTTGCAAGATGCCCTCTGACCTAATAATTGCTAGCACAGCAATATTCATGTTTATGCCTTTTGGAAATGTACTTGAGAAGCAGGTGCTTATCTGCTAGGTCAGGAACGAATGAATGAACAATACTATATTCTGTAAATGTAATGATTTTAAACAATCAGCTCTGTTCGAAGCATGAGAACATGTGCAGCTGCAGTAGCTTAGAGATAAAGTAGACAAAGGATTATTAGAGAAATGAACGGTTAGCATTGTGCTTGAATTAGCCATAGTACCTTGAATGGTAACATAACACGTATCTAACTGATAGTAATCACGGCCATGTTGTTTTCCTCAGGAAGTTTCTCATGAAAATTGATAAATCAGCAGAAATTCATGGGAATGATGGTCAACAGATGATGATGAAAAAGGTGGTAATCTGTTACATCAGCTTGGTAGGCCATGTCTAGTTAGAGAATGTATAAAAATGAAAGTATTTCCTGTTTCTAGTTAGACAAACTCTGTAATAGCACGTTTTTGTCTCCTTGCTGCAAGATTAAAGTGCCCTAACCTGAACCTACTGTGTTTTGATCATTTTTAAAGTATATTTTTCCTTTGACAGTTTGGTCCTTCGGACCGGAAAGTACCTCTCGCTCTAGGCCTAGGTCAGAATTGGGCGCGGTGGCATGCATCCGAACGGAGAAGAGGCCAAATCTGCTCTTCTGTGTTGAAAGACCTCCGACTGAATTGTCGTTCGAAAGAGGCCAGCCACTTTCTGATCTGGGATTGGAGAACGAGTCAACAATCCGGTGGATCAACTCACGGAGGGTCAGGTAAGGAGGAATTAACTTATTTCTGTTTTAAAATCAGGGACTAGTTGCAGAACTGTTTTAGTCAGGAAGATTTGCATGTGCAGATCAGGGATAAAAAAGGTTACTGTTTTGTCATAGATCAGGGAAACAGAATAGGTAGGCAGTTATTCTAGATAAACTGTGAAAAGGTGTAGAACCGTGGTACCACATGATAAGAAGGGTTACGTAACAATTTACAGCTTAGCTAAGGCAACAATGAGAAATCAGTGCACGAAAAGTTCCCGAGACCCGCCCCTAACTGAAGACGCGAAATATATGCAATTACAACGTGCCGACAATGTTAAGTATTATACAAAATGGGTTGATAAGTATAAATTCGATGGTAATTTAGATAAACTTGCACTTATTAAACTTGTCAGGCAACTAAAAACAGATGCAAAAGGTCAATTAAAAAAGCAACGACAATTAGGAGTCCCTCAGGCGCATAGGTGGCTTGAGGAAGCAAATCGCAGGGAACAAAAGATAAAAAATTCAAAAACGATGTTCTTAGACAAAGAAGATAATAACTTGGTAATAGCAACGGCCCCTCCTCCTCCCCCTCTGCTTCCCTTACCAGAATATGAAGCAAGTGGACAAGCTGATCCACCTCTGCTATACCCAGCTGTTTCCACAGCATCAAAACCATTTGTCAGGGATCCTATCGAGACAAGGTCTCGAACACGCGACTTGAGAAGGAAGATTGAACTATGTGAAATAAATAGAAAATCACAAGCTATGAGTGAGGAAGAAATATGTCCACTCTTAGAAGTACCAAATCCTCAGGCAGGACAGGATCCGACTCTTTTAGTTTATAGACCGTGGACACCGGAAGATATCCGGAAAGCCACGGAGGGATACAAAAATCACTGAACCCACAGACATTGCAAACATACTGGCAGACAGGTTCAGTGAAAATTTCTCCCCTCCCCCCCCCCCCAAAAGGAGGAATATCTATCCCAGCAGAGTGTAGCCTCCCAATCATCTCAAATGCCCAGGTGAGAGCTGCTCTCTCTAAAGCTAAAAACACAGCATCAATGGGACCAGATGGTGTCCCCGGCTGTGTGCTACACGAACTCAATGAGGAACTAAACCCACACATAAGGCTGCTGTTTAATCTTAGCCTTACCACAGGATACGTACCCAAAGAGTGGCGTACGGCAACTGTGGTCCCACTCCCAAAGGCGGTGCTTCTACGGACCCTGGTAATTACCACCCCATAAGCTTAACAAGCCTGGTCTGCAAAGCTATGGAGAGGATCATAATGGAACTCATAAATAAAGACATAGGGGACCTACAGACATTGGATCCTACCCAATTCGGCTTTGTCAAGGGCAGATCATGCCTCTTGAACTTGGTCGACTTTTTTGAAACAGTCACCAAGGCCACTGATGAGGGTAAGGCAGTTCACACAGCCTACCTTGACCTTGCAAAAGCTTTCGACACAATACCCCACTCGGGTATCATAGAAAAGCTCACCAGCTTAAATGTAAACCCATATGTCACAAGATGGGTTGCAAATTGGCTCAAGGACAGAACCCACAGGGTTAGAGTTGCTGGTGCCATGTCAGACTCAAGCGGTCACAAGCGGTGTCCCACAGGGCTCAGTCCTGGGCCCCTCTTGTTCGGCATCTACTTTTCAGAAGTGCAGGCAAACATAGGAGGATTGTGGCTGACAAAGTTTGCAGATGACTGCAAACTGGGCCATAGTTGAAAATCCATCAGACACAGATATCCTTCAGAGAGGTCTCATAGAAATGGATAACTGGTGCCAGAGCCATGGCCTTAAGCTAAACGCCAAAAATGTATAGTCATACCCTTTGGTAAAAACAAGGTAACCCCAAGTTACCACATAGGTGGCAATCCATTAAGCACAGAAGAGGTTATCAGGGACCTGGGGACCCAAGTTGACAGTAACCTTTCTTTTGACACTCACATTGCCAAAGTGGTTAGGAGGACCTTCTACATTGCCCACCTGATTATGAAGGGATTCACATTCAGATCAAGGGAGGTCATTGTTCCCCTGTACTCTTCACTTATCAGATCAATGATTGAGTACAATGCCCCATTCGGAATGTATCTTACCCGACACCTGCAGCAATTGGAAAGACCCCAAAAGTTCCTCACCAAAAGGATAAAGGGGCTCAAAAATATGCCATATGCTGCCCGACTGAAGAAACTCCAGCTCTATTCAGTCGCATACCGTCTGCTCAGAGGTGACCTGTGCCTGACATACAAGGCCATGTCCAACCCGGAATTAATGGACATGCTCCACCTCAAAAAATCCAAATCCACCAGAGCCACAAGAGCAAGAGACTTAAACCTCAACACGGATATAAATAGGATGTGCTGGAGCGACAGATTCATCACCCAGAGACTCCCTATGCTGTGGAACAGAATCCCGGGTCCATGTGAGACAGAGCACCTCGCTGGCTCTGTTCAAGAGGAATCTTGACCAGTGGATGGGAGATCGTAGGTTTACCCCGGGGATCATCTCTGTATCACTGCTGGACAGAGGCACGGCAAACTAATGGGTATAGTATTCTTCAACCTAAGGGGTGGTGAAAGCCACACAACTCTGGCTAGGCTTATAAATGCCCTAGGGCAGATAGCCTAGTATGAACCTATGAACCTATGAATTCCCCATCCGAAAGTGAATTTTCGAAAATTTTTAGAAGACTTACAGGGTATGAGATTAAGTTACCATTTGAATGGAGAAGAAGTAGAAAAAGTAGTTAGACAAATTGTAGGTCCAGATTGGCACATGATCAGTGGCGACTGGAATCCCCGTGACGCACAGCTTAGACCACTCCCACAAACTAATGCAGAATTGGATGGCAGAGTGAAAGGTCTGACAGACCAAATCTCTGTAAAATAGAAGTCTAGAGCTGATTGGACTTGCATTAATCAGTGCATTCAACAAGAAGGTGAAACTTTTAGTTATGTACTTACCATAACTTCGGATGTATGGGATCCATCTCGCCTACATTCATAACTGATGGGTTCGGAGCCGATCCCTCGGCTCTGACTCGGCCACTATATAGTAGAACGAAGTCTCTAATTGGCTGGGCTACCCCTTATCCCAGAATGCACCACGCCTGCTTCCCCAGATCTTGTTTGTTCGCTTTTATATACCTACATCCAGGCATAGAAACATACCAACAACTGTAACAAACTAAAGTCCTTCAAGAGAGAAACTCAGTAAGTAGCAACATTTCCTCTAAGTCCAATGGGAAGGGTGAAGGAGGGTGAGTACGTATGAATGTAGGCGAGATGGATCCCATACATCCGAAGTTATGGTAAGTACATAACTAAAAGATGTAATGGGATCCTATCTCGCCTACATTCATAACTGATGGGACAGCATCCCTAGCACCCAAATCCCGGGTGGCTCATTGGAAAATACTCCTGAGAACTGTGGAACCAAAGTAAGCTCTACCACGAGAAGCCAAATCTATCTTTTAATGAGAAATAAAGGTGTGCGGAGAAGTCCAGGTAGCGGCTGCACAGATATCATCTATCGATAATTTGGAGTGAAATGCTACAGAAGTAGCCATTGCCCTGGTAGAATGAGCCTTGACTGGGAATGGTAGCTCTTTGCCGGACTGTGAATAGATGAAGGAGATGCAATCTTTAATCCATTTGGCTATGGTGGTTTTAGCCATCGGTTGACTAACCTATTTTCATAAAGGACACAAACAGCTGATCTGACTTTCGTGTCTGATTGGTCCTACTTAAATAAAAACGCAGTTGTCTGTGAACATCCAACTGATGGAAAATATATTCTGCGCTATTGGAGAATTTGGGAAAAAACACAGGGAGTTCCAAGGATTGTTGAATGCATAAGGGGGATGCTACCTTGGGTAAGAAAGAGGGATTTAACTTGAGAGACACTCTGTCTTTGTGAAAAATCAAATAAGGGGGATTAGAACAGAGAGCCTGAAGCTCTGAGACCCGCTTGGCAGAGGTTATTGCCACCAAAAGGCGGTTTTCCAAGATAGAAATTTTATATCACAAGTAGCTGCTGGTTCAAAGGGACGGGCAGTTAAAGAAGCTAGAACCATATTCAGATCCCAAGGGGGCATAGGATGGGCTATTGGGGGCCGAAGGAGCCACGCTCCTTTAAGGAAAGATTTGCAAAGCCTGTTTGCCATTAAGGAAGGCTCAAAGGAGACATGAAAATTAGAGATAGCCGCCAGTTGGACTTTAATTGTGGAAATTGAAGAGCCCAAATAAAACAAAGAAGCCAGGAATTCTAAAACCTGAGGTACTGGGGAGGTAAGGGGATCTATACCTCATTGCTGGGCCCAAATAGCAAACCTCTTCCACTTGCTGGAATACAGTTTAATAGTGGAAGGTTTGTGAGAAGAGGACAAAATGTGGATGACGTCTGTAGAAAGAGAGTTATCGCTGACTAAGGTTGGAAGTGGAGTAACCAGGCGGCCAACTTCAAGGACCTGAGGGATGGATGAGACTGTCCCAACTGATGAGTTAACAGGTCGGGCACCAGGTCCAGAAACCATGGGCCCTCCACCGCATACCTCAGAAGGAAGGGGAACCAAACCTGACGAGGCCAGTGTGGAGCGATCAAAATCATGTCGCTTCCTAGATAAATCGCCTTCTGTATCACCTTCAGGAGAAGGGGAACCGGAGGGAAGGCATAAAGTAGACCAGGGGGCCAACTGTGAGCTAGAGCGTCCCTGGGAATCTGCCCCCGAGAGGGAGTCAGAGTGAAGAACTCCCTGCATTTCGCATTGTGAGGGCTGGCGAACAAGTCGCAACAAGGGAGGCCCCACTTGGCGAAAATGTTTGCAGCCACCCTGTCATTGAGGGACCACTCATGGGGCAACAGGAGAGTCCTGCTCAGCCTGTCTGCAATCACATTGGATTTCCCCGGAATGTGCGTTGCCACTAGGAAACGGTGGGTAGAAATCGCCCAATGCCACACTCTCATGGCCTCTCGGCAAAGAGGGTAGGACCTGGTTCCGCCTTGCTTGTTTATGTACCAGACTACCGACATGTTGTCGGATAGGATCGCAATAGTACCCCGGGGAAGAACATGATGAAGTGCTTGCAACACCAGTAGCACACTCTCATTTCCAGGATATTGATATGTAAGTGCTTTTCGTGAGCCTGCCACGTACCTTGGACAGACCTGTCCAGATAATGCCCCCCCCACCCTATCTGGGAGGCGTCCGTGGTCACCGTGGTGACGGGAGGCTGAAGGGCAAAGGGTCGCCCCTGGTCCAGGTTGGACCGAAGCAGCCACCAACGTAGGTCCCGATGGCAACTTTCCATAATCTGGACCAAATGGTTCAAGGGGAGATCCTGAAAAGACCATTGAACCGACAGTAGCCATTGCAGCACCCACATATGCAGCCTGGCTAAGGGGACTAGAAGAATAGTCGAGGCCATCGTGCCCAATAACTGCAGAATCAGTCTGGCCTGAACTCGTGATCTGGGTAACAAGGTTTGAACCTGCGACTGCAGGACCTGAATCCTTTCTACCGGCAAGAATGCCCGCATTCTTCTTGTGTCTAACTCTGCGCCTATAAAGGTAATACGCTGAGACGGCTGCAGCACAGATTTTCCCCAATTGAACATGATTCCTAGTGAATGACCCAAACTGACTGTATTCAAAAGCGCCCGAACTAATAGATGCTTGGTGGTGGCAGTAAGGAGCCAGTCGTCTAGATAGGGAAACACTTGGAATCCTAGACTTCTCAAGTGAGCTGTCACTACTGCCAGGCACTTGGTGAACACCCTGGGGGCTGTGGTGAGACCAAAGGGCAATGCTCGGAACTGGAAATGACTGGTTCCCAGGCGGAAGCGTAAGTGACTCCTGGACTCTTGACTTATCAGGATGTGATAGTAAGCATGCTTGAGATCTATGGAGCACATCCAGACATCCTTCTCCAATAACGGGAGAATGGACTGAAGGGTGACCATTCGGAATTTGGATTTTTTTTACAAAGCGATTCAATGATTTGAGGTCCAAAATGGGCCTTAAGTCCCCAGTCTTTTTTGGCACCAAAAATAGTCTTGAGTAAGTTCCAGATCTGATCTGGTCGGCGGTGACAGGCTGGATGACTCCTTTTCTTAGCAGCTTTCAGACCTCGACCGCTGCTTGATCCCGCTGACTGGGTGGCACATCCGGGATCTTCCTGATAGGAAGAGGGGGCTTTATGAAGGGGATGAGATAGCCTCCGGTTATGGTTCGGAGCACCCACTGATCCTTGGTGATAGATTCCCAAGCCTGTGGGTGTTCCGCAAAGCGACCCCCGACTGGCTCCGGAGATGCGCAGTCGGGCCACGTCTCAGGGACGGTGAGCGTAGGATGGACCACGAAAGAAATCGCGGTCTCCAGAGTTACGGGGGCCTCTGCCACCTCTGGGGCGGTGTCTTCCTGAATCCCCCCCCCCCCTGCCTCTAGAGGGGATATCACTCGGTGGAGTAGGGAAAGACCTTTGAGATTTTTTGAACCACATTTTCCCTCCTCTCTGGGCCTTGGGGTAAGATCTAGAGGGAGCGGAGAAATGGGCCCCCACGGCAGTCAAGGTCTTGCCCTCCTGCTCGCATCGAGTCAGTGTGTCCTTCACCTTGGGTCCAAACAGGGAGGACCCATCAAAGGGGGTGCCGGTGAAGGAAGACTTAAAGGCCTCCGCAAGAGGACACAAGCATAACCAGGCGTGTCTTCTAAGAGCCACGCCTGTTCCCGCTGCTCCACTCGCCCCTTCGGCCGCATATGAGATGAGCCTCATGGACGAGTTGACTATCGAAGATAGGGTAGTCATCTGGGTGCCAACAGTTTGGGTTAACGCCTCAGGAAGATTACCCGTAAGAGATTCACCTAACTCTTTGAGGAGGTCCTTTTGGAGCCTGGTAAAATGACAAAGATAATTCAGCGACCGCAGGGTAAAGGCCGCTGAAGAAAGGGTACGCTTCCCGTACCTATCCATGCTCCTGGAATCCTTATTAGGAAGGTGAATAGACGTTGAAGCCTCTGCCACATCCTGCTGAGTGGCAGATGCCACCACCATCGCATCTACTGCAACTCCTTTGGTCAAAAATTCCTTTTGAGGAGGGGCTGAGAGGAACTTGTTAGGCCTGGCGGGCACCGGTTCCACAGAGTCAGGGTGTTCCCATACCCTTCGAGAAACTAAATCTAGCAATTCATCGAAGGGTGGAGACACCCAGGAGGCGGAGGGCTGGGCCCCAAAAGCCTTGAGGAAGACTGACTCCTCTGCGGAAGGGGTTTTGGACTGCCAATCGCCTCTCTGTCTCAGGATCTCGAGGATATCTGAGAATGAGACATCATCCGAGGACGATTTTGGGGACCCCTCCGCATCATCGAGGTCAGTATCTGATGTGATAGACTCATCCTGGGAGTCAATGTGCTTCCTCTTGCACAATTTTTTCCTTGGAGGTTCATCTGAAGCGGATTCAGAAGGACCTTCCCAGGAGAAGGGAACCCCCCCAAGGGGGTATCCTCAGGCCTTGGGGCCCCGCTGTCGTGGGAATGAAGCACATCAGAAGCACCAGTTCCCAAGTCTAGGGACGGTGAGGCAGAGAATTGCTGAGCCGGCAAGGACATGGCCAGCGCACTCCTCATGGCCTCAAAAGCAGGACCTCCAGACTCTACGGAGGACACCGGCTGAGAGACCACGACGGTACCGGGAATCCCTGTGGCCGATGCTCCGAGGGGGAGACTAGGCACCGAAGCTACCAGTTCCAAAGTGTTCCCCTCGTCCCCGACCTAGGAAGTCCCAGTATCGAACTCTGACGCCGAGGACAGGGTAGGAATGATGGTCGGAACCGAGAGGCTCCGAGGGAGTCTCGGTTCTGACTGGACGACTCTGCTCCGCTCCACCATCACCGACTCCAACGGTTCCGAGGAGGTTGGAGGAGGAATCGGATGTGTCGAAGTGGGGACCGGCTCTGGAGCAGAGTGAGCTGGAGCAGAGACCATTTTTGCAAAAACCGGGGACTGGAAAAGCCTCTGGATAACTCTGTCTAAATCTGAGTCAGACAACCTGGAGGATTTAGAGGAAATAGATGGGGGCCGAGACGACTTCTCTCTCGGCTCCGACAGAACAGGGGACTGGCTCCGAAACGGCTCCAACACTATCGGCACCGGATCCGGGACCGTATGTATAAGTATCGGCGCCGAAGGAGACTTCGGGGCCGAGGGGGGAGAGTCTGAGCTGCACACCTCCAACGGCTCCGAGACCAAAGGAGCCGAAGCAGATGATTCGCCTCTCGATCCCCCAACCTGCGGCTCCGACACCAATGGAGCCGAGGAAAGAGGTATCGAGGCAGACCCTTCCATCCGAGGCTCCGAAGCCATTGGAGCCGAGGAAGAAGAGGTCGACCTATGCTTCTTGGAAGTCGGTACCGACGGAGTGGTCGGAGCCGACGACCTTTTCTTTTTAGAAGCTGGAGAGGAAGGAGAAGCCAAAGTTTCTTCAAAGGAAGGCTTAATAAGGCCCTTAAGTATCAACTTATCTTTACATTCTTGAAGGACCCTAGAGGAAAAAGCATGACAAACACTACATGTTTCCTGTAAATGTTTCGGTCCTAAACAATATACACAAACAGCATGACTATCGGTAATGGACATTTTGTAGTTACACCTAGTGCACTTTTTAAAACCAGACTTCTGCTCTTTCGACATCCTGTCACACCACTGTTTTACCACAACGATAAAACAACCTTAAGTACGGCATGAGCCCTTTTACTCAAACGGGACTGGCCCGAGATACAGCACACAAAAACGGGCAGAAGCCCTATAACTTAAACGGGCTTAACCTGATAAAAAGAGAATGTACAGTAAGACAATTTCAGCACACACAAATAAGGGCAAGGGCCCAACTTAAACGGGCCTTACCTGGTAAATAGAAAAAAATACCAATCACACCAAAAAAAGTTTACACACACACGTAAAGCTGTTAAAACAGCTGTTTGTTAAATTTATGAAGAAACCCCTTGGTCAAAAGACCAAAAAGTAACCAAAAAACTACTTAGCTCCAGCCAAGTCGAGACCAGGTCTAGCTTGAAAAGCAGCAAATGAGATCTGGGGAAGCAGGCATGGTGCATTCTGGGATAAGGGGTAGCCCAGCCAATTAGAGACTTCGTTCTACTATAGTGGCCGAGTCGGAGCCGAGGGATCGGCTCCGAACCCATCAGTTATGAATGTAGGCGAGATAGGATCCCATTACATCAGTTGATAGATATTATGCTAGATTATTAGAGTGCTTTAATAACCACTGTGGAATGCAGATACCAGAAAACCAGACACAAGATTCCCCATATGAACAACAGCTAAAGAATGCATTCTTAAAAGGTAGTATAACTCCCATTAGCAGTTTTATTACAAAGCACATGGTAGACCATCGTACGAGTAGATTGCAGCCATTACTTGAATATGCTAGACATGCAGAGAGACATTTTAATAGTAAAAAGAAAAAGAAAACTCAAGTATTTTCAGCAGAAGATGGGTCAGAAGTATTTGTAATACAAACTGGGAGAAGGGGTAAGAAAAATACCCAGAGAAATAAACAATCTGACAAGCGATCAGAAGATTTTGAGGAAAGAAAGAAAAGAGGTGAATGTTTTAAATGTGGGGAAAAAAGGACATTTAGCAAGGAATTGCAGGCTAAATAAAAAGGTGACTAGAGAAAATAAGGAGGATGAGGAATGACTATATGATCGTCCGGAATTCACTGAATGAAAATAAACAAGAAAAGACAAGTGCAAATGTGATAGCAAGGGTAGAGGATGTGACAGAAGGGGTAGAGGATGTACATGAATTTGTAGACGTTGAGGAAAATGAAATTTTGGACTTAGCCTTATTGAGCCTAGAGCTTTACTTAGCAGATACAAAACCTGAAGTGACGCTATTGGTAGAGGGGGGGGTGGTCAAATTTATGTGTGACTCAGGGGCTTCACGGACCCTAATACACCCTTCCAAATTACCAGAAGATTCAGAATCACCAGATTATATACTAGTGAAAGCAGCTAATGGACAGCTGTATCGGGAGCCACTCTCCCATGACATAGCGATAACAGACCCCGTTTCAGATATGACCCAGAAAAGTAAAATTGTAGTTTCTGCAAAATGTCCAGTAAACCTTTTGGGTAGAGACTTAATGCAGATATTTGGCATAGCCATAGTTCCAACCATGCAGGGTATGGAAGCACAGCGACAAATGGATACTTTTGTGGTGCAACCGGCGGGTGAGACATATTATTGGTACAGCCAGGACTTGGTTACGACTGGTCCAGGGGCAGTAACCGAAGAACTGATGAACGTAGCCATCAGTATATCCCCCTCCCTCAACACTGACAAACAGCATTTGTTGCATTGTACTCTATATTACTGTAATAGACCAGGACCTGATAAAGAATATGAGCAGGAATTGTTTCAGAACCACGCAAACAGACTAGTGTTACGAAACTTGTACTGGGACACAGAAGGAAACAGTGTAGTAAGCTGTTCATTGCCCCAGGAATTTTTAGCACTTTACAAATCTAATCGATTGCCACATGTTAGCTTAACTAAGAATAGAAATTTGAAATGGGCAGACTTAGGAGAAAAAGTCACAAGGTGGGAATAACAGACAGAATTGGAACTCTCCAAACAAGGAGTATAGAAACAGAAATTGAATTGGATAACGCAGACACACCCAGCTGTGCACTCACAGGCTAGTGAGAATAGCTGAGTATTACTCTTATTGGAGGAAGAGGAAAAAGCCTTGCGAAACATACCAGCGACTCTCTGGTCAACAGAGAAATCAGATGTAGGACTTATATGAACAGCAGGACCAGTTACTATTACGCTAAAGTCAGCATTTAGACCTCAGAAAAGACAGTATCCCTTGAGAAAGGATGCAGAGATAGGGATCAAACCTATAATAGCAGCCTTACTTAAGGAAGGAGTCTTAATAGAATCTCCCGATTCACCATGTAATACACCCTTATTTCCTGTCAGGAAAGCAAACGGGGAATGGCGTATGGTCCAAGATTTACAAGCTGTAAATAATGCAGTTATACCCAGGGCACCAACG
This sequence comes from Protopterus annectens, assembly GCF_019279795.1. NCBI lineage: Eukaryota > Metazoa > Chordata > Ceratodontiformes > Protopteridae > Protopterus > Protopterus annectens. The sequence continues at coordinate 1,191,528,944 of NC_056735.1, read as the reverse complement.
GTGCCACATCCGCACACCTTACTGAATGATTTAAAGCCTCAGCAGAAGTATTTTTCTGTGGTAGATATTAGTAATGCATTTTTCACAATACCGATACACCCCGACAGCCAACATTGGTTTGCATTTATATTTCAGGGGAAACGGTATACATATACGAGATTAACACAGGTATATTGTGAAAGACCAACAATATTTGCACAAGAAATGGCAAGCAACCTGGCGGGATTTATTCCACCAAAAGGTAGTCAGATTTTACTTTATGTAGACGACATTCTGCTGGCAGACCCACCCAGCAAGAATGTAAAGAGGACACCATAGCATTATTACAGTTTCTAGCTACTCAAGGACACAAAGTGAACAAAAACAAACTACAACTTTGGAGAAAACAAGTTAAGTACTTGGGATATGTAATATCCAAAGAAGGTAGAATATTAGACAAAGATAGAAAAACAGCAATATTACAAGCACCTAGACCAACTACCAAGAAGGAAATGATGTCCTTCCTGGGAACTACTAACTTTTGTCGGAGTTGGATACCAAATTATGCTTTGGAATCTGCTCCACTGACTAACTTAATATTCAAAAAGTCGATGGCAGCACAGGATTTATTACAATGGACACCAGAAGCAGCTTTCTGCAAGCTGAAAACTGATAGCATCATCCTTAGTTTTAGGATTACCGAACTATCATAAGCAATGTTTTCAAACTGTAGACTGTAAGCAAGGTTATATGACATCAGTATTGACACAACAACATGGGGACAAGCAACGCCCCATAGCTTACTATTCATCACAGTTAGACCCAGTGGCACAGTCCCTGCCCCACTGTGTACAAGCAATAGTTGCAGCTGCAATGGCAGTGCAGTCTTCGGCCTCAGTAGTGTTATTCCACCCTCTCACATTGAGAGTGCCTCATGCAGTCGCAATTATTTTACTGCAAGAAAAAGTAGCATATCTTTCTCCTGCTAGACATCTTTCCTGTATGACTATACTGTTGAGCCAACCTCGTATGACAATTGAACGATGCACAACTTTGAATCCGTCAACCTTGCTCCCAACCCCTGCAGATAGCAAACCGCACTGCAGCCTGCAGGAGATTGAGCAAAAGACATTACCGAGACAAGATCTTACAGATGTTCCCTTGGATGATACCGAGGTGACATACTATGTGGACGGCTCGTGCAGGAGGGGTCCTACAGGACAGATCCTAGTGGGGTATGCAGTCGTTTCTGATACTGAAACTTTAGAAGCAAAATCTTTACCACACAATTTATCTGCACAAGCAGCGGAGTTGATTGCCTTGACAAGGGCATGTACCTTAGCAAAAGGTAAGAAAGTGAATATTTATACTGACAGCCAGTATGCTTTTTCTACTGTACATGTTTTTGCGCAGCAGTGGAAAAATAGAGGAATGATAACATCTACTGGTAAACCAATTAATCATGCGCAATTCATTTTAGATTTATTAGACTCTATTCAGTTACCTCAAAAAATAGCTATTTGCAAATGCGTAGCTCATACCAAGCAACAGGACAGAATTTCAAAAGGTAATGCGCGGGCTGATACAGCTGCGAAACAGGCAGCCCCAGAAGCTTTTCTTTTGAGTGAGGAATTACAACCCTCTGAGATTTTAGATTTAGAAATGTTAAAAACAATGCAGACACTTACTATAAATGTAGAAAAACAGAAGTAGATAAAACGAGGAGCAATCCTTGAAAAGGGACTGTACATCTCCAAGGAAAAGAAACCAATTTTGCCATCTAACTTGTTTAGATATGCAGCTTTGTTGAGCCATGGGCAGAGCCATGTCTCAACAGGGGGGATGGTACAGTTAGTGAATCGAGTGTTTACAACATATGGATTTACGAACTACACAAAAAATTTTTGTGCAGCATGCCATGTTTGTAACAAGCATCATGCACATGGGGCATTGAAGCCTAAGCAAGGGAGTTTCCCTACACCACTGTATCCGTTTCATACTATTTGTATGGATTTCATAGAACTGAATAAGTGTGAGAATAAAAAGTATTGCCTTATCATTATAGATATGTTTTCCAAATGGGTGGAAGCTTTTCCAACTAAAAATCCAGATGCAGCTACCCAGATTTGGCATACCGGAAAAGATTTATAGTGATAACGGTACACATTTCGTGAACCAAACAGTGCAACAACTTAGTCGTTATTTTGGAATATCGTTAAAAAATCACTGCGCTTACCACCCCCAATCTGCAGGATTAGTTGAGAGGCATAATGGGGTGTTGAAGAATAAGCTTAGGAAGTTGATGAGTGAGACACAAAAGAACTGGGTGCACTGTTTGCCTCTAGCACTGTTGAGCATGAGAACTGTTCCAAATGCAAAGGTATTAACTCCTTTTGAAACTTTGATTGGGAGGGCATATTATACACCTCAGTGGAAACCTCTCATGTCTACAGAGCAAGAAGCTGACAGTTCACTTGCAGGGTATATGAGACGATTTTTGAATAACAAACTTTTGCAGTTAAATTCTGTTTCAGATAAAAAGCAACCGAAATCGGAAGCACCAGTAGCCCCAGGCACCTGGGTCTGGGTGAAGATTGTGAAGAGAAAGAACTGGAGTTCTCCGAAGTGGGAAGGACCGTACCAGGTACTACTGTCGACACTCACTGCAGTCGAGATCACGGAGCGAGCTTCCTGGATTCATTTGCCGCACTGTAAACTGGTTAAGAACTTTGATTTGGACAAAAACTTTATTACTGTTGTACAACGAGAACATAACGGCCAGGTACAGAGTGAATAGAGACATTGAGCAACCTCAGAAAACTTGTATGATCATTTTGATAACTATGCTAATCACATTGTTCTTTTTGTTGTGGCCACTCCTTTTTCCCGCCACAAAAGTTGAACTGATTAAACGTAATGAGCCAAACATAGACTGGCATCCGAATTTTAACACTTATCAGGCAATTACACGTGTGTATGCAGAGACTTTTAATGTTTCGAACTGCTGGGTCTGCACGGCCATACCAACAGCATACGGGGGTTTATTGATGGCTGCTTTCCCCCTAGGGGTCAATGAGACCTGGGAAAATCTGTTTTTTGACACAGTTGCTATTAAAGCACATGATAAGGTAGCACTGTATTTGCCTGTAACACAAAAAGGAATTGTATGTTTTTACAAAAATGATACCATCCTAGTGGGATGGAGCAAGTGTAATGTCACCGTACAATATAAATGTTATACAAAAGCAAATGATTTAGGTGGATCGTGTAGTACAGATTATAACTCATTTTTGAAATCTATGCATAAGACTCTTGATCAGGTACAACGTAATCCTGTACTTTTTAAACAGTTATCTATAATAGATAGTAAAATGTTTCATGCAGGGCAGTCATTTTGTAACAAAGTAACACAAAGTAGAGGATTGTTATTTTGTGTGTGGTAAAAAGGCATATAAATGGTTACCTGAGAATAGGTCTGGCAGTTGTTTTTTGGGATACCTGGTCCCGGCCATCCGACACACTGCAGTTTTGCCTCAGGGAAATATTCGAAATACCAGAGATGTAACCAAAAAGACTGTTAAGAAACCTGAGAATCCAGTGGGACAGATCGAAGCGGGCTGGAAAGACCATCGTAATGTGGGAACCAAACTTGCGCACATGGACTTGAGTGATGCTGTCATATCCAGGGCAGGTATATTACCTGCATATGGTGCAGTTAAATCGATATGGGAGCTGCGAAAACTGTCTAAACTTCTCGAAGTAATGAGTAATGCGACTTTTTCTGCTCTTGAACTGATAACTGATGAACTGAATGCCATGAGAACTGTAGTACTCCAAAACCGAATGGCTCTTGACTTCACCCTAGCGGCGAGGGGTGGGACGTGCGCTTTAATCAAAGAAGAATGCTGTGCGTTTATTCCTGATCATCAGCATGAGATTAACGATCATCTCGAGGTGATTCAGCAAGTGTCGGCCATGACCAAACCAGGCCCAAAACCTATGACAGACTTTTTCCAGAATGTAATTGGGGGGGGTGGGGTTCCATCCTAATGAACATATTGATTGCCATTGGGGTAGGATTACTCCTAATAGGAGTTTGTGTTTGTTGTGGAATCCCCTGCATGAAGAAATTAATCAAAGAATTCATAGATATATCAGTATCTGAGACTATGTATTAAAGTACTGAATTTGAAGAGCTGCTAGAATGCAAAACACTTTCATAAAAGTTTAAACTGAATGACTTTCTTAACTGCAAATCCTGACTGGAAGAGGTTAGGAAAAGAAGCAAACTGTTTATTCTTTTTTTGAAAATAGAATTAAAAAGTATTAACAGGAGGGAAATGTTAGAAAAATATGTATTAATGTGTGTATGCTTAATGCCAATTAATAATCAAAAGAATTAATACGCTTTTCATTCTATTTTACATGCACTGTGTTATATAAATTGAGTTTCATTATGAGACTGAAAAAGACGCTTTTTGAAAACTGCAGTATGCTTTCTGAAACTTGCAAGATGCCCTCTGACCTAGTAATTGCTAGCACAGCAATATTCATGTTTATGCCTTTTGGAAATGTACATGAGAAGCAGGTGCTTATCTGCTAGGTCAGGAACAAATGAATGAACAATACTATATTCTGTAAATGTAATGATTTTAAACAATCAGCTCTGAGAACATGTGCAGCTGCAGTAGCTTAGAGATAAAGTAGACAAAGGATTATTAGAGAAATGAACTGTTAGCATTGTGCTCGAATTAGCCATAGTACCTTGAATGGTAACATAACATGTATCTAACTGGTAGTAATCAAGGCCATGTTGTTTTCCTCAGGACGTTTCTCATGAAAATTGATAAATCAGCAGAAATTCATGGGAATGATGGTCAACAGATGATGATGAAAAAGGTGGTAATCTGTTACGTCAGCTTGGTAGGCCATGTCTAGTTAGAGAATGTATAAAAATGAAAGTATTTCCTGTTTCTAGTTAGACAAACTCTGTAATAGCACATTTTTGTCTCCTTGCTGCAAGATTAAAGTGCTCTAACCTGAACCTACCATGTTTTGATCATTTTTAAAGTATATTTTTCCTTTGACAGCTGTATTCCCCTGGATTACAGATGAACTCCTCCTCTCTGTATTCCCCTAATGTACTACAGTTTCTACAACATTAGGAAGCTATTCTGTGTCCAGTATTCTTCCTGCAAATATTGTTTTTACCACCTTCAGATCTACTACCTTTCAGATGCCAATTGTGCATATTCTCCACTCTTATCTCCATTACAAGTGATTATCAGTCTCCTAACCATCCTGTGTTTGTCTAATGCTATTCATCCTCCTATGGTCAGTAAACTTAGCACCTACAACCATTCTAAAGATTTCAGGTCTTCAAAACATACAATTCCTTCAGTCTTCTTTGAACACAGTATTAACATCCTTTTCAGTATAGAGCATCATCAGCTGGACATGATACGCTTGATGTTATCTCGCCTCCAATTAAGACAGAATTAGTAAAACCTCTAACTCATTGGTCAGTAATCCTGACTATTCCATCTTAATATCCTGCTAGCATTAACTACTGCCCTTTCTTCCTCTGAATGTGTCTATTCATCCCTTCCTGCTCCAGGATAGCCTTCTTTTCTTTAACCATCTCCAAATCCACTCAAATACTTTTTTTTTCTTTTGCAATTAAATCTCAACTGTCACTTATCTTTCCATCTAAACAGTTCATATGTATCTGCTGGCAAATTATACCCTTCCATCTATTGCCATTACCTCTATTTTTATATCATCTAAAAAAAAAGATGTAGCATGCAGTTTTCAATGCTAGATTCAAAAGTTTTGTTGAATAAAATTTCATCAAGAACCAGTTAGGCACTCAATGTCAGTTTCTCACTTGACTTTCCTTTCTTAACACCACAACATTCTGTCTTTTCAAGCTCATTCATTTCTGAAGACATTTCATGAGCCCACTTCCCATCCCCACTCCTTTCAGTTTATCCACCATCTTAAAGTGATACATTAAGCTGAAACCTTTTTTTAAAACTATACAACCACAATGAAAGTTTCCCTTGACAACTTATCTAAAATGTAGTAGATATTTGGAAATTAATAGCCTAGAGGTATGAGACTGGGACACCAATAATTGAAATTATTGTATTTACTTCATCTTGCATGATTAAAATGAATGTTAACCCAACTATATCTGATTGCAAGAATTCATTCTTGTGGAAACAGTCATGTACTGACCATAATATGTTAGAGCTTCTTGATCCATGTCCATATACTATAAAACACAGGAATGGTCACTACAGGCAGTTGTCTTTCCAGCATCTATAGAGCTTTCCCAAGCAAAAGTTTCTCCACTCACTTCCATAATGCACCATGCTTTCCTTTCCCTCTCTCCAGATCAAGTTTGTTAACATAGTTGTATACCCATATGTACTCTAATCAAGTCACAGACAATTGGTAACCCAAGTAATAACACCCTCAGAAGGCCTTTGGAATGATCAGACAGGTCTCTTAAAAGGGATGCAAGAAAAAAAGGGAGAAGACGTGCAGAGATATCGAAGGGGACTGGCATTGGTATGAATCATGAAGATCCAACATTATGGTAAGTACATAATTTTCATACTTTGTATGATTCGGTACATAAACTACAAAGGTAGCATACAGTCCTCAGCTGCTAGTCTTGGGTGGATTTCATGACAGAGTACAGAAAATGTAGACTGCAAAGGTAGACCTAGATCCAGCTTACAGTGGTTTGCAAAACTATGCAGTAAAGCCCATGTTACAGCAGCACAATTAATATCCACAAAATAATTCCTGAAAAGGTCTGTAAAATAGAGACAGCCTTGCAGAATGAGCTTTGGATTTACCTGGTAGAGCCTTTCTGTTACTGGAATAGTGAGACAGACACCAGGACACAGAGACCTTGGAAACCTTCTTGTCTAATCTGGTTGATGCAAAATTTAACAGAAGCTGGCCATCCTTTCTGTGATCTTTAGTCCTGTGAAGATAGAATTTTAGTTGTCTGAGTACATCTAGGCAATGCAATTTATATTTGTCCTAACTGGAAAACTGTGGTGAAAAACCTTGGAAGATTGGACTGACTGCTGTGTCTTTCAGCTTTTCGCCCATTCACACTTGTCTCCACTCAGAAGACGCTCTGACTAAAGCTTAATAATAATAATAATAATAATAATAATAATAATAGTAATTTAAACCACTCTAGGCATATAGGCTGTATTAGTCCACAGGTAATGTATAAGTTATGGAGAGCAGAAAAATAGAGACTGTGATTCAGAACCCTTCTAGCTGAGGTAATTGTCCCCAAAAATAATATTTTTGAAGATATGAATTTCAAAACCACTCTGGCTGCTGCTTTAAAATGAGGGAGTACCATCCTCTCTAGCACAAAATTTAGATCCCAAGGGGGAATGGGGTCTTTGAAATGCAAAAATGCGCATCAGAAATTGGCCTTAAAGACCGAGATGCTAGACATTAAGAGTAGAGTCTCTGGTGGAAATTAAAGACAGCTGCTAGGTGTATCCTCAGGGTGGAATAACTAGATCCTTCATCAAATATACAATCTAAGAACTGCAAAATGAGAGGGACAGGAGATTTATCAGGATCACTCCACTTCTGAATTGCCCAGACAAAAAAGTTTGTCCATTTCCCATTGTAAATCTTTCTGGACTAAAGTCAGCATACGACTTATTCTAGGTGAGCACACTGGATTGCTGGCCATTAACACAACTGGAGAAATCAAGCAGTTAATCTGAGGAAGCATATGTCTGGATGAGGCCTGTCGAATTTATGGGACAGGAGACATGGATGAAGCTCCAGAAGAACCATAACAGGGGAAAAGTACAGTAGTGTTAGGAACTTATTTCAAATGTAGATATTAAAATATGTTCACAATTATAGTCATCATTGTGGGGATATACTGTCTACAGGTAGCCTGACTGTCTGGCCCAGTTTTCCGAGTTATCCCTTCCCCAATGCTTTGGTCTATTTCATCCCACTATTATGTGACGGCATCATAGCTTTATACTAGGCTAATAACCAACAGGGTCTTTACAAGCCTAGCCGTGCAACTCAACCCAGTTTTGTCCCAGAGTTCACTGGATGCCTATATGATGGGTTATGTTACTAAAGAGGCAGCTAAGGATTATGTGTGTATGGGGAGTATGTTAGTTGGAGATTAATTTACTTACTGTCGACCTCTTCCATCAGAGACATGGTGGCCATACCAGGGGTGAAGTTGCGATTTCACATCCAGTGATCAAAGTTACTTTTGAATAGGGCCAATGATGAACTCTGCTTCATACAGCTAGGGAACTTACTCCATAGCACAGGGGATCCTTTGAGACGCATATCGGTTCCTCCAGCAGTTCTATTTATGTCTCAAAATTCAGGTCCTTGGATCTACTGTTTCTACTGCTGTTTGCCTTGTGGATGTGCAAGAGATCCATTAGAGTTGGATCAGAGGATGCCTTACATGCTAGGCAAAGATCACCTCTCAGTAACCTTTCATAGGATCACAGGTTACTAGGCTATTAGCCCTGAGGCCTTTAAAAGTCTAGCCAAGAGTTTAGCCCATGTTTAGACAAGTCAGCACCCGATCATCCTGTCCAGCAAGGACACCGGTGGAATTCCAGGGATGTATTTTCTGTTTCCCATCCAGTTATCCAGGTTGCACTTAAAAAGGGGTAAAGTGGTACTCTGCTTGGAGAGGGGAGTCTAATCCATAGACGAGGGAGTCTTTGGGACACAAATCTGTCCTGCAAACAAGTCCTGTTGATGTCACAGACCAGTTTGAGGCCGCACGTGCGAGTTGCTCCAGTGGAGCTTGACTTACGGATATGCAGCAGTCCCATCAAGGAGGGATCTGTGATCGCCTTGTAAGCCAGACAGAGGTCACCTCTGATGAGTCCGTATGAAATTGAGTATAGGGATAGGGCTTTTAGCCTATCAGGTTCGAGGCCCTGGATTCTCCTGGTGAGGAATCTCTGTGGTCTCTCCAGCTGCTGCATGTGCTCTGAGTGGTACATGCTGAAAGAAGCACTGTGCTCAATGGGCCTTATAAGGGATGTTATGACCTCCTTGTCTCTGGATGAGATACCCTTACTTATGAGGTGGGCCATGTAGAAGGCTTTCCGTACAAAGGAAGCAAAAGGGGTAAAGTGGTACTCTGCTTGGAGAGGGGAGTCTAATCCATAGACGAGGGAGTCTTTGGGACACAAATCTGTCCCGCAAACAAGTCCTGTTGATGTCACAGACCAGTTTGAGGCCGCACGTGCGAGTTGCTCCAGTGGAGCTTGACTTACGGATATGCAGCAGTCCCATCAAGGAGGGATCTGTGATCGCCTTGTATGCCAGACAGAGGTCACCTCTGATGAGTCCGTATGAAATTGAGTATAGGGATAGGGCTTTTAGCCTATCAGGTTCGAGGCCCTGGATTCTCCTGGTGAGGAATCTCTGTGGTCTCTCCAGCTGCTGCATGTGCTCTGAGTGGTACATGCTGAAAGAAGCACTGTGCTCAATGGGCCTTATAAGGGATGTTATGACCTCCTTGTCTCTGGATGAGATACCCTTACTTATGAGGTGGGCCATGTAGAAGGCTTTCCGTACAAAGGAAGCAATTTGGCGGTCAAAAGTCAGGTTGCTATCAACCTGGGTGCCCAAATCCCTCACGACCGACTGCGTGCTTAGGAAGTTGATATTAATGTGATAATTTGTGGGGACATCACTCCCCCCAAAGGGGATGATGATGCATTTTTTGGTATTCAGATTGAGGCCATGTTTCTGGCACCAGTCATTTGTCTGAGTGAGACCCTTTTGGAGTATGTCCACATCACTAGGGGAATTGATGACAGCACCCAGCTTGTAGTCATCTGCAAACTTGGTCAGCCACAGCCCACTGGTTTTGGCCTGCACCTCAGAAAAGTATATTCCAATAACAGAGGCCCCAATACTGGACCCTGGGGTATGCCGCTTGTTACGGGTCTACTGCTTGATGTGGATTCCCCTATTTTGACTATGTGGGTTTTATCAGTGAGTCAATTTGCTACCCATCTGGTAACATATGGATTGATGCCTAGTTGAGAGAGTTTATCTATTATGCCAGAGTTGGAAATATGCCAGAGTGGGGAATAGTGTCAAAGGTTTTAGCCAGCTCAAGGTAGGCGGTTTGCACTGTCGTCCCCTTGTCCATGGCTTTGGTGACTGTCTCAAAGAAGTCAACCAAATTTAACAGATATGAGCTACCGCTGATGAAGTCAAACTGTGTGGAATAGAGTGTTTGGAGGTTCCCAATGTCCTTGCTAACGAGGTCCATGATAATCCATTCCATGGCTTTGCAGATCAATCTAGTTAGCCTGATGGGTCTATAACTTCCTGGATTGGTGGACACTCCACTTTTGTGCAAAGGGATGACAGTGGCTGTCCTCCACTCAGTTGGGACGAACCCGGTACTCAGGCTTTAGTTGAATAGGGTGCCCAATGGTGCTGCAAATTCCTTGCCTGAGTTCACATAGATGCAGCTTGGGATGTTATCGGGTCTTATGGAGGCTGTACTTTTTGCCTTTGAGAGAGCAGTGATGACCTGTTCCCTAGATACAGTGGATATAAAAAATGTACACACCTCCTGTTAAAATGCCAGGTTTCTGTGATAAAAAATGAGACGACAATAAATCAATTCAAATGTTTTCCCACCTTTAATGTGACTTATAACCTGTACAATTCAATTGAAAAACAAACAAATCTGTTAGGGGAAAAATATAAAAAATAAAAAACATACAATAAATTGGTTGCATAAGTGTGCACACCCTTAAATTAATACTTTGTTGTAGCACCTTTTGATTTAATTACAGTATTTAGTCTTCTTAGGTAGGAGCCTATCAGCATGGCACATCTTGACTTGGCAAGATTTGCCCACTCTTCCTTGTAAAAGTGCTCCATATCTGTCAGACTGTGAGGGCATCTCTTCTGCGCAGCCCTCTTCAGGTCACCCCACAGATTATCTATTGTATTTAGGTCTGGGCTCCGGGTGGGCCATTCCAAAACTTTAATGTTCTTCTGGTTAAGCCATTCTTTTGTTGATCTGGATGTATGCTTGGGGTCACTGTTGTGTTGAAAGGTGAAATTCCTCTTCATCTTCAGCTTTCTAGCAGATACCTGAAGGTTTTGGACCAAAAGTGACTGGTATTTGGAACTGTTCATAATTCCCTCCACTTTGACTAAAGCCCCAGTTCCAGCTGAAGAAAAGCAACCCCAAAGCATAATACTGTCACCATCATGCTTCACCGTGGGGATGGTGTTCTTTTGGTGATGCGAAGAGTTGTTTTTGCGCCAAATGTACCTTTTGGAATTGTGGCCAAAAAGTTCAACCTTAGTCTCTTCAGACCATAGCACATTTTCCCCATATGCTTTTGGGAGACTTGATGTGTTGTTTTGCAAATTTTAGTCGGGGCTGGATGTTTTTCTGTGTAAGAAAAGGCTTCCTGACTTGCAACCCTACCTCATAGGCCAGACGTATGGAAAATAACGGAGATTGTTGTCACATGTAGTACACAACCACCACTTGCCAGAAATTCCTGCAGCTCTTTCAGTGTTGCTGTAGGTCTCTTGGCAGCTTCCCTGACCAGTTTTCGTCTTGTCTTTTCATCAATTTTCGTCTTGTCTTTTCATCAATTTTGGAAGGACGTCCAGTTCTTTGCAAAGTCACTGCTGTCCTATATTTTCACCACTTTCTAATGACTGTCTTCACTGTGTTCCATGGTATATCCAATGATGTGGAAATTTTTTTGTACCCTTCTCGACTGATACCTTTCAACAATGAGATCCCTTTAATGCTTTGTAAGCTCTTTGTGAACCATGGCTTTTGCTGTAACAGGCAACTGAGTAAATGTCAGGAAAATCCTACTAGGGCAGCTGAACGTTACTTAGAGTTAATCCAAGTCTCTCTAATTGATGGCAGGTGTGTACCCAAGAAGACCGAATGCTGTAATTAAAGCAAATGATGCTTCAACAAATTATCAGTTTAAGGGTGTGCACACTTATGCAACCAGCTTATAGTACATTTTTTATTTTTTTATATTTTTTCCCCTAACAAATTTGTTTTTCAATTGAACTGTACATGTTATAGGTCACATTAAAGGTGGGAAAAGTTTTGAAATGATTTATTGTGGTCTCATTTTTTATATCACAAAAACCTGGCATTTTAACAGGGGGTGTGTACACTTTTTATATGCACTGTATAAGGGGAAGGGGGCAGGTACTGGGGATGCCTAGATTTACTGATGGGGGGGGGGCAGAGGGACGGTGAAGTTTTCGCTGAGTCTATCAGCCAGCAAGTTTGCTACATCTACATGTGTATATGTGGTCTCCTTGACCACCAGTTCTGAACAGATCCGGGTGCTTCCTTTGAGGTTGCGGACATATCTGAAGAAGGCCTTATGATTGTATCTAGTATATGTGGCCAATTTGGACTTACGTTTGCTTTGGAGGATTTCACTAGTGCTCTTATTTGCTTGTTCAGGATAAGGAGACATTGCTTCCAATTGGGCACCTACGCCTTCTTGGTCTTGGACAGCAAATTTTTACTTTTGTAGCCAGGCATGTTGAGATAGCAGAAGTGTGAACCTTCATGGAAGCATGAGAAAGGCCAGTTTTGAAAAGATCTGGGCCTTAGTTTCTTGGACAGACACCAGAAGAAGAATCTTTTCCACTTCACTAGGTACAATTTCCTTGTGTTTTGTTTCCTAGCTTCCCTCGTAATGTTTAGCATGTGTTCTGAATACAAGTGCCTACCTAGGATTATGGAAAATTATACAAGCCATCATCCTTGGAGTGTACAAGGTTGGAGTCCAGAAGGAATCCTTTGCTTTGAGTGAGAAGGCCTACCCACTGAGGCAACAATTTCCATTTCACATCTGCCAGGCCATGACAGGAAAGAAAAAGTACAGTTGTATACACTTACCATAAATGTAGATGTTCGAGTGTATTTACTGTTGCAGTCATCACATTTGGGTTAACTGCCTGCAGGTAGCCCTCAGCCGGTCTGAATACCAGAGTCTTGGATTCCTGCATCAAATGCTGTCTTTTCTTCCATGATGTCAGGTCATCAGGGGGTATAAAACATGCAGCCGACGCCATTACATCAGTTTTTCTCGCCCAGATGTCAGGTCCCCCCACAATGGGAAGCAATTATAAGTTATGGTACCCCTCCAACAAAAAGTAAATACACCAGAAAGCTTAAATACACCAAACAAGAAGGAAAGGTAGAGCCATGAGAAGTTAGGGGGCTGGAGGGAGGGTAACCAGGACTGCAACAGTGAATACACTCGAAGCATCTACATTTAAGTGTACACAACTGTACTATGTTCTTCGTGTTTCATTGTTGCAGTCATCACATTTGGGTAGATTCCCAAAGCTAAGGACGGGAGGAGGAAGCTAGAAAGCATTAGGGCCAGCTATTTAAGACTGCAGTGGCAAAACCAGCTCTGGATTTAGAAAAAATAGGCATGTGGTAAATGCTTGGTGAAGGTATGTACAGAGCTCCAGGTAGCAGCTTCTAGGATTGTCCCTGATAGGGACACCTCTGAGAAAGGCTGTAGAGGTAGATGCAGCCCTCGTGGAATGTGATTTTATCCCCTGTGGGGTAGGGTTTCCATGGTGCTTATAGCAGAAATGAATGCAATGGGCTATCCACTTAGAAAGTACAGTTTTGTACCTACCATAAATGTAGATGTTCGAAGATCCACATTGCTGCAGTCCTTACTTATGGGTAGTCCGCTGTCCTCGGTCGGCCCGAATACCAAAGTATTAGGCTGACGTCGGTCATGGGCGCCTAGATCTGACATCAGAGCGTCAGGGTATAAAGGCGCATGACCGACGTCATATCCTCAGTCTTTTCTTGCCCCAGATGTCAGAAGGCCAAACAAGAAAGGCCACAGCCAAAAACAGAATACCTCCCAAAAACAAGCCCAACAACAACCATCACCTAAAGCATAGCAGCATGTGAAACTACAGTGGGGAAGGAGGGAGGGTAAATTGGACTGCAGCAATGTGGATCTTCGAACATCTACATTTATGGTAGGTACAAAACTGTACTATGTTCTTCATCTCACATTGCTGCAGTTCTTACTTATGGGTAGAATCCCAAAGCAACGGGAAAGGGAGGTTGGTAAAAATCATAGAGCATTAGGGGCTGCTAAAATGCCCTGTAAAATTGCAGTGGCAAATCCAGCCCTAGACTTAGAATAAAGAGGAAGGTGGTAATGTTTAGAAAAAGTATGCACTGAACTCCAAGTAGCTGCCTCCAAAATGTCTTTTGTAGCTACCCCCCTTAGAAAGGCCGTAGAAGTAGCAGTAGCCCTAGTGGAATGAGGCCTGATTCCAGCCGGAATCTCCTTACCATGATGGGAATAACAGAAAGAAATACAAAACCCAATCCATTTAGAAATAGTTTGTTTTGAAACAGGTTTACCCTGTGAACCCAAAGCAAAAGAAACAAACTGCTGAGACTGTCTGAACTCCCTGGTTCTGCTCAAATAATAACGCAACTGTCTGTGAATATCCAAAGTATGCAGAATTTTCTCCCCTTTATTTTGGGGTTTGCATAAAAAGTAGGCAAATGAATAGTTTGGTTTAAGGCCACACTAGAAACCACTTTAGGCATAAAGGAAGGATTAGTACGCAAAGATACCCTATCCTTATGAAAAATCAGGAAAGGCTCCACTGCCATGAGGGCCTGTAATTCAGAAACCCTTCTTGCAGAGGTAATGGCCAACAAAAAAGCAGTTTTCCATGACAAATACTTTAACTCGGCAGTAGCTGCAGGCTCAAAAGGTTGTAGAGTAAGTTTTTCCAACACAAAATTGAGATCCCAAGCAGGAGTAGGAGCTCATTGGGGGTCTTATATTCTTTGCCCTCTAAGAAATTGCTTAAACAAAGGATGAGAGAATAAAGGAGGGTCACAATCATAGTGAGCAGAAATGGCTGCAGCATGGACCTTTATCGAGGAGAAAGACAAACCCTTGTCCAATAACTCAGTAAGATATTGAAGAGCAACACTTAAATCAGGCTTGGAGACATCAAAGTCCTTTTCTTTGCTCCAAATAAAAAATCTCCTCCATTTATCAGAGTAAACTTTCCTGGTACTAGGCCTCCTGGCCTCTAAAATAACATTCAAAACTTGTTGTGGAAGCTGAGACCCTCCAGAGTCTAAAACAGAATATGCCAGGCTGTTAGATGCAGAGACTGAATCTTGACATTGAGGAAGTGACTGTCCTCTTGTGACAAAAGGTGCGGAATCAAAGGCAGAGGCCATGGAGGTTCTCGTACTAAACTCCTCAGTAGTGGGTACCAGTGTTGTCGAGGTCAGTCCGGTGCTATCAAAATCATGGTTGGCTTGTCTTGTCTGGCCTTTAAAAATACCTTGAGAAGAAGAGGCAGAGGTGGAAAGGCATATACATGCAGATTGTTCCAACTGAATGATAGAGCGTCCACCTTCCAAGCTGTGTGATGAAACATTTTTGTGCAAAACTTTGGCAACTGGTAATTTAGTGGAGAAGCGAACAGATCTATGTCTGGAGTCCCCCATAACACTGTCAACTGTTGGAATACATGAGGATCCAATTTCCACTCGTGAGGATCCACTATTTGTCTGCTCAAGAAATCTGCCAAGGAGTTCTGTGCTCCTGGTAGAAACCTTGCCTGAAGATTGAGGTGTAGATTGAGAGCAGTTTCCCACAGAATCATCGCTTGCCTGCAAAGAGGGTAAGAATGGGTTCCCCCCTGCTTGTTGATGTACCACATGACAGTAGTGTTGTCTGTTTGAATCAACACCTGCCCTGGGTGAAGTAAATCTTTGAAAGCCATCAATGCAAACTGGACTGCTAACATTTCCTTCAAGTTGATATGCAAATGTTGGAGTTTGACAGGCCACGTGTTTTGCACCCATTTTCCATTGAGGTGTGCTCCCCAAGCCTTGTCCGAGGCATCTGTCGTTAGAATCTGACTCGCCTCTGGCGGGTCACAGAGAGTCCCTTGTTTAGGTGACATTCCTGAGCCCACCACAAAAACTCCTTCTGAATGCAAGGTATTATCTGAATGACAGTGTCTAGATCTTGGCAGTGCTGTGTCCATACATTTTTCAGATACCATTGAAGCTTCCTCATATGCAATTTGGCATTGGGAAGCACCAGAATACAAGATGCCATGAACCCCAAGGCTTGAAGGACTGTCCTTGCAGTCAGCCTGGACCGAAGAGACATTTGATGGAAATAAAGAGAAAGGCTTCTTTGTTTGTCCGGGGTCAAAAAGGCCATCTGGGAAGCTGTATTCAGTCTCACACCCAGAGAGCACATGTCCTGAGAGGGTACTAGACTGGACTTTGTTTCGTTCACAGAATACCCTAGGCATCTTAACACTGCCATCACATACTGTAGATGATGAAGAAGTTCGTCCTTTACTTGTGCAATAATCAGGCAATCGTCCAAATAAGGATAAATTTGTATTCCTCTTAGTCTGAAAAATGCTATCACTGGAGCCAGAATCTTTGTGAACACTCTGGGCGCAGTAGATAAGCCAAAGGGCAATGCAGAGAACTGATAATGTAAATTTCCAGTCCGAAAACGCAGGTACCTCCTGCAACTGGGCCTGATAGGAACATGCAGGTAAGCCTCTTTGAGATCCAGAGTAACCATCCAGTGATCTTTTCCCAACAGAGGTAAAATTTGTTGTAAAGTCAGCATCTTGAACTTTGGAATGTCCAGGTAAGTGTTGAGGATAGATAAATCCAAAATTGGTCTCCACGTGTTCCCTTTCTTTGGAACTAGAAACAGGCGAGAATAAAATCCTAGGCCCACTTCTGACAGAGGAACTGGCTGTATAGCTCCTATTTGAAGAAGTAAAGAAATTTGTCTGTGAGCCTCTATCCTTTGCCGAGGAGGGACGTCTGGCATGCCTTTGAAAGGAGGCATGGTATGGAAATAGAACTTGTAACCTCGGTTTATAATGTCCAATACCCATTTGTCCTGGGTGACTAAATGCCAATTTTGCTTGAAAAGAGCCAACTTTCCTCCCAAAGGAGCTGCCAGGCAAGAAGAATCTGGCAGCTGAAAATGCAGGTCATTGGGCCTGTTTACGAAAGGACTGGCCCCTGCCCTCACCAGCAGATTGAGCAGGCGAACTCCATTGTCTCGGCCTGAAGGTACCCTGAGCTCTGCCCCTACCACGTCTAGATCTACCCCTAGACTGAGAATCAGAAGAAGGGTACGTCCACCCCTTAGTAGGCCAATTTCTACTAAACTTTGGAGGTTGTACCTGCAAAAAATCTTTAACAGTCTGCATAGACTTAGCCTTGTCTTCCATTTTCTTTAAGACTGACTCCACAGGAGGACCAAACAAAACTTCAGATTGTAAAGGGCATCCAGAATTCTAGATTTAACATGCTCAGACAAATTCTGATCCTTAAGCCAGGCGTGCCTACGAATAACTGAACCAGTGGCAGCCACCCTAGAAGAAGCCTGTAAAGCATCAAAACCACATTGCAAAGAGTGCTTGCCCACCTGTTCAGAAACATGCACTATATCCTGCAATTCTTTACACTCTATGCCCTCTGCCAAAGCATCCACTTTAGATCTTAGCTGAGAAAGGAGGAAATTCTGATACTTCAACATATGAAACCGGCAGTTCAAAGCTCTCATTGCTAAAGTAGAAGAGGTATATACCTTCTTACCCCATCTATCCAAAGCTCTAGCTTCCTTATCCAGAGGAACCGGATTCTTAACAACAGAGGCTCTAACACCCTTAGGCCCGTGACTAATAGTTTCTGGGTCCGCCCTAGGACTCTTATAAAGATATTTATGAGCCTCAGGCACCCTGTAATACCTGTCCGGTTTAACTGGAGCAGGAGGCACAGAATCTGGATTAAGGGAAGCTTCTGAGAAAACATCGGAAAAAACATCCAAAACCGGAGGTATAGCTAAGGGTCTATGCTGTGGTAAAAACAAGAACTCCCTAAGTCTCTTCCGTGAATCAGAGTAATCCTGTCCTTCCCACTTAAAATGCTCCCTCATGGAATGCAGAGTTTCTGAAAATGAAAAATCCTCTGGAGGAGAAGCAGAAGGGGTGGAATCCTCTGCATCAGAATCAGAATAAGGAGGGAAATCTTGAATGTCTTCAGCAGAAGACTCTGAATCATCTGAGGCCTGCTCCAAACTTTCCAACTCTGGCTCCCTCCTGGGCCTCATCAGGAGGGGGCATAGAACCTCTAATTAAAGTAATCAAATCCTCTGCCATTTTAAGCATGTGCTTTTTAGGCACAGACCCTGAAGAACCAGAACTGACCCCAGAGGAAGGCAAAACAGACCTGCCCTTAGAAGGAGCCTTAGAAACAGTAACCGAAGGCCTAACCACCTTAGGCATAGAAGGGAGAATAGTAACCTGAGAGGCCCCTTCAGCCTGACCTGCCTCCTGAGAGGCCACATCATGTAAAATCAAAGTTTCCCCCTGGGACTCAACAGAAACTTCAGCCGGATCCACCTGTTCAGCTGTAGCTTCTAAAGATCCGGCGTCCGTACGGACGAATCATCCTGCCTAGGCTTAAAGATTTGTCTTTGCGCTTCTTAGTAGAAGCAGGCGTGAACATCCGACGGCATATTATAATTACACCTCTTGCCAAAGACTAACCTAGCGCAATCTAACCTCCGTTTTATAGTGCTTATTAAACCTAGCACAAAACCGACACCCAACTACGTGCTCCGGTCCCAAACAAGGAATACAAAGCGAGTGGTAATCCCTATGCGGTATCTGTTTCCCACAAGAAATACAATTATTCACTTTTTCTGACATCCGGTAAGTAACTGAGGCAAGAAAAACAAAATATTCCCCAACGGGTACTTAGCCCAACTTGGTATCGGTCTGAAACTCCGAAAACGAAAAATTTCAGAACGCCGAACGGCACTTGCAACGCTGCTTCTGCATCGGACCATGCGGCAAAAAAGACTGAGGATATGACGTCGGTCATGCGCCTTTATACCCTGACGCTCTGATGTCAGATCTAGGCACCCATGACCGACGTCAGCCTAATACTTTGGTATTCGGGCCGACCGAGGACAGCGGACTACCCATAAGTAAGGACTGCAGCAATGTGAGATGAAGAACATATGGTTTGCTTTGAAATGGCCTTCCCCTCTGCCCTAGCAGCAAAGCCAACTAGCAGCTGTTCAAATTTTCTGAGAGGCTTAGACCTGTCCAAATAAAATCTAAGTTGTCTGTGCAAGTCCAAAGAGTGCAGTATTCGTTCTCCTTTGTTTTGTGGATTCAGGAAAAAGGTAGGCAAATGAATGGACTGATTAAGGGCCACACTAGACATCACCTTGGGCATAAAGGAAGGGTTGGTCCTGAGGGAAACTCTGTCTGCATGGAAGATAATGAAGGGCTCCACTGCCATGAGGGCCTGTAATTCAGACACTCTTCTTGCTGAAGTGATGGCTAGAAGGAAGGCTGTTTTCCAAGAAAGGAATTTCAACTCTGCAGTTGCAACTGGCTCAAAAGGAGGGAGAGTAAGTTTTTCCAATACAAAGTTAAGGTCCCAGGCTGGAGTAGGGACTCTCCTGGGAGGGTCTTACATTTTTGGCCCCTCCAAGGAATTGCTTTAGAATGGGGTGAGAGAAGAGGGGTGGTTTAGTATTATGAGTTGAAATGGCAGAGGCATGAATTTTAACAGACGAGGATAGGCCCTTGTGGGGCATTTCTGTTAAGTACTGAAGAATATGAGGTAAGCTGGGCGCCATTGTACCCATCCCCTGCGTCTGGCTCCTGGAACAGTACCTTTTTTCCACTTTTCAGCATAGGATTTTCTAGTAATAGGCCTCCTTGCCTCCAGAATGACATCTAGCCCCTGCTTACTGAGGGATGCTATTGGAGAGCTCAAGGAATTAGCCAGGTTGCAAGATTTAGGGTTCGAAGCTGAGGGTGCAGAATCTGGCCAGCCTGCTGGGACAGCAGGGTCTGAGACAGGTGCCATGGTTCCAGCAGTGTCATACTGTGCAAGAGGGGGTACCAGTGCTGGCATGGTCAGTCTGGTGCAATCAGTATTGTCCTTGGTTTGTCCTGTATGATCTTTAGCAGAACCTTCGAGAGGAGAGGCAGAGGGGGAAAGGCACAAACTGAAAGGCTTTTCCAGGTAAAGGACAGGGCATCCACTTTCCAAGCTTGACTGTGGGGAGTCCTTGTGCAGAATTTGTCCAAATGGTAGTTCTGAGGGGAGGCAAACAGGTCTATCTCTGGGGTCCCTCATTTGTTCAAGAGGCTGAATATTTTTGGTTCCAGTTTCCATTTGTGTGGGTCCATGAGATTTCTGCTTAGGTCATCTGCCAGTGAATTTAGCTTGCCTGGCAGGAATTAAGCTTGTAAGTGCACTTGGTAGCTCAAGGCTGTGTTCCACAGAACCATGGCTAGTCTGCACAGAGGGGGGTACGAGTGGGTTCCCCCTGCTTGTTTATGTACCACATAACTGTGGTGCTGTCTGTCTTTAACAATAATTGTCCTGGAAGAATGTGGTCCTTGAAGGCTGTCAGGGAATTCTGTACAGCTAACATTTCTTTTTGGTTGATATGCAGGTGCATCTGTCTCGGGTTCCATTTGCCCTGAATGCACTGCCCTGCCAAGTGAGCCCCCCATGCATAGTCTGATGCGTCTGTTGTTAGGGTTTGGGTGGCAGGGGGTAGAGTGAAAGGGAGCCCCTTGTTGTGGTAGCAGGCCTCTGCCCACCAAAGGAACTCTGTCTTTATACAAGGAATGATAGGAATCATTGATTCCAGGTCCTGAGAATGTTGACACCGTAGACTTTTTAAATACCATTGCAGTTTCCTCATATGCAGTCTTGCATATGGAATTAGTAGAATGCAAGAGGCCATGAACCCCAGGGCTTGCAGAATTTTCCTTGCAGATAGCTGGGTCTTTGTGGCCAGTTGTTTGAAGTAGGTTGCCAAATAAACTTGTTCCACTGGAGTGAGGAAAGCCATCTGGGAAGCTGTATTCAAGCTTGCTCCCAGGAATACAATTTGTTGGCAGGGTTAGCTGAGATTTCTTTTTGTTTATGGTGTACCCCAGTGAGTTTAGAAGTTTCTTTACGAATGCCAGATGTTTAAACAGCAATTCCTGGCTTTCTGCCTGAATCAGACAATCGTCCAAGTATGGGTATATTTGAATATTTCTCTGCCTGCAAAATGTAATGGCTGGAGCTAGACACTTTGTGAATACCCTGGACGCAGTAGATAAGCCAATACCCTGGACGCAGTAGATAAGCCAAAGGGAAGTGCAGAGAACTGAAAGTGCATGGAGCCTGCCCTGAAGCGTAGGTATTTCCTGCAAGATTCCCTTACTGGAATGTGCAGGTAAGCTTCCTTTAAGTCTAAGGTTGCCAACCAGGCATCTTTACCTATCATAGGAAGCAGCTGTTGAAGTGTTAGCATCTTGAATTCTGGGATTACCAAAACAGAAAATAAAATTTAGAATAGAGAGGTCAGGGATAGAACACCAGGAGCTGTCTTTTCTGGGTACCAGGAAAAGTCTTGAATAAAAACCTTGTCCCCTTTCTTCTGCTGGGACAGGTTGAATAGCTCTGATACTTAGAAGAGAGAGAACCTGCTGTTGAGCCTCTGCCCACTGATTTGGGTGTAGGTTTGGCCAAACGTTTGGGGTTGGTATGGTGTGGAAGTGGAATCTGTATCCTTGGGAAACTATATTCAAAACCCATTTGTCCTGGGTAATGAGTTCCCAGTTTTTTTGCATGCAAGGCGAGCTTTCCTCCTAAGGGAGCAGGCAGCCGAGCAGGGCTTGGAAGGGTTAAGGTTAAGTCATTGTGCCATTTTTCCCATAGTGGGGTGTCTTACTTCTCCCTGCTTTGGAAGTGGGAGCCTCCCACTGCTTAGGCCTGTGCGTAGCCTGAGACTGTAACCTAGGTGGTCTGCTGTTCCTGGGTTTGGACGGAGAAGGCCTGGAAGAGGCTGGAAAGGACCAGTTCTTTGAAGGCCAATGCCTACTAAATCTGGGAGGCTGTACTTGCAAGAAATCTTTAACAGTTTGCATAGATTTAGCTTTTTCCTCCATCTTTTTGAGGACGACTTCTGCTTTGTTGCCAAACAGGTGGTCTTGGTTTAAGGAAGCATCCAGTAATTTAGCTTTAACATGATCTGGCAAGTTTTGCTCCTTAAGCCAAGCATGCCTTCTAAGTACAGACCCAGTGACAGCAGCCCTGCAAGATGCTTCTAAAGAGTCAAAACCACATTGCAAAGTATGTTTACCAACTTGTTCTGCAGAATGCATTAAATCCTGTAATTCAGGAATCAACATCATTTTCTGTTTAAGTAGTCCCATAATATGCTGCTGGTACTTTAACATATGAAGCAATTTAAAGCCCTAATGGCCAAAGTAGCAGAAGTATATACCTTCTTACCCCATCTGTTCAAGACTCTAGAATCTCTGTCAGAAGGGGTAGGGTTTTTGGCAGCATGGTCCTTGGGAAATGGTCTCTGGATCTGCAGTTGGATTCTTGAAGAGGAACTTGTGAGAGTCAGGTACTCTGTAATACCGGTCAGGTTTTCTGGGAGCTGGAGGTAAAGTATCTGGGGAAAGGCTAGATTCCAAGAAAGCATCATCCACAATGTCCAGAACAGGCGGGATAGCTAAAGGCCTGTGTTGAGGGAGGAGTAAGAATTCCCTAAGCCTCTTTTTGGAGTCAGAGTAATCCTGGCTTTCCCAGCAGAAATGCTTGTCAAGAGTGTGCAAGGTTTCACCAAAAGAAAAATCTTCTGGAGGGGAAGCAGAGGGAATGGAATCCTCTGCATCAGAATCCTCATAGGTAGATAGGGGCAAATCCTTGTAATCAGAAGAAACAGAAATATCAGAATCCTGATCAGAAGAATCAGAAGGAAAATCAGTTCTAGGTCTCTTAGAGGGGAAAGGCTGGCTTCCCCTAATTAAGGCAATAAGGTCTTCAGCCATTCTAAGCATTTGTTTTTTAGGCATATGGGCCTGAGCATGCAGTTTGGACGTCGGTTTTCTAGGCGTGGGTTGAGTTTTAGGCCTGGATGAAGAAGATGGTGTTTGTTTAAAATGCAAGTCTGTAGGCCTGAATACACCCTCAGAAGCTGGTGCCTGCACAGCGGCTCCGGACCCATCCAAGGTAGAGACATCCGCAGGTTCCATAGTTGAAGCATCTTGCGGCATACCAGACTCTGAATGGGTCTCAATTGAGGCCTGCGAATCTGAAGTTGCGGGTTTCAGGGGCTGCGAAAGCACCTCACTGAGTACCGGCAAACTGGCGACTAGCTTAACGGAAGCATTGTCGGCAGTTTTGGACCTATGCAGTCTGTCTCTGTCTTTAATCTTACATTTTTTCGAAATATCAGTAGTCAGATGGCTTACCGAAGCCATTTCTGGATAGTTATACCGAGTACCAAAATAATTTGCTGCAAATATAGCCCTATGACAAATAGTTCGGGGGTTGAACAAGACACAAAACCGACAGCGAGCGACGTTCTGGTCTGGGCCTAAGCAAGGAATGCAGTACGAATTAAAATCTTTAGGAGGTATTTGCTTTCCACAAGTAATATGATTGTTAACTTTTACTGACATCGGTTAAGAGCAAGAAAAAAGGATCCCCAACGGGGTTACTTAGCTTTTTTGAAGACTTCGGTTCTGAAACTCGAAAATGAAAATTTCAGGAGTTGGCCGACCAGCACTTGTGAACTACTTCTGCTTCGGGCACTGTATGGCAAGAAAGACTGATGTAATGGCATTGGCTGTATGTTTTATACCCCATACGACCTGACGTCATGGAAGAAGAGACAGCATCCGACGCAGGAATCCAAGACTCTGGTATTCAGGCCGGCTGAGGGGCTACCTGCAGGCAGATAACCCAAGTGTGATGACTGCAACAGTGAAACACGAAGAACATCCAGTGCTGTCTGGACAAAAAAGGTGCCCTAACAATAACTTCTGGCCCCTCCTCCCTAATTTTAGTAATACTGCAGGTACTACGGGTATAGAAGTAAAAGCATAAAGAAACAAACTTGACCATTTGAGGGAAGAGTTCATCTATTTTCCAGGCCCCTTTGAGTTGCTGTCCAGTGCAGGGTTTCCTTAGTTGCCTATTCAGAAAGGAAGCAAAAAGGACTTCTTCACCCCACATCCTGATCAGATCCAGAAAGACATCTTTGTTTAACAACCATTTGTGCGAGTCTGGCTGGGATCTGCTCAGCCTGTCTGCGACAAGAATTTCCAAGGAAAGGCAGTAGGCTGCGATGACAATTGTGCCAGTCTCCTGGGCAATCTGCCAGCTTGCACTGCCATTCTGCACAGTACACCTGAGGAGGTTCCAAACTTCTTTTCCATGTACCACATCAGAAGACTCCTTTCTCAAAAATCTATTACAGCCAACATTTCTTTCACATTTATGTGCTTCTTTCTCACATACTGGTCTCATGTGCCCTGCACTTGAAGTGGTACTATGTGATCTCGCCAGGCTAAGGAGAAACTCAGGTATTTCCTGGGGTTCACTGGTGAACTAAGAAATTCTGTGAGGAGCTGTCACTTAAGGAATTCAAGAAAAAAAGCTACTGCAATTGGGAGTTGTTCAAGGATTCTAACCAGTTGCAGCAAGGCTCTACCCAATGGTGGAAAATAATCTGTGCCATTGTCAGCCTGAGGAACCACTCAGCACTATCCAATTGCAAATAAAGACTTCCAAGAGACCTAGCTGACCAGACTGACATGTAGGAGGAAGGTCTAGACTCCAGGTATCGGTTCCTGCTTTGAGTAAAAGCTGCTCAGTCTCATCTTTGGAGTAAGCTCCAACACTACAGAAACCTTGAACAAGGAGATCTCAGTGAAATATGGATGTTCTCCTGCAGCAGTAACCTGCAATACCCTAGCTGGAGAAGTTTCCTTCCTAGTTACTTTGGGAAAGGGGAGCATATTCTGGTTTTTCAGTGCCTCTTCCTCTTCTAATTTGTGCTTCTCCTTCCTTTTAACATATTTTCCACCTCTCTCTTGTAAAGTTATGCAATCACAACTTTTTTCAAAGTTCTTAGAGGGGCCTCTAAATGTTCCACTCCACCTCCCCTCCCTGGACCACACAAAGGTTGTGTATATCCCAGGATGGTGGGAATATTATGGATGCACTTAGTACACTTTTTGAGTCCTGAGGCCAAGTCTCCTTTCTCTTTCTCCATGTCTTTCATGTACTGTACCACACAACAGGCAAAAGTAACTGACCAATAGTCAGCCAGAAAGGCCAACACCATTATGCATGCAAAAAAAAGCTAATTTATTAACTGCAGTCTAAAAAAGGCCTAAGTTCAGGTGGGAGTGGGAGAGATAAAAAAATAATACAACATTAATAATAAATAAGTAGCAACACGCTATTACAACCCAGTGCCTAGACCTTCTAGGGTGTAATCAACATAAAAAGAAGAAGCCCGTATTACATTAAACACTCACAACAATTAATTAAAGCCAATAAAAGACATTAACTCAAATCAATCTATATTAAGATCATTTGGACTTAAAGTTTTAAAAGTGTTAAACCACAAAATCAACTGCAATTCTTTTATTTTCCAGTATATTTTTTACTGTAACCTCATCAAAAATATCAAGACTAACTTGGCATGGAATAGTGAGTGCCACTTAAGCCCTCAACATATAGGATTATGAGGAGTCTGGCAATCATAATCATTTTATTATGTGTTCATGGCACAGATGCCAACAGGTAAAGCATGACATCCATGTTGAGAATAGATAATACACGGTTATGAGCACTGACCCGCCTACAACTCTTTATAGTACATGGAGATTTATCTTCTCATGTACTATAACATAATCAAAAGAAAGCTTAAAAAAAAAAAAACCACACACAATTTGTTCTACTGGCTTTGAAAGGAAGTAAAGCAATGTGGAAGCAGCAATGCGAGTTGAAATGAAGTTGCTTCATGCTACTATTATTTACTGGTCAGCTCTATCTGCTTTTAATGCAGACCCAACCGTAACACTGTGTTGTGGGGTGAAACTCTCTAACCCTTTTGTTTGAAGGTCAGGTCTCTCCCTGCAGTAGCATTGAACAAGGATGCAATTAAACCATTTTTCTTTCTTTTCAAGTAATGTACTACCGAGCAGCCAAGTGCTCCAGATCGTGCAGAACACTCCGCATTTAAACACAAACTAGCCCACTGTCCTGCTATTTTGCACTGAACAGCATTGGCTCCGCTAAACATTTTTAATTGCTTCGTATACCACAATTATAGCCAATTGGCACTGCGGTATACAAACCAATCAAATAACTGCTCTGCTGTTCCGCATTGAACAGTGTTGGCTATGCTACACAGTTTTTGACTGGTCCGTATACCGCAATTACAGCTAATTGATAATCACAGTATATGAACCAATCAAATAACTGCTCTTAAGGCAAAGGGAGCCAATGAAAACTCGCAATACTTGACCAGATATCAGTAACTGTTTTCGCACCATTGCAATGTCTTCAAAAAGGCCTTTCAGGGTGCAGGAAAAATCACCTTTGGACCACTGAGTCTATGGAGGGTACATTCGTGCAATGGGTCACATCGTTCTTAGAGGATGAAGCCATGAAGTATTTACGTGATTTTTCAATCTGGTCCAAGAGTGGTTTGTTGAGCAGGAAACAGTCAGCAACCAAAGGACAAGACAGTATCAAATGGGAGTCTGCAGTGCTTCAGGGACCAAGACTGCAGACCTCCACCAACCAAAAGGCTGAGATTTGTTTTTTGCTGGTGTTCAGAACGATCGTGGTGGTAGTGCTGTTGCTGGGCTTGACTGCTGATTGCACTTTCTTGGATTATTTATTTGTTCCTCAATTTTGTTGTGGACTAGAGCTGCAGCTGGTTAGCTGCTTTGTTTTCTGTATAGGGCAGAGGAAGTATCTTAAAATGTACAGTGTTTTTTTATCTTTTGTATGATAATTGTACAGGTAGTGGAGGAAGTGTGAAACTTTTGTTGTTTATAGCAAAGTGTAATTGTGATTACTGTAGCCATACCTGACTTAATATGTGTGGGTCCTTAGATAGTCGAACAGTAAAATAAATAAATACATACATACATAAACAAATACTGTGCATATATGCTTAAACCACATGTAGTAATGGGGACCAGATCTCTGCTCGGATGAAATTATGTGTATTAAATATTTTACCATGTCATAGTGTTAACTTCTCAATTTTTGACTATCTTTTAAGGACTGTGCTTCAGGGAAGTTAAATATTAACTATTATTATTATTATTAGACTAAACCTTTAAATGTAATTGATTTCTGAGCAGGTCTATTACTTGGATATTTCCTTTGAAAGTACACCTTATGAAAAGCGAGTAGCAAACTTGTAATTTTAAAGGGGCTGGCTCTTGAAAACCACAAGTCACAGTTGAGTTACATTTAGTAGTTTAAGCAGCAGTAGGTGTTGTTTTACACATTTTAATTTGCACTTTGAGGTTCAATTTTATAATACTGTCTCCTGTCCTGTCGGCTGTACCATCTTGTGAGCGAGTGCTCTAGCTTGTAATTTTGTGTAATTTACAATGAATACTTCTCAGTATCTCCATCTTATTTTTTTATTTATTCATACATTTATTTGTTTCTTTTTCATTTGTTGACTAGGAATGCCCATGTGGGGAAGTCTCGTTTTTAGCGGAGTCTTTAAAATCCATAAAATGCACAAATGGGCAAGCATGTGTTGGATACATTATTACTTGTATACAAATACACTGTGAAATACACATCAGACTAAGGCAATATAGTTCCTATTTACATACTAATGACAATCACCTCTGTGTACACAGTTAAAATGTAAATTTATTTGAGCTAGTCAGTTCATAAATGTAGTTGTGTGTGTGTTGATAATGCCAAGACTTAAAAAATACAGTTGTGTACACTTCCCATAAATGTAGATGTTCTAGTGTCTTCACTGTTGCAGTCATGACTGTAGGGTTCTCCCCTGCCGGCAGGCAGTCCTCGGTCGGCCAGAATCCCAAAGTCTGGGTCCGGCGTCGGCTGTTCAGCCATGCTCCCTGACATCAGAGCGCCAGGAGTACAAAGCTGACAGCCGACACCATGTTTTCCAGTTTTTCTTGCCCCAGATGTCAGGAGTCCCAAAATGAATAAGGTTCCATACCCTTTGCAAATACACCTCAGAAGAATGATGAAAAAAGGAACCACACAAAAGTAAAAAACAAGAGGGGACAGGAGGGAGGGAAACCCAGACGGCAACAGTGAAGACACTCGAACATCTACATTTATGGTAAGTGTACACAACTGTACTATGTTCATCATGTTTCACTGCTGCAGTCATGACTGTAGGGTAGAATCCCAAAGCAGAATGAAAGGGAGGTGGTCATAAAGAAGAAGGGGGCGGCAAGGCCCTGCAAGACTGCAGAAGCAAAGCCTGCCCTAGACTTAAGAGTAGAGAGGTAAATTGTAGTGCTTTGAAAAAGTATGTACTGAACTCCAAGTTGCAGCTTCCAAAATGTCTTTGGTAGGAACTCCCCTGAGGAAGGCAGCGGAAGTGGCAGCAGCTCTGGTGGAATGAGTCCTTATACTCCCTGGGATTTGCTTTCCATGGTGTGAATAGCAAAATCTGATTCCATGAGCAATCCATTTAGAAATGGTCTGTTTTGAAATGGCTTTACCTTGGGAACTTGAAGCATAAGAAACCAACAATTGTTCTGATTTCCTGATGTCCTTGGTTCTGTCCAGGTAAAAACGTAGTTGTCTGTGTACATCCAAGGAATGTAAGATCCTTTCCCCTTTATTTTGAGGAGTGGGGAAAAAAGTTGGCAAGTGAATAGTTTGATTTAAAGCCACTTTGGAAACCACTTTAGGCATGAAAGTAGGATTAGTCCTTAAAGACACCCTGTCTTGATGAAAAATAATATAAGGTTCCACAGCCATAAGAGCTTGCAACTCTGAAACTCTCCTGGCAGAGGTCAGAGCTAACAGGATGGCTGTTTTCCAAGACAAAAACTTGATGTCAGAAATGGCAGTAGGCTCAAAAGGAGGAGCTTTTCCAAAACATAGTTGAGATCCCAAGCAGGAACTTCTAAGTTCTTAGCTCCTCTGAGAAACTGTCTCATGAGCTGGTGGGAAAAGATTGGAGGGTCTGTATTATAATGAGCGGAAATAGCAGAGGCATGTATCTTAATAGAAGAGAAAGAGAGACCCTTATGTAAGAGGTCTGTCAGGTAAAGTAAAATCAAAGGAATGTTAGGAAGAAGAGGATCAGAATCCTGAGCCTGCATCCAGGAACAAAATCTTTTCCATTATCCTGCATAAGATTTTCTAGTGCTAGGACGTCTGGCTTCTAAAATGACATCCATAACCTGCTTGGGTAGGAGAGAATGAATGAATCAAAGACCCTGGGATTAACCAGGCCACCAGGCTGAGTGTCCTGACATGGGAGTGTAGAACCTAACCCTGGTGTTGGGACAGAAGGTTAGGAGACTGTGGTAAAATCCAAGGGGGCTCCAGACAAAGGTTTTTCAGAGTTGGGTACCAAAACTGTCGAGGCCAATTCGGGGCCAGCAAGATCATCATCTTGGGCTTGTCTTGTTTGATCTTTAATAATACCCGTGGAAGAAGAGGAAGAGGCGGAAAGGCATATCCCAAGAGGTTTCTCCAACTGAATGATAGTGCATCCACTTTCCAAGCTTGTTCGTGGAAAGTCCTGGTGCAAAAAATCTGTAGTTGATGATCGAGGTGGGATGCAAAGAGGTCTATGTGAGGACATCCCCAGACTGCTGTTATCATCTTGAATATTTCGGTGTCCAGCATCGACTTGTGTGGGTACGAAAGGTTTCTGCTCAGACTGTCTGCCAGGAAGTTTTGCTTCCCTGGTAGAAACTGAGCTTGAAGGTCCAGATTGCAAGCTAGAGCTGTGTTCCACATATCCATGGCTAGTCTGAAAAGGGGGTAGGAATGAGATCCCCCTTGCATGTTTATGTACCACATAACTGTGGTGTTGTCTGTCCGTATCAGTAGTTGTCCTGGTTGTAGAAGATTCCTGAAGGCCAATAAAGCTTTCTGAATGGCTAACATTTCCTTTAAATTGATATGCAGGTGCTTCTGATCCTTTGTCCAAAGGCCTTGCAGACAGTTGCCCTGAAAATGGGCTCCCCAGGCATAATCTGAGGCATCCGTGGTTAGTATCCGAGTGGCAGGAGGCAGGCAGAAGGGTATTCCTTTGTTCAGAGTACATGCCTTGGACCACCAAAGGAATTCCTTTTGAAGACAAGGCAGGATGGAGATCAGTATTGTCTAAACTGTGGCAATGCTGAGACCATACACTTTTTAGGTACCACTGTAGTTTCCTCATATGTAGTCTTGCATATGGTACGAGAAGGATGCAGGAGGCCAAGTAATGCAAAGCCTGCAGGAATCTCCTTGCAGATAGCGGAGTTAAAGTTGCCAAGCTTTTGAAAGTTGAAGCCAGCTGCAACTGTATTTCGTATGTCAGAAATGCCATCTGGGTTGTTGTGTTTAGAGAAGCGCCCAGAAAAAATATCTGTTGTGAGGGAGTCAAATTTGACTTTTTTATGTTTACAGTGAATCCCAGGAACTTGAGAAGATTCTGAACAAACTGTAGATGCTGGAATAAGACCTCCTTGCTGTCTGCCTGAATAAGACAGTAGTCCAGATAAGGGTAAATTTGAATTCTCTTGAGTCTGCAATAAGCTACTACTGGAGCCAGGCATTTGGTGAAGACCCTGGGTGCAGTAGACAATCCAAAGGGCAGCACACCTTGAACCGGAGGTATTTTCTGCAGTCCTGCCTGATGGGAATGTGTAAATATGCCTCCTTTAAATCTAAAGTTACCATCCATGCATTTTTGGTCAGCATTGGAAGTAGCTGCTGTACAGTAAGCATCTTGAATTTTGGTATCTCTAGAAAAGTGTTCAAGACTGACAGATCCAGAAAGGGTCACCATGAATTTTGCTTCCTGGGGACTAGAAAGAGCCTTGAGTAAAAACCTTGTCCCATCTTTGAAAGTGGAACTAGTTCTATGGCTTTCATAGCCAAGAGAGCTTCCACCTGGTTTAAGGCCTTTGTCCATTGATGTTTTGGAAGATCTGGCCATCAGCTTGGCCTTGGTAGGGTATGAAAATGGAATTTGTAACCTCTTGAAACCACATCCAGAACCCACTTGTCTTGGGTTATACGAGTCTAATTTTGGTGAAAAAGAGAAAGTTTTCCTCCGAAAGGGGCTTCCAGGCAAGAAGTTCCTGCAGCCCATCAGAGGGAGTCATTGAGTCTGTTTCCTATGAGCTTACGACCTGTCCTCTCCGCCCCTAGGGGTGGAAGCAGTCCACTGTCTTGGTCTATAAGAGGCTTGTGTTTGAGACCTTCCTTGGGAGCGTCTGTATCTTTCCCTCTGAGACCTGTCTGAATTGGGAAAGGACCAATTTTTAGTAGGCCAATTCCTACTAAATCTGGGTGGCTGTACTTGTAAGAAATCTTTAACTGTTTGCATGGATTTTGCCTTGTCCTCCATCTTTTTAATCACCTCTTCAGCTTTAGAACCAAACAAAACATTATGCTGAACAGGAGCATCCAATAATTTAGCTTTTACTCGGTCAGGCAAATTTTGTTCCTTTAACCATGCATGCCTTCTAATTACTGTGCCAGAGGCAGCAGCCCTACAAAAAGCCTCCAAGGCATTAAATCCACAGTGTAAACCATGCTTCCCAACTTGTTCAGTGGCATGCATTAAGTCATGTAATTCCTCATCATCTGCACAGGCGGAAATGGAAGTTAGCTTTTGTTTTAAAACAGACAGGAGAAATTACTGGTATTTCAGCATATGAAACTGACAGTTTAAAGCCCTAATAAATAAAGTAGCAGAAGTGTACACTTTTTTGCCCCATCTTTCTAAAGATCTGGAATCCTTCTCAGTGGGAATGGGGTTTTTAGCAGAAGCGGCCTTAACTCCCTTAGGACCGTGAGAAATGGTTTCAGGGTCAGCCGTAGGGTTCTTGTATAAAAACTGGTGGGAATCAGGAACCCTGTAATATCTGTCAGGCTTAACAGGAGCTGGAGGAAAAGAGTCAGGGGTTAAGTTAGCCTCCGAAAAAGCATCATCCACAATATCCAAAATAGGAGGAATAGCCAGGGGTCTATGTTGGGGAAGAAGAAAATCCCTTAGTCTTTTCTTAGATTCCGAATACTCCTGTCCTTCCCAGTGGAAATGTTCCCTCATTTCATGCAAAGTTTCCCCAAAAGAGAAGTCCTCAGGGGGAGAAGCTGAAGGAATGGATTCCTCAGCATCAGAATCCTCATAAGGAGGGAAAGAATAATCCTGGTCAGAAGAAGAAACTGAAGAAACAGAAGCCTGATCAGAGGAGTCATAATACACTTCCTGCCTTGGCCTTTTATCTGGAGGGGGATATGAACCCCTAATCATAGTAAGTAAGTCCTCCGCCATCTTAAGTAACTATTTCTGTGACTTGGGAGCCGGATCAGAAGAGGCCTGTGTTGCAGTCTTTGTTTTGGAAGGAGTCTTTGCCTTTATTAGAAGCTGAGTAGGCCTGAAAACTCCTTCGGAAGCCGGTACCTGCACAGCGGCTCCGGACCCATCCGAAGGAGCATTGTCCGAAGGTCCTGCAACAGAAATATTCAAAGGCCTAGTTGGCTCCTCGTGGGAGTCCGTTTCGGCCATCGGTTCTGAAATGGCCGACGACAGGGGCTGCAAAAGCGCCTGACGATGGCCGAACCTGAAGCTGGCTCTGCTTGAATGATATCGTCTGATTTGGACCTCGGAGGCCTGTCTTTGTCCTTGCGTCGCTTGTGAACTCCGGTAGCCGGAACCGTATCCGACGACATTTTATAATTAAAACGCCTACCGAAGTAATGAAATGCAAAATCGTTCCTTCGTTTAATAGTACGTTGATTGAATCTAGCACAAAACCAACAACTAGCTATGTCGTGGTCAGGGCCTAAGCAAGGAATACAGTAAGAATGAAAATCCTTATGAGGTATTTGCTTCCCACATAAAATACAATTATTAACTTTTTCTGACATCGGACTGGAGCAAGAAAAAAGTTTCCCCAACGGGGTACTTAGCTTCGAGTAGGAGAAGAAAGTCTTCGGACTGAAGTTTGTTCAGAAAAAATTGTCAGGAGTTAGCCGACCGGCACTTGCGAACTGCTATCACTGCACGGCAAGAAAGACTGGAGAACATGGCGTCGGCTGTCAGCTTTGTACTCCTGGCACTCTGACGTCAGGGAGCATGGCTGAACAGCCGACGCCGGACCCAGACTTTGGGATTCTGGCCGACCGAGGACTGCCTGCCTGCAGGGGAGAACCCTACAGTCATGACTGCAACAGTGAAACACGATGAACATCTGCTTAAGGAAAACTCATTTGAGCACTACAGCTCCCAAAGTATGTTGTACATTGTGTTGTCTCACCCAGCACTGCAAAATGGTTGCTTACATGTTGGAAACGGGCATTTAGAAGTTCAGTAGTATATTTTACTTTTATTAGTTTACACTGGGATTAAGTTGTATTTGTACTTATCTGTCATAAGATATTATTGTAAATAAAATGTTGGCATTTATGGTGAATTTGACTGAAGTGTGTAGGTAATAATAATGCCAAAGTACTTCAAAACACCTTGCTGTGGTGTAAAAGAGGATTTGAGAACATGCTTGCTTGAAACTGATGGTGTACTACAGGTTAGGACTGTAACAGTGCTTATAGTTATTTTATGTACAGAGTTTGGGTGCCAAGTGATTTATTCTAGAATAAAATATGAAGTTGAAAATGCAGCTGTCAGTCTGAAGACAAGGGAAATACTGTTGGAACCTTGTTGTTGGGTTATCAATAAGAGTCACGGTTAGTCTGAAGCAGTTAATGTCTTTAACTGCCTAAGATAATAACTTTGTTGAGTTATGTATACAGATTGTGACAAAATACACCTGCTAATATGAAAAATAAAATTCTTAGTTTTAGCACTTAAATTTGCTTTGCTACATTCTTAGTTTTAGCACTTAAATTTGCTTATTCGTGCTCAGCACTTGTTCAGAACTTGTAAGCACTAAATAAGCTACTAATTACTATAGCACTCAACATTCTTCATTACCTAGAGGAAAACAGTTTTTGTACTTACTTTTCTCACTTGCTTAGAGAAAAACAGCTCTTGTACTCACTTTCCTCACTTATCTAGAGGAAAATATTATTTTTATTCAGGCATGTCCAAGGGTCAGCTCCCAGTGTTCTCTCCTGTCTATCGGATGAATCTGGGCATCTTGAGGCAATGTAGAAATTGCCTCATGTACACAGACAACCCTCTCCTCCTACCACCCAACACTACAGCCTGTAAGAGATGCACTTATCTAGCCAAACTCGAGGTAAAGCTCTCTCCAACCAAGACTGAACTTGACAGTCATGAGGAGAAGGTAAACATTTGCACCACACCACACTGATCACATAGTCTCACTAAATCTACACCACCAAAATCCACACATAGTAACACAAAAACATTCGTGGAGGCTCTCAATAATTATCTGTCTAAGCAACAGAGACCTCCAAAGCAGAAACGCAAGCAACCTCCATCTCCCAACACAACCCAAATGACACATAGCCCACACACTCAGTGTGCCACTCAACCACAGTCAATAAGGCAAAACAACGTACCCAACACACTAGTTATAGGTGACTCTATAGCCATGCACACTGATGTCCCACTCACCAGGCTAAACAAGGAGAAGGTTACTGTCAGCTGCCTGTCGGGTGCCAGGATCTGCCACATAACCCACGCACTCAGGCCACTCCACAACAAACTACAAATATGACTCTGTCATTGTCTACGTTAGTGTGAATGACCTAAGACGTACCGCCCTGGACTACATGAAGAGACATGGAAAAGCTCTCCGATCTTGTAGCCCAGGCAGATATGACCCTAGCCCTGAGTAGCATTCTGTCATCGCCCAGAATGATACCGCATTACAAGGACAAAATGACTGACTTCAACAACTGGCTAAGCTTCTGGTGTCATTCTAAGGGGATCCAGTATCTGTCTGCTTGGGATGACATGATCGATAGACCACGATGCTTTGCCACAAATGGCCTGCACCTGTCGCCCCTGGGATTCCGGATACTGGCTAAGGCTCTTGCTGCCCCTATAGTGCCTTTTTTAGGCAAGGTTCAAATAACAAATTCACCACCATAACAGGAACAGGCAAGCAAAAACTGCGGGTAATGCTACTTAATGCTAGAAGTCTAAATCTCAAAATGAACTCACTCGAGGCACTTCTTAAAATGGAGAACATAGATATCTGTGCAGTGACTGAGACCTGGTTCAAGGCTCCAGAGAGCACCCCCTGCACTACCAGGCTATAACTCATACTACACTTTCCGGCCATGTAACCTGGACCGAAACACCAAAGGTGGAGGTGTGTCCATATTCATTACGGATATTCACACCTCCAGGCTAGTTGCTCAGCATAATGCATCCGAGGTTAACCAAGTGCAACTAACTCTGGGCAAAACTGCAATCCAAATTGCAGCTTGATACAGATTCCCCACCATGCCCCAGGATTCCCACTCCTCTTTTCTTGATGTACTGGAAAATATTAGGGTTCAACCAAACACCCTAATAATGGGTGACTTCAATTACCCCACCATTAACTGGGAAAACTACTCATGTACCAACTCCTTATCTCAAGGATTTCTGGAATTCATAAACTCCAATGCCCTGGATCAACTTATCCCCACCCTCACCAGGGGCAACAATATCCTAGACCTAGTCATTACCAACATGAGTGTCTGGTGTTCCACACCTGAAGTCAACTCCTCGTTGGTCCGATCCGACCATAAGCTAATCACCGTTGATATCCACATCCCGCCCCCATTAAGGAAACCACGGTAAAAAATTTCTCCAAATCCAACTTCATGCTTCTTAAGACAGAAGTGGTGAACTTCATGACACCCATGCAGATGGAAAGTACAGTTACAACTGCTGAATCCTACACAAATGTACTCTATAAGCACTTACACGAGTGCATGGATCGTGCTATCCCAAACAGAACCAAGACGCTATCCTCCAAGAAAAGGAAGACAATCTGGTGGTCCTCTGCTATAAACAAACTGTACAACAAAAGGAAGAAACTGTTGCAAAAGAGAGTAAAATCCCATGAGTGGAGGAGTTCCCTGGTCAGCCTCAGTAGGAAGCTGAGGTCCCTTATAAGATCCCCCAAAGTTAGCTACGAAAACAAAATCGCCACTAATTCTAAGGACAACCACAAAGCATTCTATAGCTATGTCAAGAATCTTGATGGGAACACCCAGATCTGCTCTGAGTTACAGCACAATGGCACGAACATTACAGAACCAACTGATATTGCCAACATCCTGGCAGATAGGTTCAGTGCTAACTTTACCCCCCCCCCACCCCCTAAAGGGCCCATATCTATACAGAAAAAATGCAGAGTTCCTGTAATCACAACTACGCAGGTAAAAGCTGCACTCTCTAAAGCCAAAAACACAGCATCCATGGGACCGGATAACATCCCAGGCTGCATTTTACATGAACTTCAGAACGAACTGGCTCCCCACTTAAGCACCATGTTCAATAATAGCCTCACATCAGGCTTTGTGCCTACTGAATGGCATACAGCAACAGTTATCCCACTCCACAAAGGAGGTGCCACCACTGATCCCGGGAACTATCGACCTATTAGCCTGACGAGCCTGGTCTGCAAGGCCATGGAACGTATCATCATGGAACTCATAAACAAAGACATTGGTAACCTCTAAACTCTGGATCCCACCCAGTTTGGGTTTGTGAAAGACAGATCATGCCTCCTGAACCTGATTGACTTCTTTGAGGCAGTCACCAAAGCCGTAGATGAGGGTAAGGTGGTTCACACAGCCTATCTTGACCTCACCAAGGCTTTCAACACCATCCTCCATTCTGGAATTATAGCTAAACTAACTAAACTAGGTATAAATCCCTACGTCACAAGATGGGATGCCAACTGGTTCACTGACAGAACCCACACTGTAAAAGTTGCAGACTCCAAATCTGACCTCAAAGCAGTGACAAGTGTAGTACCACAGGGTTCTGTCCTGGGACCTTTCCTGTTTGGATCTACTTCTCTGAAGTACAGGCTAACACAGAAGGCCTCTGACTAACAAAGTTCGCAGATGAATGAAAACTAGGAGCCATAGTCAAGTCCCCAAATGATGCGGACATCCTACAGAAGGGCCTCGCTGAGACAGATGCCTGGTGTCAGACTAGAGCCATGGCCTCAAGCTCAATGCCAAAAAGTGCAGTGTCATCCCCTTTGGTAAAAACTCTGTACCCATGAACTACCACACATAGGCAGCAATCTACTTAACACCGAATGTGTGATACGAGACCTTGGGACCCAGGTGGACAGTAGTCTCTCCTTTGATAGTCACATTGCCACAGTAGTCAGGAAGTCCTTCTACATGGCACACCTCATCATAAAAGGGTTCTCATCCAGGAAAAGAGGTCATTGTTCTCCTCTACTCGACACTCATTAGACCCATTATAGAGTACAACGTCTCTTTTGGAATGTACCTCACAAAACATCTGCAGCAGCTGGGGAGGCCACAGAAGTACCTCACAAAGAGGATTACTGGTCTCAAACAAATGCCCTATACTGACCACCTCAAAAAACTCCAGCTTTACTCCGTAGCATATCGCCTACTCTGAGGTGATCTCTGCCTAACATATAAAGCTACGTCAAACCCAGAGCTGTTGGACATGCTACACCTAAAGAAATCCCAATCCCTCCGAGCTACACACTCTAGGGACCTAAACCTTGTCACCACAATAAACAGGACATGCTGGAGGGATAGATTCCTGTCCCAGAGACTTCCCATACTCTGGAACAGGCTACCCATCTATGTCAAGCAAAGTTCTTCATTAGCACTCTTCAGGAAAAATCTTGATGAGTGGATGGGAAATAGGAAATACACCCCAGGGATCACTTCTGTGTCTCTGCTCGACAGTGGCACAGAAAAATAACTTTCATGGGTGGCGTAAGCCAGGGAACCTTGTTGGCTAGGCTTACGTAGGCCCTTGTGCCGATAGCCTAGTACCTACCTATGAACATAAGTGCTGTGATGATTTTAGCTAGCAAAGTAATAGTGTTGGGTTATTTGCTTTCATTTGTCTGCCATATATTAATAGTCATTTGTTACTTTTTAAAGAAAAAAGAGGAGGTAGAAACTAAGGTGGGTACTGAGGGATCAGAGAGGGACTGGGAATTTGAGCTAGGCTCTTCAATGGCTTCCTGGCCTACAAGCCTAGTGATGACCTATAACTCTAAGACGACGCTACCAAATTTGTAATGCCCACATTTCTTTTGTTCTGGCAGTTGGTGTACAGGGTTAAGGCTGTGAGCTGCATGTAGTTTTTGTAATATACTTGGGTGTCATCTGACGTGAAGTTATAAGGTTTCTTTTCCTTTGTGTATTGCCTATTTCCTGCTTTTGAGTCTTAGCTCTGTCTCCTTTACTCCCTCGTAAAATGATGACTTTTGCAGATAAGGTGATGA
The DNA here is from genome assembly GCF_019279795.1 of Protopterus annectens. Lineage (NCBI taxonomy): Eukaryota > Metazoa > Chordata > Ceratodontiformes > Protopteridae > Protopterus > Protopterus annectens. The sequence goes on along the minus strand of NC_056735.1, from coordinate 1,191,490,352 downwards.
ATTATAACCTTGTTGCTTCACAATTCACATACTCTTATTCCGTCAATGTCTCAAGTGTCTCTGTCCCCGATTATTTTTGGATTTGTCGCTTTGTTGAGCTGTGCACTAGAGAATTAGAATTATAACCTTGTTGTTTCACAAAATGTTTATTAATTCACATTCTCTTATTTTGTCAATGTCTTAAGTTTCACTAAATTTTAAGTGTCTTTGATTGTCCCCGATTCGTTGATAGCTATGCTGGTCTTTTGAATAAAATGTTGTGCATGTCATTTAATAATGACAAAGTTATATACTTCTACTTCAGAAAATGTTTATTAATTCACATTCTTGTCAGTTTCTCACGTTAATAGTAGCAATATATTGTGCCCTTGATTAAGTCTGGATTTGTCCCTCATTCTGCTCTGGTTTATCCTTATTCACATTAGCATTACTTTCTAGTAGTGTTTCCACAAGTGGAAACTAAGCAATTTTATGCATGTATGCACTGCAGTCTTTGTATGTTTTCTTTGTAATGGATCTTTCTTTTGCAGTAAAAGTGTGCTATTTCAATTTTAAAGTAGGATATTAGGATTTCTTGCTTGACAAATGTTCCTTGTTGGGATAATGTATGTATGCCTTTACGCTTTGTTTTTGTGGTTAAAGATGTGAGATCCTGCATTCTTTGATCATGACTGTTCTAAGATATGATGTCTTAATGTCACATTCTTGTAAAAATACTGATGGGCACAGTTTGTATTAACTTTTAGAGGCACCATTGCCAGGTACAGACCAGTGTGTAGGCCAGGACTACAACACATGTGAAGTGGTGATAGTGAAGTGCAGGCAGTATTGACATAATGTATACAGTTTATATATTCAATGCTATGGCTTAGGTACATTTCATGCTTCAGTTTGTACAAGGGTTTTGCAAGTACATTTCATGAGCTGGATTTCTTTGTCCTTAACATGGATTTTGTAATAGACTCAAGGATGATTTGAGCATACTGCAGATGTCATTTTGCAATGAAAATCACTCTCCACTTTGCAACACTGGTTAGTTGGGCAAGTGAGCATCGGAGGATTCCAAGTGTCATTGTGGGAGCAAGGGAATGACTAATCTGATCATGCAGGGCTTTACAGTGAGCAAAAGAAGCACATACAACAGGAGAAGATGGTGCAGAGGCAGAAAATTTCCAGTAATGTGGGTAGGCTGTGGGCCTATTGTCCCATATCTTTGATTTTGAGGAGATGGTACTGCTGCTTTTTTCTTTCTGCAGTACAGTACCATTTCTTTGTCTTTGTTCAGTAACACCACTGTTTTACAAATCTGCTAGGTATAGACTGCCTGGATTACGATGAGGGCAGGGATATGGATATAGATGGCACTCCAAAGACAAGAAAGATATGCACAATTTTTAAGACACATTGGGCAAGTGCCTTTGACTGGCTTTCTGTTAGTAGGCGCAGAGTAAAATATGCTTTCTGTAAGACCTGTGGCACAGACACCACAATCCATCATGGTGGCTGACATGATCTGCAACAACATGCCAACAGTGAGAACCACAGACAGAATTGCAAGGATCATGTGAAAGAAAATAAAAGCTGGATAAACGCCTGGTATACACCTCAAGCGAAAAAAATGAAAAGACCAATGGTTAGACCACAGCTGAAGATAAAAATGGAATAATCCACACCAGGAAATAAATCACTTGCAGCTTCACAGTAGTGACCTTTATAAAACCAAAAGTTGTAACTGAGATGTAGTAGTCAAGGTAGGAAACGGTTCACTTGCAGTTTCACACCACTTTATTAAACAAGAGTAAGCGCTTTCGCGATCCAAGTCAGCTGATCGCTTCTTCAGACTCAGAAAAACAGTTAAAACATTAGTATTTAAAATATGGTTCAACCAATGAAAACACATATAGAACTATGACATAGACTAATTAAAATTGCATACATTAGTACATTAATTTGCCTTATATTCTGCATAAAATGAAATATAATATACATATAACAGACACATGTTATGTAATAATCCATATTACTTAATGTTTTAGTGGTCTGGATTTTAAAAAAGGTTTCAAGGAAACAGCATTGTTCAATCCAGGAGACCTATCTGCCTGAAGTAGTAAAATCCATCTTTGTTCGGCTTCCTCTACCTTATTCCTTATATCACCTCCCCTCTTACTTTTATTTATTATTTCTAAAACCATGAAATTAAAAATATATTTCCTATCTTCTTCTTCCACATGTTTTGCTAAAGCACTTGTGTCTTTTTTATTTCTTATATCTCTAAGGTGTTTAAGGATGCGTTCCTTTAGACACCTATTGGTTTTGCCTATATAAAAGGCATGACAGACAGTGCAGAAGCTGAAATAAACCAAATTTTGTGTTCTGCAGTCAGCATAAAAATCTATATCAATTATGAATCCTAGTGTAGGATGTTTATATGTAGATTTATTATATAGTCACATGCTGTACATTTTCTGCAAGGAAAAGTCCCCTGCCTATCAGATAGGATCATTCTTTCATTGTTTCTGGATTTATAGCAGAGTTGCCTTTTTAAGGACCTCTTATTTCTAAAGGAAAAGCTGGGTCTATCTTCTAACAATTCTCTCAAGTCAGGATCCGACAATAAAACATTCCAATTCTTCTCAAAAATATTACAGAACCTTCTGATGTCACTTGAATAAGTTATAGGGAATCTAATAGGGATGGAGATGTAAACCGCTCTTCTCAAATACTATAGAAGATGTTAAAAGCAAGGAAGGTCATGATTTTAAAGTTAGATTGTCGGATTCATTCATGCCTCCTATGTTTTTTTTAGGTTTATGAATCTGTAACAAAAATTTATCAGAGCTTCTTAGTGGTCGGGGAGGTATATGAATTGAGACTAGTGAGGAAATGCTAGGGCAGAAAGAGAGTTTATTGATGATGGAGTGGATGACGAGTATTTGAGAAACTTTGAGTTGATTAGGAAACTCTAACCAATTGAGTGACCTGAGGGCATGACAGTGATGAGATCTGGATGGCAGATTAGCAGCTACTTTATTATAGGTTGTTTCAAGTTTAGTGAGAAGAGAAGACTGAAGGTTTGTAAAGATTTGCGAGCTATAGAAAAGGTAGGGAAGAAAGTGAGCATTAGCTAGTGAGATTCTGGAGTCAGGGGTTAGGAACCTTTTGTTTCTATATAGGAGGCCAAGCTTTTGGTGGGTCTTCTTAATACAGAGATGTATGTGAAGGTCAAATTTCAGTTGGTCATCTATGATTACTCCAAGGAGCTTAGTCTGGTTGTTGGGGGTAATGTTACTGTTATTAAGTGAAAAGATGGTAAAAGAGGATTTAATGTGGTACAGTGGTTTTGGGAGGAATAATAAGAGTTTTGTCTTTTTGGGGTTGAGTAATAGTTGGTTATTAGTAAGCCAAGTTTCTGTATGTTTGAATGATGTTTGCGTGAGGGTGAGTAGTTCTGTTGGAGTGTCAGCTATGGATATAATAGTAACATCATCAGCATACTGTATGAGGGAAGACTTGGGACAGGATCTGTGTAGTTCATTGGTGAAGATGTTAAAAAGGAGAGGTCCAAGAATAGAGCCTTGTGGGACGCCAGTTTTGACAGGGAGAAAAGGAGAAAGAGCAGACAGCCATTTGACGGATTGCTGCCTATCAGAAAGGTAGCTGTTAAACCACGATAAAGTTGCTGAGGAAAGGTTGAGTTGGGATAATTTTGAGAGGAGGAGGACAGGGTGGGAGACAGTATCAAAGGCTTTTGACAGATCTAAGAAAAGACAGGACACAAGTTTATTATTATCTCTGGCAAGGGAGATGGTAATGGTAAAGGAAATTAGAGCAGTAGAGGTGCTATGGTGTTGGCGGAAGCCATGTTGGGTAAGGATGATAAGAGTCCCTTGAGTGAGGTGGGCCATAAATTGTGTGTGTATGCAGTGTTCAAGCATTTTTGAGAACGGAGAAAGTATGGCAATAGGTCAAAAGTTAGAAAGTTCTGTGGAGTTTTCACCTTTGTGGATGGGTATAGTAAAGAATTTTTTCCAAAGAGTAGGAATAGTTGATTCAGTGATAGAGCAGTTAATGAGACTGGAAACAGGGTATGCTACTGATGAGGTGGCAATTTTTAGGAAGAAAGATGGGAGATTCTCAGCTGATGAGGAGCAAGTTTTAAGCCTGAGGAGGAGTTTTTTAATGTAGCTTGTGGGAACTGGCCTTAGTGAGAAGGGGGCATTTTGTTGTTGGACAGATGAAGGTGGTGAGAGATTGGATAGGTTACGAGTCTACATAAGTTTGCTAACAGTATCAGTGAAGTTTGTGGTAATGAGGTTGAGGTCTCTGGAGCGTGTGGTGCAGAGGGATTGGGATTTCTTTAGATGTAGCATTTTTAACAGAGCTGGGTCAGACATGGCTTTGTAAGTCAAGGAGAGATCGCCTCTAAGTAGGTGATATGATACAGAGAACAGCTGAAGTTATTTTTGAGTCTGTCTATATAAGACAAGTGTTTAAGGCCTAGGATCCTCTTTGTGAGGTACTTTTGCAGTCTCTCTCTAGTTGTTGCAGGTGTCTAGTGAGGTACACGCCAAATGGGGCATTGTTCTTGATGAGGAATGAGGGAAGAGTAGAGGGAGACAATGATCTCTTTCTTCCTGGATGCAAAACCCTTAGTAATGAGCTGTGCCACATAGGACTTTCTGACCACAGTGGCAATGTGGTGGTCAAAAGAGAGGTTGCTGTCAACTTGTGTTCCCAGATATCTTATAACGCCTTCTGTGTTCAGTGGACTACCATCAATGTGGTAATTCATGGGAACTGGGTTTTTCCCAAAGGAGATGATGACACATTTTTTGGCATTGAGCTTAAGGCCATGGTTCTGACAACAGTCGTTGGTCTCAGTGAGACCTTTCCGAAGGATGCCAACATCACTTGGGGAGTTAATAATAGTTCCCAATTTGCAATTGTCTGCGAACTTTGTCAGCCAGAGTCCCTTAGTGTTGGCCTGAACATCAGAGAAGTAGATACCAAACAGGAGAGGACCCCAGGACCGAACCCTGTGGGACTCCACTCATGACTGGTCGGCAGTCTGACTTGGAGTCAGCTACTTTGACACTGTGGGTTCTACCTTTGAGCCAGTTTACAACCCACCTATTGATATACGGGTTGATGCCTAGCTTAGTGAGTTTTTCTAGGATTCCTGAGTGGGTCATGGTATCAAAGGCCTTGGCCACATCAAGGTAGGCTGTATGAACCACATTGCCTTCATCCACAGCTCTGGTGACTGACTCAAAGAAGTCGACCAGGTTGAGCAGGTATGATCTACCCTTCACAAAACCAAACTGTGTAGGATCCAGAGATTGTAGATTCCCTATATTCTGGTTTATTAGGTCCATGATGATGTGTTCCACAGCTCTGCATATCAGACTCGTCAGACTAATGGGGCAATAGTTCCCTGGGTCTGTAATTGCTCCTCCTTTGTGGAGAGGGAAGACAGTAGCAGTGTGCCATTCAGTAGGGACAAAGCCTGAGTTGAGGATGTGACTGAACAGGGCACACAGGTGAGGTGCCACTTCACTCTGTAGTTCATGTAGAACACAGCCAGGGATATTGTCAGGTCCCATAGAAGCTGTATTCTTGGTCTTGGGCAGTGCTGTTTTAACCTGTGCAGCAGTAACACTGGGTGCCTGGCAATCTACTGGTATTGTGATTGGTCCTTTGGGGGGGGGGGGATAAAGTTGGCAATGAATCTGTAGGCCAGTATATTGGCAATATTTGTTGGCTTGGTATAGGAGGTACCATTGTGCAGTAGCTTAGAGCAAACCTGGGTATTGCCGTGGAGATTCTTTACATAACTATAGAAGGCTTTGTGGTTGACTTTACTATCTGCTGCAATTCTGTTTTCATAGCTAGCTTTAGATGATTTGATGAGGGATCTCAACGTTTTGTTGAGGCAGATAAGGGAGTTTTTCCAGTCCTGGGACTTCACTTTATTCTGTATCAGTTTCCTCCCTCTGTTATAGAGTTTGTTTATAGCGGGAGGGACCGCCAGATTTGCCTTCCTTTTTTTTGGAGGAGAGCGTCTTGGTTATATTGGGTATGACGAGATCCATGCATTTGTGTACGTGTTTGTACAGTGCACTGGTGTACAGCAATAAGCAAAGGAAAAAGGGGTCATATATATACAAAAGGAGAGAGAAATAGGGAAGTAGAAATATAATGTATAGGGTTGAGTCTTATTGGAGATAAAAGTAAAAGACAAAGAAATTGAAATAAAATACAGGTATGATGAATATATGTAAGAAACAGGGACAGAGAAATAGGGGGGGGGGCTAAAGCAGACAGGGTAGTGTTAAAGTAGGATCTTTACAGGAGCAGGTCCCATGAGTTAAGCAGATATTTCTTTAAGGCTAGTTTGAAATTACTAGAATATATTTCATTGTATGCAAGTTTGATTTTGGTTGACATACTTTTTTGGAGGTTAGTAAAGACTGGGGCAGCATATAGTAAGGTAGGTAGTAGGAAGGCTTGGGCTAGGGACAATTTGGATTCTTGTGTTAAGATTTTTTTTTCTGTAAAGCAATCCTAGTTTTTGGTGCATCTTTTCATGCAATTATTGATGTGGGTGTCAAATTTAAGTTCATTGTCTATATAAACCCTGAGAAGGTTAGTGTGAATTTCGACTTTAATAGTTGTGTTGTTTAGAGAAGAGACAGAGAAGATGAATTTGAGGTGTTGAGAGGGGTTGGAAAGGAAGAATAATAGTTTAGTTTTATTAAGATTAAGTAGGAGTTGGTTGGCTGTGAGCCAACTTTCAACTAAGTGTAGGGTGTCTTGAGTGAAGGTAAGTAGGTGAGATAGATCGTCAGAGGTAGTGACGATGGTGGAGTCATCTGCATATTGTACTAGTGTTGAGTGGGGTCAGGATTATAAGAGATAATTAGTAAAGATGTTGAATAGCAGTGGGCCCAGGATGGAGCCTTGGGGGACACCGGTTTGACTGGGAAGGAAAGGAGAATTAGCAGAGAGCCATTTGACAGACTGAACTCTATTTGATAGGTAAGAAGAGAACCAGCTGAGAGTAGAGTTTGAGAGATTGAAGAAAGCAAGTTTGGAGAGAAGGACGTTGTGAGACAGTGTCAAAAGTCTCAGGTCAAGGAAGAGGCATGACATTAAACTGTTATTATTGAGAGATGTAGAGATGGAATGAGTAAAGGACAGTAATGTGATATTTGTGCTATGACGAGGATGAAAACCATGTTGTGTTGGGGTGAGGAAATTTTCCTGAATGAGGTGCGAAATGAGCTGTTCATGTGTACATTTTTCAAGAATCTGTGAAAGGGGATAGAATCACTACAGGCTTGAAATTTGAGGAGTCAGTAGAGTTACCTCCTTTATGTAGGGGTATAATATAGGACTTTTTCCAGACGTCAGGGACAAACTTTCTTGAATTGACCAATTCAGAAGTATGGAGACTGGATAGGCAATTGAGGGGGCTGCAAGTTTGAAGTAAAGAGGTAGTAGGTTGCCAGCAGAAGGGTAGCAGGGTTTAAGTTTATAGAGTACAGAGCTGATGTATGGATGTGGGGACTGTCTTGACTGAGAAAAGAGTTTTGTGGGAGGGAGGGTGGGGTGTCAAGGTAGGTATCCTTGCTTGGTCTGATTAGGTTTTGCATGAAGCCTATGAAGAAGGAGTTCAGAAGAGTGGCAGTTACAAGAGGAGAGCTGTTTGGGGAGGGGTTAGGAGGAGATGGGTTTCCTGATGTAACATCTTATTAATGGTACAGCAAAATTCTTTGGGGTTAGAGTGGGGGCTTCTCTGTGGGTTACGATAAAAGTTTTTTTTTTGTCATGGGAGATTTATTTTTTTGTGGTATTTCAAAGTTCTCTATAGTGCTGGAGACGAAGGGGTTTTGAGTTTATTCCAGGTTTTCCATGCGCTGTCTCACTTCTGCAAGAGGGAGAGAGTATATCTGCTTATCCAGGGAGCAAAGTTGATTTTAATATACAGATGTATATATACACACACACACACACACACACACATGTACATATGCACTGCTGCCAATGTTGGACAGTCATTAGTTACAACTGACCACAAATCAGTCACCTTCAAACTAACACCAGAACTCACAAAGGGTGAAATCAGGCTAAAAAACTTCACCAAGGCAAACTATACTCTCCTAGGTGAAGGTATAAATGCATTCCAAGCCCCACCCCAAGCTGAAAGTGGTAACTATGCCAAAGCTTACACTAAAGCCCTGTACAATCACTTGCATAAGTGTATAAACTCGGCTGTACCAGACAGAATCAAATCCAGAGCCTTAAGTAAAATCAAGCTGTCATGGTGGACTTCCAGCATCCACAAACTCTACAATAAACACAAAATGTTGTTGCTCAAGAAAACAAAGACAAGGACCCAGCAATGGAAAAGCACCCTCCCTCAGCCTTAACAGGCAAATAAAACAACTTGTTAAATCCTCCAAGAGCTCCTTAGAAAAACCTATCAAGTACTGCTAAAGATAACCATAAGGCCTTTTACAGCTATGTACGTAACCAAAAGGGTTCGACCCAAGCATGTGCAGAAGTGGTGGCCAACGGTACCACAAACATTGACCCTACAGAGATAGCGAACCTGCTAGTGGATAGGGTTTTTATTTATTTATTTATTTTACATTTGTTGACCGGGCTAGTCTAGCTGGATACAAGTCCATTTTCAGTAGAGGCCCGGGGAGAAAGCTCCAGAAATCATACAAAGTTAATAAAATGTTAATATAGAAGTTATGACAGATATTATAAAAACAGCAAATGTTACATAAAAGCAAAAAAAAATTTTTTTTCACACAAGTAGTACAAATTAGAATACTCAGTGATTTTATGAGAAGGTGCAATATACATATATACATATATGTTGTATGCAATAATATTGTTTATTGATACTTAAAGGGAAGAAAATAAAGGATGTAAGGTGAGATCTCGAGAATAGGAAAAGAATTAGTCAGGGTTAGTACAGGAGCATAGCCAGTGTTTATTGAGATATAGTTTTAGATTCCTTTTAAAAAGTGAGAGAGAAGTCTGAGATGTGATTTCAGAGGGTAGTTTATTCCATATTTTTCCAACAGATTTAGAGAACAAGGGAGTCACCTGCTGAGTTGTTGGGTTTAGTAGTACTGATAAGTAGTTTGTTTGAGGAGCGTAGATTTTTGAGATTATTGTAAGGTGTAATTAGGCTAAAGAGTATTGGAGTGTTGCTAGGTTGATATAGGGTCTTGTGGACTATTGTGAGCTGGTGAAATTGGAGCTGGTTAAGTAATTCTAGCCAGTTTAGATGTCTTAGATTTAGACAGTGATGGGTTCTAAAAGGCGAGCCTGTAGCAAATCTAGCAATATTATTATAGGATGTTGCTAGTTTATTGAGGTTGTTTTTAGAGAGATTTTTGTATATAGGAGATGCATAGAGGAGTGTGGAAATTAGGTGAGTCCTGGATATAGCGGTCCTGGCTTCTGGTGTAAGATAGGGTTTAATTCTGTAAAGGGATCCTAGTTTGTTATTAACTAATTTTATTGTGGTGTTTATATGAGTATCAAAGTTAAGACTGTTGTCTATTGTTATTCCTAACAGTTTAGTGGTTAGGTCAGGAGAGATAAGAGTACCGTTGTTAGAAGTGAGATTGAAATGTAAAGAGGTGGACTTTCGGGTTGGTGTGAAGAGTAGCAGTTTAGTTTTCTTGGGGTTTAGGAGGAGGCAGCAGTGTGAGAACCATTGTTCTACAGTGTTGAAAGCTTTTTGGGTAAGAGTCTGAAGTTAAAGTTTGAGAAGTGGCTGAGCAGATTATGGTAGAGTCATTTGCATATTGAATACAGGTGGAGTATGGAATAGCTGATTTCAGGTCATTAATATAAATGGAAAATAGGAGTGGGCCTAATATGGAGCCCTGTGGGACCCCGAGGGAGATAGAAAGGTGATTAGATAGTTTATTTTGCCAGAGTACAGCCTGCTGACGGTTTTCAAGGTAAGATGTAAACCAGTTCATAGATAGAGGATCAAGTGAAAGAGAATTTAGTGTGTGAAGGAGTAGTTGGTGATTAACCATGTCAAAAGCTTTAGATAAGTCAATGAAGATTGCAGATGAGAGAAGATTTTTGTTGTGGTTATTGTTAATGCAGTTTGTGAATGACAGCAGGGCAGTGGTGGTACTGTGGAAAGGTCTGAAACCATGTTGACAGTTGGCAAGTAGGTTCTTCTGGAGAAGGTGGTTAAGAAGCTGTTTATGGATGCACTTTTCCATAATTTTTGCAAAAGGGGATAGTAAAGCTATGGGGCGAAAGTTAGAAAAGTCATTGGAGATCCCCCCTTTATGTAGTGGGATGATATGAGAAATTTTCTAGATAGATGGGACAGTTCCTTCACTTATGGATCTATTTATTAGAATGGAAATGGGATAGGCAATGGCTTTAGCTCCTTTTTGCAGGAATTCTGCTGGGAGTTTATCAGCTGAGGGGGTATAACTTTTGGAGAAGGGAGGAAATAAAGGAAGTAGACACTGGTTGCAAGTGAAATAAAGGGGGTGGGTTTGTAGAAGAGGTATCAGGGGATAGGTGGCTAGCTAGAGTTTGGATGGCATCTGTGAAGAAAGAGTTAAAGGCATTAGCTGTTTGTGTGGGATTGTCAGTGTTTGAGCCTTGTGGGTTGGGTGTGATCGATTGGCCTGGGAAAAGAAGACTGTTAATACTAGTCCAAAAATGTCTAGGTTCCTTGTGAGAGGTCTGCTGTAATTGGAGATAAAAGTTCTTTTTGTCTAGCAGGATGGCTTTTTTTGTAATGTTTCTATGTTCTCTAAAGGTCTGGCAGTCTGCCAGATTCTTAGTAGTATGCCATTTTGCCCAGGATCTGTTTTGGAGAAGGATTTTTTGTTTAGTATTGTTAGTGAGCCAAGGGACTGGTTTAGCTTTGGTTCTTATAGAGCGAGTTGGTGCGTGGTGATCAAGGATGGTTAAGAAAGTAGAATTAAAGTATTCAACTGCTTCATTTAGAGGGAGAGATTTTAATGGTGACCAATTATATTGTTTCAGTTCTGTTTGGAAAAGTTCTTGGTTAAACTGCTTTTTTGAGCGTATTGTTCTGAGAGTGTTAGGAAATATTATGTTGGTTTTGTGTCTGATAATATAGGTTAGAGAATGGTCACTTAGGTCATCTGGAAGGGTTCCTGTTATGTAGGTTCTCCTTATCTCCTCCTACCTTTCAACAAACCCTCCCCCACCCCCACCTTACGTATCTGAAGATCAGGTACTCAAAGCCCTATCTAAGGCAAAAAACACAGCCTCTCTGGGGACCAGACAACATTCCAGGCTGTCTTCTAATCAGGCTAAAACATGAACTAGTATCACCACTAAGTACCCTTTTCAATCATAGCCTAACCACAGGCTTGGCTCCTGAGGAAAGGAGAACAGCTACAGTTACTCCCCTCCATGAGGGTGGCCTAGCAAAAGACCCAGGGAATTACAGATCCATAAACCTGACCAGCCTCATCTCTAAGGCCATGGAATGTATCATTATTGAGCACATAAATAAAGACATAGGTGGCCTCCAAACCTAGATCCTACCCAATTCGGCTTCATGAAGGTCAGATCCTGCCGGTTAAACTTGGTGGATTTCTTTGAAAGTGTGACCAAGGCCACTGATGAGGGCAAATCCGTGGACATAGCATACCTCTGCATGGCAAAGGCTTTTGGCACAATCCCACATTCAGGCATTACTGACAAACTTAGCAAAATGAATGTAAACCCCTTTGTTGTAAGATGGGTTGCCAAATGGTTCACAAATCGGACACACACTATCAAAGTGGGTGACCACATCAACCAGCAGACCTGTTACCAGTGGAGTGCCACAGGAGTCAGTGCTGGGCCCCCTACTGCTTTGTTTTATACTTCTCAGAAGTTCAGGTCAAACCTAAAGGATTGTGGCTGACCAAGTTTGCAGACGACTGCATGCTAGGTGCAATCATTGAATCCCCAAATGATGTCAGTATAAACAGGAGCATCTCACAGACCAATGACTGGTGTATTAGTCATGGTCTCAAACTGAATGCAAAGAAATGCATCATCATTCTCTTTGGCATAAACAATGTCCATTCACACTATCAAAACGACAACAATACTCTAAGTCCCCATGAAGTAGTAAGGGACCTGGGATTACAGGTTGACCATGACGTTAACTTCGACCACCACATTTACCATTGTAAGGAAAGCTTTTCACATAGTTCACTTGATTAATAAAGGCATCACCTTGACAGCAAAAGTAGTCATAACCCCCCTATACTCTGCACTTATCTGGCCCATAATTGAATATAATGCCCTATTTGGTATGTACAGTACTACGTACCTACAGCAATTAGAGAGATCACAGAGGTTTCTAACAGAAGATTAAGGGCCTCCAGCATGTGCCATACATGGACTGAGTAAAATCCCCGTCACTATACTCCCTATTGTACAGATTTCTTAAGGGAGACTTACACCTGGCCTACAGAGCAACCCAAGACCTAAACGTAATGAACTTACTGCATATCCGTAAATCAAATGGGTCTAGGGCTACCCATTCTAGGGACTTAAATATGGCCTGTGACAAACAGGACATGCTGGGGGGGACAGATTTATCTCCCAGCGACTGCCATGTCTTCAGAACAGGCTACGAACCCTTCTGGACATGAGCAGTCATCATTAAATGCAATCTTGAGTATTGACTAGTACTTCTATGATAATACATTGGGTTGAAACAGCTAGGCTTAAAATGACCACCTGGTTGATAGCCTAGTAATCTCCTATGATCCTCTACACACACGCACACACACACACACGTGGTGTGAAGGACAGTTTGCCTTGAATAAGTGTGTTTACAGCAATGTGTTACTCCCTGTAGCCCAACCATCATTGTCTACCACAAAGTCCAGAAGGTGGGACAGATGACCACGTGCATACATGGGTATCGCCTGCCCCAAAGTTAGCTGTGTACATGTGTGCAGCCTTGCATATGTACCTCGGCCTTTGCAGAGATGATTTGGTACTGCAGGGCATGTACGATGACCTACTTATAGTGTGTGTCCCATATGTGTGACATTTTTGATTGGATAGCTCACCTACTGGTACAAGGTAGGTTCTGCTGTGCTACCATGCTGTGTACTAATGCATGGCTGATGGAGCTTTTCCACCTCTGCTTCTAGTGTAAGAAGCCATAGTGGGTGGAGAAAGACAAAGTCACATTCACACCACCACTCCAACAGTGACTTCAAGCACTGAGTTGTGTAGAAGCAGTAGAGGGCAAACCCAAAGCAATGGTACTTTTCACACCAGTGCCATATCTGGTAACAGACATTGCACACCAAGACCCACATCTTGCCAAGATCATGCCACTATCCGTAGAACTCTATGCATTCTCTGGGCCTAACCATTAGATCAAGCTACAGTACCACAATTGCTGCTGAGGCTGTGTCACAGCACACCTATATGAGCAGCACCACATTGTCCAGTGCCTCATTCACAGAGGCAACTGACAGAGGTTCCTCACAAAGCATTTTGCAGTAATCCCCTCCATACCTGCTCTCAGAAATAATCAGGTTGTACAGCACTGACACATTTCCATGTGGAAGGAAATTCCTTCCCCACATGTGCAAATGATAACTGTGCCCTGCTGCTTGTACATTGTTACCTGGATAGCATCTGTCTGATGCACAGTGTGGTCAGCCTATGCCAGAACAAGCACTGTGTGGTACTGGGTTTGCATGCATCACTTTTACTGTAGTGTATGTGCTTTACTATGGCCCAAAGCTATGTACAAACCATTGCCTTTTTCCCAGTGCCACTACATACTGTGCAGACCTCCATCTGGAATGTCCATCCCCTGTTGCAGGGTACCTCCACTGACTTCTCATTTGGCTCAACGTCCACTTCCTGGTGTGCTTGAAGAGGTTCCTCCTGAATACAGCTTCACTGCTGCAAGTGCTTACTCATTTCCATGTTGTGCAACATTGCACACACTAAGAACATCTTAGCACAGGACTCCACCAGATGACTCCCAGGCAGTGAAAGCATATCTTCAGCAGCCCAAATATATACACCCCTATGACCTACACATAGAGTGTAGCTGTATCTATTGACAGTCATTATTTGGGGATTTCAACTAGGGTTCCAGGGCATACCCAGCATTGCCAATAAGATGACTATGGGGAAGTCTCCACTCACAAACCACTGGAAAATGTCACACGTGTGCCATATTTGGTAGTTATGTTAGCTGCCTAGCTGGCCTGCAGATTATAGATGATACCATGTGCATTACAAACAACCTGTCAGTTGACTTGCTTATTAATTACTTATTGACATTCAATTGCTAAGAAAGCCCGGCTGGGCAGGGACCCATTTTTAGTGGAGGCCTGAGGAGAAAAGCTCCAGAGTATTAGAAAAATATTTTAAGAACAATAATTTTACGATCTTCAAAAAATAATACAAAAACATACAGAGTTTAAATAATTATACCAAATTAGACATAATGCAACAATCATCATTGTCATCATCATCATTTTAACCCCCATTTTTTCCATTGTCTACATTGGATCAAGGTGTCATGTAAACTGTTGCCATCTCTCTCTATTCAGTGCCACTCTTAATACCTTATTCAACCCTCATGCCCATCTTTCCTACGTCTTCTCTCACATACCACCTCCTTGTTGGATGCCCTCATTTCTTCTTGCCTTCTTCCTGTCTGTCCCAAATTTTCTTCACCAGATTGTCTTCTGCTTTTCTCCACGTGTAACTGCCATAGTCTGTTGTCTTTGACCTTTTCTGCAGTTGGAGCTACTTTGGCTTCTGCTCTTATGTCTTTGTTTCTTCATCTGACCCACAGTCGGCATTCTACCATCTATCTCAGGCACTTCATCTCCATCACCTCTAGCTTCATCAACTGCTCTGTCTTTAACACCGTTTTGTACACCTTACTTTTAAGCTTCCTTGGCATTCTTCTCTCATACACTACCCGACACCCTGTGCCGGTTGGCTACACCCTCTGATTCTAGCTTTGGCTTCTGTATTCAGACTTCCCATCTCTTCGACTATCCCTCTCAGGTACTTGAAGCTATTAAACCTGTTCCACTATTTTCCCTGCTGTCTCAATCTCAACTTCTTCTGATTTCCCCATTTACTGCCATTACAACTGCCTTATCTGTACTCTTCTACCCCATTGCCCTTTACTAGGAGGAAGTCTACTCAAGCTGCATGTTGGCCACTCTTGTACGTGTGTTGTGACTGTCTTCTTGGCAAACTATTTGTAGGTCACCATCAAGCCATACACCAGATAGAAGTCTACAATGGCCACTGCTCCATTATTCCTGTTACCCTACCCATGTGGACCCAGTCAGTCCTCATATCCCATTTTGTCTGTCCCTATATGTGTATTCAAGTCACCCATTAGTAAAATCAATTCATGTTGCCCTGCTTTATCTAGTAGATCTTACAACTGTTGTCTGAATACACTCTTTTCCTCACTATTATGACCTTGCTGTGGAGCATAGGCTGAGATTATGAATGCTGCCCTATCATTACACTGGAGTCTGACTGCCATGAGTCTGTCACTAATTCTGATGACATCCCTCACGGTGTTCCTAAAGCCTCTTGCCTCACCACAATTCCCACACCATTTCTACTCTGTCCACCTCCTCCTGTCCTATCCTACCTACTGAATTACCTAGATGACTAATGACTGAATTACCTAGAGCCATATTTTATACTCTCAAGTGGCTAGCCCCACCATGGCATGCAGTCTGTGATCTATGTTCTGCTATCATGAGGATACTGTGCAACACAGCTGATGTCCATAGTGTTTGGTTTACATAATTTTTCCCCTTTAGGGTACCATGTAGAGTCCGTGCTGCTGCCCACAGCTACATTCTTTGGTGAGTTTGAGATGGAAACATGCAGAACGTTTTTTGGAGGTGGGAGGAACCTCACAGAAATACAGGGAGAACATGCAATCTCCAAACAGGCACTGGAGCTCAGGATCAAGCCTTGTATCTTGTGCAGGGGAGATGAAGACCTTAACCATTATTCTAACTGGTCTATATATAGAATGCTGACTATTAAGAAATCACCCAAGTGTCTTACACTTTCAAAGAAATTTGTCTCACAAGTCCCAATTACTTCTAGCCCATCAAAAAGAAATTCATTTTATTCACCCTAGAAACAACAGCACAAAAAATAATTTCAAGATAGCCTTATCCAATAATTCTCAAACAGAACTCCTCACTCATAACTGGTTATAGCATCATATTCAATCAACATACAAAACAAACAATAATAAAAACTCACCAAACACTTGGCTCCATGTACAAGATTAAATCATACCAAACAATCTTTGCAAGAAAACTTATAGCCTCAACTTACCTCCATCAAACTCTCTTGTATGACAGCCCTATTTTCCCCGCCTCACAAGCTACACAGTACAACAACTTGAGAAATGCTATTGTAAAGTAGCCAAATTCACTACCACCCTACCGAATTAGGGCACATCAGTGCCTTTTACTAAAGCAGCTGCAATGGTTGAAACTGCCACACTACCTCACCATTTCTCAGTTAACTACTATCCATAACACTTATTACCAAACCAGATAACTACCATTACACTTATTACCAAAACAAATAACCAACCATAGACTAATTAGTGCAATCTCTCAATATATAACAAAAAGGCCATTGAGGCACACAGACAAGCTTCATCTACTCTTAACCAAATCTAATATCTCCGCAAGGGACTCACTATATTCTAACAAACTTGCTAAAATGGAACACCTTTTCTATTCCTATCAGACAAATTAACAATATGAAGGCCTTTCAAACACAAATACAACACATCCTATTTGATTCCTGGCTCTGTTCCTGCACCAACTCGGGCTGAATTTCCAATATCTTACCAAACTAAGTAATTTCCTTACTTGCTTATTTTCAGCTACTTTTCCAGTACCCTAGCTCTCTTCCACAGCATTTGCCTCTCATGCTTGTGGTACACTAATCTCTTACCCACATCTCTCTCCTACAATCCTTTTACGCCTCTACTTTTCTCCTTTCCTATATCTACTGTACACTAACCTCTTCCATACATATCCTACATCTAAGTTTCCTTATGCACAAGTTAATCCTTCTTTATTTCTCTTAGCCTGAGCATCTAAAATTCTCAAGCTATGCTTACAGTCTGCTTTCCTCTATTTATTAATATGTGTAATTTAAAGCTGCTAGCAATTTGTGTGCATTGTATTACAATTAAGTTACCTTCTTATGTGATTATTTTACTTATTGTAAACTTTGACAAAATTGTAATGGAGCTTTTCTACCTGGGCCCGTGGTGAAAAAGCGCTTGCTCCCCCCATTTGGACTATCCCAGTAATGAAATGCAGTAAATAAATGAATAAAATCAACAGATTCATCTGACTAGCAGAGCCCTGATGCACCATTGAAATTTCCATAAAAAAGTGCCAAATGGTTTTCAGTGAAGCTTTTCTTCTGGGTACTCTAATTTACAAGGTTCTGAAGCACAGTCACTACCCCCACACTAATAGTGAAATCACTTTATAAGACAGCTCTTCTGAGCTCAGAAGTACACCAGATAACAATTTCTCTTTTGTACACCCTCCATTTAAAACTTCCATACTGGTGTAGGTGACAGCGCCTTCTCTAGATTGGGACCTGCTACGTGGAACCAGCCACCTACTGACATCGAAAATCTAGGAACCATTAAAAGTTTCAAAGATGCACTTAAAGAGTATCTCTTTACAGAATCTGTCTAAATGCTACCACAAAAGTGGTTAGTTAACTTACCACCCCATGTCAACATAACTGAATACATATATGTAACCTTTCTTAGCTTCTTAATGTGGCATTTTATTCTTATATTTCATACTTACAGAAATACATAAACTTTTACTCATATATTTGTGATTGTGCTGTTTTATGCATATCTTGGCTTATACATTTTTCTTTGTACTTCCCTCAATGTGCTCTGACTGGATTTTCTTAATCTACCTGCATCAAATGTCATTATGTACTGAACTTTATTGTTTACTCATTATGAACATGATAGAGCTGATTAATAAATTGTCATGTCCTTTGTTTTCTTTGGGCTCAGGTTGTGGCTGAAAAGGGTTAATATGCCAACCCACTTACCCGGTAAACAAATAGCAATAAACACATGAATGATAAATAAATAAACAAAATCTTGTGCTGCTCTGTCTCTACCACTAGCACTGAGTGCCTCCGAATTGCATATACCCTGCTACTTACCACTGTTTGGGCACAACTGTGCAGTGAATGTTTCTGAATCCCATGGAAAGTGTTTTTAAAATATATTTTACTCACTACAATAGTTAGCACTGTACTGAAAATTATTGTCACTGCCTTTTTGTCTAACTATATTTATCTGCAAATATGCTTAGGTGTTTCTTCAATCAACTATTGTTGCTTTCTATTTCATATGCTTTATGTAAGCCATTTGTTTGTGTTTTGTCACTGCTTTTGTAGTGCAGGTCATAGCAGAGAAGGATCCTTGGATCAATCTGCCTACCTGATCAACAAATGTTAAATAAATACATATATCTTCGTCCTGCATCTGACATGTTTTGCCACCTATAAGTGGAGTATAACTTATTACAAAATGATAGCTCATTAGTATTCAAAAATGTGCACTCTGATTGGTCAGCCCAAACCATCATGCCCACTGTAAATACAGCACATACCAACAGAAAAAAGTCCAGTGCTAAAGTACCATTCAGCGGCCAGAGTTTTCTACTGGAATATGCTATAGAGGGACAGTGGGAAAGAGGAAGAATCAGGTATGTTCTGAAAAATAAAAGGAGAGAAACATACCCAATTTTCTTTCTTTTTTGCACTGTTCTTCCATAAATCTCAGCAGACTCTTATTATACCTTTCAACTGTCAAAACCTTCAAAGAACGTCCAGAATTTGGTCTCATAGCAGCAATGGAAATTCTCTTTCTCCATAGTTGCCCTTAAAAAAAAAAAAGACAACAGATGGAGATTCTCTTTTCTCCATTACTTTAGTTCAACACACTGATGTACTGTGCAAGTATGGAAACATAACTCTTATACGCATGCACAGTGCATCAAAAATCACAGAGGAATGCCAAACAATGCGGAGGAACACTACAGCTCTGTCATACAAAGACATTATTTAAGATAAAAGCAATGTTTTCCTTAAATAATATCATTGTAAAATTGCAATATCCCACTCGTGGGTGTGGGTATATCAGCATTTACCGACACCCACTTGTGGGTTATTACTTCACTGAACAATATTTTAGACATTCCGTAGTGCGTCTCTCTTTTGTGTATATTGACTGATACGTTTTACACTGTCACAGTCAAGCACTTCTAACTTCTAAGTGATTCTGATTTTAGGTGGGGAAATAGTTTGAGCGTTGGTATCTTTGGACTTAAATTTTGCTAAGAGCCTAAACTCACTGCTTCCTTGTACGGCTTCTAGAGAAAAAAAAAATCATTGTTCCACATTATTGTACTGCCATGGCACATAACAGGTAAATAACTTCAACCACTTGCCAAGATAAATTCTTTGAAGATCAGTCATTTATCTTTTTTTGGCATGAACTTAATTATTGACGTTGACTTCTCAAATAATGTTATGGAGCTGAGCACAGTGAACAGTATTCTGTTTCAGTGTCACATGATATCACTAGTTGGAGAGGCAAAACTGCAGGAATGTATTTAGAAAGAAAGTTCACCATACTTTGTCCCTAGTTATCTTGCGGAACTTCTTGCATACATGTACTATTTCTTCTTGATTTGTTTTCCAGATCATTATGTCTGTCTAGTAAATGCTTGTTTTACATAATCAAAAAAATGATACCATATCTCTGACTGTTGAGCTCCAGCATCCAAGCAATTCACTGAAACTTGTATGCCTAATATCTTAGCCTGATGGAGTTTTTCCAATGATCTTTTTTTACCTTGTTTTATGATGCTAGTATCATTGATGTTATTAATTTGGTTTGAAATGTCTTACTACTAATGACATTTTTTTCAAAACCTTTTCTAATAACGTGTACATTTTCCTTACCCTGGTTGTTTGGACCACAGCTAAGTTTCCTGTGGCAGAGCCTTCAAACTTATTTTGTCACTCAAACTTTGTTTTATTTATTTGTTTTTGGTCAGTCCCCGAGTAAATTTATGGGTATATATTGAATCATCTAAGTATCGTCTGAAGGATCCTAAGGTGTTGCTTCGTTTAACTTGCAGGGAAAGTTTGTTCTTGAGATGGAATAGATAAACACTGACTAATAAAATTGTTTTTCAGTAAATTTTATTTAGATGCTGGAAGCACTTTAACTCCCTAATGCTGATATTGGTGGAGCTATTTCACTTGTGGAGATACAGAATATCAAGAAGGATGGGGTCTCTAATGGCATGGTATGCAAGGCACATATCTCGCAACAGCCTATAAGAAACTGAGTAACCAGACAGCACTTCAAGCCTTTCATTTAATGCAGCAATCTTGTTCATTAGAAACCTGTGTGACCTTTCCAGTTGTCTAATATGTCTAGAAAGGTGCTCAATAATTGGTCCAATTATGGCTTAATAAATAGGGAAGATCACTGCTTTTGACAATACTGATATGCCTTTAGATACTAGTTTTGCTAAATAGATATTCTGACAACTGCTGCTAGATGGTGGTCGAAGGACAGGGAGTCCAAGATCCATGATTATATTATCACTTTGGAGTGGGGTATTAGCTATACTGTACATTGAGGAACAGAGTTCCTTACCAAATGTGATAATATTCCATTTTCTTACATTTATTTGTTGCCCTTTTCTGTAATCCACTTGTTTAAGACGGTTATTTCCTACTATAATGAATAGGTATATGATGGAGATTTCACAATAATGCCCAGTTTGTAGTCATTTGCAAACTTAGTTAACCAAAGAGTCTGATTTTCAGTCTAGAGATAAGAGAAGGTCCCAGTACAGAGCTGTGGCACACACCTGTGGAGATGCCTGCATCCTTCACTGAGTTCTATCTTTCATTCAGTTGACTATCCACTACAACAGATATGGATATACTTTTTAGGCATTTAGAGGTTTACTATACCAACATGCAGTACAGTGTCAAATGTTTCAGCCAGATCTAAATACGCTTTGTGAACAGAATGATCACTGTCAACAGCCTGTGTGACCTTCGAAAATAAGTTAACTAAACTGAGTGCACAGAACCTTCCTTTGACAAAGCCATATGAATGTGGGTCTAGCTCGAGAAGTTTTTTTATATAGTTTATGAGGTCAGATATGATGCATTCCATGCCTCTTCACATTAGACTACTCATGCTAACAGGCCTATAGTTTTGTGGGTCAATGGTAGGACCACCCTTGTTTAGGAGTATCACAACTGCAGTTCATAATCCTCTGGGGACAAATTTTGTAGTTAAACTCAGGCTAAAAAATGAGGGGCTCCACAAGGGCATGATTAGTGCAATTTATTAGTCCTCTAGATAAATTAAGAGGCCTTAGAAGTAGTATTTTTGGTTTTAGATAATATCTTCTGTACGTGTTCTTTTGTGGTATTAGAAGGTGTTCTGGATTCAGGAATTTGTGGAATTGAGATAGTTGTTTCAAGGGTAAGGTTTACACTAAATTTGTCTGCTAGTACATTTACTATGTCTACTTGGTCTGAGCATGTGATTCCATTTTGTATAAGTTCAGAACACTGTTAGGGTGGTATTTCTTTTCTTTGTTTCCTAGTAAAATAAAAGAATGACATATAATATTCCTTGGCTTTAGAAGCATATTTAAGTTCACGAATTGTCTCACAAACCTTGATAGTATTGTTCAGTTCCTTACTGATATTGATGTAGGTTCATAGGTTGGTACTATGCTATCAGCCCTAGGGCCTAGACAAGCCTAGCCATAACAATTCCCTGACTATTTCTTCCCACAGTATTTACTTCCCTGGACCCCACAGTATTTACTTCCCTGGACCTCTGTCTAGCTGACAGAGGTCTGACTGACGTGATCCCTGGGGTGAATTTCCTATCTCCCATCCAATCATCAAGGTAAATGTAATCTTTAATATAAGGAATTTAGGAATTTTCGATCTGTAGAATGACTGACTGAAAAAGTTTGTTTCTCTTGTTTTAGAGCTTATTTAAGCTGGTGAACCAACAGGGTGGATTGTTCTTAAACTTCCCATTATATTTGGCTCTAGCAGGGTCAGCTAGGTCTAGGCACTTTTATCTTTACAGGAAGAAAACTCATTTGTATAAATAATAGTTGCACTGGAATTGTGCCTGGTGATGCTACAAGTGAATTAGGATAGCTCATAACAGAGATAGAGGAGGTGTGTCCATTTCAAATCCCAAAATTCAGAATTATTGACTGAATGGGTTTTTAAGATTTTGAAACAGAAAGTTACACATTTAGGGTCAGACTTAAACAGAAATAGAAAAACTTGAGGGGTGGCACTTGTGGTGGCTATATGTTAGGATCAGGTCTTCTCAATGGTTACTTCACTATCTCTTCTAAATAATTTTTATTTCTTAAGTTTAAGAATCTCTGGACATGCACAACTTTGGAGGTACAGGCTCACCAGTTTACTGAGGGTTAGCTGAAATCTCCAATTATAGTGCCCCAGTTTACTGAGGGGTAGCCGGAATCTCCCATTATAAAGGCATTTTGTTAATAAGTAGTCCCTCAACCACACCTAGGAATCATACATGGCCATCAGGGGACACAGAAGGGGTCCTATACCAGGCTCTAAGTTGAGAGTTTGTCTTGTTCAGGGTATGTTGGAGTTCAATAAATTCAGTTTGTGGGCCACTGGGAATCTGTACTGAGATAATATGGGCCTTAGCAAATATGGAGGTGCTACCACAAGCTCTATTAGACTTGAATGTATGGTTGGTATAAAACCAAGGTAAAGAGGGAGATAGCTTTACACTGAAACCAACTCTGTGTAACTACATAAACATGTATACATTCAAGCTACAAGATCAGACAACATGTTATAACTTCTACTATTGAGAAGCTCCACCTTGATATTGTGCAGTTTAGGGATGGAAATGACTATAGTGACATCTGCTGGACTAAGATTTCCATTAGTTGGACTCTGTCTAAAAAAGGGCTCTACGGGGGCAGCAAGGGCTTTACCCAGTATTTAGAAGCCATGAAGCAATGAAATGAGAGGTGGAGGCCACTGTGAAGCAAGTTGGGCTGTCAATCATCTTACCCCATGCTGACACTTACTGGACTCCCCTAGAATGACAGCAGCTACTCAGCCAAATGATAAAGCCAGTCATCTTTTCTTTATATATATATATAGGCATGGTTCTAGGTAAAGAAAGGAGTGCAAACAGGATCCACGCCTTTCTGCATTTGAGAAAATACATTGAATTCTAAGTCAAACATGCAGGCTTTTTGTTGCAGACATTCGTTCAGCCTAATGAAATCAAATTCAGTCAAAATTATTGTCATCAATGGTCTTCTTTTAGAAACTAGCACTGGTGTATTCTAAATAAAGAGCTCACCAAGTGAGCTGCTTACATCTTGGTGGTCATTTTAGAATTAAATTAAGACATTAAATGGTCATAACTTTTTTAATCTAAGGTTAAATATAACTGTGTCATATCCTGATTCTATAGTGGAATTAATCATTAACAAAAGGAGGAAACAGTAGCTTATAAGTATTTATCTGTTTAAATAACTGTTTATACAGTAGCTTCTCAAAGATATTGTTGATGGGACACGTTAGAGGTTGCTCTTTAGCCCTGAAGGGCAGTGGGAAAAGAACATTTTGGTATGGGCATCATTGTGGAACAAATGAACAAGTATGGGACTAAATATGAGGTTAATGAAAGAGTACGTATATAACGGAGAGATTTTGAAATCTTTTCTGCTGCTTGCTGTAGAAAAGAAGAGTGGAGTACACTAAACTTTGCTCCCGACAAATTTACCTTTTCAAATAAATCTTTGGTTTCTTTAGCAGTAATGGCATTACTAATGGAATGTAGCAGCATAATTGGCTAGAAGATACAATGATGGGGAATTCGGTAGGCTTTGATTTATAAGACTTGAAGGGAAATTATCTGTTATTTGGCTTAGATAATTGATTAGGAAGTGCCTTGAAAAATTAATATTGGTAGTAAGGACAACTAACTCCCAGCAGAAATCTAACAGATCACCTCCATATATTTCTGTTTCCCCATTCTCTACCAAATAATTATGCTAGTAATCTGTAGCTTGATACATACAACAACAAGAGAAAATACTCTCCTGGGCACCCAGATGCTTTCGGTCATAAACAGAATAGTCTTGTTTAGTGTCATCACACACACACACACACACACACACACACACACACACACATGCGCACATGCGTGTGTGTATATACAATGTGCAAAACCAAAAGGATCATTTGTCCAGGGTGAGGAGAGTTGGATACTTATATACTAATTCAGCTATTTTTTTCTGTTTTTAAGTTCATGTTAAAGCAAGAAAGAACATTTTGCTCCCTGTAATTCTTCATATTTAGAATTAGACCACAACTGGTACACCAGGTGTTGATTTTATCCAGACCACGCTGGAGAATATGGGAATCGTGAATGAAGGTAACTGTGCCTAATTTGTAGTCATCTTTAGCCTGGGCCCAGGATGCTTGATTTTACATTAGCAAAGTATATGTCAAATAAGAGGACACCTAAAGCAACATTGTGTAACATTTTTAGTGGCATTCTTGTGGCTGGAGGAGTTATCACCCACCTTTATAATGCGAGTTTTCTTTATGGGCCAGTGTGCCCTCCAATAACTACATAAGGGTTTACATTGAGAATGAGGACATTTTTCTAACCTGAATGGTAAATGGTCAAAGTCCTTGGCAAGTCCTAGAGATTGACACATGCTTATGGCGTCTGTGACATTTTCAAATACCTCTACTAGGTAGGGCAAACATTACCTGCCTTTAACAAAACTAAATTAATTTTGGTCCAGCATACAGAGGTCATCTGTGTAATTGTAAATTGCTCACAAATAACTCATTTCATGATTTTTGAAAACTATACAAATAAGACTAACATGCCTGTTGTTCCTAGATCTGTCATAGAATTGCTCTTGTAGACAGAAATCATATGTTTTTTTTTCCAAGATTCACGTACACAGCCTGTTGTGTGATTATGATTAAAACAAGTTAGAATGGGCTAGGCTGTGGGGGTACTTGACACTTACAAGCAGACAGCCTAGAATATTGGCTATCCCACAGAAGTAGTGTTTTTGATTTTGAAGAAATAACAAATGCAAACTAGGCTTGAGTTATTTCAGGGGGAATAGTAACAGGAGAAAGTTGGGGTGTAGTGAGATGAGTGGGAGTATGAAGTTTCAGTTAAATTTGGCTGCAAGGTAATTAGAAATGGTTCTGTATTGCTGTGCAATGTGTTATTAAGATAATATTGGTGCAGACATGGGTATGAATAGAGCTGTAGAAGGCCTTGTGGTTATCCTTAGTGTTGGTGGCCACTTTAAGTTCATAACTGGCTTTGGACTGTCCAATAGTATGGCGAAAAGTCTTGCTTAGCATTTTAGATCACCTCTATATGGTTTAATGAAAGATCACAACTGTTTCCTTTTTCTTATATTGTTGGCTTATGTGTGAGTTCTAATAAACACGCTTACTTTTTAATTATTAACAATGTTTGTGGTAAATGGGAAGTGTCTTTTTCACTACTTTTATTCATAATGGAGCAAACTCAGAGAAAAATGCAGAAGCAAGGGTGGAATCATGAATCTCCTTGTCTGATAGTGTATGCCAACTGTGTTTACTCAAGATATCAGGGAGGGGCAACTAACTTATTTTTAAATAATTTTGAAACTCAGTATTTTTGTGGGTAAGGGGCGTGTGTTAAGGTTAAAGGTTGCAGCAAGTATAGTGGGTTTAAATTGTGAGGAAATGACAGGTGGGGAAAAGAGGTGGAGGACCAGTTGATATGTCTGAAAAAATTTAGGAGGTTGGCACCGGTGCTGTAGGCTGGAATAATTTACAATATGGAGTTTGTATTTGCAAAGTTGGAGAATTTTTGGATGTGTTTGGTAGTGGTAGTATAAGTTAGTTAAGTAAATAATAACTGAAGTCTCCCCTAGTGATGGTGTTAGGCTTAATAGGTAGCTTACTGTGTAGACTTGGATAGCCATTATGCCCATTCAGGGACATATAAGGAGAATACCAGGTAGCAATGATGTCATGATGCGGCAAGAGGTTTTGCTGAGATTCACTAAAAACTCTAAACATTTTTGGCTGGTGTTGCGGATGACTTAGCACAAAATAAAGTTCATAATAAATATGTATATAGCTCCATATCTTCCTGTGGTCAAAAATGCACTGCTGGCACAATATTCTGATAAAGAGGAGTATTGACCCAGGTTTAAAAAATGTTTCATTACAAAAAAAAAGATAATTAAAAAGGACAACAGCAGAGCTTTTCATAAGTAATATATCCCTTCTTTTTTATCATCTGTATTGATGAAATAAAAGACATACTCCTGGACAGCAAGGCTCAATATGTAAATCCTGAATATAAATAGTCTTAAAACTGACATCTGAAATCTTGAACAAATATGTATGTAAATCTGCATCTTTAGTGTCACTTTGCTTTATAGTGTGCCTTTTACCATGCAGTCATTTGATTACTGTTCTCCATGACCTGATAATGAGCCAGAGCCTAAGACATTTTTACTAGAAAGGCTGACAGTCTGACCATAACCCACTTGTTCGGCAACTAAAGTTGTTCAACAAGTTGCTGTCAACATGATCAACCTGAAGCATTCTACTGACAGCATTTATACATATTTTTTTTAAAATGACTGTCGCTACTAGTCAAGCAGCCTTTTATTTAAACTTACTGACCATTCTTTATTCATATTTTTCCAGCAGTTTGCCAGTTTACTACAAGAGACCCACCAGTCTATACTTTTAACTTTGGATGTATCAGGTTTATTTTTCTTAAACAATCTCTTAATTGCTATCTTTCAGTTATATGCTATGGTATGTTCATGAAAGCTTTTTTCTTGAGTAATATTGCTAAGAGATGTACAAGCCTGCTATTTTGGCATTTAATTGCCTTTACTACTCATTCCATCATTATCAGTCTCTTTTAGTACTGGAACTGAGAGGCGATGTGATATGTGATACCCTTTATTGAACTAATATTGGTTTTACACTTTTTCGCACAGTTTCACACTTTTAACTCTTCAGACCTTCTACTATGATACAAAACCCACTGTATTAAATTGCCTTGTCCTTTATATTTTTGTATTTGTTTTTTGGTAAATTGCTGAGGATTACTGCAAGCTATCCGAAAAAAGCTACATACCGATAACTTGCCTTCTGACGATGTAATGCGAGTCATCTGAGTTTAGTGCTTAACTGTTTAGAACATGTCAATGTGAAACCCATTTTCTTCACTTGCCTCGTCTGGTACCGAGCATTACAGTGAATCAGTAATGACACTTTTTACCTTTTTAAGATAAAAAGAGTAACGGTTATATTTTTTATGCCCTTTGACACCTGCAGCATTCAGACTTTTAGAAAAGGGAAGTTCAGTGGCTGCAGACCAAGAAAATTTCGCAACATAGCAGGAATGTGAAAATACTATTTTAAATGTTAGACTAGAAAGTCCTTCAGCAAATCTGTTCCTTAGTTTACGGATGCCCTCCCAGTTTTAGGATTGAAACTTTATCGAAGAGACTTGTTTTTTCAGGGGAATCTAAACAATCCTGGAACTGTTAAAAATCTCATATTCAAAGTAGAGAAGGGGCAGGGAGTGGGAAAGAAGGATGATGCAAACTTGTGGGAGGTACTATTTGAGAAAATTGAAAGCGGAACGCTCTGCAAAACGAAAATGTTCAAATCTTAACAAAATGCAAAAAAATATGCAACCAATAAGAAGTATATGTGTCTTTTATAATGTGAAGTACTTATTGGAATTAAAAAAAAAGAATGTTGTCTGAGCACCCTATCTTTGACACTCTCCCTTTAATGTCCACTCTGGGGGGGGGGGGTAGCGTGAGCTTTTCCAACACAAAGTTAAGGTCCCAAGCAGGGGTAAGTGCTCTTCCTGGTGGCCTTAACTTGTTAGCCCCTCTCAGGAACCGCTTGATGAGAGGATGTGAGAAGACAGGTGGCTCAGTGCTGTAATGAGCAGAGATGGCAGAGGCATGGATCTTAATGGAAGAGAAGGATAGACCTCTATGGAGTAGGTCTGCTAGGTAATCCAGGTTGAGAGATAAGGAGGGGCTGTGCTGGATCCACTCCTTTAGTGTGGATCCAGGAACAATACCTTTTTCCCACTTGTCAGCATAGGATTTTCTTGTACTGGGTCATCTGGCTTCACGTATGACATCCAGTACCTGCTTGCTTAGGCTGGCCACTGGAGGAGACGTCAGGGAATAAGCCAGGCTGCAAGGTTCAGGGTATGCAATTGCAGATGCAAGAACTGTCCCTCCTGCTGAGTCAGGAGAGTTGGGATCTGGGGGAGGTGCCATGGAGGCAACGGTGACAAACTGCGCAGTAATGGGTACCAGTGTTGGCGTGGCCAGTCTGGGGCAATCAGGATTGCCTTTGGTCTTTCCTACCTTACCTTGAGGAATACTCTTGTAAGAAGAGGTAGGGGGGAAAATGCATACATTGAGAAGTTTGCCCACTGGAAGGATAGGGCATCCACTTTCCAGGTCTTTGTCTTATTGTGAGATTCCCTGGTGCAGAATTTGCTGAGCTGGTGGTTATAGGGGGAGTCAAATAGGTCCTCCTTCGGGGTACCCCATTTCTGGATCACAAGGCTGAAGGTGTTGTGGTTTAATTGCCACTCATGTGGGTCTAGGAGATTTCTGCTTAAGGTGTCTGCCAGAGACTTTTGGTTACCTGGTAGGAATTGAGCTTGAAGGTGAATATGCATGGCTGAGGCAGTGTTCCACAGGGTCATGGCTAGCCTGCAGAGTGGGTTCCCCCCTGCTTGTTGATGTACCACATCACTCTGGTGTTGTCGGGTTTGATTAGTAGAGGCCCCCGTAGAGAGTAGGGATCTGAAAGCTGTCAGAGCATGCTGAACAGCTAGCATCTCTTTTTGCTTGATGCACAGAGTAATTTGATTTTGGCTCCAGTGGCCCTGAATGCACCTGCCGTCCAGATGTGCACCCCAGCCATAGTCTGATCCATCTGTGGTTAGGGTCTGGGCTGCATGGGGTTGTGTAAAGGGAAGCCCCTTGTTGCGGTTGCATGCTGCTGCCCACCAAAGGAACTGCCCACCAAAGGAACTCTTTCCTTAGACACTGAAGTTTCCTCATATGCAGTCTGGCATATGGAATTAGTAGAATGCAGGAGGCCATGAACCCTAGAGCATGCAGGATTTTCCTTGCGGATAGCTGGGTTCTGATGGCCATTTGAGAGACATAGCCTGTCAGATAGGCTTGTTTTTCTGGAGTAAGGAATGCCATCTGAGATGCTGTGTCCAAGCTTGTTCTCAGGAATACAATTTTTTGACTGGGGACTAGTTTGGATTTCTTTCTGTTGACAGTGTACCCCAGGGAGGTTAGACGGTCCTTTACAAATGTCAGGTGCTGCAACAGCTTTTCCTGACTGTCTGCCTGAATCAGGCAATTGTCTAAGTAGGGATAAATTTGAATATTTCTCTGTCTGGAATAGGCAATGGCTGGAGCCAGGCATTTGTAAAAACTCTGGGAGCAGTGAATAAGCCAAAGGGACATGCAGAGAACTGACACTGCATAGATCCTGCCCTGAAACGTAGATATTTCCTGCAGGAGTCCCTGTTTGGGATGTGCAGATAGGCCTCCTTTAGGTTTATGGTGGCTAACCAGGCATCTTTGGACAGCATAGGGAGAAGCCGCTGTAGGGTGAGCATTTTGAATTTTGGTACAACCAGGAAGGCGTTTAGCATGGATAGATCTAAGATTGGGCACCAGATGTCCTCTTTTCTGGGTACCAGGAAAAGTCTGGAATAAAAATCTTGGCCTATCTGTTCTGCAGGAACAGGCTGAATTACCCTTATGGAGAGCAGGGACTGAACTTGATTTTGTGCTTCTGCCCACTGATTTGGAGGAAGGTATGGGAACCCTTTTGGGGTTGGCAGCATGTGGAAATAAAATTTGTACCCCTGGGATACTATGTTGAGGACCCATCGATTGTTGGTGATGGAGGTCCAGTTTTTTGCATTGTGGACGAGTTTTCCTTCTAGGGGCATGAACAATTGGGCAAAGGTGCGGGGAGGAGTTGAGAAGTCATTGTGAATTCTTTCCATAAGGGGGTGGCTTAGCACTCCCTGTTTTAGAAGTGGAGGTACTTCATTCCTTAGACCTCTGCATACCCTGAGACTGTAGTCTGGGGGGGAGTCTGTTTCCCCTAGGTCTATCTTGATGTGGCCTTGAGGGGGCTGAAAAGGACCAATGTCTACTGAATCTTGGAGGCTGCACTTGCAAAAAATCTTTGACTGTCTGCATAGACTTAGCTTTTTCTTCCATCTTTTTTAAAACCTCTTTTGCTTTGGTGCCAAACAGATTGTCCTTGTTCAGAGGTCTGTCCAATAATTTTGATTTGACATGGTCTGGCAAGGTCTGCTCCTTAAGCCAGGCATGCTTTCTAAGTACAGAACGTGTGACTGCAGCTCTGCAAGATGCTTCTAGGGCGTCAAACCCACATTGCAGGGTATGCTTGCTGACTTGGCTTGCAGAATGCATAAACTCCTGTAATTCTTTTATTTTCTGCACAGTCAGGGAAGGTACATAATTTTTGCTTAATAAGTTCCATAGTATGTTGCTGGCATTTCAGCATGTGGAACTGACAATTTAATGCTCTAATGGCAAGAGATGCAGAGGTGTATACTTTTTTACCTCATCAGTCTAAAGTTCGGGAATCCCTGTCTGAGGGGGTGGGATTCTTAGCTGTAATTGCTTTTATTCCTTTAGGTCCTTGGGAGAGGACCTCTGGGTCAGCAGTAGGATTTTTGAAGAGAAAGTTGTGTGAGTCAGGGACTCTGTAGTACCTGTCAGGTTTCCTGGGAGCAGGGGGTAAAGTATCAGGAGTTAGACTGGATTCCATAAAGACATTTCTTTGGGACTTGTTAGGGATGTTGTTTTCCATCTGGGTGTCCGTGAAAATGATGCACAGGCTGAACAATTAACTGATGAGTTTACCTAGTATCAGATCAGACTGGAGACGCAGGGAACTAACAAGTCTAGTAGATGGGCTCCACTCATATGTGTCCAAGTATTAGGCACACCTTCTGAGGGACTTTTGCAGTGATAGGAAACTGCCACTCTTTACACAGTTGATGATACCTCTACTTTGCTTGCCACACTCAAATGCACACGCTGAAAACAGCATTTAGCACAGTACGGAAAGTAAAGATTGAATTGCGTCAGTCTCTCAATGTAAAAACATTGAACTCCTTATTAGCAGTTAAAATGAATGAAGAACTGGACTGCTGTGATCTTAAGCTGCCAAAACATGTCTTGGATGCTGCTAAGAAAGCCACAGCAGCATACCATACATGTCCATCTGATGCATCTAAAGTTTCAAAGAATGCTGTTCATGCACTTAGTGCATAAGTGGAATCGGTTGTGAGATATGTAACAGGTCTGTTTAGAAAATGTTGTAAATGTATCAAGTGGTATTAATGATCATGTGATTTTAGTTTTGATTTTGTACCGAAGTGCTATTTCACGTACTTATGGTGTGGTTATGGTATTGCAGACTATAAAATAAAAATTTTGGATTTAACTCACGAGTGTGTCTTATTCAATTTTACAAATGTTCAACCAGGCCCCATGGCAATGGTGCATTTTACACAATGCAAAAATAGGGTGTTCCGCATTCTGTTTGCCACACATTGCTAGGGTTTCTGTTCCACACTGGCCTCTTAACAGGTTGAGGCCTATGATGCACTGCATTACTATTATGTTTATTTCTAACACGTACAACAGTGGGAATGGACTCGTCAAAACTGCATATATTCTTATTGTACTCCTGCAATATTTTTAAATGTTCTTTTTGTTTCAACAATATAGATCAAGTTGCAGGGGCATTTCAGCACATAAACCACTCTCTCAGAATCACAACTGTATCTTCCTACCGTTTCAAATTGTCTTCCATAACTACATTACACACTTATATAAAATTAACTCTTGGCTGACAAAAAACAAATACCAAAAAACATGCAAAAATTATGCAGTTTTTGTATTGGGAAAAAAAACTGCATAAATTCATGCCTGGAATCACACTTGATACTCACATTTATTCTGGCAAATGAGACCTGAAGAGAATAGAAGCAGGATGCATTATAGATACAAGGGGAGAAGTATGAGCTTGGGAAAAGTCCTGTAGATGCCATTGTAACCAGTCCTATCACTGAAGTAGATGGACTGTATCATGCAAGATCCATGCTTTCATACATCAGTAGCTTACACCCCATTAATGTATCAAGCAGCATAATTCTTAAAATACTTTGTCACTTTACAACGACAGAAGTAAATCCAACGATTTAGACACCTGGATCTTTCCCTGATCCTCCCCCATGCAAACCTTGCCAGATCATCACTCTTTTCAAAGGGCAATCTAAATTATATTGTCAGCACTGCAATGCTCTTCATGCATGTACATTATCTTCTGTCTCATCTCTGTCTTTTAAAAGAAATATCTTCCTGGTCAAATTCACCACATTTACCCAATGCAAAGAAAGAAGTGAGGTTGCACAGCGACAGTTATTACAAAAGTAATACCATTTAATGTGTGCAAGTGCTAATTTATTTAGCCGCTTTCTTCTGTTGTTCTGTTTACAAATAGCAGTGTTTCTTACAACATAATGAAGATCTAACCATTCACTATTAAGTTTACACATCTGTGAGAAAACAGCACCTGCACTTTAAATCAGGATTGCATATTTTAGACATGGCTACTCACCCAAATTTTGCTGTGTTCCCTGGATCTTTGCAGCCATTTTGTAGATTTGTCTTTTGACCATCTGAACTCATTTCTAAGCTTAACTGTTGTTCGACTGCTCTGGCTCATTTCAACAGCTTCTAGTTTTACTGTATATGGAAGTCTGCCACTATCTCCTAGCGTTTTGGGGAGCTAAGTTTGGGTAGGTTTAATTTATGCCATTCTTCTTTCGGCTTTTCCCGGTTAGGGGTCGCCACAGTGGATCACCTGTCCACTCATGATTGACAGTGGAGTTTTATGGTGTCGAGTTGCCAGACCGGCGCCCAACCTTCCACAGAAGGCACACACATGCACACACTCATACCCAGGGCAAATTTAGAGCGTCCAATCTACCTACAGCATGTCTTTGGGATGTGGGACGAAACCGGAGTACCTGGAGGAAACCCACGAGACCACAGGGAGGACATGCATACTCCGCACAGAAGGCACCCCAGCCAAGGATCGAACCGGAGAAGGTTTAATTTATGCCATTGATACAGAAAATTTCTTAGCATTGTTAAAGACTTCGGGAAAGAACTACAGAACTAATTTTCACACTTTAGTACTTAATCTAGTATAGCGAATCAACACTTATTGCAGTGGCTAACATAGTAAAGATCACTTAACAATAATAAAGTACGGTAAGCTGCACTTACCAGAACAGCAAATGTTCAAATTCCTGACTGCTGCAGTAGCCTTTGGCTGTTTAGGTTATATCTTGTCCAGGATACAACAGCCAGCCAGCTTCACAAAGCTCTGGCTCCCTCCCATACCTTCACTCTGACTGCTAACTGGGCAGCCCATTTGTAGAGGGAAATCAGCATTCCATGTGAAAATAACTTCAGAATTACCGCACGACTTTCTAATCTAATCCCAGGAAAAACATATAATAGAAACAAAAAAATGTATACCTCAACCAAAAACTATACACAGGAAGGAGGAATGGAGGGTGGGTGCGGCTACTACACCAGTACAGAATTCAAACATCTACTGTTAAGTGCATCTTACACAATTGTGCTATGTCCATCATCTACTGCAGTACCCTTTGGCTATTTGTGTTGATTACCAACGCCTATACAACCCAGGAGGAGGACGAATGTGGATCAAGGAGACCCTGGAGAATAGTCTCAGCAAAAACAGTCCTAGACTTGAAGAGGAATCAAATTTCTAATGCTTTGTGTAAGAGGACCTTGAAGTTGTCTCTAAAATGTTTGCAGAGTCCACCCCTTTCCAATATGCCATTAAAGAAAACAAAGCTCTATTAGAATGCGTCTTAATTCTGCTTGGAAATGTTTTATCATAGTGGGAATAACAAAAAAGACACAGTAAAAACAACCAACTGGAACTGTCTAAAGTGACACAGGTTTGCCATTCTAAACTCATACTATGAATGCCATGGCCATATACCTTTTCTAAAAAAGACTTAGCACTGACAAGATAATACTCAAGTTGTGAAAGCATGACCAGAGTATACAGAATAGATTATCCCAGTCATTCAAATTCTGAAAGAAATGAGGGAAGATAGATGACTAGATTCAAGACACACTTGAAAGTAGGAAAGGGATATACATGTAAGCATGTAAAATCAAAAGGGCTTATTCACCATGAATAATTGCAACCTGGATTCTCTTGCAGATGTCAAAGCAATAATCCAGTTAGTCTACTAAAAAGATTAACCAAAAGCAGCCAGAATTGCTGGTTCAAATGTAGACAGAATTAACTTTCCCAGCAGAAAGTAAAGATCCCAATTGTCACCTGAACACATGCACTTATGTATCAACATAAAAAATTCCTTGTACAACAGCTTGAGCTAAGTCTGAAATGAAGAGGTGGATCCATGGACAGACATGCTGAAATGGCTGAAAAATACCCCTTGTCAAAGGAGTAAACAGACCATAGGAAGTAACTCACATAAATGTTTAAGAACTACTGGTAATAATTCTAGATAGGGTCCTGGTTATAGGTGAGGCAACAACTAGAAATTTTTCTCCACTGGTTAACATAAGATTTCCTAGCAGCAGGATTTCTTGCCTCCTTTAGTACCTGCCGAATCATCCACGCAGTCATCTGAAGTTGTTTGAGACTGGGGTGTATTAAACCCCCCCGTCTAGTGTAAGTGGATCCAATCTGTGAGGAAACTTGTAGTAATTGCCCCTAGCCAACTCCATAACTGTGATTAGGTAGCACTGCACTTTTTATATTAAGAGGCTGAAGATTGTTCGCCTAGTGTCAGTAGGTGGTAACCTGGTCTATAAGAGTTGGGAAACACAGGAAGGGCTCCGAGTGTAGTCATTTATTGGCCAGAGGGCTTATTAGTCATTAGTCTGTACCTGTATAAATTTTGTGCGGCTCCTGGCTCATTTCCACAGGGCTCAGTAACACTTGGCATCTTCCCATTTCAGAAAAGATTTAAGTACATATAGTGCCATACAGACAGAGCTAAGCACTTTTTTTTCAAAAATTGTACTTGTTTTGAATTTATTTGGCAAACTGCTGTTGACTCCTGCAATTATAGGTTCATAGGTAGGTACTAGACTATCTGCCCGAAGGCATTTATAAGCCTAGCCAGAATGTTTTGGCTTTCGCCGCCCCCTTAGATTAGTTCCCTGTGCCTCTGTCCAGCAGAGCCACTGAAGTGATCCCCAGAGGTAAACCTTCCGTTTCCCATCCACTCAAGATTTCTTTTGAAGAGTGTTAGCGAGGAGCTCTGCCTAATGTAGATTGGGATCTTGTTCCAAAGCATGGGAAGTCTCTGGGACAGGAATCTATCCCTCCAGCATGTCCTATTTATTGTTGTGGTGAGGTTTAGATCCCTAGAGCGTGTGGCACGCGGGGGATAAGGTTTTCTTTAGGTAGAGCATGTCCATCAATTCTGGGTTAGACATGGCCTTGTATGCCAGGCAGAGATCACCTCTGAGTAGGCGGTATGCAACAGAGTACAGCTGTAATTTCTTCAATCGAGCTGCACAGGGCATCTGTTTGAGGCCAGTGATCCTCTTGGTGAGGTACTTCTGTGGTCGTTCCAGCTGTTGCAGGTATCTTGTAAGGTACATCCCAAATGGGGCATTGTACTCTATGATGGGTCTGATGAGTAGAGGGGCACAAAGACCTCTTCTGATCTGGATGCGAACTCTTTTGTGATTAGGTGGGCCACGTAAAAGGATTTTCTAACCACTTTGGCAATGTGATTATCAAAGGTGAGATTACTATCTACTTGGGTCCCCAGATCCCTTACTATGTCTTCCGTATTTAGGGGACTACCACCTATGTGGTAGTTTGTGGGTACTTTGTTTTTTCCAAAGGGGATAACTATGCACTTTTTGGCATTTAGCTGGAGGCCATGATTTTGACACCAGGTATCCGTCTCAGTGAGACCCTTTTGAGGATGTCTGTGTCAGCCGGAGAGTCAATTATAGCCCCTAATTGCAGTCGTCTGTGAACTTGGTCAGCCATAGTCCTCCTGTGCTTGCCTGTACTTCTGAGAAGTATATGCCAAACAGGAGGGGTCCTAGGACTGAGCCTTGGAGAACTCCACTTGTAATCGATTTAGAGTTGGACCTAGCTCCCGCAAATCTCA
This sequence comes from Protopterus annectens, assembly GCF_019279795.1. Taxonomy (NCBI): domain Eukaryota; kingdom Metazoa; phylum Chordata; order Ceratodontiformes; family Protopteridae; genus Protopterus; species Protopterus annectens. The sequence goes on along the minus strand of NC_056735.1, from coordinate 1,191,453,769 downwards.
CCATGTGGGTTCTGTCCGTGAGCCAGTTGGCAACCCATCTTGTGATGTAGGGGTTTATGTTCAGGCTGGTGAGCTTGTCCATAATACCAGAATGGGGAATGGTGTCGAAGACCTTTGCAAGGTCTAGGTAGGCTGTGTGTACCACCTTCCCCTCAACTATAGCCTTGGTAACTGTCTCAAAGAAGTCCACCAGGTTTAGGTAGTATAAGCTGCCCTTAAAGCAGGAGTCCACCAGACTGGTTTTCCTTTTCTTGGAGGAGTGAGTCTTGGTTTTGCTTGGGATGGCATGATCTATGCATTCTTGTAGGTGCCTGTACAATGCATTAGTAAAGGATTTTGCAGCTTGGACAACATTATCCTTCAGCAAGGGGGCTTTGAAACTTTCCACCTTGGTCTTAAGTAGCGTGAAGTTTGCTTTTGAAAAGTTTTTCACAGTGGTTTTCTTGTCCGGGGGTGAGGGCGGAATGCAGATATCCAAAGTGATTTGTTTATGGTCAGATCTAACCAGCGAGGGGTTGACCTCCGGTGTGGAACACCAGTTGCCCATGTTGGTGATGACCAGGTCCAATATACTGTCACCTCTGGTGGGAGTGTTGACCAGTTGAACCAGTGCGTTTGAGTTTATAAATTCTAGGAAATGTTGGGCAAGAGAGTTAGTACTTGAGTAGTTCTCCCAGTTAATGTTTGGATAAAATTGCCATAGCTCGTTCTCACCTTCTTTCAACCCTTCTGTATGCATCCCCTCTACTCTCGAATTTAAACAAGACTGTCCTTAACAAACTCTCAGTTTGCTACAACCACATTGCCAGATTTGCCACTGGGCTGCCTTTTAGGACACATCATTGCATCAATCTAAATCAGCTTGGGTGGCTTGAACTACCCAGCCTAATCCAGTCTAACCAAGTGATTATGGCCTATAAAATCCTCTATAATTCGGACAATACTCCTGCACTTAAAAATATTATCACCCCCCCCCCCATAACAATCCTAGACCGCTTCGATCCTCTAACAAACTACTAATTCAGACTAGCAAAATTAACACCACAGCCGGTGACTCTCTCTTTGCAAACTCTGTAATTAGATCCTGGAACTCTCTTCCAGCTGATATTACCTTACTTTCCACCTTAGGTCAATTTAAAACTAGATTCAAACAACATTTGTCACTTAACTGGCAATGTCAATGTATCAAGCCTGGCTAACTCTCTCTAGAATGTGTAAAAATCTGTTAACCAGCTTACTGCGTAATTTAATTTAATCCTGACTTACGCTCGGGATTGACTCTAACCTGTGGGTTTAACTTGCTTACTTATGTAATCTCTGTAAATAGTCTGTTTGTAATATGTAATGCTGGTATTATGTAATGCTGTATCTGCTTAGCCTTGGAGCATTTCTCCACGGGCCGCTGCTGAAAATGGACATGCATCCAGTCGGACTATCCCAGTCAACAAATGTAAAATAAAATAAAATAAATAAAAAAAAATAATTGAAATCACCCAATATTAGGGTGTTTGGTAGGACCTTTATGTTTCCCAGTGTTTCCAGGAACGCGGAATGGGGGTCCTGGGACATGGGGGGTGATCTGTAACAAGCTACAATTTGAATTGCAATTTTTCCCATTGTTAGTTGCAAGTGGATTATCTCTGAAGCATCGTGCTGTGCCACTAACCTGGAGGTGTGGGTATCCTTGATGAATATGGATATGCCCTGCCTTTTGAATTTCGGTTTGGGTTCTGTGGACGAAATATATGGTATGAGTTGTAGCCTGGTAGTGCTGGGATGCTCTCTGGAGCCTTAAACCAGGTTTCCGTTATTGCACATATATTGATTTTCTCCATACTGAGGAGTGCCTCAAGTGCGTGTATTTTGAGGTTTAGACTTCTGGCATTAAGTAGCACTACCCTCAGTTTTTTGTTACTTGTGCTATTTACGGTGGTGGGTTTCTCTTTGGAACCTTGCCTAAAAAACGCACTATGGGGGTGGCAAGAGCCTTGGCCTGTATTAAAAAGCCTAAGGGTGACAGGTGCAAGCTGTCTCTAACGAAGCAGCGTGGCTTGTCAGCATGTCATCCCAGGCAGACAGACACTGGATCCCCTTTGAATGACACCAAAAATGTAGCCAATTGTTGAAATTGAGAATTTTTTTTCTTTATACCGTGGTATAATTCTTGGTGAAGGCAGGATGCTACTCAGGGTCAGGGTCATACCGGC